>NW_028126408.1:0-600000 GCF_965194825.1 Balaenoptera physalus | reverse complement strand
GGTGGAACACTATGGCCTGGCAAAATGACTGAGGCTTGATTCTGGAACCCTGTGGCCTGGCAACTTGACTGAGGTGTGATGGCAGAAACCTGTGGCCTGGCAACATGACTGAGTTTGATTGTGGCACCCTGTGCACGGGGAACATGACTGAGGCCTGATACTGGAACCCCGTGGCGTGGGAACTTGACATTGGTTTGATTCTGGAGCCCTGTTTACTGGGAACATGACTGAGGTTTGATGGTTGAAACCTGTGGCCTGGCAACATGATTGAGGTTTGATAGTGGAAGCCTCAGGCCTGGGAACATGAGTGAGGCTTGATGGTGGAACCCTGTGGCCTGGCAACATGAGTGAGGCTTGATGGTGGAAGCCTGTGGCTTGGCAAGATGACTTAGGTTTGATTGTGGAACAGTCTTTCCTGGGAACATGACTGAGGCTTGATGGTGGAACCGTGGCCTAGCAACAGGACAGAGGTTTGATTGTGGAACACTCTGGCCTGGGAATATGACTGAGGTTTAACTGTGGAACCCTGTGGCCTGGGAACATGACTGGGAGTTTATTTCTGAAACCTGTGTCCAGGGAACATGACTGAGGTTTTATTCTGGAACCATGTGGCCTGGGAATATGACTGACGTTTGATTCTGGAAACCATTGGCCTGGGAAGATGACTGATGTTAGAGTGTGGAATCCTGTGGCCTGGGAACATGACATCGGTGGATTCTGGAACCCTGTGGCCTGGGAACATGCCTGAGGTTTGATGGTGGAAACCTGTGGCCTGGCAACAGGACTGAGGTTTGATTCTGGAAGACTGTGGCTAGGGAACATGATATCGGGTTGATTCTGGCAACCTGTGTCCTGGGAACAAGACTGAGGTTTGATTCTGGAACCCTGTGCCTTGGGAACATGACTGAGGTTTGTTTCTGGAAGCCTGTTCCCTGGGAACATGACTGAGGCTTGATGGTGGAACCATGGTCTGGCAACAGAACTGAGGTTTGATTGTGGAACTCTCTGGCCTGGGAATATGACTGAGCTTTTATTGTGGAACCCTGTGGCCTGGGAACATGACTGGGATTTTATTTCTGAAACCTGTGTCCAGGGAACATGACTGAGGTTTTATTCTGGAACCCTGTGTCCTGGGAACACAACTGAGGTTTGATTCTGGAACCATGTGGCCTGGGAATATGACTGAGTTTTGATTCTGGAAACCATTGGCCTGGGAAGATGACTGATGTTAGAGTGTGGAATCCTGTGGCCTGGGAACATGACATCGGTTTGGATTCCGGTACCCTGTTGCCTGGGAACATGTAATCAGTTTGATTCTGGAAACCTGTGGCCGGGGAATATGACTGAGGTTTGATGGTGGTACCCTATGGCCTGGCAACATGACTGAAGTTGGATTTTGGATCCCTGTGTCCTGGGAACATGGCTGAGGCGTGATTCTGGAACACTGTGGCCTGGGAATATGACATCTATTTAGATTGTGGAATACTGTGCCCCGGGAACCTGACTGAGCCTTGGTTCTGGAACCCTGTGGACTGGGAACATGACTGAGGTTTTATTCTGGAACCCTGTAGCCTGGGAACATAACTGAGGATTGATTCTGGAACCCCGTGGCCTGGGAACATGACATCAGTGGATTCTGGAACCCTGAGGCCTGGGAACATGACATCTGTTTAGATTGTGGAATACTGTGCCCCGGGAACATGACTGAGCCTCTGTTCTGGAACCCTGTGGCCTGGGAACATGACTGAGGTTTTATTCTGGAACCCTGTAGCCTGGGAACATAACTGAGGATTGATTCTGGAATCTTGTGGCCTGGGAAAATGACAACGGTGGATTCTGGAACCCTGTGGCCTGGGAACATGAGAATGGTTTGATTCTGGAACCCTGTGGCCTGGAAACATGCCTGAGGTTTGATGGTGGAAACCTGTGGCCTGGCAAGATGACTGAGGTTTGATTCTGGAAGACTGTGGCTAGGGAATATGATATCGGGTTGATTCTGGAAACCTGTGTCCTGGGAACAAGACTGAGGTTTGATTCTGGAACCCTGTGCCTTGGGAACATGACTGAGGTTTGTTTCTGGAAACCTGTTCCCTGGGAACATGACTGAGGTTTGATTTTGGACACCTGTGTCCTGGGAACATGACTGAGGTTTGATTGCTGAAACCTGTGGCCTGCGAACATGACTCAGGTTTGATTCTGGAACCATGTGTCCTGGGAATATGACTGAGGTTTGATTTTGGAAACCTTTGCCCTGGGAAAATGACTGAGGTTTCATTTTGGAAACATGTGGCTTGGGATCATGACTGAGGTTTGATGGTGGAACACTCTGGCCTGGCAAAATGACTGAGGCTTGATTCTGGAACCCTGTGGCCTGGCAACTTGACTGAGGTGTGATGGCAGAAACCTGTGGCCTGGCAACATGACTGAGTTTGATTGTGGCACCCTGTGCACGGGGAACATGACTGAGGCCTGATACTGGAACCCCGTGGCGTGGGAACTTGACATTGGTTTGATTCTGGAGCCCTGTTTACTGGGAACATGACTGAGGTTTGATGGTTGAAACCTGTGGCCTGGCAAAATGAGTGAGGCTTGATGGTGGAACCCTGTGGCTTGGAAAGATGACTTAGGTTTGATTGTGGAACAGTCTTTCCTGGGAACATGACTGAGGTTTGATGGTGGAACCGTGGCCTAGCAACAGGACAGAGGTTTGATTGTGGAACCCTCTGGCCTGGGAATATGACTGAGGTTTAATTGTGGAACCCTGTGGCCTGGGAACATGACTGGGAGTTTATTTCTGAAACCTGTGTCCAGGGAACATGACTGAGGTTTTATTCTGGAACCATGTCGCCTGGGAATATGACTGACGTTTGATTCTGGAAACCATTGGCCTGGGAAGATGACTGATGTTAGAGTGTGGAATCCTGTGGCCTGGGAACATGACATCGGTGGATTCTGGAACCCTGTGGCCTGGGAACATGCCTGAGGTTTGATGGTGGAAACCTGTGGCCTGGCAAGAGAACTGAGGTTTGATTCTGGAAGACTGTGGCTAGGGAACATGATATCGGGTTGATTCTGGCAACCTGTGTCCTGGGAACAAGACTGAGGTTTGATTCTGGAACCCTGTGCCTTGGGAACATGACTGAGGTTTGTTTCTGGAAGCCTGTTCCCTGGGAACATGACTGAGGCTTGATGGTGGAACCGTGGTCTGGCAACAGAACTGAGGTTTGATTGTGGAACCCTCTGGCCTGGGAATATGACTGAGCTTTTATTGTGGAACCCTGTGGCCTGGGAACATGACTGGGATTTTATTTCTGAAACCTGTGTCCAGGGAACATGACTGAGGTTTTATTCTGGAACCCTGTGTCCTGGGAACACAACTGAGGTTTGATTCTGGAACCATGTGGCCTGGGAATATGACTGAGGTTTGATTCTGGAAACCATTGGCCTGGGAAGATGACTGATGTTAGAGTGTGGAATCCTGGGGCCTGGGAACATGACATCGGTTTGGATTCCGGTACCCTGTTGCCTGGGAACATGAAATCGGTTTGATTCTGGAAACCTGTGTCCTGGGAAGATGACTGAGGTTTGATGGTGGTACCCTACGGCCTGGCAACATGACTGAAGTTTGATTCTGGATCCCTGTGTCCTGGGAACATGGCTGAGGCGTGATTCTGGAACACTGTGGCCTGGGAACATGACATCTATTTAGATTGTGGAATACTGTGCCCCGGGAACCTGACTGAGCCTTGGTTCTGGAACCCTGTGGACTGGGAACATGACTGAGGTTTTATTCTGGAACCCTGTAGCCTGGGAACATAACTGAGGATTGATTCTGGAACCCTGTGGCCTGGGAACATGACATCGGTGGATTCTGGAACCCTGAGGCCTGGGAACATGACATCTGTTTAGATTGTGTAATACTGTGCCCCGGGAATCTGACTGAGCCTCGGTTCTGGACCCTGTGGACTGGGAACATGACTGAGGTTTTATTCTGGATCCCTGTAGCCTGGGAACATAACTGAGGATTGATTCTGGAATCTTGTGGCCTGGAAAAATGACAACGGTGGATTCTGGAACCCTGTGGCCTGGGAACATGAGAACGGTTTGATTCTGGAACCCTGTGGCCTGGGAACATGCCTGAGGTTTGATGGTGGAAACCTGTGGCCTGGCAACATGACTGAGGTTTGATTCTGGAAGACTGTGGCTAGGGAACATGATATCGGGTTGATTCTGGAAACCTGTGTCCTGGGAACAAGACTGAGGTTTGATTCTGGAACCCTGTGCCTTGGGAACATGACTGAGGTTTGTTTCTGGAAACCTGTTCCCTGGGAACATGACTGAGGTTTGATTCTGGACACCTGTGTCCTGGGAATATGACTGAGGTTTGATTGCTGAAACCTGTGGCCTGCGAACATGACTCAGGTTTGATTCTGGAACCATGTGTCCTGGGAATATGACTGAGGTTTGATTCTGGAAACCTTTGGCCTGGGAAAATGACTGAGGTTTCATTTTGGAAACATGTGGCTTGGGATCATGACTGAGGTTTGATGGTGGAACACTATGGCCTGGCAAAATGACTGAGGCTTGATTCTGGAACCCTGTGGCCTGGCAACTTGACTGAGGTGTGATGGCAGAAACCTGTGGACTGGCAACATGACTGAGTTTGATTGTGGCACCCTGTGCACGGGGAACATGACTGAGGCCTGATACTGGAACCCCGTGGCGTGGGAACTTGACATTGGTTTGATTCTGGAGCCCTGTTTACTGGGAACATGACTGAGGTTTGATGGTTGAAACCTGTGGCCTGGCAAAATGAGTGAGGCTTGATGGTGGAACCCTGTGGCTTGGAAAGATGACTTAGGTTTGATTGTGGAACAGTCTTTCCTGGGAACATGACTGAGGTTTGATGGTGGAACCGTGGCCTAGCAACAGGACAGAGGTTTGATTGTGGAACCCTCTGGCCTGGGAATATGACTGAGGTTTAATTGTGGAACCCTGTGGCCTGGGAACATGACTGGGAGTTTATTTCTGAAACCTGTGTCCAGGGAACATGACTGAGGTTTTATTCTGGAACCATGTCGCCTGGGAATATGACTGACGTTTGATTCTGGAAACCATTGGCCTGGGAAGATGACTGATGTTAGAGTGTGGAATCCTGTGGCCTGGGAACATGACATCGGTGGATTCTGGAACCCTGTGGCCTGGGAACATGCCTGAGGTTTGATGGTGGAAACCTGTGGCCTGGCAAGAGAACTGAGGTTTGATTCTGGAAGACTGTGGCTAGGGAACATGATATCGGGTTGATTCTGGCAACCTGTGTCCTGGGAACAAGACTGAGGTTTGATTCTGGAACCCTGTGCCTTGGGAACATGACTGAGGTTTGTTTCTGGAAGCCTGTTCCCTGGGAACATGACTGAGGCTTGATGGTGGAACCGTGGTCTGGCAACAGAACTGAGGTTTGATTGTGGAACCCTCTGGCCTGGGAATATGACTGAGCTTTTATTGTGGAACCCTGTGGCCTGGGAACATGACTGGGATTTTATTTCTGAAACCTGTGTCCAGGGAACATGACTGAGGTTTTATTCTGGAACCCTGTGTCCTGGGAACACAACTGAGGTTTGATTCTGGAACCATGTGGCCTGGGAATATGACTGAGGTTTGATTCTGGAAACCATTGGCCTGGGAAGATGACTGATGTTAGAGTGTGGAATCCTGTGGCCTGGGAACATGACATCGGTTTGGATTCCGGTACCCTGTTGCCTGGGAACATGAAATCGGTTTGATTCTGGAAACCTGTGTCCTGGGAAGATGACTGAGGTTTGATGGTGGTACCCTACGGCCTGGCAACATGACTGAAGTTTGATTCTGGATCCCTGTGTCCTGGGAACATGACTGAGGCGTGATTCTGGAACACTGTGTCCTGGGAACATGACATCTATTTAGATTGTGGAATACTGTGCCCCGGGAACCTGACTGAGCCTTGGTTCTGGAACCCTGTGGACTGGGAACATGACTGAGGTTTTATTCTGGAACCCTGTAGCCTGGGAACATAACTGAGGATTGATTCTGGAACCCTGTGGCCTGGGAACATGACATCGGTGGATTCTGGAACCCTGAGGCCTGGGAACATGACATCTGTTTAGATTGTGGAATACTGTGCCCCGGGAATCTGACTGAGCCTCGGTTCTGGAACCCTGTGGACTGGGAACATGACTGAGGTTTTATTCTGGATCCCTGTAGCCTGGGAACATAACTGAGGATTGATTCTGGAATCTTGTGGCCTGGGAAAATGACAACGGTGGATTCTGGATCCCTGTGGCCTGGGAACATGAGAACGTTTTGATTCTGGAACCCTATGGCCTGGGAACATGCCTGAGGTTTGATGGTGGAAACCTGTGGCCTGGCAACATGACTGAGGTTTGATTCTGGAAGACTGTGGCTAGGGAACATGATATCGGGTTGATTCTGGCAACCTGTGTCCTGGGAACAAGACTGAGGTTTGATTGCTGAAACCTGTGGCCTGCGAACATGACTCAGGTATGATTCTGGAACCATGTGTCCTGGGAATATGACTGAGGTTTGTTTCTGGAAACCTGTTCCCTGGGAACATGACTGAGGTTTGATTCTGGACACCTGTGTCCTGGGAACATGACTGAGGTTTGATTGCTGAAACCTGTGGCCTGCGAACATGACTCAGGTTTGATTCTGGAACCATGTGTCCTGGGAATATGACTGAGGTTTGATTCTGGAAACCTTTGGCCTGGGAAAATGACTGAGGTTTCATTGTGGAAACATGTGGCTTGGGATCATGACTGAGGTTTGATGGTGGAACACTCTGGCCTGGCAAAATGACTGAGGCTTGATTCTGGAACCCTGTGGCCTGGCAACTTGACTGAGGTGTGATGGCAGAAACCTGTGGCCTGGCAACATGACTGAGTTTGATTGTGGCACCCTGTGCACGGGGAACATGACTGAGGCCTGATACTGGAACCCCGTGGCGTGGGAACTTGACATTGGTTTGATTCTGGAGCCTGTTTACTGGGAACATGACTGAGGTTTGATGGTTGAAACCTGTGGCCTGGCAACATGATTGAGGTTTGATAGTGGAAGCCTCAGGCTTGGGAACATGAGTGAGGCTTGATGGTGGAACCCTGTGGCCTGGCAACATGACTGAGTTTGATTGTGGCACCCTGTGCACGGGGAACATGACTGAGGCCTGATACTGGAACCCCGTGGCGTGGGAACTTGACATTGGTTTGATTCTGGAGCCCTGTTTACTGGGAACATGACTGAGGTTTGATGGTTGAAACCTGTGGCCTGGCAACATGATTGAGGTTTGATAGTGGAAGCCTCAGGCTTGGGAACATGAGTGAGGCTTGATGGTGGAACCCTGTGGCCTGGCAACATGAGTGAGGCTTGATGGTGGAAGCCTGTGGCTTGGCAAGATGACTTAGGTTTGATTGTGGAACAGTCTTTCCTGGGAACATGACTGAGGCTTGAGGGTGGAACCGTGGCCTAGCAACAGGACAGAGGTTTGATTGTGGAACCCTCTGGCCTGGGAATATGACTGAGGTTTAATTGTGGAACCCTGTGGCCTGGGAACATGACTGGGAGTTTATTTCTGAAACCTGTGTCCAGGGAACATGACTGAGGTTTTATTCTGGAACCATGTGGCCTGGGAATATGACTGACGTTTGATTCTGGAAACCATTGGCCTGGGAAGATGACTGATGTTAGAGTGTGGAATCCTGTGGCCTGGGAACATGACATCGGTGGATTCTGGAACCCTGTGGCCTGGGAACATGCCTGAGGTTTGATGGTGGAAACCTGTGGCCTGGCAACAGGACTGAGGTTTGATTCTGGAAGACTGTGGCTAGGGAACATGATATCGGGTTGATTCTGGCAACCTGTGTCCTGGGAACAAGACTGAGGTTTGATTCTGGAACCCTGTGCCTTGGGAACATGACTGAGGTTTGTTTCTGGAAACCTGTTCCCTGGGAACATGACTGAGGTTTGATTCTGGACACCTGTGTCCTGGGAATATGACTGAGGTTTGATTGCTGAAACCTGTGGCCTGCGAACATGACTCAGGTTTGATTCTGGAACCATGTGTCCTGGGAATATGACTGAGGTTTGATTCTGGAAACCTTTGGCCTGGGAAAATGACTGAGGTTTCATTTTGGAAACATGTGGCTTGGGATCATGACTGAGGTTTGATGGTGGAACACTATGGCCTGGCAAAATGACTGAGGCTTGATTCTGGAACCCTGTGGCCTGGCAACTTGACTGAGGTGTGATGGCAGAAACCTGTGGACTGGCAACATGACTGAGTTTGATTGTGGCACCCTGTGCACGGGGAACATGACTGAGGCCTGATACTGGAACCCCGTGGCGTGGGAACTTGACATTGGTTTGATTCTGGAGCCCTGTTTACTGGGAACATGACTGAGGTTTGATGGTTGAAACCTGTGGCCTGGCAAAATGAGTGAGGCTTGATGGTGGAACCCTGTGGCTTGGAAAGATGACTTAGGTTTGATTGTGGAACAGTCTTTCCTGGGAACATGACTGAGGTTTGATGGTGGAACCGTGGCCTAGCAACAGGACAGAGGTTTGATTGTGGAACCCTCTGGCCTGGGAATATGACTGAGGTTTAATTGTGGAACCCTGTGGCCTGGGAACATGACTGGGAGTTTATTTCTGAAACCTGTGTCCAGGGAACATGACTGAGGTTTTATTCTGGAACCATGTCGCCTGGGAATATGACTGACGTTTGATTCTGGAAACCATTGGCCTGGGAAGATGACTGATGTTAGAGTGTGGAATCCTGTGGCCTGGGAACATGACATCGGTGGATTCTGGAACCCTGTGGCCTGGGAACATGCCTGAGGTTTGATGGTGGAAACCTGTGGCCTGGCAAGAGAACTGAGGTTTGATTCTGGAAGACTGTGGCTAGGGAACATGATATCGGGTTGATTCTGGCAACCTGTGTCCTGGGAACAAGACTGAGGTTTGATTCTGGAACCCTGTGCCTTGGGAACATGACTGAGGTTTGTTTCTGGAAGCCTGTTCCCTGGGAACATGACTGAGGCTTGATGGTGGAACCGTGGTCTGGCAACAGAACTGAGGTTTGATTGTGGAACCCTCTGGCCTGGGAATATGACTGAGCTTTTATTGTGGAACCCTGTGGCCTGGGAACATGACTGGGATTTTATTTCTGAAACCTGTGTCCAGGGAACATGACTGAGGTTTTATTCTGGAACCCTGTGTCCTGGGAACACAACTGAGGTTTGATTCTGGAACCATGTGGCCTGGGAATATGACTGAGGTTTGATTCTGGAAACCATTGGCCTGGGAAGATGACTGATGTTAGAGTGTGGAATCCTGTGGCCTGGGAACATGACATCGGTTTGGATTCCGGTACCCTGTTGCCTGGGAACATGAAATCGGTTTGATTCTGGAAACCTGTGTCCTGGGAAGATGACTGAGGTTTGATGGTGGTACCCTACGGCCTGGCAACATGACTGAAGTTTGATTCTGGATCCCTGTGTCCTGGGAACATGACTGAGGCGTGATTCTGGAACACTGTGTCCTGGGAACATGACATCTATTTAGATTGTGGAATACTGTGCCCCGGGAACCTGACTGAGCCTTGGTTCTGGAACCCTGTGGACTGGGAACATGACTGAGGTTTTATTCTGGAACCCTGTAGCCTGGGAACATAACTGAGGATTGATTCTGGAACCCTGTGGCCTGGGAACATGACATCGGTGGATTCTGGAACCCTGAGGCCTGGGAACATGACATCTGTTTAGATTGTGGAATACTGTGCCCCGGGAATCTGACTGAGCCTCGGTTCTGGAACCCTGTGGACTGGGAACATGACTGAGGTTTTATTCTGGATCCCTGTAGCCTGGGAACATAACTGAGGATTGATTCTGGAATCTTGTGGCCTGGGAAAATGACAACGGTGGATTCTGGATCCCTGTGGCCTGGGAACATGAGAACGTTTTGATTCTGGAACCCTATGGCCTGGGAACATGCCTGAGGTTTGATGGTGGAAACCTGTGGCCTGGCAACATGACTGAGGTTTGATTCTGGAAGACTGTGGCTAGGGAACATGATATCGGGTTGATTCTGGCAACCTGTGTCCTGGGAACAAGACTGAGGTTTGATTGCTGAAACCTGTGGCCTGCGAACATGACTCAGGTATGATTCTGGAACCATGTGTCCTGGGAATATGACTGAGGTTTGTTTCTGGAAACCTGTTCCCTGGGAACATGACTGAGGTTTGATTCTGGACACCTGTGTCCTGGGAACATGACTGAGGTTTGATTGCTGAAACCTGTGGCCTGCGAACATGACTCAGGTTTGATTCTGGAACCATGTGTCCTGGGAATATGACTGAGGTTTGATTCTGGAAACCTTTGGCCTGGGAAAATGACTGAGGTTTCATTGTGGAAACATGTGGCTTGGGATCATGACTGAGGTTTGATGGTGGAACACTCTGGCCTGGCAAAATGACTGAGGCTTGATTCTGGAACCCTGTGGCCTGGCAACTTGACTGAGGTGTGATGGCAGAAACCTGTGGCCTGGCAACATGACTGAGTTTGATTGTGGCACCCTGTGCACGGGGAACATGACTGAGGCCTGATACTGGAACCCCGTGGCGTGGGAACTTGACATTGGTTTGATTCTGGAGCCTGTTTACTGGGAACATGACTGAGGTTTGATGGTTGAAACCTGTGGCCTGGCAACATGATTGAGGTTTGATAGTGGAAGCCTCAGGCTTGGGAACATGAGTGAGGCTTGATGGTGGAACCCTGTGGCCTGGCAACATGACTGAGTTTGATTGTGGCACCCTGTGCACGGGGAACATGACTGAGGCCTGATACTGGAACCCCGTGGCGTGGGAACTTGACATTGGTTTGATTCTGGAGCCCTGTTTACTGGGAACATGACTGAGGTTTGATGGTTGAAACCTGTGGCCTGGCAACATGATTGAGGTTTGATAGTGGAAGCCTCAGGCTTGGGAACATGAGTGAGGCTTGATGGTGGAACCCTGTGGCCTGGCAACATGAGTGAGGCTTGATGGTGGAAGCCTGTGGCTTGGCAAGATGACTTAGGTTTGATTGTGGAACAGTCTTTCCTGGGAACATGACTGAGGCTTGAGGGTGGAACCGTGGCCTAGCAACAGGACAGAGGTTTGATTGTGGAACCCTCTGGCCTGGGAATATGACTGAGGTTTAATTGTGGAACCCTGTGGCCTGGGAACATGACTGGGAGTTTATTTCTGAAACCTGTGTCCAGGGAACATGACTGAGGTTTTATTCTGGAACCATGTGGCCTGGGAATATGACTGACGTTTGATTCTGGAAACCATTGGCCTGGGAAGATGACTGATGTTAGAGTGTGGAATCCTGTGGCCTGGGAACATGACATCGGTGGATTCTGGAACCCTGTGGCCTGGGAACATGCCTGAGGTTTGATGGTGGAAACCTGTGGCCTGGCAACAGGACTGAGGTTTGATTCTGGAAGACTGTGGCTAGGGAACATGATATCGGGTTGATTCTGGCAACCTGTGTCCTGGGAACAAGACTGAGGTTTGATTCTGGAACCCTGTGCCTTGGGAACATGACTGAGGTTTGTTTCTGGAAACCTGTTCCCTGGGAACATGACTGAGGTTTGATTCTGGACACCTGTGTCCTGGGAATATGACTGAGGTTTGATTGCTGAAACCTGTGGCCTGCGAACATGACTCAGGTTTGATTCTGGAACCATGTGTCCTGGGAATATGACTGAGGTTTGATTCTGGAAACCTTTGGCCTGGGAAAATGACTGAGGTTTCATTTTGGAAACATGTGGCTTGGGATCATGACTGAGGTTTGATGGTGGAACACTATGGCCTGGCAAAATGACTGAGGCTTGATTCTGGAACCCTGTGGCCTGGCAACTTGACTGAGGTGTGATGGCAGAAACCTGTGGACTGGCAACATGACTGAGTTTGATTGTGGCACCCTGTGCACGGGGAACATGACTGAGGCCTGATACTGGAACCCCGTGGCGTGGGAACTTGACATTGGTTTGATTCTGGAGCCCTGTTTACTGGGAACATGACTGAGGTTTGATGGTTGAAACCTGTGGCCTGGCAAAATGAGTGAGGCTTGATGGTGGAACCCTGTGGCTTGGAAAGATGACTTAGGTTTGATTGTGGAACAGTCTTTCCTGGGAACATGACTGAGGTTTGATGGTGGAACCGTGGCCTAGCAACAGGACAGAGGTTTGATTGTGGAACCCTCTGGCCTGGGAATATGACTGAGGTTTAATTGTGGAACCCTGTGGCCTGGGAACATGACTGGGAGTTTATTTCTGAAACCTGTGTCCAGGGAACATGACTGAGGTTTTATTCTGGAACCATGTCGCCTGGGAATATGACTGACGTTTGATTCTGGAAACCATTGGCCTGGGAAGATGACTGATGTTAGAGTGTGGAATCCTGTGGCCTGGGAACATGACATCGGTGGATTCTGGAACCCTGTGGCCTGGGAACATGCCTGAGGTTTGATGGTGGAAACCTGTGGCCTGGCAAGAGAACTGAGGTTTGATTCTGGAAGACTGTGGCTAGGGAACATGATATCGGGTTGATTCTGGCAACCTGTGTCCTGGGAACAAGACTGAGGTTTGATTCTGGAACCCTGTGCCTTGGGAACATGACTGAGGTTTGTTTCTGGAAGCCTGTTCCCTGGGAACATGACTGAGGCTTGATGGTGGAACCGTGGTCTGGCAACAGAACTGAGGTTTGATTGTGGAACCCTCTGGCCTGGGAATATGACTGAGCTTTTATTGTGGAACCCTGTGGCCTGGGAACATGACTGGGATTTTATTTCTGAAACCTGTGTCCAGGGAACATGACTGAGGTTTTATTCTGGAACCCTGTGTCCTGGGAACACAACTGAGGTTTGATTCTGGAACCATGTGGCCTGGGAATATGACTGAGGTTTGATTCTGGAAACCATTGGCCTGGGAAGATGACTGATGTTAGAGTGTGGAATCCTGTGGCCTGGGAACATGACATCGGTTTGGATTCCGGTACCCTGTTGCCTGGGAACATGAAATCGGTTTGATTCTGGAAACCTGTGTCCTGGGAAGATGACTGAGGTTTGATGGTGGTACCCTACGGCCTGGCAACATGACTGAAGTTTGATTCTGGATCCCTGTGTCCTGGGAACATGACTGAGGCGTGATTCTGGAACACTGTGTCCTGGGAACATGACATCTATTTAGATTGTGGAATACTGTGCCCCGGGAACCTGACTGAGCCTTGGTTCTGGAACCCTGTGGACTGGGAACATGACTGAGGTTTTATTCTGGAACCCTGTAGCCTGGGAACATAACTGAGGATTGATTCTGGAACCCTGTGGCCTGGGAACATGACATCGGTGGATTCTGGAACCCTGAGGCCTGGGAACATGACATCTGTTTAGATTGTGGAATACTGTGCCCCGGGAATCTGACTGAGCCTCGGTTCTGGAACCCTGTGGACTGGGAACATGACTGAGGTTTTATTCTGGATCCCTGTAGCCTGGGAACATAACTGAGGATTGATTCTGGAATCTTGTGGCCTGGGAAAATGACAACGGTGGATTCTGGATCCCTGTGGCCTGGGAACATGAGAACGTTTTGATTCTGGAACCCTATGGCCTGGGAACATGCCTGAGGTTTGATGGTGGAAACCTGTGGCCTGGCAACATGACTGAGGTTTGATTCTGGAAGACTGTGGCTAGGGAACATGATATCGGGTTGATTCTGGCAACCTGTGTCCTGGGAACAAGACTGAGGTTTGATTGCTGAAACCTGTGGCCTGCGAACATGACTCAGGTATGATTCTGGAACCATGTGTCCTGGGAATATGACTGAGGTTTGTTTCTGGAAACCTGTTCCCTGGGAACATGACTGAGGTTTGATTCTGGACACCTGTGTCCTGGGAACATGACTGAGGTTTGATTGCTGAAACCTGTGGCCTGCGAACATGACTCAGGTTTGATTCTGGAACCATGTGTCCTGGGAATATGACTGAGGTTTGATTCTGGAAACCTTTGGCCTGGGAAAATGACTGAGGTTTCATTGTGGAAACATGTGGCTTGGGATCATGACTGAGGTTTGATGGTGGAACACTCTGGCCTGGCAAAATGACTGAGGCTTGATTCTGGAACCCTGTGGCCTGGCAACTTGACTGAGGTGTGATGGCAGAAACCTGTGGCCTGGCAACATGACTGAGTTTGATTGTGGCACCCTGTGCACGGGGAACATGACTGAGGCCTGATACTGGAACCCCGTGGCGTGGGAACTTGACATTGGTTTGATTCTGGAGCCTGTTTACTGGGAACATGACTGAGGTTTGATGGTTGAAACCTGTGGCCTGGCAACATGATTGAGGTTTGATAGTGGAAGCCTCAGGCTTGGGAACATGAGTGAGGCTTGATGGTGGAACCCTGTGGCCTGGCAACATGACTGAGTTTGATTGTGGCACCCTGTGCACGGGGAACATGACTGAGGCCTGATACTGGAACCCCGTGGCGTGGGAACTTGACATTGGTTTGATTCTGGAGCCCTGTTTACTGGGAACATGACTGAGGTTTGATGGTTGAAACCTGTGGCCTGGCAACATGATTGAGGTTTGATAGTGGAAGCCTCAGGCTTGGGAACATGAGTGAGGCTTGATGGTGGAACCCTGTGGCCTGGCAACATGAGTGAGGCTTGATGGTGGAAGCCTGTGGCTTGGCAAGATGACTTAGGTTTGATTGTGGAACAGTCTTTCCTGGGAACATGACTGAGGCTTGAGGGTGGAACCGTGGCCTAGCAACAGGACAGAGGTTTGATTGTGGAACCCTCTGGCCTGGGAATATGACTGAGGTTTAATTGTGGAACCCTGTGGCCTGGGAACATGACTGGGAGTTTATTTCTGAAACCTGTGTCCAGGGAACATGACTGAGGTTTTATTCTGGAACCATGTGGCCTGGGAATATGACTGACGTTTGATTCTGGAAACCATTGGCCTGGGAAGATGACTGATGTTAGAGTGTGGAATCCTGTGGCCTGGGAACATGACATCGGTGGATTCTGGAACCCTGTGGCCTGGGAACATGCCTGAGGTTTGATGGTGGAAACCTGTGGCCTGGCAACAGGACTGAGGTTTGATTCTGGAAGACTGTGGCTAGGGAACATGATATCGGGTTGATTCTGGCAACCTGTGTCCTGGGAACAAGACTGAGGTTTGATTCTGGAACCCTGTGCCTTGGGAACATGACTGAGGTTTGTTTCTGGAAGCCTGTTCCCTGGGAACATGACTGAGGCTTGATGGTGGAACCATGGTCTGGCAACAGAACTGAGGTTTGATTGTGGAACCCTCTGGCCTGGGAATATGACTGAGCTTTTATTGTGGAACCCTGTGGCCTGGGAACATGACTGGGATTTTATTTCTGAAACCTGTGTCCAGGGAACATGACTGAGGTTTTATTCTGGAACCCTGTGTCCTGGGAACACAACTGAGGTTTGATTCTGGAACCATGTGGCCTGGGAATATGACTGAGTTTTGATTCTGGAAACCATTGGCCTGGGAAGATGACTGATGTTAGAGTGTGGAATCCTGTGGCCTGGGAACATGACATCGGTTTGGATTCCGGTACCCTGTTGCCTGGGAACATGTAATCGGTTTGATTCTGGAAACCTGTGGCCGGGGAATATGACTGAGGTTTGATGGTGGTACCCTATGGCCTGGCAACATGACTGAAGTTTGATTTTGGATCCCTGTGTCCTGGGAACATGGCTGAGGCGTGATTCTGGAACACTGTGGCCTGGGAACATGACATCTATTTAGATTGTGGAATACTGTGCCCCGGGAACCTGACTGAGCCTTGGTTCTGGAACCCTGTGGACTGGGAACATGACTGAGGTTTTATTCTGGAACCCTGTAGCCTGGGAACATAACTGAGGATTGATTCTGGAACCCCGTGGCCTGGGAACATGACATCAGTGGATTCTGGAACCCTGAGGCCTGGGAACATGACATCTGTTTAGATTGTGGAATACTGTGCCCCGGGAACCTGACTGAGCCTCTGTTCTGGAACCCTGTGGCCTGGGAACATGACTGAGGTTTTATTCTGGAACCCTGTAGCCTGGGAACATAACTGAGGATTGATTCTGGAATCTTGTGGCCTGGGAAAATGACAACGGTGGATTCTGGAACCCTGTGGCCTGGGAACATGAGAATGGTTTGATTCTGGAACCCTGTGGCCTGGAAACATGCCTGAGGTTTGATGGTGGAAACCTGTGGCCTGGCAAGATGACTGAGGTTTGATTCTGGAAGACTGTGGCTAGGGAATATGATATCGGGTTGATTCTGGAAACCTGTGTCCTGGGAACAAGACTGAGGTTTGATTCTGGAACCCTGTGCCTTGGGAACATGACTGAGGTTTGTTTCTGGAAACCTGTTCCCTGGGAACATGACTGAGGTTTGATTCTGGACACCTGTGTCCTGGGAACATGACTGAGGTTTGATTGCTGAAACCTGTGGCCTGCGAACATGACTCAGGTTTGATTCTGGAACCATGTGTCCTGGGAATATGACTGAGGTTTGATTTTGGAAACCTTTGCCCTGGGAAAATGACTGAGGTTTCATTTTGGAAACATGTGGCTTGGGATCATGACTGAGGTTTGATGGTGGAACACTATGGCCTGGCAAAATGACTGAGGCTTGATTCTGGAACCCTGTGGCCTGGCAACTTGACTGAGGTGTGATGGCAGAAACCTGTGGCCTGGCAACATGACTGAGTTTGATTGTGGCACCCTGTGCACGGGGAACATGACTGAGGCCTGATACTGGAACCCCGTGGCGTGGGAACTTGACATTGGTTTGATTCTGGAGCCCTGTTTACTGGGAACATGACTGAGGTTTGATGGTTGAAACCTGTGGCCTGGCAAAATGAGTGAGGCTTGATGGTGGAACCCTGTGGCTTGGAAAGATGACTTAGGTTTGATTGTGGAACAGTCTTTCCTGGGAACATGACTGAGGTTTGATGGTGGAACCGTGGCCTAGCAACAGGACAGAGGTTTGATTGTGGAACCCTCTGGCCTGGGAATATGACTGAGGTTTCATTGTGGAACCCTGTGGCCTGGGAACATGACTGGGAGTTTATTTCTGAAACCTGTGTCCAGGGAACATGACTGAGGTTTTATTCTGGAACCATGTGGCCTGGGAATATGACTGACGTTTGATTCTGGAAACCATTGGCCTGGGAAGATGACTGATGTTAGAGTGTGGAATCCTGTGGCCTGGGAACATGACATCGGTTTGGATTCCGGTACCCTGTTGCCTGGGAACATGAAATCGGTTTGATTCTGGAAACCTGTGTCCTGGGAAGATGACTGAGGTTTGATGGTGGTACCCTACGGCCTGGCAACATGACTGAAGTTTGATTCTGGATCCCTGTGTCCTGGGAACATGACTGAGGCGTGATTCTGGAACACTGTGTCCTGGGAACATGACATCTATTTAGATTGTGGAATACTGTGCCCCGGGAACCTGACTGAGCCTTGGTTCTGGAACCCTGTGGACTGGGAACATGACTGAGGTTTTATTCTGGAACCCTGTAGCCTGGGAACATAACTGAGGATTGATTCTGGAACCCTGTGGCCTGGGAACATGACATCGGTGGATTCTGGAACCCTGAGGCCTGGGAACATGACATCTGTTTAGATTGTGGAATACTGTGCCCCGGGAATCTGACTGAGCCTCGGTTCTGGAACCCTGTGGACTGGGAACATGACTGAGGTTTTATTCTGGATCCCTGTAGCCTGGGAACATAACTGAGGATTGATTCTGGAATCTTGTGGCCTGGGAAAATGACAACGGTGGATTCTGGATCCCTGTGGCCTGGGAACATGAGAACGTTTTGATTCTGGAACCCTATGGCCTGGGAACATGCCTGAGGTTTGATGGTGGAAACCTGTGGCCTGGCAACATGACTGAGGTTTGATTCTGGAAGACTGTGGCTAGGGAACATGATATCGGGTTGATTCTGGCAACCTGTGTCCTGGGAACAAGACTGAGGTTTGATTGCTGAAACCTGTGGCCTGCGAACATGACTCAGGTATGATTCTGGAACCATGTGTCCTGGGAATATGACTGAGGTTTGTTTCTGGAAACCTGTTCCCTGGGAACATGACTGAGGTTTGATTCTGGACACCTGTGTCCTGGGAACATGACTGAGGTTTGATTGCTGAAACCTGTGGCCTGCGAACATGACTCAGGTTTGATTCTGGAACCATGTGTCCTGGGAATATGACTGAGGTTTGATTTTGGAAACCTTTGCCCTGGGAAAATGACTGAGGTTTCATTTTGGAAACATGTGGCTTGGGATCATGACTGAGGTTTGATGGTGGAACACTCTGGCCTGGCAAAATGACTGAGGCTTGATTCTGGAACCCTGTGGCCTGGCAACTTGACTGAGGTGTGATGGCAGAAACCTGTGGCCTGGCAACATGACTGAGTTTGATTGTGGCACCCTGTGCACGGGGAACATGACTGAGGCCTGATACTGGAACCCCGTGGCGTGGGAACTTGACATTGGTTTGATTCTGGAGCCCTGTTTACTGGGAACATGACTGAGGTTTGATGGTTGAAACCTGTGGCCTGGCAACATGATTGAGGTTTGATAGTGGAAGCCTCAGGCTTGGGAACATGAGTGAGGCTTGATGGTGGAACCCTGTGGCCTGGCAACATGAGTGAGGCTTGATGGTGGAAGCCTGTGGCTTGGCAAGATGACTTAGGTTTGATTGTGGAACAGTCTTTCCTGGGAACATGACTGAGGCTTGATGGTGGAACCGTGGCCTAGCAACAGGACAGAGGTTTGATTGTGGAACCCTCTGGCCTGGGAATATGACTGAGGTTTAATTGTGGAACCCTGTGGCCTGGGAACATGACTGGGAGTTTATTTCTGAAACCTGTGTCCAGGGAACATGACTGAGGTTTTATTCTGGAACCATGTGGCCTGGGAATATGACTGACGTTTGATTCTGGAAACCATTGGCCTGGGAAGATGACTGATGTTAGAGTGTGGAATCCTGTGGCCTGGGAACATGACATCGGTGGATTCTGGAACCCTGTGGCCTGGGAACATGCCTGAGGTTTGATGGTGGAAACCTGTGGCCTGGCAACAGGACTGAGGTTTGATTCTGGAAGACTGTGGCTAGGGAACATGATATCGGGTTGATTCTGGCAACCTGTGTCCTGGGAACAAGACTGAGGTTTGATTCTGGAACCCTGTGCCTTGGGAACATGACTGAGGTTTGTTTCTGGAAGCCTGTTCCCTGGGAACATGACTGAGGCTTGATGGTGGAAGCATGGTCTGGCAACAGAACTGAGGTTTGATTGTGGAACCCTCTGGCCTGGGAATATGACTGAGCTTTTATTGTGGAACCCTGTGGCCTGGGAACATGACTGGGATTTTATTTCTGAAACCTGTGTCCAGGGAACATGACTGAGGTTTTATTCTGGAACCCTGTGTCCTGGGAACACAACTGAGGTTTGATTCTGGAACCATGTGGCCTGGGAATATGACTGAGTTTTGATTCTGGAAACCATTGGCCTGGGAAGATGACTGATGTTAGAGTGTGGAATCCTGTGGCCTGGGAACATGACATCGGTTTGGATTCCGGTACCCTGTTGCCTGGGAACATGTAATCGGTTTGATTCTGGAAACCTGTGGCCGGGGAATATGACTGAGGTTTGATGGTGGTACCCTATGGCCTGGCAACATGACTGAAGTTTGATTCTGGATCCCTGTGTCCTGGGAACATGGCTGAGGCGTGATTCTGGAACACTGTGGCCTGGGAACATGACATCTATTTAGATTGTGGAATACTGTGCCCCGGGAACCTGACTGAGCCTTGGTTCTGGAACCCTGTGGACTGGGAACATGACTGAGGTTTTATTCTGGAACCCTGTAGCCTGGGAACATAACTGAGGATTGATTCTGGAACCCCGTGGCCTGGGAACATGACATCAGTGGATTTTGGAACCCTGAGGCCTGGGAACATGACATCTGTTTAGATTGTGGAATACTGTGCCCCGGGAACCTGACTGATCCTCTGTTCTGGAACCCTGTGGCCTGGGAACATGACTGAGGTTTTATTCTGGAACCCTGTAGCCTGGGAACATAACTGAGGATTGATTCTGGAATCTTGTGGCCTGGGAAAATGACAACGGTGGATTCTGGAACCCTGTGGCCTGGGAACATGAGAATGGTTTGATTCTGGAACCCTGTGGCCTGGAAACATGCCTGAGGTTTGATGGTGGAAACCTGTGGCCTGGCAAGATGACTGAGGTTTGATTCTGGAAGACTGTGGCTAGGGAATATGATATCGGGTTGATTCTGGAAACCTGTGTCCTGGGAACAAGACTGAGGTTTGATTCTGGAACCCTGTGCCTTGGGAACATGACTGAGGTTTGTTTCTGGAAACCTGTTCCCTGGGTACATGACTGAGGTTTGATTCTGGACACCTGTGTCCTGGGAACATGACTGAGGTTTGATTGCTGAAACCTGTGGCCTGCGAACATGACTCAGGTTTGATTCTGGAACCATGTGTCCTGGGAATATGACTGAGGTTTGATTCTGGAAACCTTTGGCCTGGGAAAATGACTGAGGTTTCATTTTGGAAACATGTGGCTTGGGATCATGACTGAGGTTTGATGGTGGAACACTCTCGCCTGGCAAAATGACTGAGGCTTGATTCTGGAACCCTGTGGCCTGGCAACTTGACTGAGGTGTGATGGCAGAAACCTGTGGCCTGGCAACATGACTGAGTTTGATTGTGGCACCCTGTGCACGGGGAACATGACTGAGGCCTGATACTGGAACCCCGTGGCGTGGGAACTTGACATTGGTTTGATTCTGGAGCCCTATTTACTGGGAACATGACTGAGGTTTGATGGTTGAAACCTGTGGCCTGGCAAAATGAGTGAGGCTTGATGGTGGAACCCTGTGGCTTGGAAAGATGACTTAGGTTTGATTGTGGAACAGTCTTTCCTGGGAACATGACTGAGGTTTGATGGTGGAACCGTGGCCTAGCAACAGGACAGAGGTTTGATTGTGGAACCCTCTGGCCTGGGAATATGACTGAGGTTTAATTGTGGAACCCTGTGGCCTGGGAACATGACTGGGAGTTTATTTCTGAAACCTGTGTCCAGGGAACATGACTGAGGTTTTATTCTGGAACCATGTGGCCTGGGTATATGACTGACGTTTGATTCTGGAAACCATTGGCCTGGGAAGATGACTGATGTTAGAGTGTGGAATCCTTTGGCCTGGGAACATGAGATCGGTGGATTCTGGAACCCTGTGGCCTGGGAACATGCCTGAGGTTTGATGGTGGAAACCTGTGGCCTGGCAACAGGACTGAGGTTTGATTCTGGAAGACTGTGGCTAGGGAACATGATATCGGGTTGATTCTGGCAACCTGTGTCCTGGGAACAAGACTGAGGTTTGATTCTGGAACCCTGTGCCTTGGGAACATGACTGAGGTTTGTTTCTGGAAGCCTGTTCCCTGGGAACATGACTGAGGCTTGATGGTGGAACCGTGGTCTGGCAACAGAACTGAGGTTTGATTGTGGAACCCTCTGGCCTGGGAATATGACTGAGCTTTTATTGTGGAACCCTGTGGCCTGGGAACATGACTGGGATTTTATTTCTGAAACCTGTGTCCAGGGAACATGACTGAGGTTTTATTCTGGAACCCTGTGTCCTGGGAACACAACTGAGGTTTGATTCTGGAACCATGTGGCCTGGGAATATGACTGAGGTTTGATTCTGGAAACCATTGGCCTGGGAAGATGACTGATGTTAGAGTGTGGAATCCTGTGGCCTGGGAACATGACATCGGTTTGGATTCCGGTACCCTGTTGCCTGGGAACATGTAATCGGTTTGATTCTGGAAACCTGTGGCCGGGGAATATGACTGAGGTTTGATGGTGGTACCCTATGGCCTGGCAACATGACTGAAGTTTGATTCTGGATCCCTGTGTCCTGGGAACATGGCTGAGGCGTGATTCTGGAACACTGTGGCCTGGGAACATGACATCTATTTAGATTGTGGAATACTGTGCCCCGGGAACCTGACTGAGCCTTGGTTCTGGAACCCTGTGGACTGGGAACATGACTGAGGTTTTATTCTGGAACCCTGTAGCCTGGGAACATAACTGAGGATTGATTCTGGAACCCCGTGGCCTGGGAACATGACATCAGTGGATTCTGGAACCCTGAGGCCTGGGAACATGACATCTGTTTAGATTGTGGAATACTGTGCCCCGGGAACCTGACTGATCCTCTGTTCTGGAACCCTGTGGCCTGGGAACATGACTGAGGTTTTATTCTGGAACCCTGTAGCCTGGGAACATAAGTGAGGATTGATTCTGGAATCTTGTGGCCTGGGAAAATGACAACGGTGGATTCTGGAACCCTGTGGCCTGGGAACATGAGAATGGTTTGATTCTGGAACCCTGTGGCCTGGGAACATGCCTGAGGTTTGATGGTGGAAACCTGTGGCCTGGCAAGATGACTGAGGTTTGATTCTGGAAGACTGTGGCTAGGGAATATGATATCGGGTTGATTCTGGAAACCTGTGTCCTGGGAACAAGACTGAGGTTTGATTCTGGAACCCTGTGCCTTGGGAACATGACTGAGGTTTGTTTCTGGAAACCTGTTCCCTGGGAACATGACTGAGGTTTGATTCTGGACACCTGTGTCCTGGGAACATGACTGAGGTTTGATTGCTGAAACCTGTGGCCTGCGAACATGACTCAGGTTTGATTCTGGAACCATGTGTCCTGGGAATATGACTGAGGTTTGATTTTGGAAACCTTTGCCCTGGGAAAATGACTGAGGTTTCATTTTGGAAACATGTGGCTTGGGATCATGACTGAGGTTTGATGGTGGAACACTCTGGCCTGGCAAAATGACTGAGGCTTGATTCTGGAACCCTGTGGCCTGGCAACTTGACTGAGGTGTGATGGCAGAAACCTGTGGCCTGGCAACATGACTGAGTTTGATTGTGGCACCCTGTGCACGGGGAACATGACTGAGGCCTGATACTGGAACCCCGTGGCGTGGGAACTTGACATTGGTTTGATTCTGGAGCCCTATTTACTGGGAACATGACTGAGGTTTGATGGTTGAAACCTGTGGCCTGGCAAAATGAGTGAGGCTTGATGGTGGAACCCTGTGGCTTGGAAAGATGACTTAGGTTTGATTGTGGAACAGTCTTTCCTGGGAACATGACTGAGGTTTGATGGTGGAACCGTGGCCTAGCAACAGGACAGAGGTTTGATTGTGGAACCCTCTGGCCTGGGAATATGACTGAGGTTTAATTGTGGAACCCTGTGGCCTGGGAACATGACTGGGAGTTTATTTCTGAAACCTGTGTCCAGGGAACATGACTGAGGTTTTATTCTGGAACCATGTGGCCTGGGTATATGACTGACGTTTGATTCTGGAAACCATTGGCCTGGGAAGATGACTGATGTTAGAGTGTGGAATCCTGTGGCCTGGGAACATGACATCGGTGGATTCTGGAACCCTGTGGCCTGGGAACATGCCTGAGGTTTGATGGTGGAAACCTGTGGCCTGGCAACAGGACTGAGGTTTGATTCTGGAAGACTGTGGCTAGGGAACATGATATCGGGTTGATTCTGGCAACCTGTGTCCTGGGAACAAGACTGAGGTTTGATTCTGGAACCCTGGGCCTTGGGAACATGACTGAGGTTTGTTTCTGGAAGCCTGTTCCCTGGGAACATGACTGAGGCTTGATGGTGGAACCGTGGTCTGGCAACAGAACTGAGGTTTGATTGTGGAACCCTCTGGCCTGGGAATATGACTGAGCTTTTATTGTGGAACCCTGTGGCCTGGGAACATGACTGGGATTTTATTTCTGAAACCTGTGTCCAGGGAACATGACTGAGGTTTTATTCTGGAACCCTGTGTCCTGGGAACACAACTGAGGTTTGATTCTGGAACCATGTGGCCTGGGAATATGACTGAGGTTTGATTCTGGAAACCATTGGCCTGGGAAGATGACTGATGTTAGAGTGTGGAATCCTGTGGCCTGGGAACATGACATCGGTTTGGATTCCGGTACCCTGTTGCCTGGGAACATGTAATCGGTTTGATTCTGGAAACCTGTGGCCGGGGAATATGACTGAGGTTTGATGGTGGTACCCTATGGCCTGGCAACATGACTGAAGTTTGATTCTGGATCCCTGTGTCCTGGGAACATGGCTGAGGCGTGATTCTGGAACACTGTGGCCTGGGAACATGACATCTATATAGATTGTGGAATACTGTGCCCCGGGAACCTGACTGAGCCTTGGTTCTGGAACCCTGTGGACTGGGAACATGACTGAGGTTTTATTCTGGAACCCTGTAGCCTGGGAACATAACTGAGGATTGATTCTGGAACCCCGTGGCCTGGGAACATGACATCGGTGGATTCTGGAACCCTGAGGCCTGGGAACATGACATCTGTTTAGATTGTGGAATACTGTGCCCCGGGAACCTGACTGATCCTCTGTTCTGGAACCCTGTGGCCTGGGAACATGACTGAGGTTTTATTCTGGAACCCTGTAGCCTGGGAACATAACTGAGGATTGATTCTGGAATCTTGTGGCCTGGGAAAATGACAACGGTGGATTCTGGAACCCTGTGGCCTGGGAACATGAGAACGGTTTGATTCTGGAACCCTGTGGCCTGGGAACATGCCTGAGGTTTGATGGTGGAAACCTGTGGCCTGGCAAGATGACTGAGGTTTGATTCTGGAGGACTGTGGCTAGGGAATATGATATCGGGTTGATTCTGGATACCTGTGTCCTAGGAACAAGACTGAGGTTTGATTCTGGAACCCTGTGCCTTGGGAACATGACTGAGGTTTGTTTCTGGAAGCCTGTTCCCTGGGAACATGACTGAGGTTTGATTCTGGACACCTGTGTCCTGGGAACATGACTGAGGTTTGATTGCTGAAACCTGTGGCCTGCGAACATGACTCAGGTTTGATTCTGGAACCATGTGTCCTGGGAATATGACTGAGGTTTGATTCTGGAAACCTTTGGCCTGGGAAAATGACTGAGGTTTCATTGTGGAAACATGTGGCTTGGGATCATGACTGAGGTTTGATGGTGGAACACTATGGCCTGGCAAAATGACTGAGGCTTGATTCTGGAACCCTGTGGCCTGGCAACTTGACTGAGGTGTGATGGCAGAAACCTGTGGACTGGCAACATGACTGAGTTTGATTGTGGCACCCTGTGCACGGGGAACATGACTGAGGCCTGATACTGGAACCCCGTGGCGTGGGAACTTGACATTGGTTTGATTCTGGAGCCCTGTTTACTGGGAACATGACTGAGGTTTGATGGTTGACACCTGTGGCCTGGCAACATGATTGAGGTTTGATAGTGGAACCCTCAGGCCTGGGAACATGAGTGAGGCTTGATGGTGGAACCCTGTGGCCTGGCAACATGAGTGAGGCTTGATGGTGGAAGCCTGTGGCTTGGCAAGATGACTTAGGTTTGATTGTGGAACAGTCTTTCCTGGGAACATGACTGAGGCTTGATGGTGGAACCGTGGCCTAGCAACAGGACAGAGGTTTGATTGTGGAACCCTCTGGCCTGGGAATATGAATGAGGTTTAATTGTGGAACCCTGTGGCCTGGGAACATGACTGGGAGTTTATTTCTGAAACCTGTGTCCAGGGAACATGACTGAGGTTTTATTTTGGAACCATGTGGCCTGGGAATATGACTGACGTTTGATTCTGGAAACCATTGGCCTGGGAAGATGACTGATGTTAGAGTGTGGAATCCTGTGTCCTGGGAACATGACATCGGTGGATTCTGGAACCCTGTGGCCTGGGAACATGCCTGAGGTTTGATGGTGGAAACCTGTGGCCTGGCAAGAGAACTGAGGTTTGATTCTGGAAGACTGTGGCTAGGGAACATGATATCGGGTTGATTCTGGCCACCTGTGTCCTGGGAACAAGACTGAGGTTTGATTCTGGAACCCTGTGCCTTGGGAACATGACTGAGGTTTGTTTCTGGAAGCCTGTTCCCTGGGAACATGACTGAGGCTTGATGGTGGAACCGTGGTCTGGCAACAGAACTGAGGTTTGATTGTGGAACCCTCTGGCCTGGGAATATGACTGAGCTTTTATTGTGGAACCCTGTGGCCTGGGAACATGACTGGGATTTTATTTCTGAAACCTGTGTCCAGGGAACATGACTGAGGTTTTATTCTGGAACCCTGTGTCCTGGGAACACAACTGAGGTTTGATTCTGGAACCATGTGGCCTGGGAATATGACTGAGGTTTGATTCTGGAAACCATTGGCCTGGGAAGATGACTGATGTTAGAGTGTGGAATCCTGTGGCCTGGGAACATGACATCGGTTTGGATTCCGGTACCCTGTTGCCTGGGAACATGAAATCGGTTTGATTCTGGAAACCTGTGTCCTGGGAAGATGACTGAGGTTTGATGGTGGTACGCTACGGCCTGGCAACATGACTGAATTTGATTCTGGATCCCTGTGTCCTGGGAACATGACTGAGGCGTGATTCTGGAACACTGTGGCCTGGGAACATGACATCTATTTAGATTGTGGAATACTGTGCCCCGGGAACCTGACTGAGCCTTGGTTCTGGAACCCTGTGGACTGGGAACATGACTGAGGTTTTATTCTGGAACCCTGTAGCCTGGGAACATAACTGAGGATTGATTCTGGAACCCTGTGGCCTGGGAACATGACATCGGTGGATTCTGGAACCCTGAGGCCTGGGAACATGACATCTGTTTAGATTGTGGAATACTGTGCCCCGGGAACCTGACTGAGCCTCGGTTCTGGAACCCTGTGGACTGGGAACATGACTGAGGTTTTATTCTGGATCCCTGTAGCCTGGGAACATAACTGAGGATTGATTCTGGAATCTTGTGGCCTGGAAAAATGACAATGGTGGATTCTGGAACCCTGTGGCCTGGGGACATGAGAACGGTTTGATTCTGGAACCCTGTGGCCTGGGAACATGCCTGAGGTTTGATGGTGGAAACCTGTGGCCTGGCAACATGACTGAGGTTTGATTCTGGAAGACTGTGGCTAGGGAACATGATATCGGGTTGATTCTGGAAACCTGTGTCCTGGGAACAAGACTGAGGTTTGATTCTGGAACCCTGTGCCTTGGGAACATGACTGAGGTTTGTTTCTGGAAACCTGTTCCCTGGGAACATGACTGAGGTTTTATTCTGGACACCTGTGTCCTGGGAACATGACTGAGGTTTGATTGCTGAAACCTGTGGCCTGCGAACATGACTCAGGTTTGATTCTGGAACCATGTGTCCTGGGAATATGACTGAGGTTTGATTCTGGAAACCTTTGGCCTGGGAAAATGACTGAGGTTTCATTGTGGAAACATGTGGCTTGGGATCATGACTGAGGTTTGATGGTGGAACACTCTGGCCTGGCAAAATGACTGAGGCTTGATTCTGGAACCCTGTGGCCTGGCAACTTGACTGAGGTGTGATGGCAGAAACCTGTGGCCTGGCAACATGACTGAGTTTGATTGTGGCACCCTGTGCACGGGGAACATGACTGAGGCCTGATACTGGAACCCCGTGGCGTGGGAACTTGACATTGGTTTGATTCTGGAGCCCTGTTTACTGGGAACATGACTGAGGTTTGATGGTTGAAACCTGTGGCCTGGCAACATGATTGAGGTTTGATAGTGGAAGCCTCAGGCTTGGGAACATGAGTGAGGCTTGATGGTGGAACCCTGTGGCCTGGCAACATGAGTGAGGCTTGATGGTGGAAGCCTGTGGCTTGGCAAGATGACTTAGGTTTGATTGTGGAACAGTCTTTCCTGGGAACATGACTGAGGCTTGATGGTGGAACCGTGGCCTAGCAACAGGACAGAGGTTTGATTGTGGAACCCTCTGGCCTGGGAATATGACTGAGGTTTAATTGTGGAACCCTGTGGCCTGGGAACATGACTGGGAGTTTATTTCTGAAACCTGTGTCCAGGGAACATGACTGAGGTTTTATTCTGGAACCATGTGGCCTGGGAATATGACTGACGTTTGATTCTGGAAACCATTGGCCTGGGAAGATGACTGATGTTAGAGTGTGGAATCCTGTGGCCTGGGAACATGACATCGGTGGATTCTGGAACCCTGTGGCCTGGGAACATGCCTGAGGTTTGATGGTGGAAACCTGTGGCCTGGCAACAGGACTGAGGTTTGATTCTGGAAGACTGTGGCTAGGGAACATGATATCGGGTTGATTCTGGCAACCTGTGTCCTGGGAACAAGACTGAGGTTTGATTCTGGAACCCTGTGCCTTGGGAACATGACTGAGGTTTGTTTCTGGAAGCCTGTTCCCTGGGAACATGACTGAGGCTTGATGGTGGAAGCATGGTCTGGCAACAGAACTGAGGTTTGATTGTGGAACCCTCTGGCCTGGGAATATGACTGAGCTTTTATTGTGGAACCCTGTGGCCTGGGAACATGACTGGGATTTTATTTCTGAAACCTGTGTCCAGGGAACATGACTGAGGTTTTATTCTGGAACCCTGTGTCCTGGGAACACAACTGAGGTTTGATTCTGGAACCATGTGGCCTGGGAATATGACTGAGTTTTGATTCTGGAAACCATTGGCCTGGGAAGATGACTGATGTTAGAGTGTGGAATCCTGTGGCCTGGGAACATGACATCGGTTTGGATTCCGGTACCCTGTTGCCTGGGAACATGTAATCGGTTTGATTCTGGAAACCTGTGGCCGGGGAATATGACTGAGGTTTGATGGTGGTACCCTATGGCCTGGCAACATGACTGAAGTTTGATTTTGGATCCCTGTGTCCTGGGAACATGGCTGAGGCGTGATTCTGGAACACTGTGGCCTGGGAACATGACATCTATTTAGATTGTGGAATACTGTGCCCCGGGAACCTGACTGAGCCTTGGTTCTGGAACCCTGTGGACTGGGAACATGACTGAGGTTTTATTCTGGAACCCTGTAGCCTGGGAACATAACTGAGGATTGATTCTGGAACCCCGTGGCCTGGGAACATGACATCAGTGGATTCTGGAACCCTGAGGCCTGGGAACATGACATCTGTTTAGATTGTGGAATACTGTGCCCCGGGAACCTGACTGAGCCTCTGTTCTGGAACCCTGTGGCCTGGGAACATGACTGAGGTTTTATTCTGGAACCCTGTAGCCTGGGAACATAACTGAGGATTGATTCTGGAATCTTGTGGCCTGGGAAAATGACAACGGTGGATTCTGGAACCCTGTGGCCTGGGAACATGAGAATGGTTTGATTCTGGAACCCTGTGGCCTGGAAACATGCCTGAGGTTTGATGGTGGAAACCTGTGGCCTGGCAAGATGACTGAGGTTTGATTCTGGAAGACTGTGGCTAGGGAATATGATATCGGGTTGATTCTGGAAACCTGTGTCCTGGGAACAAGACTGAGGTTTGATTCTGGAACCCTGTGCCTTGGGAACATGACTGAGGTTTGTTTCTGGAAACCTGTTCCCTGGGAACATGACTGAGGTTTGATTCTGGACACCTGTGTCCTGGGAACATGACTGAGGTTTGATTGCTGAAACCTGTGGCCTGCGAACATGACTCAGGTTTGATTCTGGAACCATGTGTCCTGGGAATATGACTGAGGTTTGATTTTGGAAACCTTTGCCCTGGGAAAATGACTGAGGTTTCATTTTGGAAACATGTGGCTTGGGATCATGACTGAGGTTTGATGGTGGAACACTATGGCCTGGCAAAATGACTGAGGCTTGATTCTGGAACCCTGTGGCCTGGCAACTTGACTGAGGTGTGATGGCAGAAACCTGTGGCCTGGCAACATGACTGAGTTTGATTGTGGCACCCTGTGCACGGGGAACATGACTGAGGCCTGATACTGGAACCCCGTGGCGTGGGAACTTGACATTGGTTTGATTCTGGAGCCCTGTTTACTGGGAACATGACTGAGGTTTGATGGTTGAAACCTGTGGCCTGGCAAAATGAGTGAGGCTTGATGGTGGAACCCTGTGGCTTGGAAAGATGACTTAGGTTTGATTGTGGAACAGTCTTTCCTGGGAACATGACTGAGGTTTGATGGTGGAACCGTGGCCTAGCAACAGGACAGAGGTTTGATTGTGGAACCCTCTGGCCTGGGAATATGACTGAGGTTTAATTGTGGAACCCTGTGGCCTGGGAACATGACTGGGAGTTTATTTCTGAAACCTGTGTCCAGGGAACATGACTGAGGTTTTATTCTGGAACCATGTCGCCTGGGAATATGACTGACGTTTGATTCTGGAAACCATTGGCCTGGGAAGATGACTGATGTTAGAGTGTGGAATCCTGTGGCCTGGGAACATGACATCGGTGGATTCTGGAACCCTGTGGCCTGGGAACATGCCTGAGGTTTGATGGTGGAAACCTGTGGCCTGGCAACAGGACTGAGGTTTGATTCTGGAAGACTGTGGCTAGGGAACATGATATCGGGTTGATTCTGGCAACCTGTGTCCTGGGAACAAGACTGAGGTTTGATTCTGGAACCCTGTGCCTTGGGAACATGACTGAGGTTTGTTTCTGGAAGCCTGTTCCCTGGGAACATGACTGAGGCTTGATGGTGGAACCGTGGTCTGGCAACAGAACTGAGGTTTGATTGTGGAACCCTCTGGCCTGGGAATATGACTGAGCTTTTATTGTGGAACCCTGTGGCCTGGGAACATGACTGGGATTTTATTTCTGAAACCTGTGTCCAGGGAACATGACTGAGGTTTTATTCTGGAACCCTGTGTCCTGGGAACACAACTGAGGTTTGATTCTGGAACCATGTGGCCTGGGAATATGACTGAGGTTTGATTCTGGAAACCATTGGCCTGGGAAGATGACTGATGTTAGAGTGTGGAATCCTGTGGCCTGGGAACATGACATCGGTTTGGATTCCGGTACCCTGTTGCCTGGGAACATGAAATCGGTTTGATTCTGGAAACCTGTGTCCTGGGAAGATGACTGAGGTTTGATGGTGGTACCCTACGGCCTGGCAACATGACTGAAGTTTGATTCTGGATCCCTGTGTCCTGGGAACATGACTGAGGCGTGATTCTGGAACACTGTGTCCTGGGAACATGACATCTATTTAGATTGTGGAATACTGTGCCCCGGGAACCTGACTGAGCCTTGGTTCTGGAACCCTGTGGACTGGGAACATGACTGAGGTTTTATTCTGGAACCCTGTAGCCTGGGAACATAACTGAGGATTGATTCTGGAACCCTGTGGCCTGGGAACATGACATCGGTGGATTCTGGAACCCTGAGGCCTGGGAACATGACATCTGTTTAGATTGTGGAATACTGTGCCCCGGGAATCTGACTGAGCCTCGGTTCTGGAACCCTGTGGACTGGGAACATGACTGAGGTTTTATTCTGTATCCCTGTAGCCTGGGAACATAACTGAGGATTGATTCTGGAATCTTGTGGCCTGGGAAAATGACAACGGTGGATTCTGGATCCCTGTGGCCTGGGAACATGAGAACGTTTTGATTCTGGAACCCTGTGGCCTGGGAACATGCCTGAGGTTTGATGGTGGAAACCTGTGGCCTGGCAACATGACTGAGGTTTGATTCTGGAAGACTGTGGCTAGGGAACATGATATCGGGTTGATTCTGGCAACCTGTGTCCTGGGAACAAGACTGAGGTTTGATTGCTGAAACCTGTGGCCTGCGAACATGACTCAGGTATGATTCTGGAACCATGTGTCCTGGGAATATGACTGAGGTTTGTTTCTGGAAACCTGGTCCCTGGGAACATGACTGAGGTTTGATTCTGGACACCTGTGTCCTGGGAACATGACTGAGGTTTGATTGCTGAAACCTGTGGCCTGCGAACATGACTCAGGTTTGATTCTGGAACCATGTGTCCTGGGAATATGACTGAGGTTTGATTCTGGAAACCTTTGGCCTGGGAAAATGACTGAGGTTTCATTGTGGAAACATGTGGCTTGGGATCATGACTGAGGTTTGATGGTGGAACACTATGGCCTGGCAAAATGACTGAGGCTTGATTCTGGAACCCTGTGGCCTGGCAACTTGACTGAGGTGTGATGGCAGAAACCTGTGGCCTGGCAACATGACTGAGTTTGATTGTGGCACCCTGTGCACGGGGAACATGACTGAGGCCTGATACTGGAACCCCGTGGCGTGGGAACTTGACATTGGTTTGATTCTGGAGCCCTGTTTACTGGGAACATGACTGAGGTTTGATGGTTGACACCTGTGGCCTGGCAACATGATTGAGGTTTGATAGTGGAAGCCTCAGGCTTGGGAACATGAGTGAGGCTTGATGGTGGAACCCTGTGGCCTGGCAACATGAGTGAGGCTTGATGGTGGAAGCCTGTGGCTTGGCAAGATGACTTAGGTTTGATTGTGGAACAGTCTTTCCTGGGAACATGACTGAGGCTTGATGGTGGAACCGTGGCCTAGCAACAGGACAGAGGTTTGATTGTGGAACCCTCTGGCCTGGGAATATGACTGAGGTTTAATTGTGGAACCCTGTGGCCTGGGAACATGACTGGGAGTTTATTTCTGAAACCTGTGTCCAGGGAACATGACTGAGGTTTTATTCTGGAACCATGTGGCCTGGGAATATGACTGACGTTTGATTCTGGAAACCATTGGCCTGGGAAGATGACTGATGTTAGAGTGTGGAATCCTGTGGCCTGGGAACATGACATCGGTGGATTCTGGAACCCTGTGGCCTGGGAACATGCCTGAGGTTTGATGGTGGAAACCTGTGGCCTGGCAACAGGACTGAGGTTTGATTCTGGAAGACTGTGGCTAGGGAACATGATATCGGGTTGATTCTGGCAACCTGTGTCCTGGGAACAAGACTGAGGTTTGATTCTGGAACCCTGTGCCTTGGGAACATGACTGAGGTTTGTTTCTGGAAGCCTGTTCCCTGGGAACATGACTGAGGCTTGATGGTGGAACCATGGTCTGGCAACAGAACTGAGGTTTGATTGTGGAACCCTCTGGCCTGGGAATATGACTGAGCTTTTATTGTGGAACCCTGTGGCCTGGGAACATGACTGGGATTTTATTTCTGAAACCTGTGTCCAGGGAACATGACTGAGGTTTTATTCTGGAACCCTGTGTCCTGGGAACACAACTGAGGTTTGATTCTGGAACCATGTGGCCTGGGAATATGACTGAGTTTTGATTCTGGAAACCATTGGCCTGGGAAGATGACTGATGTTAGAGTGTGGAATCCTGTGGCCTGGGAACATGACATCGGTTTGGATTCCGGTACCCTGTTGCCTGGGAACATGTAATCAGTTTGATTCTGGAAACCTGTGGCCGGGGAATATGACTGAGGTTTGATGGTGGTACCCTATGGCCTGGCAACATGACTGAAGTTTGATTCTGGATCCCTGTGTCCTGGGAACATGGCTGAGGCGTGATTCTGGAACACTGTGGCCTGGGAACATGACATCTATTTAGATTGTGGAATACTGTGCCCCGGGAACCTGACTGAGCCTTGGTTCTGGAACCCTGTGGACTGGGAACATGACTGAGGTTTTATTCTGGAACCCTGTAGCCTGGGAACATAACTGAGGATTGATTCTGGAACCCCGTGGCCTGGGAACATGACATCAGTGGATTCTGGAACCCTGAGGCCTGGGAACATGACATCTGTTTAGATTGTGGAATACTGTGCCCCGGGAACCTGACTGAGCCTCTGTTCTGGAACCCTGTGGCCTGGGAACATGACTGAGGTTTTATTCTGGAACCCTGTAGCCTGGGAACATAACTGAGGATTGATTCTGGAATCTTGTGGCCTGGGAAAATGACAACGGTGGATTCTGGAACCCTGTGGCCTGGGAACATGAGTATGGTTTGATTCTGGAACCCTGTGGCCTGGGAACATGCCTGAGGTTTGATGGTGGAAACCTGTGGCCTGGCAAGATGACTGAGGTTTGATTCTGGAAGACTGTGGCTAGGGAATATGATATCGGGTTGATTCTGGAAACCTGTGTCCTGGGAACAAGACTGAGGTTTGATTCTGGAACCCTGTGCCTTGGGAACATGACTGAGGTTTGTTTCTGGAAACCTGTTCCCTGGGAACATGACTGAGGTTTGATTCTGGACACCTGTGTCCTGGGAACATGACTGAGGTTTGATTGCTGAAACCTGTGGCCTGCGAACATGACTCAGGTTTGATTCTGGAACCATGTGTCCTGGGAATATGACTGAGGTTTGATTCTGGAAACCTTTGGCCTGGGAAAATGACTGAGGTTTCATTGTGGAAACATGTGGCTTGGGATCATGACTGAGGTTTGATGGTGGAACACTCTGGCCTGGCAAAATGACTGAGGCTTGATTCTGGAACCCTGTGGCCTGGCAACTTGACTGAGGTGTGATGGCAGAAACCTGTGGCCTGGCAACATGACTGAGTTTGATTGTGGCACCCTGTGCACGGGGAACATGACTGAGGCCTGATACTGGAACCCCGTGGCGTGGGAACTTGACATTGGTTTGATTCTGGAGCCCTGTTTACTGGGAACATGACTGACGTTTGATGGTTGAAACCTGTGGCCTGGCAACATGATTGAGGTTTGATAGTGGAAGCCTCAGGCTTGGGAACATGAGTGAGGCTTGATGGTGGAACCCTGTGGCCTGGCAACATGAGTGAGGCTTGATGGTGGAAGCCTGTGGCTTGGCAAGATGACTTAGGTTTGATTGTGGAACAGTCTTTCCTGGGAACATGACTGAGGCTTGATGGTGGAACCGTGGCCTAGCAACAGGACAGAGGTTTGATTGTGGAACCCTCTGGCCTGGGAATATGACTGAGGTTTAATTGTGGAACCCTGTGGCCTGGGAACATGACTGGGAGTTTATTTCTGAAACCTGTGTCCAGGGAACATGACTGAGGTTTTATTCTGGAACCATGTGGCCTGGGAATATGACTGACGTTTGATTCTGGAAACCATTGGCCTGGGAAGATGACTGATGTTAGAGTGTGGAATCCTGTGGCCTGGGAACATGACATCGGTGGATTCTGGAACCCTGTGGCCTGGGAACATGCCTGAGGTTTGATGGTGGAAACCTGTGGCCTGGCAACAGGACTGAGGTTTGATTCTGGAAGACTGTGGCTAGGGAACATGATATCGGGTTGATTCTGGCAACCTGTGTCCTGGGAACAAGACTGAGGTTTGATTCTGGAACCCTGTGCCTTGGGAACATGACTGAGGTTTGTTTCTGGAAGCCTGTTCCCTGGGAACATGACTGAGGCTTGATGGTGGAAGCATGGTCTGGCAACAGAACTGAGGTTTGATTGTGGAACCCTCTGGCCTGGGAATATGACTGAGCTTTTATTGTGGAACCCTGTGGCCTGGGAACATGACTGGGATTTTATTTCTGAAACCTGTGTCCAGGGAACATGACTGAGGTTTTATTCTGGAACCCTGTGTCCTGGGAACACAACTGAGGTTTGATTCTGGAACCATGTGGCCTGGGAATATGACTGAGTTTTGATTCTGGAAACCATTGGCCTGGGAAGATGACTGATGTTAGAGTGTGGAATCCTGTGGCCTGGGAACATGACATCGGTTTGGATTCCGGTACCCTGTTGCCTGGGAACATGTAATCGGTTTGATTCTGGAAACCTGTGGCCGGGGAATATGACTGAGGTTTGATGGTGGTACCCTATGGCCTGGCAACATGACTGAAGTTTGATTCTGGATCCCTGTGTCCTGGGAACATGGCTGAGGCGTGATTCTGGAACACTGTGGCCTGGGAACATGACATCTATTTAGATTGTGGAATACTGTGCCCCGGGAACCTGACTGAGCCTTGGTTCTGGAACCCTGTGGACTGGGAACATGACTGAGGTTTTATTCTGGAACCCTGTAGCCTGGGAACATAACTGAGGATTGATTCTGGAACCCCGTGGCCTGGGAACATGACATCAGTGGATTCTGGAACCCTGAGGCCTGGGAACATGACATCTGTTTAGATTGTGGAATACTGTGCCCCGGGAACCTGACTGAGCCTCTGTTCTGGAACCCTGTGGCCTGGGAACATGACTGAGGTTTTATTCTGGAACCCTGTAGCCTGGGAACATAAGTGAGGATTGATTCTGGAATCTTGTGGCCTGGGAAAATGACAACGGTGGATTCTGGAACCCTGTGGCCTGGGAACATGAGAATGGTTTGATTCTGGAACCCTGTGGCCTGGAAACATGCCTGAGGTTTGATGGTGGAAACCTGTGGCCTGGCAAGATGACTGAGGTTTGATTCTGGAAGACTGTGGCTAGGGAATGTGATATCGGGTTGATTCTGGAAACCTGTGTCCTGGGAACAAGACTGAGGTTTGATTCTGGAACCCTGTGCCTTGGGAACATGACTGAGGTTTGTTTCTGGAAACCTGTTCCCTGGGAACATGACTGAGGTTTGATTCTGGACACCTGTGTCCTGGGAACATGACTGAGGTTTGATTGCTGAAACCTGTGGCCTGCGAACATGACTCAGGTTTGATTCTGGAACCATGTGTCCTGGGAATATGACTGAGGTTTGATTTTGGAAACCTTTGCCCTGGGAAAATGACTGAGGTTTCATTTTGGAAACATGTGGCTTGGGATCATGACTGAGGTTTGATGGTGGAAGACTCTGGCCTGGCAAAATGACTGAGGCTTGATTCTGGAACCCTGTGGCCTGGCAACTTGACTGAGGTGTGATGGCAGAAACCTGTGGCCTGGCAACATGACTGAGTTTGATTGTGGCACCCTGTGCATGGCGAACATGACTGAGGCCTGATACTGGAACCCCGTGGCGTGGGAACTTGACATTGGTTTGATTCTGGAGCCCTGTTTACTGGGAACATGACTGAGGTTTGATGGTTGAAACCTGTGGCCTGGCAAAATGAGTGAGGCTTGATGGTGGAACCCTGTGGCTTGGAAAGATGACTTAGGTTTGATTGTGGAACAGTCTTTCCTGGGAACATGACTGAGGTTTGATGGTGGAACCGTGGCCTAGCAACAGGACAGAGGTTTGATTGTGGAACCCTCTGGCCTGGGAATATGACTGAGGTTTAATTGTGGAACCCTGTGGCCTGGGAACATGACTGGGAGTTTATTTCTGAAACCTGTGTCCAGGGAACATGACTGAGGTTTTATTCTGGAACCATGTCGCCTGGGAATATGACTGACGTTTGATTCTGGAAACCATTGGCCTGGGAAGATGACTGATGTTAGAGTGTGGAATCCTGTGGCCTGGGAACATGACATCGGTGGATTCTGGAACCCTGTGGCCTGGGAACATGCCTGAGGTTTGATGGTGGAAACCTGTGGCCTGGCAAGAGAACTGAGGTTTGATTCTGGAAGACTGTGGCTAGGGAACATGATATCGGGTTGATTCTGGCAACCTGTGTCCTGGGAACAAGACTGAGGTTTGATTCTGGAACCCTGTGCCTTGGGAACATGACTGAGGTTTGTTTCTGGAAGCCTGTTCCCTGGGAACATGACTGAGGCTTGATGGTGGAACCGTGGTCTGGCAACAGAACTGAGGTTTGATTGTGGAACCCTCTGGCCTGGGAATATGACTGAGCTTTTATTGTGGAACCCTGTGGCCTGGGAACATGACTGGGATTTTATTTCTGAAACCTGTGTCCAGGGAACATGACTGAGGTTTTATTCTGGAACCCTGTGTCCTGGGAACACAACTGAGGTTTGATTCTGGAACCATGTGGCCTGGGAATATGACTGAGGTTTGATTCTGGAAACCATTGGCCTGGGAAGATGACTGATGTTAGAGTGTGGAATCCTGTGGCCTGGGAACATGACATCGGTTTGGATTCCGGTACCCTGTTGCCTGGGAACATGAAATCGGTTTGATTCTGGAAACCTGTGTCCTGGGAAGATGACTGAGGTTTGATGGTGGTACCCTACGGCCTGGCAACATGACTGAAGTTTGATTCTGGATCCCTGTGTCCTGGGAACATGACTGAGGCGTGATTCTGGAACACTGTGTCCTGGGAAGATGACATCTATTTAGATTGTGGAATACTGTGCCCCGGGAACCTGACTGAGCCTTGGTTCTGGAACCCTGTGGACTGGGAACATGACTGAGGTTTTATTCTGGAACCCTGTAGCCTGGGAACATAACTGAGGATTGATTCTGGAACCCTGTGGCCTGGGAACATGACATCGGTGGATTCTGGAACCCTGAGGCCTGAGAACATGACATCTGTTTAGATTGTGGAATACTGTGCCCCGGGAATCTGACTGAGCCTCGGTTCTGGAACCCTGTGGACTGGGAACATGACTGAGGTTTTATTCTGGATCCCTGTAGCCTGGGAACATAACTGAGGATTGATTCTGGAATCTTGTGGCCTGGGAAAATGACAATGGTGGATTCTGGATCCCTGTGGCCTGGGAACATGAGAACGTTTTGATTCTGGAACCCTGTGGCCTGGGAACATGCCTGAGGTTTGATGGTGGAAACCTGTGGCCTGGCAACATGACTGAGGTTTGATTCTGGAAGACTGTGGCTAGGGAACATGATATCGGGTTGATTCTGGCAACCTGTGTCCTGGGAACAAGACTGAGGTTTGATTGCTGAAACCTGTGGCCTGCGAACATGACTCAGGTTTGATTCTGGAACCATGTGTCCTGGGAATATGACTGAGGTTTGTTTCTGGAAACCTGTTCCCTGGGAACATGACTGAGGTTTGATTCTGGACACCTGTGTCCAGGGAACATGACTGAGGTTTTATTCTGGAACCCTGTGTCCTGGGAACACAACTGAGGTTTGATTCTGGAACCATGTGGCCTGGGAATATGACTGAGTTTTGATTTTGGAAACCATTGGCCTGGGAAGATGACTGATGTTAGAGTGTGGAATCCTGTGGCCTGGGAACATGACATCGGTTTGGATTCCGGTACCCTGTTGCCTGGGAACATGTAATCGGTTTGATTCTGGAAACCTGTGGCCGGGGAATATGACTGAGGTTTGATGGTGGTACCCTATGGCCTGGCAACATGACTGAAGTTTGATTTTGGATCCCTGTGTCCTGGGAACATGGCTGAGGCGTGATTCTGGAACACTGTGGCCTGGGAACATGACATCTATTTAGATTGTGGAATACTGTGCCCCGGGAACCTGACTGAGCCTTGGTTCTGGAACCCTGTGGACTGGGAACATGACTGAGGTTTTATTCTGGAACCCTGTAGCCTGGGAACATAACTGAGGATTGATTCTGGAACCCCGTGGCCTGGGAACATGACATCAGTGGATTCTGGAACCCTGAGGCCTGGGAACATGACATCTGTTTAGATTGTGGAATACTGTGCCCCGGGAACCTGACTGAGCCTCTGTTCTGGAACCCTGTGGCCTGGGAACATGACTGAGGTTTTATTCTGGAACCCTGTAGCCTGGGAACATAAGTGAGGATTGATTCTGGAATCTTGTGGCCTGGGAAAATGACAACGGTGGATTCTGGAACCCTGTGGCCTGGGAACATGAGAATGGTTTGATTCTGGAACCCTGTGGCCTGGAAACATGCCTGAGGTTTGATGGTGGAAACCTGTGGCCTGGCAAGATGACTGAGGTTTGATTCTGGAAGACTGTGGCTAGGGAATGTGATATCGGGTTGATTCTGGAAACCTGTGTCCTGGGAACAAGACTGAGGTTTGATTCTGGAACCCTGTGCCTTGGGAACATGACTGAGGTTTGTTTCTGGAAACCTGTTCCCTGGGAACATGACTGAGGTTTGATTCTGGACACCTGTGTCCTGGGAACATGACTGAGGTTTGATTGCTGAAACCTGTGGCCTGCGAACATGACTCAGGTTTGATTCTGGAACCATGTGTCCTGGGAATATGACTGAGGTTTGATTCTGGAAACCTTTGGCCTGGGAAAATGACTGAGGTTTCATTGTGGAAACATGTGGCTTGGGATCATGACTGAGGTTTGATGGTGGAACACTATGGCCTGGCAAAATGACTGAGGCTTGATTCTGGAACCCTGTGGCCTGGCAACTTGACTGAGGTGTGATGGCAGAAACCTGTGGCCTGGCAACATGACTGAGTTTGATTGTGGCACCCTGTGCACGGGGAACATGACTGAGGCCTGATACTGGAACCCCGTGGCGTGGGAACTTGACATTGGTTTGATTCTGGAGCCCTGTTTACTGGGAACATGACTGAGGTTTGATGGTTGAAACCTGTGGCCTGGCAAAATGAGTGAGGCTTGATGGTGGAACCCTGTGGCTTGGAAAGATGACTTAGGTTTGATTGTGGAACAGTCTTTCCTGGGAACATGACTGAGGTTTGATGGTGGAACCGTGGCCTAGCAACAGGACAGAGGTTTGATTGTGGAACCCTCTGGCCTGGGAATATGACTGAGGTTTAATTGTGGAACCCTGTGGCCTGGGAACATGACTGGGAGTTTATTTCTGAAACCTGTGTCCAGGGAACATGACTGAGGTTTTATTCTGGAACCATGTCGCCTGGGAATATGACTGACGTTTGATTCTGGAAACCATTGGCCTGGGAAGATGACTGATGTTAGAGTGTGGAATCCTGTGGCCTGGGAACATGACATCGGTGGATTCTGGAACCCTGTGGCCTGGGAACATGCCTGAGGTTTGATGGTGGAAACCTGTGGCCTGGCAAGAGAACTGAGGTTTGATTCTGGAAGACTGTGGCTAGGGAACATGATATCGGGTTGATTCTGGCAACCTGTGTCCTGGGAACAAGACTGAGGTTTGATTCTGGAACCCTGTGCCTTGGGAACATGACTGAGGTTTGTTTCTGGAAGCCTGTTCCCTGGGAACATGACTGAGGCTTGATGGTGGAACCGTGGTCTGGCAACAGAACTGAGGTTTGATTGTGGAACCCTCTGGCCTGGGAATATGACTGAGCTTTTATTGTGGAACCCTGTGGCCTGGGAACATGACTGGGATTTTATTTCTGAAACCTGTGTCCAGGGAACATGACTGAGGTTTTATTCTGGAACCCTGTGTCCTGGGAACACAACTGAGGTTTGATTCTGGAACCATGTGGCCTGGGAATATGACTGAGGTTTGATTCTGGAAACCATTGGCCTGGGAAGATGACTGATGTTAGAGTGTGGAATCCTGTGGCCTGGGAACATGACATCGGTTTGGATTCCGGTACCCTGTTGCCTGGGAACATGAAATCGGTTTGATTCTGGAAACCTGTGTCCTGGGAAGATGACTGAGGTTTGATGGTGGTACCCTACGGCCTGGCAACATGACTGAAGTTTGATTCTGGATCCCTGTGTCCTGGGAACATGACTGAGGCGTGATTCTGGAACACTGTGTCCTGGGAACATGACATCTATTTAGATTGTGGAATACTGTGCCCCGGGAACCTGACTGAGCCTTGGTTCTGGAACCCTGTGGACTGGGAACATGACTGAGGTTTTATTCTGGAACCCTGTAGCCTGGGAACATAACTGAGGATTGATTCTGGAACCCTGTGGCCTGGGAACATGACATCGGTGGATTCTGGAACCCTGAGGCCTGGGAACATGACATCTGTTTAGATTGTGGAATACTGTGCCCCGGGAATCTGACTGAGCCTCGGTTCTGGAACCCTGTGGACTGGGAACATGACTGAGGTTTTATTCTGGATCCCTGTAGCCTGGGAACATAACTGAGGATTGATTCTGGAATCTTGTGGCCTGGGAAAATGACAATGGTGGATTCTGGATCCCTGTGGCCTGGGAACATGAGAACGTTTTGATTCTGGAACCCTGTGGCCTGGGAACATGCCTGAGGTTTGATGGTGGAAACCTGTGGCCTGGCAACATGACTGAGGTTTGATTCTGGAAGACTGTGGCTAGGGAACATGATATCGGGTTGATTCTGGCAACCTGTGTCCTGGGAACAAGACTGAGGTTTGATTGCTGAAACCTGTGGCCTGCGAACATGACTCAGGTTTGATTCTGGAACCATGTGTCCTGGGAATATGACTGAGGTTTGTTTCTGGAAACCTGTTCCCTGGGAACATGACTGAGGTTTGATTCTGGACACCTGTGTCCTGGGAACATGACTGAGGTTTGATTGCTGAAACCTGTGTCCTGCGAACATGACTCAGGTTTGATTCTGGAACCATGTGTCCTGGGAATATGACTGAGGTTTGATTCTGGAAACCTTTGGCCTGGGAAAATGACTGAGGTTTCATTGTGGAAACATGTGGCTTGGGATCATGACTGAGGTTTGATGGTGGAACACTCTGGCCTGGCAAAATGACTGAGGCTTGATTCTGGAACCCTGTGGCCTGGCAACTTGACTGAGGTGTGATGGCAGAAACCTGTGGCCTGGCAACATGACTGAGTTTGATTGTGGCACCCTGTGCACGGGGAACATGACTGAGGCCTGATACTGGAACCCCGTGGCGTGGGAACTTGACATTGGTTTGATTCTGGAGCCCTGTTTACTGGGAACATGACTGAGGTTTGATGGTTGAAACCTGTGGCCTGGCAACATGATTGAGGTTTGATAGTGGAAGCCTCAGGCTTGGGAACATGAGTGAGGCTTGATGGTGGAACCCTGTGGCCTGGCAACATGAGTGAGGCTTGATGGTGGAAGCCTGTGGCTTGGCAAGATGACTTAGGTTTGATTGTGGAACAGTCTTTCCTGGGAACATGACTGAGGCTTGATGGTGGAACCGTGGCCTAGCAACAGGACAGAGGTTTGATTGTGGAACCCTCTGGCCTGGGAATATGACTGAGGTTTAATTGTGGAACCCTGTGGCCTGGGAACATGAATGGGAGTTTATTTCTGAAACCTGTGTCCAGGGAACATGACTGAGGTTTTATTCTGGAACCATGTGGCCTGGGAATATGACTGACGTTTGATTCTGGAAACCATTGGCCTGGGAAGATGACTGATGTTAGAGTGTGGAATCCTGTGGCCTGGGAACATGACATCGGTGGATTCTGGAACCCTGTGGCCTGGGAACATGCCTGAGGTTTGATGGTGGAAACCTGTGGCCTGGCAACAGGACTGAGGTTTGATTCTGGAAGACTGTGGCTAGGGAACATGATATCGGCTTGATTCTGGCAACCTGTGTCCTGGGAACAAGACTGAGGTTTGATTCTGGAACCCTGTGCCTTGGGAACATGACTGAGGTTTGTTTCTGGAAGCCTGTTCCCTGGGAACATGACTGAGGCTTGATGGTGGAAGCATGGTCTGGCAACAGAACTGAGGTTTGATTGTGGAACCCTCTGGCCTGGGAATATGACTGAGCTTTTATTGTGGAACCCTGTGGCCTGGGAACATGACTGGGATTTTATTTCTGAAACCTGTGTCCAGGGAACATGACTGAGGTTTTATTCTGGAACCCTGTGTCCTGGGAACACAACTGAGGTTTGATTCTGGAACCATGTGGCCTGGGAATATGACTGAGTTTTGATTCTGGAAACCATTGGCCTGGGAAGATGACTGATGTTAGAGTGTGGAATCCTGTGGCCTGGGAACATGACATCGGTTTGGATTCCGGTACCCTGTTGCCTGGGAACATGTAATCGGTTTGATTCTGGAAACCTGTGGCCGGGGAATATGACTGAGGTTTGATGGTGGTACCCTATGGCCTGGCAACATGACTGAAGTTTGATTCTGGATCCCTGTGTCCTGGGAACATGGCTGAGGCGTGATTCTGGAACACTGTGGGCTGGGAACATGACATCTATTTAGATTGTGGAATACTGTGCCCCGGGAACCTGACTGAGCCTTGGTTCTGGAACCCTGTGGACTGGGAATATGACTGAGGTTTTATTCTGGAACCCTGTAGCCTGGGAACATAACTGAGGATTGATTCTGGAACCCCGTGGCCTGGGAACATGACATCAGTGGATTCTGGAACCCTGAGGCCTGGGAACATGACATCTGTTTAGATTGTGGAATACTGTGCCCCGGGAACCTGACTGAGCCTCTGTTCTGGAACCCTGTGGCCTGGGAACATGACTGAGGTTTTATTCTGGAACCCTGTAGCCTGGGAACATAACTGAGGATTGATTCTGGAATCTTGTGGCCTGGGAAAATGACAACGGTGGATTCTGGAACCCTGTGGCCTGGGAACATGAGAATTGTTTGATTCTGGAACCCTGTGGCCTGGAAACATGCCTGAGGTTTGATGGTGGAAACCTGTGGCCTGGCAAGATGACTGAGGTTTGATTCTGGAAGACTGTGGCTAGGGAATATGATATCGGGTTGATTCTGGAAACCTGTGTCCTGGGAACAAGACTGAGGTTTGATTCTGGAACCCTGTGCCTTGGGAACATGACTGAGGTTTGTTTCTGGAAACCTGTTCCCTGGGAACATGACTGAGGTTTGATTCTGGACACCTGTGTCCTGGGAACATGACTGAGGTTTGATTGCTGAAACCTGTGGCCTGCGAACATGACTCAGGTTTGATTCTGGAACCATGTGTCCTGGGAATATGACTGAGGTTTGATTTTGGAAACCTTTGCCCTGGGAAAATGACTGAGGTTTCATTTTGGAAACATGTGGCTTGGGATCATGACTGAGGTTTGATGGTGGAAGACTCTGGCCTGGCAAAATGACTGAGGCTTGATTCTGGAACCCTGTGGCCTGGCAACTTGACTGAGGTGTGATGGCAGAAACCTGTGGCCTGGCAACATGACTGAGTTTGATTGTGGCACCCTGTGCACGGGGAACATGACTGAGGCCTGATACTGGAACCCCGTGGCGTGGGAACTTGACATTGGTTTGATTCTGGAGCCCTGTTTACTGGGAACATGACTGAGGTTTGATGGTTGAAACCTGTGGCCTGGCAAAATGAGTGAGGCTTGATGGTGGAACCCTGTGGCTTGGAAAGATGACTTAGGTTTGATTGTGGAACAGTCTTTCCTGGGAACATGACTGAGGTTTGATGGTGGAACCGTGGCCTAGCAACAGGACAGAGGTTTGATTGTGGAACCCTCTGGCCTGGGAATATGACTGAGGTTTAATTGTGGAACCCTGTGGCCTGGGAACATGACTGGGAGTTTATTTCTGAAACCTGTGTCCAGGGAACATGACTGAGGTTTTATTCTGGAACCATGTGGCCTGGGAATATGACTGACGTTTGATTCTGGAAACTATTGGCCTGGGAAGATGACTGATGTTAGAGTGTGGAATTCTGTGGCCTGGGAACATGACATCGGTTTGGATTCCGGTACCCTGTTGCCTGGGAACATGAAATCGGTTTGATTCTGGAAACCTGTGTCCTGGGAAGATGACTGAGGTTTGATGGTGGTACCCTACGGCCTGGCAACATGACTGAAGTTTGATTCTGGATCCCTGTGTCCTGGGAACATGACTGAGGCGTGATTCTGGAACACTGTGTCCTGGGAAGATGACATCTATTTAGATTGTGGAATACTGTGCCCCGGGAACCTGACTGAGCCTTGGTTCTGGAACCCTGTGGACTGGGAACATGACTGAGGTTTTATTCTGGAACCCTGTAGCCTGGGAACATAACTGAGGATTGATTCTGGAACCCTGTGGCCTGGGAACATGACATCGGTGGATTCTGGAACCCTGAGGCCTGGGAACATGACATCTGTTTAGATTGTGGAATACTGTGCCCCGGGAATCTGACTGAGCCTCGGTTCTGGAACCCTGTGGACTGGGAACATGACTGAGGTTTTATTCTGGATCCCTGTAGCCTGGGAACATAACTGAGGATTGATTCTGGAATCTTGTGGCCTGGGAAAATGACAACGGTGGATTCTGGATCCCTGTGGCCTGGGAACATGAGAACGTTTTGATTCTGGAACCCTGTGGCCTGGGAACATGCCTGAGGTTTGATGGTGGAAACCTGTGGCCTGGCAACATGACTGAGGTTTGATTCTGGAAGACTGTGGCTAGGGAACATGATATCGGGTTGATTCTGGCAACCTGTGTCCTGGGAACAAGACTGAGGTTTGATTGCTGAAACCTGTGGCCTGCGAACATGACTCAGGTTTGATTCTGGAACCATGTGTCCTGGGAATATGACTGAGGTTTGTTTCTGGAAACCTGTTCCCTGGGAACATGACTGAGGTTTGATTCTGGACACCTGTGTCCTGGGAACATGACTGAGGTTTGATTGCTGAAACCTGTGTCCTGCGAACATGACTCAGGTTTGATTCTGGAACCATGTGTCCTGGGAATATGACTGAGGTTTGATTCTGGAAACCTTTGGCCTGGGAAAATGACTGAGGTTTCATTGTGGAAACATGTGGCTTGGGATCATGACTGAGGTTTGATGGTGGAACACTCTGGCCTGGCAAAATGACTGAGGCTTGATTCTGGAACCCTGTGGCCTGGCAACTTGACTGAGGTGTGATGGCAGAAACCTGTGGCCTGGCAACATGACTGAGTTTGATTGTGGCACCCTGTGCACGGGGAACATGACTGAGGCCTGATACTGGAACCCCGTGGCGTGGGAACTTGACATTGGTTTGATTCTGGAGCCCTGTTTACTGGGAACATGACTGAGGTTTGATGGTTGAAACCTGTGGCCTGGCAACATGATTGAGGTTTGATAGTGGAAGCCTCAGGCTTGGGAACATGAGTGAGGCTTGATGGTGGAACCCTGTGGCCTGGCAACATGAGTGAGGCTTGATGGTGGAAGCCTGTGGCTTGGCAAGATGACTTAGGTTTGATTGTGGAACAGTCTTTCCTGGGAACATGACTGAGGCTTGATGGTGGAACCGTGGCCTAGCAACAGGACAGAGGTTTGATTGTGGAACCCTCTGGCCTGGGAATATGACTGAGGTTTAATTGTGGAACCCTGTGGCCTGGGAACATGACTGGGAGTTTATTTCTGAAACCTGTGTCCAGGGAACATGACTGAGGTTTTATTCTGGAACCATGTGGCCTGGGAATATGACTGACGTTTGATTCTGGAAACCATTGGCCTGGGAAGATGACTGATGTTAGAGTGTGGAATCCTGTGGCCTGGGAACATGACATCGGTGGATTCTGGAACCCTGTGGCCTGGGAACATGCCTGAGGTTTGATGGTGGAAACCTGTGGCCTGGCAACAGGACTGAGGTTTGATTCTGGAAGACTGTGGCTAGGGAACATGATATCGGCTTGATTCTGGCAACCTGTGTCCTGGGAACAAGACTGAGGTTTGATTCTGGAACCCTGTGCCTTGGGAACATGACTGAGGTTTGTTTCTGGAAGCCTGTTCCCTGGGAACATGACTGAGGCTTGATGGTGGAAGCATGGTCTGGCAACAGAACTGAGGTTTGATTGTGGAACCCTCTGGCCTGGGAATATGACTGAGCTTTTATTGTGGAACCCTGTGGCCTGGGAACATGACTGGGATTTTATTTCTGAAACCTGTGTCCAGGGAACATGACTGAGGTTTTATTCTGGAACCCTGTGTCCTGGGAACACAACTGAGGTTTGATTCTGGAACCATGTGGCCTGGGAATATGACTGAGTTTTGATTCTGGAAACCATTGGCCTGGGAAGATGACTGATGTTAGAGTGTGGAATCCTGTGGCCTGGGAACATGACATCGGTTTGGATTCCGGTACCCTGTTGCCTGGGAACATGTAATCGGTTTGATTCTGGAAACCTGTGGCCGGGGAATATGACTGAGGTTTGATGGTGGTACCCTATGGCCTGGCAACATGACTGAAGTTTGATTCTGGATCCCTGTGTCCTGGGAACATGGCTGAGGCGTGATTCTGGAACACTGTGGCCTGGGAACATGACATCTATTTAGATTGTGGAATACTGTGCCCCGGGAACCTGACTGAGCCTTGGTTCTAATACCCTGTGGACTGGGAACATGACTGAGGTTTTATTCTGGAACCCTGTAGCCTGGGAACATAACTGAGGATTGATTCTGGAACCCCGTGGCCTGGGAACATGACATCAGTGGATTCTGGAACCCTGAGGCCTGGGAACATGACATCTGTTTAGATTGTGGAATACTGTGCCCCGGGAACCTGACTGAGCCTCTGTTCTGGAACCCTGTGGCCTGGGAACATGACTGAGGTTTTATTCTGGAACCCTGTAGCCTGGGAACATAAGTGAGGATTGATTCTGGAATCTTGTGGCCTGGGAAAATGACAACGGTGGATTCTGGAACCCTGTGGCCTGGGAACATGAGAATGGTTTGATTCTGGAACCCTGTGGCCTGGAAACATGCCTGAGGTTTGATGGTGGAAACCTGTGGCCTGGCAAGATGACTGAGGTTTGATTCTGGAAGACTGTGGCTAGGGAATGTGATATCGGGTTGATTCTGGAAACCTGTGTCCTGGGAACAAGACTGAGGTTTGATTCTGGAACCCTGTGCCTTGGGAACATGACTGAGGTTTGTTTCTGGAAACCTGTTCCCTGGGAACATGACTGAGGTTTGATTCTGGACACCTGTGTCCTGGGAACATGACTGAGGTTTGATTGCTGAAACCTGTGGCCTGCGAACATGACTCAGGTTTGATTCTGGAACCATGTGTCCTGGGAATATGACTGAGGTTTGATTCTGGAAACCTTTGGCCTGGGAAAATGACTGAGGTTTCATTGTGGAAACATGTGGCTTGGTATCATGACTGAGGTTTGATGGTGGAACACTATGGCCTGGCAAAATGACTGAGGCTTGATTCTGGAACCCTGTGGCCTGGCAACTTGACTGAGGTGTGATGGCAGAAACCTGTGGCCTGGCAACATGACTGAGTTTGATTGTGGCACCCTGTGCACGGGGAACATGACTGAGGCCTGATACTGGAACCCCGTGGCGTGGGAACTTGACATTGGTTTGATTCTGGAGCCCTGTTTACTGGGAACATGACTGAGGTTTGATGGTTGAAACCTGTGGCCTGGCAAAATGAGTGAGGCTTGATGGTGGAACCCTGTGGCTTGGAAAGATGACTTAGGTTTGATTGTGGAACAGTCTTTCCTGGGAACATGACTGAGGTTTGATGGTGGAACCGTGGCCTAGCAACAGGACAGAGGTTTGATTGTGGAACCCTCTGGCCTGGGAATATGACTGAGGTTTAATTGTGGAACCCTGTGGCCTGGGAACATGACTGGGAGTTTATTTCTGAAACCTGTGTCCAGGGAACATGACTGAGGTTTTATTCTGGAACCATGTCGCCTGGGAATATGACTGACGTTTGATTCTGGAAACCATTGGCCTGGGAAGATGACTGATGTTAGAGTGTGGAATCCTGTGGCCTGGGAACATGACATCGGTGGATTCTGGAACCCTGTGGCCTGGGAACATGCCTGAGGTTTGATGGTGGAAACCTGTGGCCTGGCAAGAGAACTGAGGTTTGATTCTGGAAGACTGTGGCTAGGGAACATGATATCGGGTTGATTCTGGCAACCTGTGTCCTGGGAACAAGACTGAGGTTTGATTCTGGAACCCTGTGCCTTGGGAACATGACTGAGGTTTGTTTTTGGAAGCCTGTTCCCTGGGAACATGACTGAGGCTTGATGGTGGAACCGTGGTCTGGCAACAGAACTGAGGTTTGATTGTGGAACCCTCTGGCCTGGGAATATGACTGAGCTTTTATTGTGGAACCCTGTGGCCTGGGAACATGACTGGGATTTTATTTCTGAAACCTGTGTCCAGGGAACATGACTGAGGTTTTATTCTGGAACCCTGTGTCCTGGGAACACAACTGAGGTTTGATTCTGGAACCATGTGGCCTGGGAATATGACTGAGGTTTGATTCTGGAAACCATTGGCCTGGGAAGATGACTGATGTTAGAGTGTGGAATCCTGTGGCCTGGGAACATGACATCGGTTTGGATTCCGGTACCCTGTTGCCTGGGAACATGAAATCGGTTTGATTCTGGAAACCTGTGTCCTGGGAAGATGACTGAGGTTTGATGGTGGTACCCTACGGCCTGGCAACATGACTGAAGTTTGATTCTGGATCCCTGTGTCCTGGGAACATGACTGAGGCGTGATTCTGGAACACTGTGTCCTGGGAACATGACATCTATTTAGATTGTGGAATACTGTGCCCCGGGAACCTGACTGAGCCTTGGTTCTGGAACCCTGTGGACTGGGAACATGACTGAGGTTTTATTCTGGAACCCTGTAGCCTGGGAACATAACTGAGGATTGATTCTGGAACCCTGTGGCCTGGGAACATGACATCGGTGGATTCTGGAACCCTGAGGCCTGGGAACATGACATCTGTTTAGATTGTGGAATACTGTGCCCCGGGAATCTGACTGAGCCTCGGTTCTGGAACCCTGTGGACTGGGAACATGATTGAGGTTTTATTCTGGATCCCTGTAGCCTGGGAACATAACTGAGGATTGATTCTGGAATCTTGTGGCCTGGGAAAATGACAATGGTGGATTCTGGATCCCTGTGGCCTTGGAACATGAGAACGTTTTGATTCTGGAACCCTGTGGCCTGGGAACATGCCTGAGGTTTGATGGTGGAAACCTGTGGCCTGGCAACATGACTGAGGTTTGATTCTGGAAGACTGTGGCTAGGGAACATGATATCGGGTTGATTCTGGCAACCTGTGTCCTGGGAACAAGACTGAGGTTTGATTGCTGAAACCTGTGGCCTGCGAACATGACTCAGGTTTGATTCTGGAACCATGTGTCCTGGGAATATGACTGAGGTTTGTTTCTGGAAACCTGTACCCTGGGAACATGACTGAGGTTTGATTCTGGACACCTGTGTCCTGGGAACATGACTGAGGTTTGATTGCTGAAACCTGTGGCCTGCGAACATGACTCAGGTTTGATTCTGGAACCATGTGTCCTGGGAATATGACTGAGGTTTGATTCTGGAAACCTTTGGCCTGGGAAAATGACTGAGGTTTCATTGTGGAAACATGTGGCTTGGGATCATGACTGAGGTTTGATGGTGGAACACTATGGCCTGGCAAAATGACTGAGGCTTGATTCTGGAACCCTGTGGCCTGGCAACTTGACTGAGGTGTGATGGCAGAAACCTGTGGCCTGGCAACATGACTGAGTTTGATTGTGGCACCCTGTGCACGGGGAACATGACTGAGGCCTGATACTGGAACCCCGTGGCGTGGAAACTTGACATTGGTTTGATTCTGGAGCCCTGTTTACTGGGAACATGACTGAGGTTTGATGGTTGAAACCTGTGGCCTGGCAAAATGAGTGAGGCTTGATGGTGGAACCCTGTGGCTTGGAAAGATGACTTAGGTTTGATTGTGGAACAGTCTTTCCTGGGAACATGACTGAGGTTTGATGGTGGAACCGTGGCCTAGCAACAGGACAGAGGTTTGATTGTGGAACCCTCTGGCCTGGGAATATGACTGAGGTTTAATTGTGGAACCCTGTGGCCTGGGAACATGACTGGGAGTTTATTTCTGAAACCTGTGTCCAGGGAACATGACTGAGGTTTTATTCTGGAACCATGTCGCCTGGGAATATGACTGACGTTTGATTCTGGAAACCATTGGCCTGGGAAGATGACTGATGTTAGAGTGTGGAATCCTGTGGCCTGGGAACATGACATCGGTGGATTCTGGAACCCTGTGGCCTGGGAACATGCCTGAGGTTTGATGGTGGAAACCTGTGGCCTGGCAAGAGAACTGAGGTTTGATTCTGGAAGACTGTGGCTAGGGAACATGATATCGGGTTGATTCTGGCAACCTGTGTCCTGGGAACAAGACTGAGGTTTGATTCTGGAACCCTGTGCCTTGGGAACATGACTGAGGTTTGTTTCTGGAAGCCTGTTCCCTGGGAACATGACTGAGGCTTGATGGTGGAACCGTGGTCTGGCAACAGAACTGAGGTTTGATTGTGGAACCCTCTGGCCTGGGAATATGACTGAGCTTTTATTGTGGAACCCTGTGGCCTGGGAACATGACTGGGATTTTATTTCTGAAACCTGTGTCCAGGGAACATGACTGAGGTTTTATTCTGGAACCCTGTGTCCTGGGAACACAACTGAGGTTTGATTCTGGAACCATGTGGCCTGGGAATATGACTGAGGTTTGATTCTGGAAACCATTGGCCTGGGAAGATGACTGATGTTAGAGTGTGGAATCCTGTGGCCTGGGAACATGACATCGGTTTGGATTCCGGTACCCTGTTGCCTGGGAACATGAAATCGGTTTGATTCTGGAAACCTGTGTCCTGGGAAGATGACTGAGGTTTGATGGTGGTACCCTACGGCCTGGCAACATGACTGAAGTTTGATTCTGGATCCCTGTGTCCTGGGAACATGACTGAGGCGTGATTCTGGAACACTGTGTCCTGGGAACATGACATCTATTTAGATTGTGGAATACTGTGCCCCGGGAACCTGACTGAGCCTTGGTTCTGGAACCCTGTGGACTGGGAACATGACTGAGGTTTTATTCTGGAACCCTGTAGCCTGGGAACATAACTGAGGATTGATTCTGGAACCCTGTGGCCTGGGAACATGACATCGGTGGATTCTGGAACCCTGAGGCCTGGGAACATGACATCTGTTTAGATTGTGGAATACTGTGCCCCGGGAATCTGACTGAGCCTCGGTTCTGGAACCCTGTGGACTGGGAACATGACTGAGGTTTTATTCTGGATCCCTGTAGCCTGGGAACATAACTGAGGATTGATTCTGGAATCTTGTGGCCTGGGAAAATGACAACGGTGGATTCTGGAACCCTGTGGCCTGGGAACATGAGAATGGTTTGATTCTGGAACCCTGTGGCCTGGAAACATGCCTGAGGTTTGATGGTGGAAACCTGTGGCCTGGCAAGATGACTGAGGTTTGATTCTGGAAGACTGTGGCTAGGGAATATGATATCGGGTTGATTCTGGAAACCTGTGTCCTGGGAACAAGACTGAGGTTTGATTCTGGAACCCTGTGCCTTGGGAACATGACTGAGGTTTGTTTCTGGAAACCTGTTCCCTGGGAACATGACTGAGGTTTGATTCTGGACACCTGTGTCCTGGGAACATGACTGAGGTTTGATTGCTGAAACCTGTGGCCTGCGAACATGACTCAGGTTTGATTCTGGAACCATGTGTCCTGGGAATATGACTGAGGTTTGATTTTGGAAACCTTTGCCCTGGGAAAATGACTGAGGTTTCATTTTGGAAACATGTGGCTTGGGATCATGACTGAGGTTTGATGGTGGAAGACTCTGGCCTGGCAAAATGACTGAGGCTTGATTCTGGAACCCTGTGGCCTGGCAACTTGACTGAGGTGTGATGGCAGAAACCTGTGGCCTGGCAACATGACTGAGTTTGATTGTGGCACCCTGTGCACGGGGAACATGACTGAGGCCTGATACTGGAACCCCGTGGCGTGGGAACTTGACATTGGTTTGATTCTGGAGCCCTGTTTACTGGGAACATGACTGAGGTTTGATGGTTGAAACCTGTGGCCTGGCAAAATGAGTGAGGCTTGATGGTGGAACCCTGTGGCTTGGAAAGATGACTTAGGTTTGATTGTGGAACAGTCTTTCCTGGGAACATGACTGAGGTTTGATGGTGGAACCGTGGCCTAGCAACAGGACAGAGGTTTGATTGTGGAACCCTCTGGCCTGGGAATATGACTGAGGTTTAATTGTGGAACCCTGTGGCCTGGGAACATGACTGGGAGTTTATTTCTGAAACCTGTGTCCAGGGAACATGACTGAGGTTTTATTCTGGAACCATGTGGCCTGGGAATATGACTGACGTTTGATTCTGGAAACCATTGGCCTGGGAAGATGACTGATGTTAGAGTGTGGAATTCTGTGGCCTGGGAACATGACATCGGTTTGGATTCCGGTACCCTGTTGCCTGGGAACATGAAATCGGTTTGATTCTGGAAACCTGTGTCCTGGGAAGATGACTGAGGTTTGATGGTGGTACCCTACGGCCTGGCAACATGACTGAAGTTTGATTCTGGATCCCTGTGTCCTGGGAACATGACTGAGGCGTGATTCTGGAACACTGTGTCCTGGGAAGATGACATCTATTTAGATTGTGGAATACTGTGCCCCGGGAACCTGACTGAGCCTTGGTTCTGGAACCCTGTGGACTGGGAACATGACTGAGGTTTTATTCTGGAACCCTGTAGCCTGGGAACATAACTGAGGATTGATTCTGGAACCCTGTGGCCTGGGAACATGACATCGGTGGATTCTGGAACCCTGAGGCCTGGGAACATGACATCTGTTTAGATTGTGGAATACTGTGCCCCGGGAATCTGACTGAGCCTCGGTTCTGGAACCCTGTGGACTGGGAACATGACTGAGGTTTTATTCTGGATCCCTGTAGCCTGGGAACATAACTGAGGATTGATTCTGGAATCTTGTGGCCTGGGAAAATGACAACGGTGGATTCTGGATCCCTGTGGCCTGGGAACATGAGAACGTTTTGATTCTGGAACCCTGTGGCCTGGGAACATGCCTGAGGTTTGATGGTGGAAACCTGTGGCCTGGCAACATGACTGAGGTTTGATTCTGGAAGACTGTGGCTAGGGAACATGATATCGGGTTGATTCTGGCAACCTGTGTCCTGGGAACAAGACTGAGGTTTGATTGCTGAAACCTGTGGCCTGCGAACATGACTCAGGTTTGATTCTGGAACCATGTGTCCTGGGAATATGACTGAGGTTTGTTTCTGGAAACCTGTTCCCTGGGAACATGACTGAGGTTTGATTCTGGACACCTGTGTCCTGGGAACATGACTGAGGTTTGATTGCTGAAACCTGTGTCCTGCGAACATGACTCAGGTTTGATTCTGGAACCATGTGTCCTGGGAATATGACTGAGGTTTGATTCTGGAAACCTTTGGCCTGGGAAAATGACTGAGGTTTCATTGTGGAAACATGTGGCTTGGGATCATGACTGAGGTTTGATGGTGGAACACTCTGGCCTGGCAAAATGACTGAGGCTTGATTCTGGAACCCTGTGGCCTGGCAACTTGACTGAGGTGTGATGGCAGAAACCTGTGGCCTGGCAACATGACTGAGTTTGATTGTGGCACCCTGTGCACGGGGAACATGACTGAGGCCTGATACTGGAACCCCGTGGCGTGGGAACTTGACATTGGTTTGATTCTGGAGCCCTGTTTACTGGGAACATGACTGAGGTTTGATGGTTGAAACCTGTGGCCTGGCAACATGATTGAGGTTTGATAGTGGAAGCCTCAGGCTTGGGAACATGAGTGAGGCTTGATGGTGGAACCCTGTGGCCTGGCAACATGAGTGAGGCTTGATGGTGGAAGCCTGTGGCTTGGCAAGATGACTTAGGTTTGATTGTGGAACAGTCTTTCCTGGGAACATGACTGAGGCTTGATGGTGGAACCGTGGCCTAGCAACAGGACAGAGGTTTGATTGTGGAACCCTCTGGCCTGGGAATATGACTGAGGTTTAATTGTGGAACCCTGTGGCCTGGGAACATGACTGGGAGTTTATTTCTGAAACCTGTGTCCAGGGAACATGACTGAGGTTTTATTCTGGAACCATGTGGCCTGGGAATATGACTGACGTTTGATTCTGGAAACCATTGGCCTGGGAAGATGACTGATGTTAGAGTGTGGAATCCTGTGGCCTGGGAACATGACATCGGTGGATTCTGGAACCCTGTGGCCTGGGAACATGCCTGAGGTTTGATGGTGGAAACCTGTGGCCTGGCAACAGGACTGAGGTTTGATTCTGGAAGACTGTGGCTAGGGAACATGATATCGGCTTGATTCTGGCAACCTGTGTCCTGGGAACAAGACTGAGGTTTGATTCTGGAACCCTGTGCCTTGGGAACATGACTGAGGTTTGTTTCTGGAAGCCTGTTCCCTGGGAACATGACTGAGGCTTGATGGTGGAAGCATGGTCTGGCAACAGAACTGAGGTTTGATTGTGGAACCCTCTGGCCTGGGAATATGACTGAGCTTTTATTGTGGAACCCTGTGGCCTGGGAACATGACTGGGATTTTATTTCTGAAACCTGTGTCCAGGGAACATGACTGAGGTTTTATTCTGGAACCCTGTGTCCTGGGAACACAACTGAGGTTTGATTCTGGAACCATGTGGCCTGGGAATATGACTGAGTTTTGATTCTGGAAACCATTGGCCTGGGAAGATGACTGATGTTAGAGTGTGGAATCCTGTGGCCTGGGAACATGACATCGGTTTGGATTCCGGTACCCTGTTGCCTGGGAACATGTAATCGGTTTGATTCTGGAAACCTGTGGCCGGGGAATATGACTGAGGTTTGATGGTGGTACCCTATGGCCTGGCAACATGACTGAAGTTTGATTCTGGATCCCTGTGTCCTGGGAACATGGCTGAGGCGTGATTCTGGAACACTGTGGCCTGGGAACATGACATCTATTTAGATTGTGGAATACTGTGCCCCGGGAACCTGACTGAGCCTTGGTTCTGAAACCCTGTGGACTGGGAACATGACTGAGGTTTTATTCTGGAACCCTGTAGCCTGGGAACATAACTGAGGATTGATTCTGGAACCCCGTGGCCTGGGAACATGACATCAGTGGATTTTGGAACCCTGAGGCCTGGGAACATGACATCTGTTTAGATTGTGGAATACTGTGCCCCGGGAACCTGACTGATCCTCTGTTCTGGAACCCTGTGGCCTGGGAACATGACTGAGGTTTTATTCTGGAACCCTGTAGCCTGGGAACATAACTGAGGATTGATTCTGGAATCTTGTGGCCTGGGAAAATGACAACGGTGGATTCTGGAACCCTGTGGCCTGGGAACATAAGAATGGTTTGATTCTGGAACCCTGTGGCCTGGAACATGCCTGAGGTTTGATGGTGGAAACCTGTGGCCTGGCAAGATTACTGAGGTTTGATTCTGGAAGACTGTGGCTAGGGAATATGATATCGGGTTGATTCTGGAAACCTGTGTCCTGGGAACAAGACTGAGGTTTGATTCTGGAACCCTGTGCCTTGGGAACATGACTGAGGTTTGTTTCTGGAAACCTGTTCCCTGGGAACATGACTGAGGTTTGATTCTGGACACCTGTGTCCTGGGAACATGACTGAGGTTTGATTGCTGAAACCTGTGGCCTGCGAACATGACTCAGGTTTGATTCTGGAACCATGTGTCCTGGGAATATGACTGAGGTTTGATTCTAGAAACCTTTGCCCTGGGAAAATGACTGAGGTTTCATTTTGGAAACATGTGGCTTGGGATCATGACTGAGGTTTGATGGTGGAACACTCTCGCCTGGCAAAATGACTGAGGCTTGATTCTGGAACCCTGTGGCCTGGCAACTTGACTGAGGTGTGATGGCAGAAACCTGTGGCCTGGCAACATGACTGAGTTTGATTGTGGCACCCTGTGCACGGGGAACATGACTGAGGCCTGATACTGGAACCCCGTGGCGTGGGAACTTGACATTGGTTTGATTCTGGAGCCCTATTTACTGGGAACATGACTGAGGTTTGATGGTTGAAACCTGTGGCCTGGCAAAATGAGTGAGGCTTGATGGTGGAACCCTGTGGCTTGGAAAGATGACTTAGGTTTGATTGTGGAACAGTCTTTCCTGGGAACATGACTGAGGTTTGATGGTGGAACCGTGGCCTAGCAACAGGACAGAGGTTTGATTGTGGAACCCTCTGGCCTGGGAATATGACTGAGGTTTAATTGTGGAACCCTGTGGCCTGGGAACATGACTGGGAGTTTATTTCTGAAACCTGTGTCCAGGGAACATGACTGAGGTTTTATTCTGGAACCATGTGGCCTGGGTATATGACTGACGTTTGATTCTGGAAACCATTGGCCTGGGAAGATGACTGATGTTAGAGTGTGGAATCCTGTGGCCTGGGAACATGACATCGGTGGATTCTGGAACCCTGTGGCCTGGGAACATGCCTGAGGTTTGATGGTGGAAACCTGTGGCCTGGCAACAGGACTGAGGTTTGATTCTGGAAGACTGTGGCTAGGGAACATGATATCGGGTTGATTCTGGCAACCTGTGTCCTGGGAACAAGACTGAGGTTTGATTCTGGAACCCTGTGCCTTGGGAACATGACTGAGGTTTGTTTCTGGAAGCCTGTTCCCTGGGAACATGACTGAGGCTTGATGGTGGAAGCATGGTCTGGCAACAGAACTGAGGTTTGATTGTGGAACCCTCTGGCCTGGGAATATGACTGAGCTTTTATTGTGGAACCCTGTGGCCTGGGAACATGACTGGGATTTTATTTCTGAAACCTGTGTCCAGGGAACATGACTGAGGTTTTATTCTGGAACCCTGTGTCCTGGGAACACAACTGAGGTTTGATTCTGGAACCATGTGGCCTGGGAATATGACTGAGGTTTGATTCTGGAAACCATTGGCCTGGGAAGATGACTGATGTTAGAGTGTGGAATCCTGTGGCCTGGGAACATGACATCGGTTTGGATTCCGGTACCCTGTTGCCTGGGAACATGTAATCGGTTTGATTCTGGAAACCTGTGGCCGGGGAATATGACTGAGGTTTGATGGTGGTACCCTATGGCCTGGCAACATGACTGAAGTTTGATTCTGGATCCCTGTGTCCTGGGAACATGGCTGAGGCGTGATTCTGGAACACTGTGGCCTGGGAACATGACATCTATTTAGATTGTGGAATACTGTGCCCCGGGAACCTGACTGAGCCTTGGTTCTGGAACCCTGTGGACTGGGAACATGACTGAGGTTTTATTCTGGAACCCTGTAGCCTGGGAACATAACTGAGGATTGATTCTGGAACCCCGTGGCCTAGGAACATGACATCAGTGGATTCTGGAACCCTGAGGCCTGGGAACATGACATCTGTTTAGATTGTGGAATACTGTGCCCCGGGAACCTGACTGATCCTCTGTTCTGGAACCCTGTGGCCTGGGAACATGACTGAGGTTTTATTCTGGAACCCTGTAGCCTGGGAACATAACTGAGGATTGATTCTGGAATCTTGTGGCCTGGGAAAATGACAACGGTGGATTCTGGAACCCTGTGGCCTGGGAACATGAGAATGGTTTGATTCTGGAACCCTGTGGCCTGGGAACATGCCTGAGGTTTGATGGTGGAAACCTGTGGCCTGGCAAGATGACTGAGGTTTGATTCTGGAAGACTGTGGCTAGGGAATATGATATCGGGTTGATTCTGGAAACCTGTGTCCTGGGAACAAGACTGAGGTTTGATTCTGGAACCCTGTGCCTTGGGAACATGACTGAGGTTTGTTTCTGGAAACCTGTTCCCTGGGAACATGACTGAGGTTTGATTCTGGACACCTGTGTCCTGGGAACATGACTGAGGTTTGATTGCTGAAACCTGTGGCCTGCGAACATGACTCAGGTTTGATTCTGGAACCATGTGTCCTGGGAATATGACTGAGGTTTGATTTTGGAAACCTTTGGCCTGGGAAAATGACTGAGGTTTCATTTTGGAAACATGTGGCTTGGGATCATGACTGAGGTTTGATGGTGGAACACTCTGGCCTGGCAAAATGACTGAGGCTTGATTCTGGAACCCTGTGGCCTGGCAACTTGACTGAGGTGTGATGGCAGAAACCTGTGGCCTGGCAACATGACTGAGTTTGATTGTGGCACCCTGTGCACGGGGAACATGACTGAGGCCTGATACTGGAACCCCGTGGCGTGGGAACTTGACATTGGTTTGATTCTGGAGCCCTATTTACTGGGAACATGACTGAGGTTTGATGGTTGAAACCTGTGGCCTGGCAAAATGAGTGAGGCTTGATGGTGGAACCCTGTGGCTTGGAAAGATGACTTAGGTTTGATTGTGGAATAGTCTTTCCTGGGAACATGATTGAGGTTTGATGGTGGAACCGTGGCCTAGCAACAGGACAGAGGTTTGATTGTGGAACCCTCTGGCCTGGGAATATGACTGAGGTTTAATTGTGGAACCCTGTGGCCTGGGAACATGACTGGGAGTTTATTTCTGAAACCTGTGTCCAGGGAACATGACTGAGGTTTTATTCTGGACCATGTGGCCTGGGTATATGACTGACGTTTGATTCTGGAAACCATTGGCCTGGGAAGATGACTGATGTTAGAGTGTGGAATCCTGTGGCCTGGGAACATGACATCGGTGGATTCTGGAACCCTGTGGCCTGGGAACATGCCTGAGGTTTGATGGTGGAAACCTGTGGCCTGGCAACAGGACTGAGGTTTGATTCTGGAAGACTGTGGCTAGGGAACATGATATCGGGTTGATTCTGGCAACCTGTGTCCTGGGAACAAGACTGAGGTTTGATTCTGGAACCCTGTGCCTTGGGAACATGACTGAGGTTTGTTTCTGGAAGCCTGTTCCCTGGGAACATGACTGAGGCTTGATGGTGGAACCGTGGTCTGGCAACAGAACTGAGGTTTGATTGTGGAACCCTCTGGCCTGGGAATATGACTGAGCTTTTATTGTGGAACCCTGTGGCCTGGGAACATGACTGGGATTTTATTTCTGAAACCTGTGTCCAGGGAACATGACTGAGGTTTTATTCTGGAACCCTGTGTCCTGGGAACACAACTGAGGTTTGATTCTGGAACCATGTGGCCTGGGAATATGACTGAGGTTTGATTCTGGAAACCATTGGCCTGGGAAGATGACTGATGTTAGAGTGTGGAATCCTGTGGCCTGGGAACATGACATCGGTTTGGATTCCGGTACCCTGTTGCCTGGGAACATGTAATCGGTTTGATTCTGGAAACCTGTGGCCGGGGAATATGACTGAGGTTTGATGGTGGTACCCTATGGCCTGGCAACATGACTGAAGTTTGATTCTGGATCCCTGTGTCCTGGGAACATGGCTGAGGCGTGATTCTGGAACACTGTGGCCTGGGAACATGACATCTATTTAGATTGTGGAATACTGTGCCCCGGGAACCTGACTGAGCCTTGGTTCTGGAACCCTGTGGACTGGGAACATGACTGAGGTTTTATTCTGGAACCCTGTAGCCTGGGAACATAACTGAGGATTGATTCTGGAACCCCGTGGCCTGGGAACATGACATCGGTGGATTCTGGAACCCTGAGGCCTGGGAACATGACATCTGTTTAGATTGTGGAATACTGTGCCCCGGGAACCTGACTGATCCTCTGTTCTGGAACCCTGTGGCCTGGGAACATGACTGAGGTTTTATTCTGGAACCCTGTAGCCTGGGAACATAACTGAGGATTGATTCTGGAATCTTGTGGCCTGGGAAAATGACAACGGTGGATTCTGGAACCCTGTGGCCTGGGAACATGAGAACGGTTTGATTCTGGAACCCTGTGGCCTGGGAACATGCCTGAGGTTTGATGGTGGAAACCTGTGGCCTGGCAAGATGACTGAGGTTTGATTCTGGAGGACTGTGGCTAGGGAATATGATATCGGGTTGATTCTGGATACCTGTGTCCTAGGAACAAGACTGAGGTTTGATTCTGGAACCCTGTGCCTTGGGAACATGACTGAGGTTTGTTTCTGGAAGCCTGTTCCCTGGGAACATGACTGAGGTTTGATTCTGGACACCTGTGTCCTGGGAACATGACTGAGGTTTGATTGCTGAAACCTGTGGCCTGCGAACATGACTCAGGTTTGATTCTGGAACCATGTGTCCTGGGAATATGACTGAGGTTTGATTCTGGAAACCTTTGGCCTGGGAAAATGACTGAGGTTTCATTGTGGAAACATGTGGCTTGGGATCATGACTGAGGTTTGATGGTGGAACACTATGGCCTGGCAAAATGACTGAGGCTTGATTCTGGAACCCTGTGGCCTGGCAACTTGACTGAGGTGTGATGGCAGAAACCTGTGGACTGGCAACATGACTGAGTTTGATTGTGGCACCCTGTGCACGGGGAACATGACTGAGGCCTGATACTGGAACCCCGTGGCGTGGGAACTTGACATTGGTTTGATTCTGGAGCCCTGTTTACTGGGAACATGACTGAGGTTTGATGGTTGACACCTGTGGCCTGGCAACATGATTGAGGTTTGATAGTGGAACCCTCAGGCCTGGGAACATGAGTGAGGCTTGATGGTGGAACCCTGTGGCCTGGCAACATGAGTGAGGCTTGATGGTGGAAGCCTGTGGCTTGGCAAGATGACTTAGGTTTGATTGTGGAACAGTCTTTCCTGGGAACATGACTGAGGCTTGATGGTGGAACCGTGGCCTAGCAACAGGACAGAGGTTTGATTGTGGAACCCTCTGGCCTGGGAATATGACTGAGGTTTAATTGTGGAACCCTGTGGCCTGGGAACATGACTGGGAGTTTATTTCTGAAACCTGTGTCCAGGGAACATGACTGAGGTTTTATTTTGGAACCATGTGGCCTGGGAATATGACTGACGTTTGATTCTGGAAACCATTGGCCTGGGAAGATGACTGATGTTAGAGTGTGGAATCCTGTGTCCTGGGAACATGACATCGGTGGATTCTGGAACCCTGTGGCCTGGGAACATGCCTGAGGTTTGATGGTGGAAACCTGTGGCCTGGCAAGAGAACTGAGGTTTGATTCTGGAAGACTGTGGCTAGGGAACATGATATCGGGTTGATTCTGGCAACCTGTGTCCTGGGAACAAGACTGAGGTTTGATTCTGGAACCCTGTGCCTTGGGAACATGACTGAGGTTTGTTTCTGGAAGCCTGTTCCCTGGGAACATGACTGAGGCTTGATGGTGGAACCGTGGTCTGGCAACAGAACTGAGGTTTGATTGTGGAACCCTCTGGCCTGGGAATATGACTGAGCTTTTATTGTGGAACCCTGTGGCCTGGGAACATGACTGGGATTTTATTTCTGAAACCTGTGTCCAGGGAACATGACTGAGGTTTTATTCTGGAACCCTGTGTCCTGGGAACACAACTGAGGTTTGATTCTGGAACCATGTGGCCTGGGAATATGACTGAGGTTTGATTCTGGAAACCATTTGCCTGGGAAGATGACTGATGTTAGAGTGTGGAATCCTGTGGCCTGGGAACATGACATCGGTTTGGATTCCGGTACCCTGTTGCCTGGGAACATGAAATCGGTTTGATTCTGGAAACCTGTGTCCTGGGAAGATGACTGAGGTTTGATGGTGGTACGCTACGGCCTGGCAACATGACTGAATTTGATTCTGGATCCCTGTGTCCTGGGAACATGGCTGAGGCGTGATTCTGGAACACTGTGGCCTGGGAACATGACATCTATTTAGATTGTGGAATACTGTGCCCCGGGAACCTGACTGAGCCTTGGTTTTGGAACCCTGTGGACTGGGAACATGACTGAGGTTTTATTCTGGAACCCTGTAGCCTGGGAACATAACTGAGGATTGATTCTGGAACCCCGTGGCCTGGGAACATGACATCAGTGGATTCTGGAACCCTGAGGCCTGGGAACATGACATCTGTTTAGATTGTGGAATACTGTGCCCCGGGAACCTGACTGAGCCTCTGTTCTGGAACCCTGTGGCCTGGGAACATGACTGAGGTTTTATTCTGGAACCCTGTAGCCTGGGAACATAACTGAGGATTGATTCTGGAATCTTGTGGCCTGGGAAAATGACAACGGTGGATTCTGGAACCCTGTGGCCTGGGAACATGAGAATGGTTTGATTCTGGAACCCTGTGGCCTGGAAACATGCCTGAGGTTTGATGGTGGAAACCTGTGGCCTGGCAAGATGACTGAGGTTTGATTCTGGAAGACTGTGGCTAGGGAATATGATATCGGGTTGATTCTGGAAACCTGTGTCCTGGGAACAAGACTGAGGTTTGATTCTGGAACCCTGTGCCTTGGGAACATGACTGAGGTTTGTTTCTGGAAACCTGTTCCCTGGGAACATGACTGAGGTTTGATTCTGGACACCTGTGTCCTGGGAATATGACTGAGGTTTGATTGCTGAAACCTGTGGCCTGCGAACATGACTCAGGTTTGATTCTGGAACCATGTGTCCTGGGAATATGACTGAGGTTTGATTTTGGAAACCTTTGCCCTGGGAAAATGACTGAGGTTTCATTTTGCAAACATGTGGCTTGGGATCATGACTGAGGTTTGATGGTGGAACACTATGGCCTGGCAAAATGACTGAGGCTTGATTCTGGAACCCTGTGGCCTGGCAACTTGACTGAGGTGTGATGGCAGAAACCTGTGGCCTGGCAACATGACTGAGTTTGATTGTGGCACCCTGTGCACGGGGAACATGACTGAGGCCTGATACTGGAACCCCGTGGCGTGGGAACTTGACATTGGTTTGATTCTCGAGCCCTGTTTACTGGGAACATGACTGAGGTTTGATGGTTGAAACCTGTGGCCTGGCAACATGAGTGAGGCTTGATGGTGGAACCCTGTGGCTTGGAAAGATGACTTAGGTTTGATTGTGAAACAGTCTTTCCTGGGAACATGACTGAGGCTTGATGGTGGAACCGTGGCCTAGCAACAGGACAGAGGTTTGATTGTGGAACCCTCTGGCCTGGGAATATGACTGAGGTTTAATTGTGGAACCCTGTGGCCTGGGAACATGACTGGGAGTTTATTTCTGAAACCTGTGTCCAGGGAACATGACTGAGGTTTTATTCCGGAACCATGTCGCCTGGGAATATGACTGACGTTTGATTCTGGAAACCATTGGCCTGGGAAGATGACTGATGTTAGAGTGTGGAATCCTGTGGCCTGGGAACATGACATCGGTGGATTCTGGAACCCTGTGGCCTGGGAACATGCCTGAGGTTTGATGGTGGAAACCTGTGGCCTGGCAAGAGAACTGAGGTTTGATTCTGGAAGACTGTGGCTAGGGAACATGATATCGGGTTGATTCTGGCAACCTGTGTCCTGGGAACAAGACTGAGGTTTGATTCTGGAACCCTGTGCCTTGGGAACATGACTGAGGTTTGTTTCTGGAAGCCTGTTCCCTGGGAACATGACTGAGGCTTGATGGTGGAACCGTGGTCTGGCAACAGAACTGAGGTTTGATTGTGGAACCCTCTGGCCTGGGAATATGACTGAGCTTTTATTGTGGAACCCTGTGGCCTGGGAACATGACTGGGATTTTATTTCTGAAACCTGTGTCCAGGGAACATGACTGAGGTTTTATTCTGGAACCCTGTGTCCTGGGAACACAACTGAGGTTTGATTCTGGAACCATGTGGCCTGGGAATATGACTGAGGTTTGATTCTGGAAACCATTGGCCTGGGAAGATGACTGATGTTAGAGTGTGGAATCATGTGGCCTGGGAACATGACATTGGTTTGGATTCCGGTACCCTGTTGCCTGGGAACATGAAATCGGTTTGATTCTGGAAACCTGTGTCCTGGGAAGATGACTGAGGTTTGATGGTGGTACGCTACGGCCTGGCAACATGACTGAATTTGATTCTGGATCCCTGTGTCCTGGGAACATGACTGAGGCGTGATTCTGGAACACTGTGGCCTGGGAACATGACATCTATTTAGATTGTGGAATACTGTGCCCCGGGAACCTGACTGAGCCTTGGTTCTGGAACCCTGTGGACTGGGAACATGACTGAGGTTTTATTCTGGAACCCTGTAGCCTGGGAACATAACTGAGGATTGATTCTGGAACCCTGTGGCCTGGGAACATGACATCGGTGGATTCTGGAACCCTGAGGCCTGGGAACATGACATCTGTTTAGATTGTGGAATACTGTGCCCCGGGAACCTGACTGAGCCTCGGTTCTGGAACCCTGTGGACTGGGAACATGACTGAGGTTTTATTCTGGATCCCTGTAGCCTGGGAACATAACTGAGGATTGATTCTGGAATCTTGTGGCCTGGAAAAATGACAATGGTGGATTCTGGAACCCTGTGGCCTGGGAACATGAGAACGGTTTGATTCTGGAACCCTGTGGCCTGGGAACATGCCTGAGGTTTGATGGTGGAAACCTGTGGCCTGGCAACATGACTGAGGTTTGATTCTGGAAGACTGTGGCTAGGGAACATGATATCGGGTTGATTCTGGAAACCTGTGTCCTGGGAACAAGACTGAGGTTTGATTCTGGAACCCTGTGCCTTGGGAACATGACTGAGGTTTGTTTCTGGAAACCTGTTCCCTGGGAACATGACTGAGGTTTGATTCTGGACACCTGTGTCCTGGGAACATGACTGAGGTTTGATTGCTGAAACCTGTGGCCTGCGAACATGACTCAGGTTTGATTCTGGAACCATGTGTCCTGGGAATATGACTGAGGTTTGATTCTGGAAACCTTTGGCCTGGGAAAATGACTGAGGTTTCATTGTGGAAACATGTGGCTTGGGATCATGACTGAGGTTTGATGGTGGAACACTCTGGCCTGGCAAAATGACTGAGGCTTGATTCTGGAACCCTGTGGCCTGGCAACTTGACTGAGGTGTGATGGCAGAAACCTGTGGCCTGGCAACATGACTGAGTTTGATTGTGGCACCCTGTGCACGGGGAACATGACTGAGGCCTGATACTGGAACCCCGTGGCGTGGGAACTTGACATTGGTTTGATTCTGGAACCCTGTTTACTGGGAACATGACTGAGGTTTGATGGTTGAAACCTGTGCCCTGGCAACATGATTGAGGTTTGATAGTGGAACCCTCAGGCTTGGGAACATGAGTGAGGCTTGATGGTGGAAACCTGTGGCCTGGCAACATGAGTGAGGCTTGATGGTGGAACCCTGTGGCTTGGCAAGATGACTTAGGTTTGATTGTGGAACAGTCTTTCCTGGGAACATGACTGAGGCTTGATGGTGGAACCGTGGCCTAGCAACAGGACAGAGGTTGGATTGTGGAACCCTCTGGCCTGGGAATATGACTGAGGTTTAATTGTGGAACCCTGTGGCCTGGGAACATGACTGGGAGTTTATTTCTGAAACCTGTGTCCAGGGAACATGACTGAGGTTTTATTCTGGAACCATGTGGCCTGGGAATATGACTGACGTTTGATTCTGGAAACCATTGGCCTGGGAAGATGACTGATGTTAGAGTGTGGAATCCTGTGGCCTGGGAACATGACATCGGTGGATTCTGGAACCCTGTGGCCTGGGAACATGCCTGAGGTTTGATGGTGGAAACCTGTGGCCTGGCAACAGGACTGAGGTTTGATTCTGGAAGACTGTGGCTAGGGAACATGATATCGGGTTGATTCTGGCAACCTGTGTCCTGGGAACAAGACTGAGGTTTGATTCTGGAACCCTGTGCCTTGGGAACATGACTGAGGTTTGTTTCTGGAAGCCTGTTCCCTGGGAACATGACTGAGGCTTGATGGTGGAACCATGGTCTGGCAACAGAACTGAGGTTTGATTGTGGAACCCTCTGGCCTGGGAATATGACTGAGCTTTTATTGTGGAACCCTGTGGCCTGGGAACATGACTGGGATTTTATTTCTGAAACCTGTGTCCAGGGAACATGACTGAGGTTTGATTGTGGAACCCTGTGTCCTGGGAACACAACTGAGGTTTGATTCTGGAACCATGTGGCCTGGGAATATGACTGAGTTTTGATTCTGGAAACCATTGGCCTGGGAAGATGACTGATGTTAGAGTGTGGAATCCTGTGGCCTGGGAACATGACATCGGTTTGGATTCCGGTACCCTGTTGCCTGGGAACATGTAATCGGTTTGATTCTGGAAACCTGTGGCCGGGGAATATGACTGAGGTTTGATGGTGGTACCCTATGGCCTGGCAACATGACTGAAGTTTGATTTTGGATCCCTGTGTCCTGGGAACATGGCTGAGGCGTGATTCTGGAACACTGTGGCCTGGGAACATGACATCTATTTAGATTGTGGAATACTGTGCCCCGGGAACCTGACTGAGCCTTGGTTTTGGAACCCTGTGGACTGGGAACATGACTGAGGTTTTATTCTGGAACCCTGTAGCCTGGGAACATAACTGAGGATTGATTCTGGAACCCCGTGGCCTGGGAACATGACATCAGTGGATTCTGGAACCCTGAGGCCTGGGAACATGACATCTGTTTAGATTGTGGAATACTGTGCCCCGGGAACCTGACTGAGCCTCTGTTCTGGAACCCTGTGGCCTGGGAACATGACTGAGGTTTTATTCTGGAACCCTGTAGCCTGGGAACATAACTGAGGATTGATTCTGGAATCTTGTGGCCTGGGAAAATGACAACGGTGGATTCTGGAACCCTGTGGCCTGGGAACATGAGAATGGTTTGATTCTGGAACCCTGTGGCCTGGAAACATGCCTGAGGTTTGATGGTGGAAACCTGTGACCTGGCAAGATGACTGAGGTTTGATTCTGGAAGACTGTGGCTAGGGAATATGATATCGGGTTGATTCTGGAAACCTGTGTCCTGGGAACAAGACTGAGGTTTGATTCTGGAACCCTGTGCCTTGGGAACATGACTGAGGTTTGTTTCTGGAAACCTGTTCCCTGGGAACATGACTGAGGTTTGATTCTGGACACCTGTGTCCTGGGAATATGACTGAGGTTTGATTGCTGAAACCTGTGGCCTGCGAACATGACTCAGGTTTGATTCTGGAACCATGTGTCCTGGGAATATGACTGAGGTTTGATTTTGGAAACCTTTGCCCTGGGAAAATGACTGAGGTTTCATTTTGGAAACATGTGGCTTGGGATCATGACTGAGGTTTGATGGTGGAACACTATGGCCTGGCAAAATGACTGAGGCTTGATTCTGGAACCCTGTGGCCTGGCAACTTGACTGAGGTGTGATGGCAGAAACCTGTGGCCTGGCAACATGACTGAGTTTGATTGTGGCACCCTGTGCACGGGGAACATGACTGAGGCCTGATACTGGAACCCCGTGGCGTGGGAACTTGACATTGGTTTGATTCTCGAGCCCTGTTTACTGGGAACATGACTGAGGTTTGATGGTTGAAACCTGTGGCCTGGCAAAATGAGTGAGGCTTGATGGTGGAACCCTGTGGCTTGGAAAGATGACTTAGGTTTGATTGTGGAACAGTCTTTCCTGGGAACATGACTGAGGCTTGATGGTGGAACCGTGGCCTAGCAACAGGACAGAGGTTTGATTGTGGAACCCTCTGGCCTGGGAATATGACTGAGGTTTAATTGTGGAACCGTGTGGCCTGGGAACATGACTGGGAGTTTATTTCTGAAACCTGTGTCCAGGGAACATGACTGAGGTTTTATTCCGGAACCATGTCGCCTGGGAATATGACTGACGTTTGATTCTGGAAACCATTGGCCTGGGAAGATGACTGATGTTAGAGTGTGGAATCCTGTGGCCTGGGAACATGACATCGGTGGATTCTGGAACCCTGTGGCCTGGGAACATGCCTGAGGTTTGATGGTGGAAACCTGTGGCCTGGCAAGAGAACTGAGGTTTGATTCTGGAAGACTGTGGCTAGGGAACATGATATCGGGTTGATTCTGGCAACCTGTGTCCTGGGAACAAGACTGAGGTTTGATTCTGGAACCCTGTGCCTTGGGAACATGACTGAGGTTTGTTTCTGGAAGCCTGTTCCCTGGGAACATGACTGAGGCTTGATGGTGGAACCGTGGTCTGGCAACAGAACTGAGGTTTGATTGTGGAACCCTCTGGCCTGGGAATATGACTGAGCTTTTATTGTGGAACCCTGTGGCCTGGGAACATGACTGGGATTTTATTTCTGAAACCTGTGTCCAGGGAACATGACTGAGGTTTTATTCTGGAACCCTGTGTCCTGGGAACACAACTGAGGTTTGATTCTGGAACCATGTGGCCTGGGAATATGACTGAGTTTTGATTCTGGAAACCATTGGCCTGGGAAGATGACTGATGTTAGAGTGTGGAATCCTGTGGCCTGGGAACATGACATCGGTTTGGATTCCGGTACCCTGTTGCCTGGGAACATGTAATCGGTTTGATTCTGGAAACCTGTGGCCGGGGAATATGACTGAGGTTTGATGGTGGTACCCTATGGCCTGGCAACATGACTGAAGTTCGATTTTGGATCCCTGTGTCCTGGGAACATGGCTGAGGCGTGATTCTGGAACACTGTGGCCTGGGAACATGACATCTATTTAGATTGTGGAATACTGTGCCCCGGGAACCTGACTGAGCCTTGGTTTTGGAACCCTGTGGCCTGGGAACATGACTGAGGTTTTATTCTGGAACCCTGTAGCCTGGGAACATAACTGAGGATTGATTCTGGAATCTTGTGGCCTGGGAAAATGACAACGGTGGATTCTGGAACCCTGTGGCCTGGGAACATGAGAATGGTTTGATTCTGGAACCCTGTGGCCTGGAAACATGCCTGAGGTTTGATGGTGGAAACCTGTGGCCTGGCAAGATGACTGAGGTTTGATTCTGGAAGACTGTGGCTAGGGAATATGATATCGGGTTGATTCTGGAAACCTGTGTCCTGGGAACAAGACTGAGGTTTGATTCTGGAACCCTGTGCCTTGGGAACATGACTGAGGTTTGTTTCTGGAAACCTGTTCCCTGGGAACATGACTGAGGTTTGATTCTGGACACCTGTGTCCTGGGAATATGACTGAGGTTTGATTGCTGAAACCTGTGGCCTGCGAACATGACTCAGGTTTGATTCTGGAACCATGTGTCCTGGGAATATGACTGAGGTTTGATTTTGGAAACCTTTGCCCTGGGAAAATGACTGAGGTTTCATTTTGGAAACATGTGGCTTGGGATCATGACTGAGGTTTGATGGTGGAACACTATGGCCTGGCAAAATGACTGAGGCTTGATTCTGGAACCCTGTGGCCTGGCAACTTGACTGAGGTGTGATGGCAGAAACCTGTGGCCTGGCAACATGACTGAGTTTGATTGTGGCACCCTGTGCACGGGGAACATGACTGAGGCCTGATACTGGAACCCCGTGGCGTGGGAACTTGACATTGGTTTGATTCTCGAGCCCTGTTTACTGGGAACATGACTGAGGTTTGATGGTTGAAACCTGTGGCCTGGCAAAATGAGTGAGGCTTGATGGTGGAACCCTGTGGCTTGGAAAGATGACTTAGGTTTGATTGTGGAACAGTCTTTCCTGGGAACATGACTGAGGCTTGATGGTGGAACCGTGGCCTAGCAACAGGACAGAGGTTTGATTGTGGAACCCTCTGGCCTGGGAATATGACTGAGGTTTAATTGTGGAACCCTGTTTCCTGGGAACATGACTGGGAGTTTATTTCTGAAACCTGTGTCCAGGGAACATGACTGAGGTTTTATTCTGGAACCATGTCGCCTGGGAATATGACTGACGTTTGATTCTGGAAACCATTGGCCTGGGAAGATGACTGATGTTAGAGTGTGGAATCCTGTGGCCTGGGAACATGACATCGGTGGATTCTGGAACCCTGTGGCCTGGGAACATGCCTGAGGTTTGATGGTGGAAACCTGTGGCCTGGCAAGAGAACTGAGGTTTGATTCTGGAAGACTGTGGCTAGGGAACATGATATCGGGTTGATTCTGGCAACCTGTGTCCTGGGAACAAGACTGAGGTTTGATTCTGGAACCCTGTGCCTTGGGAACATGAGTGAGGTTTGTTTCTGGAAGCCTGTTCCCTGGGAACATGACTGAGGCTTGATGGTGGAACCGTGGTCTGGCAACAGAACTGAGGTTTGATTGTGGAACCCTCTGGCCTGGGAATATGACTGAGCTTTTATTGTGGAACCCTGTGGCCTGGGAACATGACTGGGATTTTATTTCTGAAACCTGTGTCCAGGGAACATGACTGAGGTTTTATTCTGGAACCCTGTGTCCTGGGAACACAACTGAGGTTTGATTCTGGAACCATGTGGCCTGGGAATATGACTGAGGTTTGATTCTGGAAACCATTGGCCTGGGAAGATGACTGATGTTAGAGTGTGGAATCCTGTGGCCTGGGAACATGACATCGGTTTGGATTCCGGTACCCTGTTGCCTGGGAACATGAAATCGGTTTGATTCTGGAAACCTGTGTCCTGGGAAGATGACTGAGGTTTGATGGTGGTACCCTACGGCCTGGCAACATGACTGAAGTTTGATTCTGGATCCCTGTGTCCTGGGAACATGACTGAGGCGTGATTCTGGAACACTGTGTCCTGGGAACATGACATCTATTTAGATTGTGGAATACTGTGCCCCGGGAACCTGACTGAGCCTTGGTTCTGGAACCCTGTGGACTGGGAACATGACTGAGGTTTTATTCTGGAACCCTGTAGCCTGGGAACATAACTGAGGATTGATTCTGGAACCCTGTGGCCTGGGAACATGACATCGGTGGATTCTGGAACCCTGAGGCCTGGGAACATGACATCTGTTTAGATTGTGCAATACTGTGCCCCGGGAATCTGACTGAGCCTCGGTTCTGGAACCCTGTGGACTGGGAACATGACTGAGGTTTTATTCTGGATCCCTGTAGCCTGGGAACATAACTGAGGATTGATTCTGGAATCTTGTGGCCTGGGAAAATGACAATGGTGGATTCTGGATCCCTGTGGCCTGGGAACATGAGAACGTTTTGATTCTGGAACCCTGTGGCCTGGGAACATGCCTGAGGTTTGATGGTGGAAACCTGTGGCCTGGCAACATGACTGAGGTTTGATTCTGGAAGACTGTGGCTAGGGAACATGATATCGGGTTGATTCTGGCAACCTGTGTCCTGGGAACAAGACTGAGGTTTGATTGCTGAAACCTGTGGCCTGCGAACATGACTCAGGTTTGATTCTGGAACCATGTGTCCTGGGAATATGACTGAGGTTTGTTTCTGGAAACCTGTTCCCTGGGAACATGACTGAGGTTTGATTCTGGACACCTGTGTCCTGGGAACATGACTGAGGTTTGATTGCTGAAACCTGTGGCCTGCGAACATGACTCAGGTTTGATTCTGGAACCATGTGTCCTGGGAATATGACTGAGGTTTGATTCTGGAAACCTTTGGCCTGGGAAAATGACTGAGGTTTCATTGTGGAAACATGTGGCTTGGGATCATGACTGAGGTTTGATGGTGGAACACTCTGGCCTGGCAAAATGACTGAGGCTTGATTCTGGAACCCTGTGGCCTGGCAACTTGACTGAGGTGTGATGGCAGAAACCTGTGGCCTGGCAACATGACTGAGTTTGATTGTGGCACCCTGTGCACGGGGAACATGACTGAGGCCTGATACTGGAACCCCGTGGCGTGGGAACTTGACATTGGTTTGATTCTGGAGCCCTGTTTACTGGGAACATGACTGAGGTTTGATGGTTGAAACCTGTGGCCTGGCAACATGATTGAGGTTTGATAGTGGAAGCCTCAGGCTTGGGAACATGAGTGAGGCTTGATGGTGGAACCCTGTGGCCTGGCAACATGAGTGAGGCTTGATGGTGGAAGCCTGTGGCTTGGCAAGATGACTTAGGTTTGATTGTGGAACAGTCTTTCCTGGGAACATGACTGAGGCTTGATGGTGGAACCGTGGCCTAGCAACAGGACAGAGGTTTGATTGTGGAACCCTCTGGCCTGGGAATATGACTGAGGTTTAATTGTGGAACCCTGTGGCCTGGGAACATGACTGGGAGTTTATTTCTGAAACCTGTGTCCAGGGAACATGACTGAGGTTTTATTCTGGAACCATGTGGCCTGGGAATATGACTGACGTTTGATTCTGGAAACCATTGGCCTGGGAAGATGACTGATGTTAGAGTGTGGAATCCTGTGGCCTGGGAACATGACATCGGTGGATTCTGGAACCCTGTGGCCTGGGAACATGCCTGAGGTTTGATGGTGGAAACCTGTGGCCTGGCAACAGGACTGAGGTTTGATTCTGGAAGACTGTGGCTAGGGAACATGATATTGGGTTGATTCTGGCAACCTGTGTCCTGGGAACAAGACTGAGGTTTGATTCTGGAACCCTGTGCCTTGGGAACATGACTGAGGTTTGTTTCTGGAAGCCTGTTCCCTGGGAACATGACTGAGGCTTGATGGTGGAACCATGGTCTGGCAACAGAACTGAGGTTTGATTGTGGAACCCTCTGGCCTGGGAATATGACTGAGCTTTTATTGTGGAACCCTGTGGCCTGGGAACATGACTGGGATTTTATTTCTGAAACCTGTGTCCAGGGAACATGACTGAGGTTTTATTCTGGAACCCTGTGTCCTGGGAACACAACTGAGGTTTGATTCTGGAACCATGTGGCCTGGGAATATGACTGAGTTTTGATTCTGGAAACCATTGGCCTGGGAAGATGACTGATGTTAGAGTGTGGAATCCTGTGGCCTGGGAACATGACATCGGTTTGGATTCCGGTACCCTGTTGCCTGGGAACATGTAATCGGTTTGATTCTGGAAACCTGTGGCCGGGGAATATGACTGAGGTTTGATGGTGGTACCCTATGGCCTGGCAACATGACTGAAGTTTGATTTTGGATCCCTGTGTCCTGGGAACATGGCTGAGGCGTGATTCTGGAACACTGTGGCCTGGGAACATGACATCTATTTAGATTGTGGAATACTGTGCCCCGGGAACCTGACTGAGCCTTGGTTCTGGAACCCTGTGGACTGGGAACATGACTGAGGTTTTATTCTGGAACCCTGTAGCCTGGGAACATAACTGAGGATTGATTCTGGAACCCCGTGGCCTGGGAACATGACATCAGTGGATTCTGGAACCCTGAGGCCTGGGAACATGACATCTGTTTAGATTGTGGAATACTGTGCCCCGGGAACCTGACTGAGCCTCTGTTCTGGAACCCTGTGGCCTGGGAACATGACTGAGGTTTTATTCTGGAACCCTGTAGCCTGGGAACATAACTGAGGATTGATTCTGGAATCTTGTGGCCTGGGAAAATGACAACGGTGGATTCTGGAACCCTGTGGCCTGGGAACATGAGAATGGTTTGATTCTGGAACCCTGTGGCCTGGAAACATGCCTGAGGTTTGATGGTGGAAACCTGTGGCCTGGCAAGATGACTGAGGTTTGATTCTGGAAGACTGTGGCTAGGGAATATGATATCGGGTTGATTCTGGAAACCTGTGTCCTGGGAACAAGACTGAGGTTTGATTCTGGAACCCTGTGCCTTGGGAACATGACTGAGGTTTGTTTCTGGAAACCTGTTCCCTGGGAACATGACTGAGGTTTGATTCTGGACACCTGTGTCCTGGGAACATGACTGAGGTTTGATTGCTGAAACCTGTGGCCTGCGAACATGACTCAGGTTTGATTCTGGAACCATGTGTCCTGGGAATATGACTGAGGTTTGATTTTGGAAACCTTTGCCCTGGGAAAATGACTGAGGTTTCATTTTGGAAACATGTGGCTTGGGATCATGACTGAGGTTTGATGGTGGAACACTATGGCCTGGCAAAATGACTGAGGCTTGATTCTGGAACCCTGTGGCCTGGCAACTTGACTGAGGTGTGATGGCAGAAACCTGTGGCCTGGCAACATGACTGAGTTTGATTGTGGCACCCTGTGCACGGGGAACATGACTGAGGCCTGATACTGGAACCCCGTGGCGTGGGAACTTGACATTGGTTTGATTCTGGAGCCCTGTTTACTGGGAACATGACTGAGGTTTGATGGTTGAAACCTGTGGCCTGGCAAAATGAGTGAGGCTTGATGGTGGAACCCTGTGGCTTGGAAAGATGACTTAGGTTTGATTGTGGAACAGTCTTTCCTGGGAAAATGACTGAGGTTTGATGGTGGAACCGTGGCCTAGCAACAGGACAGAGGTTTGATTGTGGAACCCTCTGGCCTGGGAATATGACTGAGGTTTAATTGTGGAACCCTGTGGCCTGGGAACATGACTGGGAGTTTATTTCTGAAACCTGTGTCCAGGGAACATGACTGAGGTTTTATTCCGGAACCATGTCGCCTGGGAATATGACTGACGTTTGAGTCTGGAAACCATTGGCCTGGGAAGATGACTGATGTTAGAGTGTGGAATCCTGTGGCCTGGGAACATGACATCGGTGGATTCTGGAACCCTGTGGCCTGGGAACATGCCTGAGGTTTGATGGTGGAAACCTGTGGCCTGGCAAGAGAACTGAGGTTTGATTCTGGAAGACTGTGGCTAGGGAACATGATATCGGGTTGATTCTGGCAACCTGTGTCCTGGGAACAAGACTGAGGTTTGATTCTGGAACCCTGTGCCTTGGGAACATGACTGAGGTTTGTTTCTGGAAGCCTGTTCCCTGGGAACATGACTGAGGCTTGATGGTGGAACCGTGGTCTGGCAACAGAACTGAGGTTTGATTGTGGAACCCTCTGGCCTGGGAATATGACTGAGCTTTTATTGTGGAACCCTGTGGCCTGGGAACATGACTGGGATTTTATTTCTGAAACCTGTGTCCAGGGAACATGACTGAGGTTTTATTCTGGAACCCTGTGTCCTGGGAACACAACTGAGGTTTGATTCTGGAACCATGTGGCCTGGGAATATGACTGAGGTTTGATTCTGGAAACCATTGGCCTGGGAAGATGACTGATGTTAGAGTGTGGAATCCTGTGGCCTGGGAACATGACATCGGTTTGGATTCCGGTACCCTGTTGCCTGGGAACATGAAATCGGTTTGATTCTGGAAACCTGTGTCCTGGGAAGATGACTGAGGTTTGATGGTGGTACCCTACGGCCTGGCAACATGACTGAAGTTTGATTCTGGATCCCTGTGTCCTGGGAACATGACTGAGGCGTGATTCTGGAACACTGTGTCCTGGGAACATGACATCTATATAGATTGTGGAATACTGTGCCCCGGGAACCTGACTGAGCCTTGGTTCTGGAACCCTGTGGACTGGGAACATGACTGAGGTTTTATTCTGGAACCCTGTAGCCTGGGAACATAACTGAGGATTGATTCTGGAACCCTGTGGCCTGGGAACATGACATCGGTGGATTCTGGAACCCTGAGGCCTGGGAACATGACATCTGTTTAGATTGTGCAATACTGTGCCCCGGGAATCTGACTGAGCCTCGGTTCTGGAACCCTGTGGACTGGGAACATGACTGAGGTTTTATTCTGGATCCCTGTAGCCTGGGAACATAACTGAGGATTGATTCTGGAATCTTGTGGCCTGGGAAAATGACAATGGTGGATTCTGGATCCCTGTGGCCTGGGAACATGAGAACGTTTTGATTCTGGAACCCTGTGGCCTGGGAACATGCCTGAGGTTTGATGGTGGAAACCTGTGGCCTGGCAACATGACTGAGGTTTGATTCTGGAAGACTGTGGCTAGGGAACATGATATCGGGTTGATTCTGGCAACCTGTGTCCTGGGAACAAGACTGAGGTTTGATTGCTGAAACCTGTGGCCTGCGAACATGACTCAGGTTTGATTCTGGAACCATGTGTCCTGGGAATATGACTGAGGTTTGTTTCTGGAAACCTGTTCCCTGGGAACATGACTGAGGTTTGATTCTGGACACCTGTGTCCTGGGAACATGACTGAGGTTTGATTGCTGAAACCTGTGGCCTGCGAACATGACTCAGGTTTGATTCTGGAACCATGTGTCCTGGGAATATGACTGAGGTTTGATTCTGGAAACCTTTGGCCTGGGAAAATGACTGAGGTTTCATTGTGGAAACATGTGGCTTGGGATCATGACTGAGGTTTGATGGTGGAACACTATGGCCTGGCAAAATGACTGAGGCTTGATTCTGGAACCCTGTGGCCTGGCAACTTGACTGAGGTGTGATGGCAGAAACCTGTGGCCTGGCAACATGACTGAGTTTGATTGTGGCACCCTGTGCACGGGGAACATGACTGAGGCCTGATACTGGAACCCCGTGGCGTGGGAACTTGACATTGGTTTGATTCTGGAGCCCTGTTTACTGGGAACATGACTGAGGTTTGATGGTTGAAACCTGTGGCCTGGCAACATGATTGAGGTTTGATAGTGGAACCCTCAGGCTTGGGAACATGAGTGAGGCTTGATGGTGGAACCCTGTGGCCTGGCAACATGAGTGAGGCTTGATGGTGGAAGCCTGTGGCTTGGCAAGATGACTTAGGTTTGATTGTGGAACAGTCTTTCCTGGGAACATGACTGAGGCTTGATGGTGGAACCGTGGCCTAGCAACAGGACAGAGGTTTGATTGTGGAACCCTCTGGCCTGGGAATATGACTGAGGTTTAATTGTGGAACCCTGTGGCCTGGGAACATGACTGGGAGTTTATTTCTGAAACCTGTGTCCAGGGAACATGACTGAGGTTTTATTCTGGAACCATGTGGCCTGGGAATATGACTGACGTTTGATTCTGGAAACCATTGGCCTGGGAAGATGACTGATGTTAGAGTGTGGAATCCTGTGGCCTGGGAACATGACATCGGTGGATTCTGGAACCCTGTGGCCTGGGAACATGCCTGAGGTTTGATGGTGGAAACCTGTGGCCTGGCAACAGGACTGAGGTTTGATTCTGGAAGACTGTGGCTAGGGAACATGATATCGGCTTGATTCTGGCAACCTGTGTCCTGGGAACAAGACTGAGGTTTGATTCTGGAACCCTGTGCCTTGGGAACATGACTGAGGTTTGTTTCTGGAAGCCTGTTCCCTGGGAACATGACTGAGGCTTGATGGTGGAAGCATGGTCTGGCAACAGAACTGAGGTTTGATTGTGGAACCCTCTGGCCTGGGAATATGACTGAGCTTTTATTGTGGAACCCTGTGGCCTGGGAACATGACTGGGATTTTATTTCTGAAACCTGTGTCCAGGGAACATGACTGAGGTTTTATTCTGGAACCCTGTGTCCTGGGAACACAACTGAGGTTTGATTCTGGAACCATGTGGCCTGGGAATATGACTGAGTTTTGATTCTGGAAACCATTGGCCTGGGAAGATGACTGATGTTAGAGTGTGGAATCCTGTGGCCTGGGAACATGACATCGGTTTGGATTCCGGTACCCTGTTGCCTGGGAACATGTAATCGGTTTGATTCTGGAAACCTGTGGCCGGGGAATATGACTGAGGTTTGATGGTGGTACCCTATGGCCTGGCAACATGACTGAAGTTTGATTCTGGATCCCTGTGTCCTGGGAACATGGCTGAGGCGTGATTCTGGAACACTGTGGGCTGGGAACATGACATCTATTTAGATTGTGGAATACTGTGCCCCGGGAACCTGACTGAGCCTTGGTTCTGGAACCCTGTGGACTGGGAACATGACTGAGGTTTTATTCTGGAACCCTGTAGCCTGGGAACATAACTGAGGATTGATTCTGGAACCCCGTGGCCTGGGAACATGACATCAGTGGATTTTGGAACCCTGAGGCCTGGGAACATGACATCTGTTTAGATTGTGGAATACTGTGCCCCGGGAACCTGACTGATCCTCTGTTCTGGAACCCTGTGGCCTGGGAACATGACTGAGGTTTTATTCTGGAACCCTGTAGCCTGGGAACATAACTGAGGATTGATTCTGGAATCTTGTGGCCTGGGAAAATGACAACGGTGGATTCTGGAACCCTGTGGCCTGGGAACATGAGAATGGTTTGATTCTGGAACCCTGTGGCCTGGGAACATGCCTGAGGTTTGATGGTGGAAACCTGTGGCCTGGCAAGATGACTGAGGTTTGATTCTGGAAGACTGTGGCTAGGGAATATGATATCGGGTTGATTCTGGAAACCTGTGTCCTGGGAACAAGACTGAGGTTTGATTCTGGAACCCTGTGCCTTGGGAACATGACTGAGGTTTGTTTCTGGAAACCTGTTCCCTGGGAACATGACTGAGGTTTGATTCTGGACACCTGTGTCCTGGGAACATGACTGAGGTTTGATTGCTGAAACCTGTGGCCTGCGAACATGACTCAGGTTTGATTCTGGAACCATGTGTCCTGGGAATATGACTCAGGTTTGATTCTGGATCCATGTGTCCTGGGAATATGACTGAGGTTTGATTTTGGAAACCTTTGGCCTGGGAAAATGACTGAGGTTTCATTTTGGAAACATGTGGCTTGGGATCATGACTGAGGTTTGATGGTGGAACACTCTGGCCTGGCAAAATGACTGAGGCTTGATTCTGGAACCCTGTGGCCTGGCAACTTGACTGAGGTGTGATGGCAGAAACCTGTGGCCTGGCAACATGACTGAGTTTGATTGTGGCACCCTGTGCACGGGGAACATGACTGAGGCCTGATACTGGAACCCCGTGGCGTGGGAACTTGACATTGGTTTGATTCTGGAGCCCTGTTTACTGGGAACATGACTGAGGTTTGATGGTTGAAACCTGTGGCCTGGCAAAATGAGTGAGGCTTGATGGTGGAACCCTGTGGCTTGGAAAGATGACTTAGGTTTGATTGTGGAACAGTGTTTCCTGGGAACATGACTGAGGTTTGATGGTGGAACCGTGGCCTAGCAACAGGACAGAGGTTTGATTGTGGAACCCTCTGGCCTGGGAATATGACTGAGGTTTAATTGTGGAACCCTGTGGCCTGGGAACATGACTGGGAGTTTATTTCTGAAACCTGTGTCCAGGGAACATGACTGAGGTTTTATTCTGGAACCATGTGGCCTGGGTATATGACTGACGTTTGATTCTGGAAACCATTGGCCTGGGAAGATGACTGATGTTAGAGTGTGGAATCCTGTGTCCTGGGAACATGACATCGGTGGATTCTGGAACCCTGTGGCCTGGGAACATGCCTGAGGTTTGATGGTGGAAACCTGTGGCCTGGCAACAGGACTGAGGTTTGATTCTGGAAGACTGTGGCTAGGGAACATGATATCGGGTTGATTCTGGCAACCTGTGTCCTGGGAACAAGACTGAGGTTTGATTCTGGAACCCTGTGCCTTGGGAACATGACTGAGGTTTGTTTCTGGAAGCCTGTTCCCTGGGAACATGACTGAGGCTTGATGGTGGAACCGTGGTCTGGCAACAGAACTGAGGTTTGATTGTGGAACCCTCTGGCCTGGGAATATGACTGAGCTTTTATTGTGGAACCCTGTGGCCTGGGAACATGACTGGGATTTTATTTCTGAAACCTGTGTCCAGGGAACATGACTGAGGTTTTATTCTGGAACCCTGTGTCCTGGGAACACAACTGAGGTTTGATTCTGGATCCATGTGGCCTGGGAATATGACTGAGGTTTGATTCTGGAAACCATTGGCCTGGGAAGATGACTGATGTTAGAGTGTGGAATCCTGTGGCCTGGGAACATGACATCGGTTTGGATTCCGGTACCCTGTTGCCTGGGAACATGAAATCGGTTTGATTCTGGAAACCTGTGTCCTGGGAAGATGACTGAGGTTTGATGGTGGTACCCTACGGCCTGGCAACATGACTGAAGTTTGATTCTGGATCCCTGTGTCCTGGGAACATGACTGAGGCGTGATTCTGGAACACTGTGTCCTGCGAACATGACATCTATTTAGATTGTGGAATACTGTGCCCCGGGAACCTGACTGAGCCTTGGTTCTGGAACCCTGTGGACTGGGAACATGACTGAGGTTTTATTCTGGAACCCTGTAGCCTGGGAACATAACTGAGGATTGATTCTGGAACCCTGTGGCCTGGGAACATGACATCGGTGGATTCTGGAACCCTGAGGCCTGGGAACATGACATCTGTTTAGATTGTGGAATACTGTGCCCCGGGAATCTGACTGAGCCTCGGTTCTGGAACCCTGTGGACTGGGAACATGACTGAGGTTTTATTCTGGATCCCTGTAGCCTGGGAACATAACTGAGGATTGATTCTGGAATCTTGTGGCCTGGGAAAATGACAACGGTGGATTCTGGATCCCTGTGGCCTGGAAACATGAGAACGTTTTGATTCTGGAACCCTGTGGCCTGGGAACATGCCTGAGGTTTGATGGTGGAAACCTGTGGCCTGGCAACATGACTGAGGTTTGATTCTGGAAGACTGTGGCTAGGGAACATGATATCGGGTTGATTCTGGCAACCTGTGTCCTGGGAACAAGACTGAGGTTTGATTGCTGAAACCTGTGGCCTGCGAACATGACTCAGGTTTGATTCTGGAACCATGTGTCCTGGGAATATGACTGAGGTTTGTTTCTGGAAACCTGTTCCCTGGGAACATGACTGAGGTTTGATTCTGGACACCTGTGTCCTGGGAACATGACTGAGGTTTGATTGCTGAAACCTGTGGCCTGCGAACATGACTCAGGTTTGATTCTGGAACCATGTGTCCTGGGAATATGACTGAGGTTTGATTCTGGAAACCTTTGGCCTGGGAAAATGACTGAGGTTTCATTGTGGAAACATGTGGCTTGGGATCATGACTGAGGTTTGATGGTGGAACACTATGGCCTGGTAAAATGACTGGGGCTTGATTCTGGAACCCTGTGGCCTGGCAACTTGACTGAGGTGTGATGGCAGAAACCTGTGGCCTGGCAACATGACTGAGTTTGATTGTGGCACCCTGTGCACGGGGAACATGACTGAGGCCTGATACTGGATCCCCGTGGCGTGGGAACTTGACATTGGTTTGATTCTGGAGCCCTGTTTACTGGGAACATGACTGAGGTTTGATGGTTGAAACCTGTGGCCTGGCAACATGATTGAGGTTTGATAGTGGAAGCCTCAGGCTTGGGAACATGAGTGAGGCTTGATGGTGGAACCCTGTGGCCTGGCAACATGAGTGAGGCTTGATGGTGGAAGCCTGTGGCTTGGCAAGATGACTTAGGTTTGATTGTGGAACAGTCTTTCCTGGGAACATGACTGAGGCTTGATGGTGGAACCGTGGCCTAGCAACAGGACAGAGGTTTGATTGTGGAACCCTCTGGCCTGGGAATATGACTGAGGTTTAATTGTGGAACCCTGTGGCCTGGGAACATGACTGGGAGTTTATTTCTGAAACCTGTGTCCAGGGAACATGACTGAGGTTTTATTCTGGAACCATGTGGCCTGGGAATATGACTGACGTTTGATTCTGGAAACCATTGGCCTGGGAAGATGACTGATGTTAGAGTGTGGAATCCTGTGGCCTGGGAACATGACATCGGTGGATTCTGGAACCCTGTGGCCTGGGAACATGCCTGAGGTTTGATGGTGGAAACCTGTGGCCTGGCAACAGGACTGAGGTTTGATTCTGGAAGACTGTGGCTAGGGAACATGATATCGGCTTGATTCTGGCAACCTGTGTCCTGGGAACAAGACTGAGGTTTGATTCTGGAACCCTGTGCCTTGGGAACATGACTGAGGTTTGTTTCTGGAAGCCTGTTCCCTGGGAACATGACTGAGGCTTGATGGTGGAAGCATGGTCTGGCAACAGAACTGAGGTTTGATTGTGGAACCCTCTGGCCTGGGAATATGACTGAGCTTTTATTGTGGAACCCTGTGGCCTGGGAACATGACTGGGATTTTATTTCTGAAACCTGTGTCCAGGGAACATGACTGAGGTTTTATTCTGGAACCCTGTGTCCTGGGAACACAACTGAGGTTTGATTCTGGAACCATGTGGCCTGGGAATATGACTGAGTTTTGATTCTGGAAACCATTGGCCTGGGAAGATGACTGATGTTAGAGTGTGGAATCCTGTGGCCTGGGAACATGACATCGGTTTGGATTCCGGTACCCTGTTGCCTGGGAACATGTAATCGGTTTGATTCTGGAAACCTGTGGCCGGGGAATATGACTGAGGTTTGATGGTGGTACCCTATGGCCTGGCAACATGACTGAAGTTTGATTGTGGATCCCTGTGTCCTGGGAACATGGCTGAGGCGTGATTCTGGAACACTGTGGCCTGGGAACATGACATCTATTTAGATTGTGGAATACTGTGCCCCGGGAACCTGACTGAGCCTTGGTTCTGGAACCCTGTGGACTGGGAACATGACTGAGGTTTTATTCTGGAACCCAGTAGCCTGGGAACATAACTGAGGATTGATTCTGGAACCCCGTGGCCTGGGAACATGACATCAGTGGATTTTGGAACCCTGAGGCCTGGGAACATGACATCTGTTTAGATTGTGGAATACTGTGCCCTGGGAACCTGACTGATCCTCTGTTCTGGAACCCTGTGGCCTGGGAACATGACTGAGGTTTTATTCTGGAACCCTGTAGCCTGGGAATATAACTGAGGATTGATTCTGGAATCTTGTGGCCTGGGAAAATGACAACGGTGGATTCTGGAACCCTGTGGCCTGGGAACATGAGAATGGTTTGATTCTGGAACCCTGTGGCCTGGGAACATGCCTGAGGTTTGATGGTGGAAACCTGTGGCCTGGCAAGATGACTGAGGTTTGATTCTGGAAGACTGTGGCTAGGGAATATGATATCGGGTTGATTCTGGAAACCTGTGTCCTGGGAACAAGACTGAGGTTTGATTCTGGAACCCTGTGCCTTGGGAACATGACTGAGGTTTGTTTCTGGAAACCTGTTCCCTGGGAACATGACTGAGGTTTGATTCTGGACACCTGTGTCCTGGGAACATGACTGAGGTTTGATTGCTGAAACCTGTGGCCTGCGAACATGACTCAGGTTTGATTCTGGAACCATGTGTCCTGGGAATATGACTGAGGTTTGATTCTGGAAACCTTTGGCCTGGGAAAATGACTGAGGTTTCATTTTGGAAACATGTGGCTTGGGATCATGACTGAGGTTTGATGGTGGAACACTCTCGCCTGGCAAAATGACTGAGGCTTGATTCTGGAACCCTGTGGCCTGGCAACTTGACTGAGGTGTGATGGCAGAAACCTGTGGCCTGGCAACATGACTGAGTTTGATTGTGGCACCCTGTGCACGGGGAACATGACTGAGGCCTGATACTGGAACCCCGTGGCGTGGGAACTTGACATTGGTTTGATTCTGGAGCCCTATTTACTGGGAACATGACTGAGGTTTGATGGTTGAAACCTGTGGCCTGGCAAAATGAGTGAGGCTTGATGGTGGAACCCTGTGGCTTGGAAAGATGACTTAGGTTTGATTGTGGAACAGTCTTTCCTGGGAACATGACTGAGGTTTGATGGTGGAACCGTGGCCTAGCAACAGGACAGAGGTTTGATTGTGGAACCCTCTGGCCTGGGAATATGACTGAGGTTTAATTGTGGAACCCTGTGGCCTGGGAACATGACTGGGAGTTTATTTCTGAAACCTGTGTCCAGGGAACATGACTGAGGTTTTATTCTGGAACCATGTGGCCTGGGTATATGACTGACGTTTGATTCTGGAAACCATTGGCCTGGGAAGATGACTGATGTTAGAGTGTGGAATCCTGTGGCCTGGGAACATGACATCGGTGGATTCTGGAACCCTGTGGCCTGGGAACATGCCTGAGGTTTGATGGTGGAAACCTGTGGCCTGGCAACAGGACTGAGGTTTGATTCTGGAAGACTGTGGCTAGGGAACATGATATCGGCTTGATTCTGGCAACCTGTGTCCTGGGAACAAGACTGAGGTTTGATTCTGGAACCCTGTGCCTTGGGAACATGACTGAGGTTTGTTTCTGGAAGCCTGTTCCCTGGGAACATGACTGAGGCTTGATGGTGGAAGCGTGGTCTGGCAACAGAACTGAGGTTTGATTGTGGAACCCTCTGGCCTGGGAATATGACTGAGCTTTTATTGTGGAACCCTGTGGCCTGGGAACATGACTGGGATTTTATTTCTGAAACCTGTGTCCAGGGAACATGACTGAGGTTTTATTCTGGAACCCTGTGTCCTGGGAACACAACTGAGGTTTGATTCTGGAACCATGTGGCCTGGGAATATGACTGAGTTTTGATTCTGGAAACCATTGGCCTGGGAAGATGACTGATGTTAGAGTGTGGAATCCTGTGGCCTGGGAACATGACATCGGTTTGGATTCCGGTACCCTGTTGCCTGGGAACATGTAATCGGTTTGATTCTGGAAACCTGTGGCCGGGGAATATGACTGAGGTTTGATGGTGGTACCCTATGGCCTGGCAACATGACTGAAGTTTGATTCTGGATCCCTGTGTCCTGGGAACATGGCTGAGGCGTGATTCTGGAACACTGTGGCCTGGGAACATGACATCTATTTAGATTGTGGAATACTGTGCCCCGGGAACCTGACTGAGCCTTGGTTCTGGAACCCTGTGGACTGGGAACATGACTGAGGTTTTATTCTGGAACCCTGTAGCCTGGGAACATAACTGAGGATTGATTCTGGAACCCCGTGGCCTGGGAACATGACATCAGTGGATTCTGGAACCCTGAGGCCTGGGAACATGACATCTGTTTAGATTGTGGAATACTGTGCCCCGGGAACCTGACTGATCCTCTGTTCTGGAACCCTGTGGCCTGGGAACATGACTGAGGTTTTATTCTGGAACCCTGTAGCCTGGGAACATAACTGAGGATTGATTCTGGAATCTTGTGGCCTGGGAAAATGACAACGGTGGATTCTGGAACCCTGTGGCCTGGGAACATGAGAATGGTTTGATTCTGGAACCCTGTGGCCTGGGAACATGCCTGAGGTTTGATGGTGGAAACCTGTGGCCTGGCAAGATGACTGAGGTTTGATTCTGGAAGACTGTGGCTAGGGAATATGATATCGGGTTGATTCTGGAAACCTGTGTCCTGGGAACAAGACTGAGGTTTGATTCTGGAACCCTGTGCCTTGGGAACATGACTGAGGTTTGTTTCTGGAAACCTGTTCCCTGGGAACATGACTGAGGTTTGATTCTGGACACCTGTGTCCTGGGAACATGACTGAGGTTTGATTGCTGAAACCTGTGGCCTGCGAACATGACTCAGGTTTGATTCTGGAACCATGTGTCCTGGGAATATGACTGAGGTTTGATTTTGGAAACCTTTGGCCTGGGAAAATGACTGAGGTTTCATTTTGGAAACATGTGGCTTGGGATCATGACTGAGGTTTGATGGTGGAACACTCTGGCCTGGCAAAATGACTGAGGCTTGATTCTGGAACCCTGTGGCCTGGCAACTTGACTGAGGTGTGATGGCAGAAACCTGTGGCCTGGCAACATGACTGAGTTTGATTGTGGCACCCTGTGCACGGGGAACATGACTGAGGCCTGATACTGGAACCCCGTGGCGTGGGAACTTGACATTGGTTTGATTCTGGAGCCCTATTTACTGGGAACATGACTGAGGTTTGATGGTTGCAACCTGTGGCCTGGCAAAATGAGTGAGGCTTGATGGTGGAACCCTGTGGCTTGGAAAGATGACTTAGGTTTGATTGTGGAACAGTCTTTCCTGGGAACATGACTGAGGTTTGATGGTGGAACCGTGGCCTAGCAACAGGACAGAGGTTTGATTGTGGAACCCTCTGGCCTGGGAATATGACTGAGGTTTAATTGTGGAACCCTGTGGCCTGGGAACATGACTGGGAGTTTATTTCTGAAACCTGTGTCCAGGGAACATGACTGAGGTTTTATTCTGGAACCATGTGGCCTGGGTATATGACTGACGTTTGATTCTGGAAACCATTGGCCTGGGAAGATGACTGATGTTAGAGTGTGGAATCCTGTGGCCTGGGAACATGACATCGGTGGATTCTGGAACCCTGTGGCCTGGGAACATGCCTGAGGTTTGATGGTGGAAACCTGTGGCCTGGCAACAGGACTGAGGTTTGATTCTGGAAGACTGTGGCTAGGGAACATGATATCGGCTTGATTCTGGCAACCTGTGTCCTGGGAACAAGACTGAGGTTTGATTCTGGAACCCTGTGCCTTGGGAACATGACTGAGGTTTGTTTCTGGAAGCCTGTTCCCTGGGAACATGACTGAGGCTTGATGGTGGAAGCATGGTCTGGCAACAGAACTGAGGTTTGATTGTGGAACCCTCTGGCCTGGGAATATGACTGAGCTTTTATTGTGGAACCCTGTGGCCTGGGAACATGACTGGGATTTTATTTCTGAAACCTGTGTCCAGGGAACATGACTGAGGTTTTATTCTGGAACCCTGTGTCCTGGGAACACAACTGAGGTTTGATTCTGGAACCATGTGGCCTGGGAATATGACTGAGGTTTGATTCTGGAAACCATTGGCCTGGGAAGATGACTGATGTTAGAGTGTGGAATCCTGTGGCCTGGGAACATGACATCGGTTTGGATTCCGGTACCCTGTTGCCTGGGAACATGTAATCGGTTTGATTCTGGAAACCTGTGGCCGGGGAATATGACTGAGGTTTGATGGTGGTACCCTATGGCCTGGCAACATGACTGAAGTTTGATTCTGGATCCCTGTGTCCTGGGAACATGGCTGAGGCGTGATTCTGGAACACTGTGGCCTGGGAACATGACATCTATTTAGATTGTGGAATACTGTGCCCCGGGAACCTGACTGAGCCTTGGTTCTGGAACCCTGTGGACTGGGAACATGACTGAGGTTTTATTCTGGAACCCTGTAGCCTGGGAACATAACTGAGGATTGATTCTGGAACCCCGTGGCCTGGGAACATGACATCGGTGGATACTGGAACCCTGAGGCCTGGGAACATGACATCTGTTTAGATTGTGGAATACTGTGCCCCGGGAACCTGACTGATCCTCTGTTCTGGAACCCTGTGGCCTGGGAACATGACTGAGGTTTTATTCTGGAACCCTGTAGCCTGGGAACATAACTGAGGATTGATTCTGGAATCTTGTGGCCTGGGAAAATGACAACGGTGGATTCTGGAACCCTGTGGCCTGGGAACATGAGAACGGTTTGATTCTGGAACCCTGTGGCCTGGGAACATGCCTGAGGTTTGATGGTGGAAACCTGTGGCCTGGCAAGATGACTGAGGTTTGATTCTGGAGGACTGTGGCTAGGGAATATGATATCGGGTTGATTCTGGAAACCTGTGTCCTAGGAACAAGACTGAGGTTTGATTCTGGAACCCTGTGCCTTGGGAACATGACTGAGGTTTGTTTCTGGAAGCCTGTTCCCTGGGAACATGACTGAGGTTTGATTCTGGACACCTGTGTCCTGGGAACATGACTGAGGTTTGATTGCTGAAACCTGTGGCCTGCGAACATGACTCAGGTTTGATTCTGGAACCATGTGTCCTGGGAATATGACTGAGGTTTGATTCTGGAAACCTTTGGCCTGGGAAAATGACTGAGGTTTCATTGTGGAAACATGTGGCTTGGGATCATGACTGAGGTTTGATGGTGGAACACTATGGCCTGGCAAAATGACTGAGGCTTGATTCTGGAACCCTGTGGCCTGGCAACTTGACTGAGGTGTGATGGCAGAAACCTGTGGACTGGCAACATGACTGAGTTTGATTGTGGCACCCTGTGCACGGGGAACATGACTGAGGCCTGATACTGGAACCCCGTGGCGTGGGAAGTTGACATTGGTTTGATTCTGGAGCCCTGTTTACTGGGAACATGACTGAGGTTTGATGGTTGACACCTGTGGCCTGGCAACATGATTGAGGTTTGATAGTGGAACCCTCAGGCCTGGGAACATGAGTGAGGCTTGATGGTGGAACCCTGTGGCCTGGCAACATGAGTGAGGCTTGATGGTGGAAGCCTGTGGCTTGGCAAGATGACTTAGGTTTGATTGTGGAACAGTCTTTCCTGGGAACATGACTGAGGCTTGATGGTGGAACCGTGGCCTAGCAACAGGACAGAGGTTTGATTGTGGAACCCTCTGGCCTGGGAATATGACTGAGGTTTAATTGTGGAACCCTGTGGCCTGGGAACATGACTGGGAGTTTATTTCTGAAACCTGTGTCCAGGGAACATGACTGAGGTTTTATTTTGGAACCATGTGGCCTGGGAATATGACTGACGTTTGATTCTGGAAACCATTGGCCTGGGAAGATGACTGATGTTAGAGTGTGGAATCCTGTGTCCTGGGAACATGACATCGGTGGATTCTGGAACCCTGTGGCCTGGGAACATGCCTGAGGTTTGATGGTGGAAACCTGTGGCCTGGCAAGAGAACTGAGGTTTGATTCTGGAAGACTGTGGCTAGGGAACATGATATCGGGTTGATTCTGGCAACCTGTGTCCTGGGAACAAGACTGAGGTTTGATTCTGGAACCCTGTGCCTTGGGAACATGACTGAGGTTTGTTTCTGGAAGCCTGTTCCCTGGGAACATGACTGAGGCTTGATGGTGGAACCGTGGTCTGGCAACAGAACTGAGGTTTGATTGTGGAACCCTCTGGCCTGGGAATATGACTGAGCTTTTATTGTGGAACCCTGTGGCCTGGGAACATGACTGGGATTTTATTTCTGAAACCTGTGTCCAGGGAACATGACTGAGGTTTTATTCTGGAACCCTGTGTCCTGGGAACACAACTGAGGTTTGATTCTGGAACCATGTGGCCTGGGAATATGACTGAGGTTTGATTCTGGAAACCATTGGCCTGGGAAGATGACTGATGTTAGAGTGTGGAATCCTTTGGCCTGGGAACATGACATCGGTTTGGATTCCGGTACCCTGTTGCCTGGGAACATGAAATCGGTTTGATTCTGGAAACCTGTGTCCTGGGAAGATGACTGAGGTTTGATGGTGGTACGCTACGGCCTGGCAACATGACTGAATTTGATTCTGGATCCCTGTGTCCTGGGAACATGACTGAGGCGTGATTCTGGAACACTGTGGCCTGGGAACATGACATCTATTTAGATTGTGGAATACTGTGCCCCGGGAACCTGACTGAGCCTTGGTTCTGGAACCCTGTGGACTGGGAACATGACTGAGGTTTTATTCTGGAACCCTGTAGCCTGGGAACATAACTGAGGATTGATTCTGGAACCCTGTGGCCTGGGAACATGACATCGGTGGATTCTGGAACCCTGAGGCCTGGGAACATGACATCTGTTTAGATTGTGGAATACTGTGCCCCGGGAACCTGACTGAGCCTCGGTTCTGGAACCCTGTGGACTGGGAACATGACTGAGGTTTTATTCTGGATCCCTGTAGCCTGGGAACATAACTGAGGATTGATTCTGGAATCTTGTGGCCTGGAAAAATGACAATGGTGGATTCTGGAACCCTGTGGCCTGGGAACATGAGAACGGTTTGATTCTGGAACCCTGTGGCCTGGGAACATGCCTGAGGTTTGATGGTGGAAACCTGTGGCCTGGCAACATGACTGAGGTTTGATTCTGGAAGACTGTGGCTACGGAATATGATATCGGGTTGATTCTGGAAACCTGTGTCCTGGGAACAAGACTGAGGTTTGATTCTGGAACCCTGTGCCTTGGGAACATGACTGAGGTTTGTTTCTGGAAACCTGTTCCCTGGGAACATGACTGAGGTTTGATTCTGGACACCTGTGTCCTGGGAACATGACTGAGGTTTGATTGCTGAAACCTGTGGCCTGCGAACATGACTCAGGTTTGATTCTGGAACCATGTGTCCTGGGAATATGCCTGAGGTTTGATTCTGGAAACCTTTGGCCTGGGAAAATGACTGAGGTTTCATTGTGGAAACATGTGGCTTGGGATCATGACTGAGGTTTGATGGTGGAACACTATGGCCTGGCAAAATGACTGAGGCTTGATTCTGGAACCCTGTGGCCTGGCAACTTGACTGAGGTGTGATGGCAGAAACCTGTGGCCTGGCAACATGACTGAGTTTGATTGTGGCACCCTGTGCACGGGGAACATGACTGAGGCCTGATACTGGAACCCCGTGGCGTGGGAACTTGACATTGGTTTGATTCTGGAGCCCTGTTTACTGGGAACATGACTGAGGTTTGATGGTTGAAACCTGTGGCCTGGCAACATGATTGAGGTTTGATAGTGGAACCCTCATGCTTGGGAACATGAGTGAGGCTTGATGGTGGAACCCTGTGGCCTGGCAACATGAGTGAGGCTTGATGGTTCAAGCCTGTGGCTTGGCAAGATGACTTAGGTTTGATTGTGGAACAGTCTTTCCTGGGAACATGACTGAGGCTTGATGGTGGAACCGTGGCCTAGCAACAGGACAGAGGTTTGATTGTGGAACCCTCTGGCCTGGGAATATGACTGAGGTTTAATTGTGGAACCGTGTGGCCTGGGAACATGACTGGGAGTTTATTTCTGAAACCTGTGTCCAGGGAACATGACTGAGGTTTTATTCTGGAACCATGTGGCCTGGGAATATGACTGACGTTTGATTCTGGAAACCATTGGCCTGGGAAGATGACTGATGTTAGAGTGTGGAATCCTGTGGCCTGGGAACATGACATCGGTGGATTCTGGAACCCTGTGGCCTGGGAACATGCCTGAGGTTTGATGGTGGAAACCTGTCGCCTGGCAACAGGACTGAGGTTTGATTCTGGAAGACTGTGGCTAGGGAACATGATATCGGGTTGATTCTGGCAACCTGTGTCCTGGGAACAAGACTGAGGTTTGATTGCTGAAACCTGTGGCCTGCGAACATGACTCAGGTATGATTCTGGAACCATGTGTCCTGGGAATATGACTGAGGTTTGTTTCTGGAAACCTGTTCCCTGGGAACATGACTGAGGTTTGATTTTGGACACCTGTGTCCTGGGAACATGACTGAGGTTTGATTGCTGAAACCTGTGGCCTGCGAACATGACTCAGGTTTGATTCTGGAACCATGTGTCCTGGGAATATGACTGAGGTTTGATTCTGGAAACCTTTGGCCTGGGAAAATGACTGAGGTTTCATTGTGGAAACATGTGGCTTGGGATCATGACTGAGGTTTGATGGTGGAACACTATGGCCTGGCAAAATGACTGAGGCTTGATTCTGGAACCCTGTGGCCTGGCAACTTGACTGAGGTGTGATGGCAGAAACCTGTGGCCTGGCAACATGACTGAGTTTGATTGTGGCACCCTGTGCACGGGGAACATGACTGAGGCCTGATACTGGAACCCCGTGGCGTGGGAACTTGACATTGGTTTGATTCTGGAGCCCTGTTTACTGGGAACATGACTGAGGTTTGATGGTTGAAACCTGTGGCCTGGCAACATGATTGAGGTTTGATAGTGGAACCCTCATGCTTGGGAACATGAGTGAGGCTTGATGGTGGAACCCTGTGGCCTGGCAACATGAGTGAGGCTTGATGGTTCAAGCCTGTGGCTTGGCAAGATGACTTAGGTTTGATTGTGGAACAGTCTTTCCTGGGAACATGACTGAGGCTTGATGGTGGAACCGTGGCCTAGCAACAGGACAGAGGTTTGATTGTGGAACCCTCTGGCCTGGGAATATGACTGAGGTTTAATTGTGGAACCGTGTGGCCTGGGAACATGACTGGGAGTTTATTTCTGAAACCTGTGTCCAGGGAACATGACTGAGGTTTTATTCTGGAACCATGTGGCCTGGGAATATGACTGACGTTTGATTCTGGAAACCATTGGCCTGGGAAGATGACTGATGTTAGAGTGTGGAATCCTGTGGCCTGGGAACATGACATCGGTGGATTCTGGAACCCTGTGGCCTGGGAACATGCCTGAGGTTTGATGGTGGAAACCTGTCGCCTGGCAACAGGACTGAGGATTGATTCTGGAAGACTGTGGCTAGGGAACATGATATCGGGTTGATTCTGGCAACCTGTGTCCTGGGAACAAGACTGAGGTTTGATTGCTGAAACCTGTGGCCTGCGAACATGACTCAGGTATGATTCTGGAACCATGTGTCCTGGGAATATGACTGAGGTTTGTTTCTGGAAACCTGTTCCCTGGGAACATGACTGAGGTTTGATTCTGGACACCTGTGTCCTGGGAACATGACTGAGGTTTGATTGCTGAAACCTGTGGCCTGCGAACATGACTCAGGTTTGATTCTGGAACCATGTGTCCTGGGAATATGACTGAGGTTTGATTGTGGAACCCTCTGGCCTGGGAATATGACTGAGCTTTTATTGTGGAACCCTGTGGCCTGGGAACATGACTGGGATTTTATTTCTGAAACCTGTGTCCAGGGAACATGACTGAGGTTTTATTCTGGAACCCTGTGTCCTGGGAACACAACTGAGGTTTGATTCTGGAACCATGTGGCCTGGGAATATGACTGAGGTTTGATTCTGGAAACCATTGGCCTGGGAAGATGACTGATGTTAGAGTGTGGAATCCTGTGGCCTGGGAACATGACATCGGTTTGGATTCCGGTACCCTGTTGCCTGGGAACATGAAATCGGTTTGATTCTGGAAACCTGTGTCCTGGGAAGATGACTGAGATTTGATGGTGGTACGCTACGGCCTGGCAACATGACTGAATTTGATTCTGGATCCCTGTGTCCTGGGAACATGACTGAGGCGTGATTCTGGAACACTGTGGCCTGGGAACATGACATCTATTTAGATTGTGGAATACTGTGCCCCGGGAACCTGACTGAGCCTTGGTTCTGGAACCCTGTGGACTGGGAACATGACTGAGGTTTTATTTTGGAACCCTGTAGCCTGGGAACATAACTGAGGATTGATTCTGGAACCCTGTGGCCTGGGAACATGACATCGGTGGATTCTGGAACCCTGAGGCCTGGGAACATGACATCTGTTTAGATTGTGGAATACTGTGCCCCGGGAACCTGACTGAGCCTCGGTTCTGGAACCCTGTGGACTGGGAACATGACTGAGGTTTTATTCTGGATCCCTGTAGCCTGGGAACATAACTGAGGATTGATTCTGGAATCTTGTGGCCTGGAAAAATGACAATGGTGGATTCTGGAACCCTGTGGCCTGGGAACATGAGAACGGTTTGATTCTGGCACCCTGTGGCCTGGGAACATGCCTGAGGTTTGATGGTGGAAACCTGTGGCCTGGCAACATGACTGAGGTTTGATTCTGGAAGACTGTGGCTAGGGAACATGATATCGGGTTGATTCTGGAAACCTGTGTCCTGGGAACAAGACTGAGGTTTGATTCTGGAACCCTGTGCCTTGGGAACATGACTGAGGTTTGTTTCTGGAAACCTGTTCCCTGGGAACATGACTGAGGTTTGATTCTGGACACCTGTGTCCTGGGAACATGACTGAGGTTTGATTGCTGAAACCTGTGGCCTGCGAACATGACTCAGGTTTGATTCTGGAACCATGTGTCCTGGGAATATGACTGAGGTTTGATTCTGGAAACCTTTGGCCTGGGAAAATGACTGAGGTTTCATTGTGGAAACATGTGGCTTGGGATCATGACTGAGGTTTGATGGTGGAACACTATGGCCTGGCAAAATGACTGAGGCTTGATTCTGGAACCCTGTGGCCTGGCAACTTGACTGAGGTGTGATGGCAGAAACCTGTGGCCTGGCAACATGACTGAGTTTGATTGTGGCACCCTGTGCACGGGGAACATGACTGAGGCCTGATACTGGAACCCCGTGGCGTGGGAACTTGACATTGGTTTGATTCTGGAGCCCTGTTTACTGGGAACATGACTGAGGTTTGATGGTTGAAACCTGTGGCCTGGCAACATGATTGAGGTTTGATAGTGGAAGCCTCAGGCTTGGGAACATGAGTGAGGCTTGATGGTGGAACCCTGTGGCCTGGCAACATGAGTGAGGCTTGATGGTGGAAGCCTGTGGCTTGGCAAGATGACTTAGGTTTGATTGTGGAACAGTCTTTCCTGGGAACATGACTGAGGCTTGATGGTGGAACCGTGGCCTAGCAACAGGACAGAGGTTTGATTGTGGAACCCTCTGGCCTGGGAATATGACTGAGGTTTAATTGTGGAACCCTGTGGCCTGGGAACATGACTGGGAGTTTATTTCTGAAACCTGTGTCCAGGGAACATGACTGAGGTTTTATTCTGGAACCATGTGGCCTGGGTATATGACTGACGTTTGATTCTGGAAACCATTGGCCTGGGAAGATGACTGATGTTAGAGTGTGGAATCCTGTGGCCTGGGAACATGACATCGGTGGATTCTGGAACCCTGTGGCCTGGGAACATGCCTGAGGTTTGATGGTGGAAACCTGTGGCCTGGCAACATGACTGAGGTTTTATTCTGGAACCCTGTGTCCTGGGAACACAACTGAGGTTTGATTCTGGAACCATGTGGCCTGGGAATATGACTGAGGTTTGATTCTGGAAACCATTGGCCTGGGAAGATGACTGATGTTAGAGTGTGGAATCCTGTGGCCTGGGAACATGACATCGGTTTGGATTCCGGTACCCTGTTGCCTGGGAACATGTAATCGGTTTGATTCTGGAAACCTGTGGCCGGGGAATATGACTGAGGTTTGATGGTGGTACCCTATGGCCTGGCAACATGACTGAAGTTTGATTCTGGATCCCTGTGTCCTGGGAACATGGCTGAGGCGTGATTCTGGAACACTGTGGCCTGGGAACATGACATCTATTTAGATTGTGGAATACTGTGCCCCGGGAACCTGACTGAGCCTTGGTTCTGGAACCCTGTGGACTGGGAACATGACTGAGGTTTTATTCTGGAACCCTGTAGCCTGGGAACATAACTGAGGATTGATTCTGGAACCCCGTGGCCTGGGAACATGACATCGGTGGATTCTGGAACCCTGAGGCCTGGGAACATGACATCTGTTTAGATTGTGGAATACTGTGCCCCGGGAACCTGACTGATCCTCTGTTCTGGAACCCTGTGGCCTGGGAACATGACTGAGGTTTTATTCTGGAACCCTGTAGCCTGGGAACATAACTGAGGATTGATTCTGGAATCTTGTGGCCTGGGAAAATGACAACGGTGGATTCTGGAACCCTGTGGCCTGGGAACATGAGAACGGTTTGATTCTGGAACCCTGTGGCCTGGGAACATGCCTGAGGTTTGATGGTGGAAACCTGTGGCCTGGCAAGATGACTGAGGTTTGATTCTGGAGGACTGTGGCTAGGGAATATGATATCGGGTTGATTCTGGAAACCTGTGTCCTAGGAACAAGACTGAGGTTTGATTCTGGAACCCTGTGCCTTGGGAACATGACTGAGGTTTGTTTCTGGAAGCCTGTTCCCTGGGAACATGACTGAGGTTTGATTCTGGACACCTGTGTCCTGGGAACATGACTGAGGTTTGATTGCTGAAACCTGTGGCCTGCGAACATGACTCAGGTTTGATTCTGGAACCATGTGTCCTGGGAATATGACTGAGGTTTGATTCTGGAAACCTTTGGCCTGGGAAAATGACTGAGGTTTCATTGTGGAAACATGTGGCTTGGGATCATGACTGAGGTTTGATGGTGGAACACTATGGCCTGGCAAAATGACTGAGGCTTGATTCTGGAACCCTGTGGCCTGGCAACTTGACTGAGGTGTGATGGCAGAAACCTGTGGACTGGCAACATGACTGAGTTTGATTGTGGCACCCTGTGCACGGGGAACATGACTGAGGCCTGATACTGGAACCCCGTGGCGTGGGAAGTTGACATTGGTTTGATTCTGGAGCCCTGTTTACTGGGAACATGACTGAGGTTTGATGGTTGACACCTGTGGCCTGGCAACATGATTGAGGTTTGATAGTGGAACCCTCAGGCCTGGGAACATGAGTGAGGCTTGATGGTGGAACCCTGTGGCCTGGCAACATGAGTGAGGCTTGATGGTGGAAGCCTGTGGCTTGGCAAGATGACTTAGGTTTGATTGTGGAACAGTCTTTCCTGGGAACATGACTGAGGCTTGATGGTGGAACCGTGGCCTAGCAACAGGACAGAGGTTTGATTGTGGAACCCTCTGGCCTGGGAATATGACTGAGGTTTAATTGTGGAACCCTGTGGCCTGGGAACATGACTGGGAGTTTATTTCTGAAACCTGTGTCCAGGGAACATGACTGAGGTTTTATTTTGGAACCATGTGGCCTGGGAATATGACTGACGTTTGATTCTGGAAACCATTGGCCTGGGAAGATGACTGATGTTAGAGTGTGGAATCCTGTGTCCTGGGAACATGACATCGGTGGATTCTGGAACCCTGTGGCCTGGGAACATGCCTGAGGTTTGATGGTGGAAACCTGTGGCCTGGCAAGAGAACTGAGGTTTGATTCTGGAAGACTGTGGCTAGGGAACATGATATCGGGTTGATTCTGGCAACCTGTGTCCTGGGAACAAGACTGAGGTTTGATTCTGGAACCCTGTGCCTTGGGAACATGACTGAGGTTTGTTTCTGGAAGCCTGTTCCCTGGGAACATGACTGAGGCTTGATGGTGGAACCGTGGTCTGGCAACAGAACTGAGGTTTGATTGTGGAACCCTCTGGCCTGGGAATATGACTGAGCTTTTATTGTGGAACCCTGTGGCCTGGGAACATGACTGGGATTTTATTTCTGAAACCTGTGTCCAGGGAACATGACTGAGGTTTTATTCTGGAACCCTGTGTCCTGGGAACACAACTGAGGTTTGATTCTGGAACCATGTGGCCTGGGAATATGACTGAGGTTTGATTCTGGAAACCATTGGCCTGGGAAGATGACTGATGTTAGAGTGTGGAATCCTGTGGCCTGGGAACATGACATCGGTTTGGATTCCGGTACCCTGTTGCCTGGGAACATGAAATCGGTTTGATTCTGGAAACCTGTGTCCTGGGAAGATGACTGAGGTTTGATGGTGGTACGCTACGGCCTGGCAACATGACTGAATTTGATTCTGGATCCCTGTGTCCTGGGAACATGACTGAGGCGTGATTCTGGAACACTGTGGCCTGGGAACATGACATCTATTTAGATTGTGGAATACTGTGCCCCGGGAACCTGACTGAGCCTTGGTTCTGGAACCCTGTGGACTGGGAACATGACTGAGGTTTTATTTTGGAACCCTGTAGCCTGGGAACATAACTGAGGATTGATTCTGGAACCCTGTGGCCTGGGAACATGACATCGGTGGATTCTGGAACCCTGAGGCCTGGGAACATGACATCTGTTTAGATTGTGGAATACTGTGCCCCGGGAACCTGACTGAGCCTCGGTTCTGGAACCCTGTGGACTGGGAACATGACTGAGGTTTTATTCTGGATCCCTGTAGCCTGGGAACATAACTGAGGATTGATTCTGGAATCTTGTGGCCTGGAAAAATGACAATGGTGGATTCTGGAACCCTGTGGCCTGGGAACATGAGAACGGTTTGATTCTGGCACCCTGTGGCCTGGGAACATGCCTGAGGTTTGATGGTGGAAACCTGTGGCCTGGCAACATGACTGAGGTTTGATTCTGGAAGACTGTGGCTAGGGAACATGATATCGGGTTGATTCTGGAAACCTGTGTCCTGGGAACAAGACTGAGGTTTGATTCTGGAACCCTGTGCCTTGGGAACATGACTGAGGTTTGTTTCTGGAAACCTGTTCCCTGGGAACATGACTGAGGTTTGATTCTGGACACCTGTGTCCTGGGAACATGACTGAGGTTTGATTGCTGAAACCTGTGGCCTGCGAACATGACTCAGGTTTGATTCTGGAACCATGTGTCCTGGGAATATGACTGAGGTTTGATTCTGGAAACCTTTGGCCTGGGAAAATGACTGAGGTTTCATTGTGGAAACATGTGGCTTGGGATCATGACTGAGGTTTGATGGTGGAACACTATGGCCTGGCAAAATGACTGAGGCTTGATTCTGGAACCCTGTGGCCTGGCAACTTGACTGAGGTGTGATGGCAGAAACCTGTGGCCTGGCAACATGACTGAGTTTGATTGTGGCACCCTGTGCACGGGGAACATGACTGAGGCCTGATACTGGAACCCCGTGGCGTGGGAACTTGACATTGGTTTGATTCTGGAGCCCTGTTTACTGGGAACATGACTGAGGTTTGATGGTTGACACCTGTGGCCTGGCAACATGATTGAGGTTTGATAGTGGAACCCTCAGGCCTGGGAACATGAGTGAGGCTTGATGGTGGAACCCTGTGGCCTGGCAACATGAGTGAGGCTTGATGGTGGAAGCCTGTGGCTTGGCAAGATGACTTAGGTTTGATTGTGGAACAGTCTTTCCTGGGAACATGACTGAGGCTTGATGGTGGAACCGTGGCCTAGCAACAGGACAGAGGTTTGATTGTGGAACCCTCTGGCCTGGGAATATGACTGAGGTTTAATTGTGGAACCGTGTGGCCTGGGAACATGACTGGGAGTTTATTTCTGAAACCTGTGTCCAGGGAACATGACTGAGGTTTTATTCTGGAACCATGTGGCCTGGGAATATGACTGACGTTTGATTCTGGAAACCATTGGCCTGGGAAGATGACTGATGTTAGAGTGTGGAATCCTGTGGCCTGGGAACATGACATCGGTGGATTCTGGAACCCTGTGGCCTGGGAACATGCCTGAGGTTTGATGGTGGAAACCTGTCGCCTGGCAACATGACTGAGGTTTGATTCTGGAAGACTGTGGCTAGGGAACATGATATCGGGTTGATTCTGGCAACCTGTGTCCTGGGAACAAGACTGAGGTTTGATTGCTGAAACCTGTGGCCTGCGAACATGACTCAGGTTTGATTCTGGAACCATGTGTCCTGGGAATATGACTGAGGTTTGTTTCTGGAAACCTGTTCCCTGGGAACATGACTGAGGTTTGATTCTGGACACCTGTGTCCTGGGAACATGACTGAGGTTTGATTGCTGAAACCTGTGGCCTGCGAACATGACTCAGGTTTGATTCTGGAACCATGTGTCCTGGGAATATGACTGAGGTTTGATTCTGGAAACCTTTGGCCTGGGAAAATGACTGAGGTTTCATTGTGGAAACATGTGGCTTGGGATCATGACTGAGGTTTGATGGTGGAACACTATGGCCTGGTAAAATGACTGGGGCTTGATTCTGGAACCCTGTGGCCTGGCAACTTGACTGAGGTGTGATGGCAGAAACCTGTGGCCTGGCAACATGACTGAGTTTGATTGTGGCACCCTGTGCACGGGGAACATGACTGAGGCCTGATACTGGAACCCCGTGGCGTGGGAACTTGACATTGGTTTGATTCTGGAGCCCTGTTTACTGGGAACATGACTGAGGTTTGATGGTTGAAACCTGTGGCCTGGCAACATGATTGAGGTTTGATAGTGGAACCCTCAGGCTTGGGAACATGAGTGAGGCTTGATGGTGGAACCCTGTGGCCTGGCAACATGAGTGAGGCTTGATGGTGGAAGCCTGTGGCTTGGCAAGATGACTTAGGTTTGATTGTGGAACAGTCTTTCCTGGGAACATGACTGAGGCTTGATGGTGGAACCGTGGCCTAGCAACAGGACAGAGGTTTGATTGTGGAACCCTCTGGCCTGGGAATATGACTGAGGTTTAATTGTGGAACCCTGTGGCCTGGGAACATGACTGGGAGTTTATTTCTGAAACCTGTGTCCAGGGAACATGACTGAGGTTTTATTCTGGAACCATGTGGCCTGGGAATATGACTGACGTTTGATTCTGGAAACCATTGGCCTGGGAAGATGACTGATGTTAGAGTGTGGAATCCTGTGGCCTGGGAACATGACATCGGTGGATTCTGGAACCCTGTGGCCTGGGAACATGCCTGAGGTTTGATGGTGGAAACCTGTGGCCTGGCAACAGGACTGAGGTTTGATTCTGGAAGACTGTGGCTAGGGAACATGATATCGGCTTGATTCTGGCAACCTGTGTCCTGGGAACAAGACTGAGGTTTGATTCTGGAACCCTGTGCCTTGGGAACATGACTGAGGTTTGTTTCTGGAAGCCTGTTCCCTGGGAACATGACTGAGGCTTGATGGTGGAAGCATGGTCTGGCAACAGAACTGAGGTTTGATTGTGGAACCCTCTGGCCTGGGAATATGACTGAGCTTTTATTGTGGAACCCTGTGGCCTGGGAACATGACTGGGATTTTATTTCTGAAACCTGTGTCCAGGGAACATGACTGAGGTTTTATTCTGGAACCCTGTGTCCTGGGAACACAACTGAGGTTTGATTCTGGAACCATGTGGCCTGGGAATATGACTGAGGTTTGATTCTGGAAACCATTTGCCTGGGAAGATGACTGATGTTAGAGTGTGGAATCCTGTGGCCTGGGAACATGACATCGGTTTGGATTCCGGTACCCTGTTGCCTGGGAACATGTAATCGGTTTGATTCTGGAAACCTGTGGCCGGGGAATATGACTGAGGTTTGATGGTGGTACCCTATGGCCTGGCAACATGACTGAAGTTTGATTCTGGATCCCTGTGTCCTGGGAACATGGCTGAGGCGTGATTCTGGAACACTGTGGCCTGGGAACATGACATCTATTTAGATTGTGGAATACTGTGCCCCGGGAACCTGACTGAGCCTTGGTTCTGGAACCCTGTGGACTGGGAACATGACTGAGGTTTTATTCTGGAACCCTGTAGCCTGGGAACATAACTGAGGATTGATTCTGGAACCCCGTGGCCTGGGAACATGACATCAGTGGATTCTGGAACCCTGAGGCCTGGGAACATGACATCTGTTTAGATTGTGGAATACTGTGCCCCGGGAACCTGACTGATCCTCTGTTCTGGAACCCTGTGGCCTGGGAACATGACTGAGGTTTTATTCTGGAACCCTGTAGCCTGGGAACATAACTGAGGATTGATTCTGGAATCTTGTGGCCTAGGAAAATGACAACGGTGGATTCTGGAACCCTGTGGCCTGGGAACATGAGAATGGTTTGATTCTGGAACCCTGTGGCCTGGGAACATGCCTGAGGTTTGATGGTGGAAACCTGTGGCCTGGCAAGATGACTGAGGTTTGATTCTGGAAGACTGTGGCTAGGGAATATGATATCGGGTTGATTCTGGAAACCTGTGTCCTGGGAACAAGACTGAGGTTTGATTCTGGAACCCTGTGCCTTGGGAACATGACTGAGGTTTGTTTCTGGAAACCTGTTCCCTGGGAACATGACTGAGGTTTGATTCTGGACACCTGTGTCCTGGGAACATGACTGAGGTTTGATTGCTGAAACCTGTGGCCTGCGAACATGACTCAGGTTTGATTCTGGAACCATGTGTCCTGGGAATATGACTCAGGTTTGATTCTGGATCCATGTGTCCTGGGAATATGACTGAGGTTTGATTTTGGAAACCTTTGGCCTGGGAAAATGACTGAGGTTTCATTTTGGAAACATGTGGCTTGGGATCATGACTGAGGTTTGATGGTGGAACACTCTGGCCTGGCAAAATGACTGAGGCTTGATTCTGGAACCCTGTGGCCTGGCAACTTGACTGAGGTGTGATGGCAGAAACCTGTGGCCTGGCAACATGACTGAGTTTGATTGTGGCACCCTGTGCACGGGGAACATGACTGAGGCCTGATACTGGAACCCCGTGGCGTGGGAACTTGACATTGGTTTGATTCTGGAGCCCTGTTTACTGGGAACATGACTGAGGTTTGATGGTTGAAACCTGTGGCCTGGCAAAATGAGTGAGGCTTGATGGTGGAACCCTGTGGCTTGGAAAGATGACTTAGGTTTGATTGTGGAACAGTCTTTCCTGGGAACATGACTGAGGTTTGATGGTGGAACCGTGGCCTAGCAACAGGACAGAGGTTTGATTGTGGAACCCTCTGGCCTGGGAATATGACTGAGGTTTAATTGTGGAACCCTGTGGCCTGGGAACATGACTGGGAGTTTATTTCTGAAACCTGTGTCCAGGGAACATGACTGAGGTTTTATTCTGGTACCATGTGGCCTGGGTATATGACTGACGTTTGATTCTGGAAACCATTGGCCTGGGAAGATGACTGATGTTAGAGTGTGGAATCCTGTGGCCTGGGAACATGACATCGGTGGATTCTGGAACCCTGTGGCCTGGGAACATGCCTGAGGTTTGATGGTGGAAACCTGTGGCCTGGCAACAGGACTGAGGTTTGATTCTGGAAGACTGTGGCTAGGGAACATGATATCGGGTTGATTCTGGCAACCTGTGTCCTGGGAACAAGACTGAGGTTTGATTCTGGAACCCTGTGCCTTGGGAACATGACTGAGGTTTGTTTCTGGAAGCCTGTTCCCTGGGAACATGACTGAGGCTTGATGGTGGAACCGTGGTCTGGCAACAGAACTGAGGTTTGATTGTGGAACCCTCTGGCCTGGGAATATGACTGAGCTTTTATTGTGGAACCCTGTGGCCTGGGAACATGACTGGGATTTTATTTCTGAAACCTGTGTCCAGGGAACATGACTGAGGTTTTATTCTGGAACCCTGTGTCCTGGGAACACAACTGAGGTTTGATTCTGGATCCATGTGGCCTGGGAATATGACTGAGGTTTGATTCTGGAAACCATTGGCCTGGGAAGATGACTGATGTTAGAGTGTGGAATCCTGTGGCCTGGGAACATGACATCGGTTTGGATTCCGGTACCCTGTTGCCTGGGAACATGATATCGGTTTGATTCTGGAAACCTGTGTCCTGGGAAGATGACTGAGGTTTGATGGTGGTACCCTACGGCCTGGCAACATGACTGAAGTTTGATTCTGGATCCCTGTGTCCTGGGAACATGACTGAGGCGTGATTCTGGAACACTGTGTCCTGCGAACATGACATCTATTTAGATTGTGGAATACTGTGCCCCGGGAACCTGACTGAGCCTTGGTTCTGGAACCCTGTGGACTGGGAACATGACTGAGGTTTTATTCTGGAACCCTGTAGCCTGGGAACATAACTGAGGATTGATTCTGGAACCCTGTGGCCTGGGAACATGACATCGGTGGATTCTGGAACCCTGAGGCCTGGGAACATGACATCTGTTTAGATTGTGGAATACTGTGCCCCGGGAATCTGACTGAGCCTCGGTTCTGGAACCCTGTGGACTGGGAACATGACTGAGGTTTTATTCTGGATCCCTGTAGCCTGGGAACATAACTGAGGATTGATTCTGGAATCTTGTGGCCTGGGAAAATGACAACGGTGGATTCTGGATCCCTGTGGCCTGGGAACATGAGAACGTTTTGATTCTGGAACCCTGTGGCCTGGGAACATGCCTGAGGTTTGATGGTGGAAACCTGTGGCCTGGCAACATGACTGAGGTTTGATTCTGGAAGACTGTGGCTAGGGAACATGATATCGGGTTGATTCTGGCAACCTGTGTCCTGGGAACAAGACTGAGGTTTGATTGCTGAAACCTGTGGCCTGCGAACATGACTCAGGTTTGATTCTGGAACCATGTGTCCTGGGAATATGACTGAGGTTTGTTTCTGGAAACCTGTTCCCTGGGAACATGACTGAGGTTTGATTCTGGACACCTGTGTCCTGGGAACATGACTGAGGTTTGATTGCTGAAACCTGTGGCCTGCGAACATGACTCAGGTTTGATTCTGGAACCATGTGTCCTGGGAATATGACTGAGGTTTGATTCTGGAAACCTTTGGCCTGGGAAAATGACTGAGGTTTCATTGTGGAAACATGTGGCTTGGGATCATGACTGAGGTTTGATGGTGGAACACTCTGGCCTGGCAAAATGACTGAGGCTTGATTCTGGAACCCTGTGGCCTGGCAACTTGACTGAGGTGTGATGGCAGAAACCTGTGGCCTGGCAACATGACTGAGTTTGATTGTGGCACCCTGTGCACGGGGAACATGACTGAGGCCTGATACTGGAACCCCGTGGCGTGGGAACTTGACATTGGTTTGATTCTGGAGCCCTGTTTACTGGGAACATGACTGAGGTTTGATGGTTGAAACCTGTGGCCTGGCAACATGATTGAGGTTTGATAGTGGAACCCTCAGGCTTGGGAACATGAGTGAGGCTTGATGGTGGAACCCTGTGGCCTGGCAACATGAGTGAGGCTTGATGGTTCAAGCCTGTGGCTTGGCAAGATGACTTAGGTTTGATTGTGGAACAGTCTTTCCTGGGAACATGACTGAGGCTTGATGGTGGAACCGTGGCCTAGCAACAGGACAGAGGTTTGATTGTGGAACCCTCTGGCCTGGGAATATGACTGAGGTTTAATTGTGGAACCGTGTGGCCTGGGAACATGACTGGGAGTTTATTTCTGAAACCTGTGTCCAGGGAACATGACTGAGGTTTTATTCTGGAACCATGTGGCCTGGGAATATGACTGACGTTTGATTCTGGAAACCATTGGCCTGGGAAGATGACTGATGTTAGAGTGTGGAATCCTGTGGCCTGGGAACATGACATCGGTGGATTCTGGAACCCTGTGGCCTGGGAACATGCCTGAGGTTTGATGGTGGATACCTGTGGCCTGGCAACAGGACTGAGGTTTGATTCTGGAAGACTGTGGCTAGGGAACATGATATCGGGTTGATTCTGGCAACCTGTGTCCTGGGAACAAGACTGAGGTTTGATTGCTGAAACCTGTGGCCTGCGAACATGACTCAGGTATGATTCTGGAACCATGTGTCCTGGGAATATGACTGAGGTTTGTTTCTGGAAACCTGTTCCCTGGGAACATGACTGAGGTTTGATTCTGGACACCTGTGTCCTGGGAACATGACTGAGGTTTGATTGCTGAAACCTGTGGCCTGCGAACATGACTCAGGTTTGATTCTGGAACCATGTGTCCTGGGAATATGACTGAGGTTTGATTCTGGAAACCTTTGGCCTGGGAAAATGACTGAGGTTTCATTGTGGAAACATGTGTCTTGGGATCATGACTGAGGTTTGATGGTGGAACACTATGGCCTGGCAAAATGACTGAGGCTTGATTCTGGAACCCTGTGGCCTGGCAACTTGACTGAGGTGTGATGGCAGAAACCTGTGGCCTGGCAACATGACTGAGTTTGATTGTGGCACCCTGTGCACGGGGAACATGACTGAGGCCTGATACTGGAACCCCGTGGCGTGGGAACTTGACATTGGTTTGATTCTGGAGCCCTGTTTACTGGGAACATGACTGAGGTTTGATGGTTGAAACCTGTGGCCTGGCAACATGAGTGAGGCTTGATGGTGGAACCCTGTGGCCTGGCAACATGAGTGAGGCTTGATGGTGGAAGCCTGTGGCTTGGCAAGATGACTTAGGTTTGATTGTGGAACAGTCTTTCCTGGGAACATGACTGAGGCTTGATGGTGGAACCGTGGCCTAGCAACAGGACAGAGGTTTGATTGTGGAACACTCTGGCCTGGGAATATGACTGAGGTTTAATTGTGGAACCCTGTGGCCTGGGAACATGACTGGGAGTTTATTTCTGAAACCTGTGTCCAGGGAACATGACTGAGGTTTTATTCTGGAACCATGTGGCCTGGGAATATGACTGACGTTTGATTCTGGAAACCATTGGCCTGGGAAGATGACTGATGTTAGAGTGTGGAATCCTGTGGCCTGGGAACATGACATCGGTGGATTCTGGAACCCTGTGGCCTGGGAACATGCCTGAGGTTTGATGGTGGAAACCTGTGGCCTGGCAACAGGACTGAGGTTTGATTCTGGAAGACTGTGGCTAGGGAACATGATATCGGGTTGATTCTGGCAACCTGTGTCCTGGGAACAAGACTGAGGTTTGATTCTGGAACCCTGTGCCTTGGGAACATGACTGAGGTTTGTTTCTGGAAGCCTGTTCCCTGGGAACATGACTGAGGCTTGATGGTGGAACCATGGTCTGGCAACAGAACTGAGGTTTGATTGTGGAACCCTCTGGCCTGGGAATATGACTGAGCTTTTATTATGGAACCCTGTGGCCTGGGAACATGACTGGGATTTTATTTCTGAAACCTGTGTCCAGGGAACATGACTGAGGTTTTATTCTGGAACCCTGTGTCCTGGGAACACAACTGAGGTTTGATTCTGGAACCATGTGGCCTGGGAATATGACTGAGTTTTGATTCTGCAAACCATTGGCCTGGGAAGATGACTGATGTTAGAGTGTGGAATCCTGTGGCCTGGGAACATGACATCGGTTTGGATTCCGGTACCCTGTTGCCTGGGAACATGTAATCGGTTTGATTCTGGAAACCTGTGGCCGGGGAATATGACTGAGGTTTGATGGTGGTACCCTATGGCCTGGCAACATGACTGAAGTTTGATTTTGGATCCCTGTGTCCTGGGAACATGGCTGAGGCGTGATTCTGGAACACTGTGGCCTGGGAACATGACATCTATTTAGATTGTGGAATACTGTGCCCCGGGAACCTGACTGAGCCTTGGTTCTGGAACCCTGTGGACTGGGAACATGACTGAGGTTTTATTCTGGAACCCTGTAGCCTGGGAACATAACTGAGGATTGATTCTGGAACCCCGTGGCCTGGGAACATGACATCAGTGGATTCTGGAACCCTGAGGCCTGGGAACATGACATCTGTTTAGATTGTGGAATACTGTGCCCCGGGAACCTGACTGAGCCTCTGTTCTGGAACCCTGTGGCCTGGGAACATGACTGAGGTTTTATTCTGGAACCCTGTAGCCTGGGAACATAACTGAGGATTGATTCTGGAATCTTGTGGCCTGGGAAAATGACAACGGTGGATTCTGGAACCCTGTGGCCTGGGAACATGAGAATGGTTTGATTCTGGAACCCTGTGGCCTGGAAACATGCCTGAGGTTTGATGGTGGAAACCTGTGGCCTGGCAAGATGACTGAGGTTTGATTCTGGAAGACTGTGGCTAGGGAATATGATATCGGGTTGATTCTGGAAACCTGTGTCCTGGGAACAAGACTGAGGTTTGATTCTGGAACCCTGTGCCTTGGGAACATGACTGAGGTTTGTTTCTGGAAACCTGTTCCCTGGGAACATGACTGAGGTTTGATTCTGGACACCTGTGTCCTGGGAACATGACTGAGGTTTGATTGCTGAAACCTGTGGCCTGCGAACATGACTCAGGTTTGATTCTGGAACCATGTGTCCTGGGAATATGACTGAGGTTTGATTTTGGAAACCTTTGCCCTGGGAAAATGACTGAGGTTTCATTTTGGAAACATGTGGCTTGGGATCATGACTGAGGTTTGATGGTGGAACACTATGGCCTGGCAAAATGACTGAGGCTTGATTCTGGAACCCTGTGGCTTGGAAATATGACTTAGGTTTGATTGTGGAACAGTCTTTCCTGGGAACATGACTGAGGTTTGATGGTGGAACCGTGGCCTAGCAACAGGACAGAGGTTTGATTGTGGAACCCTCTGGCCTGGGAATATGACTGAGGTTTAATTGTGGAACCCTGTGGCCTGGGAACATGACTGGGAGTTTATTTCTGAAACCTGTGTCCAGGGAACATGACTGAGGTTTTATTCTGGAACCATGTGGCCTGGGTATATGACTGACGTTTGATTCTGGAAACCATTGGCCTGGGAAGATGACTGATGTTAGAGTGTGGAATCCTGTGGCCTGGGAACATGACATCGGTGGATTCTGGAACCCTGTGGCCTGGGAACATGCCTGAGGTTTGATGGTGGAAACCTGTGGCCTGGCAACAGGACTGAGGTTTGATTCTGGAAGACTGTGGCTAGGGAACATGATATCGGGTTGATTCTGGAAACCTGTGTCCTGGGAACAAGACTGAGGTTTGATTCTGGAACCCTGTGCCTTGGGAACATGACTGAGGTTTGTTTCTGGAAGCCTGTTCCCTGGGAACATGACTGAGGCTTGATGGTGGAACCGTGGTCTGGCAACAGAACTGAGGTTTGATTGTGGAACCCTCTGGCCTGGGAATATGACTGAGCTTTTATTGTGGAACCCTGTGGCCTGGGAACATGACTGGGATTTTATTTCTGAAACCTGTGTCCAGGGAACATGACTGAGGTTTTATTCTGGAACCCTGTGTCCTGGGAACACAACTGAGGTTTGATTCTGGATCCATGTGGCCTGGGAATATGACTGAGGTTTGATTCTGGAAACCATTGGCCTGGGAAGATGACTGATGTTAGAGTGTGGAATCCTGTGGCCTGGGAACATGACATCGGTTTGGATTCCGGTACCCTGTTGCCTGGGAACATGAAATCGGTTTGATTCTGGAAACCTGTGTCCTGGGAAGATGACTGAGGTTTGATGGTGGTACCCTACGGCCTGGCAACATGACTGAAGTTTGATTCTGGATCCCTGTGTCCTGGGAACATGACTGAGGCGTGATTCTGGAACACTGTGTCCTGGGAACATGACATCTATTTAGATTGTGGAATACTGTGCCCCGGGAACCTGACTGAGCCTTGGTTCTGGAACCCTGTGGACTGGGAACATGACTGAGGTTTTATTCTGGAACCCTGTAGCCTGGGAACATAACTGAGGATTGATTCTGGAACCCTGTGGCCTGGGAACATGACATCGGTGGATTCTGGAACCCTGAGGCCTGGGAACATGACATCTGTTTAGATTGTGGAATACTGTGCCCCGGGAATCTGACTGAGCCTCGGTTCTGGAACCCTGTGGACTGGGAACATGACTGAGGTTTTATTCTGGATCCCTGTAGCCTGGGAACATAACTGAGGATTGATTCTGGAATCTTGTGGCCTGGGAAAATGACAACGGTGGATTCTGGATCCCTGTGGCCTGGGAACATGAGAACGTTTTGATTCTGGAACCCTGTGGCCTGGGAACATGCCTGAGGTTTGATGGTGGAAACCTGTGGCCTGGCAACATGACTGAGGTTTGATTCTGGAAGACTGTGGCTAGGGAACATGATATCGGGTTGATTCTGGCAACCTGTGTCCTGGGAACAAGACTGAGGTTTGATTGCTGAAACCTGTGGCCTGCGAACATGACTCAGGTTTGATTCTGGAACCATGTGTCCTGGGAATATGACTGAGGTTTGTTTCTGGAAACCTGTTCCCTGGGAACATGACTGAGGTTTGATTCTGGACACCTGTGTCCTGGGAACATGACTGAGGTTTGATTGCTGAAACCTGTGGCCTGCGAACATGACTCAGGTTTGATTCTGGAACCATGTGTCCTGGGAATATGACTGAGGTTTGATTCTGGAAACCTTTGGCCTGGGAAAATGACTGAGGTTTCATTGTGGAAACATGTGGCTTGGGATCATGACTGAGGTTTGATGGTGGAACACTCTGGCCTGGCAAAATGACTGAGGCTTGATTCTGGAACCCTGTGGCCTGGCAACTTGACTGAGGTGTGATGGCAGAAACCTGTGGCCTGGCAACATGACTGAGTTTGATTGTGGCACCCTGTGCACGGGGAACATGACTGAGGCCTGATACTGGAACCCCGTGGCGTGGGAACTTGACATTGGTTTGATTCTGGAGCCCTGTTTACTGGGAACATGACTGAGGTTTGATGGTTGAAACCTGTGGCCTGGCAACATGATTGAGGTTTGATAGTGGAAGCCTCAGGCTTGGGAACATGAGTGAGGCTTGATGGTGGAACCCTGTGGCCTGGCAACATGAGTGAGGCTTGATGGTGGAAGCCTGTGGCTTGGCAAGATGACTTAGGTTTGATTGTGGAACAGTCTTTCCTGGGAACATGACTGAGGCTTGATGGTGGAACCGTGGCCTAGCAACAGGACAGAGGTTTGATTGTGGAACCCTCTGGCCTGGAAATATGACTGAGGTTTAATTGTGGAACCCTGTGGCCTGGGAACATGACTGGGAGTTTATTTCTGAAACCTGTGTCCAGGGAACATGACTGAGGTTTTATTCTGGAACCATGTGGCCTGGGAATATGACTGACGTTTGATTCTGGAAACCATTGGCCTGGGAAGATGACTGATGTTAGAGTGTGGAATCCTGTGGCCTGGGAACATGACATCGGTGGATTCTGGAACCCTGTGGCCTGGGAACATGCCTGAGGTTTGATGGTGGAAACCTGTGGCCTGGCAACAGGACTGAGGTTTGATTCTGGAAGACTGTGGCTAGGGAACATGATATCGGGTTGATTCTGGCAACCTGTGTCCTGGGAACAAGACTGAGGTTTGATTCTGGAACCCTGTGCCTTGGGAACATGACTGAGGTTTGTTTCTGGAAGCCTGTTCCCTGGGAACATGACTGTGGCTTGATGGTGGAACCATGGTCTGGCAACAGAACTGAGGTTTGATTGTGGAACCCTCTGGCCTGGGAATATGACTGAGCTTTTATTGTGGAACCCTGTGGCCTGGGAACATGACTGGGATTTTATTTCTGAAACCTGTGTCCAGGGAACATGACTGAGGTTTTATTCTGGAACCCTGTGTCCTGGGAACACAACTGAGGTTTGATTCTGGAACCATGTGGCCTGGGAATATGACTGAGTTTTGATTCTGGAAACCATTGGCCTGGGAAGATGACTGATGTTAGAGTGTGGAATCCTGTGGCCTGGGAACATGACATCGGTTTGGATTCCGGTACCCTGTTGCCTGGGGACATGTAATCGGTTTGATTCTGGAAACCTGTGGCCGGGGAATATGACTGAGGTTTGATGGTGGTACCCTATGGCCTGGCAACATGACTGAAGTTTGATTTTGGATCCCTGTGTCCTGGGAACATGGCTGAGGCGTGATTCTGGAACACTGTGGCCTGGGAACATGACATCTATTTAGATTGTGGAATACTGTGCCCCGGGAACCTGACTGAGCCTTGGTTCTGGAACCCTGTGGACTGGGAACATGACTGAGGTTTTATTCTGGAACCCTGTAGCCTGGGAACATAACTGAGGATTGATTCTGGAACCCCGTGGCCTGGGAACATGACATCAGTGGATTCTGGAACCCTGAGGCCTGGGAACATGACATCTGTTTAGATTGTGGAATACTGTGCCCCGGGAACCTGACTGAGCCTCTGTTCTGGAACCCTGTGGCCTGGGAACATGACTGAGGTTTTATTCTGGAACCCTGTAGCCTGGGAACATAACTGAGGATTGATTCTGGAATCTTGTGGCCTGGGAAAATGACAACGGTGGATTCTGGAACCCTGTGGCCTGGGAACATGAGAATGGTTTGATTCTGGAACCCTGTGGCCTGGAAACATGCCTGAGGTTTGATGGTGGAAACCTGTGGCCTGGCAAGATGACTGAGGTTTGATTCTGGAAGACTGTGGCTAGGGAATATGATATCGGGTTGATTCTGGAAACCTGTGTCCTGGGAACAAGACTGAGGTTTGATTCTGGAACCCTGTGCCTTGGGAACATGACTGAGGTTTGTTTCTGGAAACCTGTTCCCTGGGAACATGACTGAGGTTTGATTCTGGACACCTGTGTCCTGGGAACATGACTGAGGTTTGATTGCTGAAACCTGTGGCCTGCGAACATGACTCAGGTTTGATTCTGGAACCATGTGTCCTGGGAATATGACTCAGGATTGATTCTGGATCCATGTGTCCTGGGAATATGACTGAGGTTTGATTTTGGAAACCTTTGGCCTGGGAAAATGACTGAGGTTTCATTTTGGAAACATGTGGCTTGGGATCATGACTGAGGTTTGATGGTGGAACACTCTGGCCTGGCAAAATGACTGAGGCTTGATTCTGGAACCCTGTGGCCTGGCAACTTGACTGAGGTGTGATGGCAGAAACCTGTGGCCTGGCAACATGACTGAGTTTGATTGTGGCACCCTGTGCACGGGGAACATGACTGAGGCCTGATACTGGAACCCCGTGGCGTGGGAACTTGACATTGGTTTGATTCTGGAGCCCTGTTTACTGGGAACATGACTGAGGTTTGATGGTTGAAACCTGTGGCCTGGCAAAATGAGTGAGGCTTGATGGTGGAACCCTGTGGCTTGGAAAGATGACTTAGGTTTGATTGTGGAACAGTCTTTCCTGGGAACATGACTGAGGTTTGATGGTGGAACCGTGGCCTAGCAACAGGACAGAGGTTTGATTGTGGAACCCTCTGGCCTGGGAATATGACTGAGGTTTAATTGTGGAACCCTGTGGCCTGGGAACATGACTGGGAGTTTATTTCTGAAACCTGTGTCCAGGGAACATGACTGAGGTTTTATTCTGGAACCATGTGGCCTGGGTATATGACTGACGTTTGATTCTGGAAACCATTGGCCTGGGAAGATGACTGATGTTAGAGTGTGGAATCCTGTGGCCTGGGAACATGACATCGGTGGATTCTGGAACCCTGTGGCCTGGGAACATGCCTGAGGTTTGATGGTGGAAACCTGTGGCCTGGCAACAGGACTGAGGTTTGATTCTGGAAGACTGTGGCTAGGGAACATGATATCGGGTTGATTCTGGCAACCTGTGTCCTGGGAACAAGACTGAGGTTTGATTTTGGAACCCTGTGCCTTGGGAACATGACTGAGGTTTGTTTCTGGAAGCCTGTTCCCTGGGAACATGACTGAGGCTTGATGGTGGAAGCATGGTCTGGCAACAGAACTGAGGTTTGATTGTGGAACCCTCTGGCCTGGGAATATGACTGAGCTTTTATTGTGGAACCCTGTGGCCTGGGAACATGACTGGGATTTTATTTCTGAAACCTGTGTCCAGGGAACATGACTGAGGTTTTATTCTGGAACCCTGTGTCCTGGGAACACAACTGAGGTTTGATTCTGGATCCATGTGGCCTGGGAATATGACTGAGGTTTGATTCTGGAAACCATTGGCCTGGGAAGATGACTGATGTTAGAGTGTGGAATCCTGTGGCCTGGGAACATGACATCGGTTTGGATTCCGGTACCCTGTTGCCTGGGAACATGAAATCGGTTTGATTCTGGAAACCTGTGTCCTGGGAAGATGACTGAGGTTTGATGGTGGTACCCTATGGCCTGGCAACATGACTGAAGTTTGATTCTGGATCCCTGTGTCCTGGGAACATGACTGAGGCGTGATTCTGGAACACTGTGTCCTGCGAACATGACATCTATTTAGATTGTGGAATACTGTGCCCCGGGAACCTGACTGAGCCTTGGTTCTGGAACCCTGTGGACTGGGAACATGACTGAGGTTTTATTCTGGAACCCTGTAGCCTGGGAACATAACTGAGGATTGATTCTGGAACCCTGTGGCCTGGGAACATGACATCGGTGGATTCTGGAACCCTGAGGCCTGGGAACATGACATCTGTTTAGATTGTGGAATACTGTGCCCCGGGAATCTGACTGAGCCTCGGTTCTGGAACCCTGTGGACTGGGAACATGACTGAGGTTTTATTCTGGATCCCTGTAGCCTGGGAACATAACTGAGGATTGATTCTGGAATCTTGTGGCCTGGGAAAATGACAACGGTGGATTCTGGATCCCTGTGGCCTGGGAACATGAGAACGTTTTGATTCTGGAACCCTGTGGCCTGGGAACATGCCTGAGGTTTGATGGTGGAAACCTGTGGCCTGGCAACATGACTGAGGTTTGATTCTGGAAGACTGTGGCTAGGGAACATGATATCGGGTTGATTCTGGCAACCTGTGTCCTGGGAACAAGACTGAGGTTTGATTGCTGAAACCTGTGGCCTGCGAACATGACTCAGGTTTGATTCTGGAACCATGTGTCCTGGGAATATGACTCAGGTTTGTTTCTGGAAACCTGTTCCCTGGGAACATGACTGAGGTTTGATTCTGGACAACTGTGTCCTGGGAACATGACTGAGGTTTGATTGCTGAAACCTGTGGCCTGCGAACATGACTCAGGTTTGATTCTGGAACCATGTGTCCTGGGAATATGACTGAGGTTTGATTCTGGAAACCTTTGGCCTGGGAAAATGACTGAGGTTTCATTGTGGAAACATGTGGCTTGGGATCATGACTGAGGTTTGATGGTGGAACACTATGGCCTGGTAAAATGACTGGGGCTTGATTCTGGAACCCTGTGGCCTGGCAACTTGACTGAGGTGTGATGGCAGAAACCTGTGGCCTGGCAACATGACTGAGTTTGATTGTGGCACCCTGTGCACGGGGAACATGACTGAGGCCTGATACTGGAACCCCGTGGCGTGGGAACTTGACATTGGTTTGATTCTGGAGCCCTGTTTACTGGGAACATGACTGAGATTTGATGGTTGAAACCTGTGGCCTGGCAACATGATTGAGGTTTGATAGTGGAACCCTCAGGCTTGGGAACATGAGTGAGGCTTGATGGTGGAACCCTGTGGCCTGGCAACATGAGTGAGGCTTGATGGTGGAAGCCTGTGGCTTGGCAAGATGACTTAGGTTTGATTGTGGAACAGTCTTTCCTGGGAACATGACTGAGGCTTGATGGTGGAACCGTGGCCTAGCAACAGGACAGAGGTTTGATTGTGGAACCCTCTGGCCTGGGAATATGACTGAGGTTTAATTGTGGAACCCTGTGGCCTGGGAACATGACTGGGAGTTTATTTCTGAAACCTGTGTCCAGGGAACATGACTGAGGTTTTATTCTGGAACCATGTGGCCTGGGAATATGACTGACGTTTGATTCTGGAAACCATTGGCCTGGGAAGATGACTGATGTTAGAGTGTGGAATCCTGTGGCCTGGGAACATGACATCGGTGGATTCTGGAACCCTGTGGCCTGGGAACATGCCTGAGGTTTGATGGTGGAAACCTGTGGCCTGGCAACAGGACTGAGGTTTGATTCTGGAAGACTGTGGCTAGGGAACATGATATCGGCTTGATTCTGGCAACCTGTGTCCTGGGAACAAGACTGAGGTTTGATTCTGGAACCCTGTGCCTTGGGAACATGACTGAGGTTTGTTTCTGGAAGCCTGTTCCCTGGGAACATGACTGAGGCTTGATGGTGGAAGCATGGTCTGGCAACAGAACTGAGGTTTGATTGTGGAACCCTCTGGCCTGGGAATATGACTGAGCTTTTATTGTGGAACCCTGTGGCCTGGGAACATGACTGGGATTTTATTTCTGAAACCTGTGTCCAGGGAACATGACTGAGGTTTTATTCTGGAACCCTGTGTCCTGGGAACACAACTGAGGTTTGATTCTGGAACCATGTGGCCTGGGAATATGACTGAGTTTTGATTCTGGAAACCATTGGCCTGGGAAGATGACTGATGTTAGAGTGTGGAATCCTGTGGCCTGGGAACATGACATCGGTTTGGATTCCGGTACCCTGTTGCCTGGGAACATGTAATCGGTTTGATTCTGGAAACCTGTGGCCGGGGAATATGACTGAGGTTTGATGGTGGTACCCTATGGCCTGGCAACATGACTGAAGTTTGATTTTGGATCCCTGTGTCCTGGGAACATGGCTGAGGCGTGATTCTGGAACACTGTGGCCTGGGAACATGACATCTATTTAGATTGTGGAATACTGTGCCCCGGGAACCTGACTGAGCCTTGGTTCTGGAACCCTGTGGACTGGGAACATGACTGAGGTTTTATTCTGGAACCCTGTAGCCTGGGAACATAACTGAGGATTGATTCTGGAACCCCGTGGCCTGGGAACATGACATCAGTGGATTCTGGAACCCTGAGGCCTGGGAACATGACATCTGTTTAGATTGTGGAATACTGTGCCCCGGGAACCTGACTGATCCTCTGTTCTGGAACCCTGTGGCCTGGGAACATGACTGAGGTTTTATTCTGGAACCCTGTAGCCTGGGAACATAACTGAGGATTGATTCTGGAATCTTGTGGCCTGGGAAAATGACAACGGTGGATTCTGGAACCCTGTGGCCTGGGAACATGAGAATGGTTTGATTCTGGAACCCTGTGGCCTGGGAACATGCCTGAGGTTTGATGGTGGAAACCTGTGGCCTGGCAAGATGACTGAGGTTTGATTCTGGAAGACTGTGGCTAGGGAATATGATATCGGGTTGATTCTGGAAACCTGTGTCCTGGGAACAAGACTGAGGTTTGATTCTGGAACCCTGTGCCTTGGGAACATGACTGAGGTTTGTTTCTGGAAACCTGTTCCCTGGGAACATGACTGAGGTTTGATTCTGGACACCTGTGTCCTGGGAACATGACTGAGGTTTGATTGCTGAAACCTGTGGCCTGCGAACATGACTCAGGTTTGATTCTGGAACCATGTGTCCTGGGAATATGACTGAGGTTTGATTTTGGAAACCTTTGCCCTGGGAAAATGACTGAGGTTTCATTTTGGAAACATGTGGCTTGGGATCATGACTGAGGTTTGATGGTGGAACACTCTGGCCTGGCAAAATGACTGAGGCTTGATTCTGGAACCCTGTGGCCTGGCAACTTGACTGAGGTGTGATGGCAGAAACCTGTGGCCTGGCAACATGACTGAGTTTGATTGTGGCACCCTGTGCACGGGGAACATGACTGAGGCCTGATACTGGAACCCCGTGGCGTGGGAACTTGACATTGGTTTGATTCTGGAGCCCTGTTTACTGGGAACATGACTGAGGTTTGATGGTTGAAACCTGTGGCCTGGCAAAATGAGTGAGGCTTGATGGTGGAACCCTGTGGCTTGGAAAGATGACTTAGGTTTGATTGTGGAACAGTCTTTCCTGGGAACATGACTGAGGTTTGATGGTGGAACCGTGGCCTAGCAACAGGACAGAGGTTTGATTGTGGACCCCTCTGGCCTGGGAATATGACTGAGGTTTAATTGTGGAACCCTGTGGCCTGGGAACATGACTGGGAGTTTATTTCTGAAACCTGTGTCCAGGGAACATGACTGAGGTTTTATTCTGGAACCATGTCGCCTGGGAATATGACTGACGTTTGATTCTGGAAACCATTGGCCTGGGAAGATGACTGATGTTAGAGTGTGGAATCCTGTGGCCTGGGAACATGACATCGGTGGATTCTGGAACCCTGTGGCCTGGGAACATGCCTGAGGTTTGATGGTGGAAACCTGTGGCCTGGCAAGAGAACTGAGGTTTGATTCTGGAAGACTGTGGCTAGGGAACATGATATCGGGTTGATTCTGGCAACCTGTGTCCTGGGAACAAGACTGAGGTTTGATTCTGGAACCCTGTGCCTTGGGAACATGACTGAGGTTTGTTTCTGGAAGCCTGTTCCCTGGGAACATGACTGAGGCTTGATGGTGGAACCGTGGTCTGGCAACAGAACTGAGGTTTGATTGTGGAACCCTCTGGCCTGGGAATATGACTGAGCTTTTATTGTGGAACCCTGTGGCCTGGGAACATGACTGGGATTTTATTTCTGAAACCTGTGTCCAGGGAACATGACTGAGGTTTTATTCTGGAACCCTGTGTCCTGGGAACACAACTGAGGTTTGATTCTGGAACCATGTGGCCTGGGAATATGACTGAGGTTTGATTCTGGAAACCATTGGCCTGGGAAGATGACTGATGTTAGAGTGTGGAATCCTGTGGCCTGGGAACATGACATCGGTTTGGATTCCGGTACCCTGTTGCCTGGGAACATGAAATCGGTTTGATTCTGGAAACCTGTGTCCTGGGAAGATGACTGAGGTTTGATGGTGGTACCCTACGGCCTGGCAACATGACTGAAGTTTGATTCTGGATCCCTGTGTCCTGGGAACATGACTGAGGCGTGATTCTGGAACACTGTGTCCTGGGAACATGACATCTATTTAGATTGTGGAATACTGTGCCCCGGGAACCTGACTGAGCCTTGGTTCTGGAACCCTGTGGACTGGGAACATGACTGAGGTTTTATTCTGGAACCCTGTAGCCTGGGAACATAACTGAGGATTGATTCTGGAACCCTGTGGCCTGGGAACATGACATCGGTGGATTCTGGAAACCTGAGGCCTGGGAACATGACATCTGTTTAGATTGTGGAATACTGTGCCCCGGGAATCTGACTGAGCCTCGGTTCTGGAACCCTGTGGACTGGGAACATGACTGAGGTTTTATTCTGGATCCCTGTAGCCTGGGAACATAACTGAGGATTGATTCTGGAATCTTGTGGCCTGGGAAAATGACAACGGTGGATTCTGGATCCCTGTGGCCTGGGAACATGAGAACGTTTTGATTCTGGAACCCTGTGGCCTGGGAACATGCCTGAGGTTTGATGGTGGAAACCTGTGGCCTGGCAACATGACTGAGGTTTGATTCTGGAAGACTGTGGCTAGGGAACATGATATCGGGTTGATTCTGGCAACCTGTGTCCTGGGAACAAGACTGAGGTTTGATTGCTGAAACCTGTGGCCTGCGAACATGACTCAGGTTTGATTCTGGAACCATGTGTCCTGGGAATATGACTGAGGTTTGTTTCTGGAAACCTGTTCCCTGGGAACATGACTGAGGTTTGATTCTGGACACCTGTGTCCTGGGAACATGACTGAGGTTTGATTGCTGAAACCTGTGGCCTGCGAACATGACTCAGGTTTGATTCTGGAACCATGTGTCCTGGGAATATGACTGAGGTTTGATTCTGGAAACCTTTGGCCTGGGAAAATGACTGAGGTTTCATTGTGGAAACATGTGGCTTGGGATCATGACTGAGGTTTGATGGTGGAACACTATGGCCTGGCAAAATGACTGAGGCTTGATTCTGGAACCCTGTGGCCTGGCAACTTGACTGAGGTGTGATGGCAGAAACCTGTGGCCTGGCAACATGACTGAGTTTGATTGTGGCACCCTGTGCACGGGGAACATGACTGAGGCCTGATACTGGAACCCCGTGGCGTGGGAACTTGACATTGGTTTGATTCTGGAGCCCTGTTTACTGGGAACATGACTGAGATTTGATGGTTGAAACCTGTGGCCTGGCAACATGATTGAGGTTTGATAGTGGAACCCTCAGGCTTGGGAACATGAGTGAGGCTTGATGGTGGAACCCTGTGGCCTGGCAACATGAGTGAGGCTTGATGGTGGAAGCCTGTGGCTTGGCAAGATGACTTAGGTTTGATTGTGGAACAGTCTTTCCTGGGAACATGACTGAGGCTTGATGGTGGAACCGTGGCCTAGCAACAGGACAGAGGTTTGATTGTGGAACCCTCTGGCCTGGGAATATGACTGAGGTTTAATTGTGGAACCCTGTGGCCTGGGAACATGACTGGGAGTTTATTTCTGAAACCTGTGTCCAGGGAACATGACTGAGGTTTTATTCTGGAACCATGTGGCCTGGGAATATGACTGACGTTTGATTCTGGAAACCATTGGCCTGGGAAGATGACTGATGTTAGAGTGTGGAATCCTGTGGCCTGGGAACATGACATCGGTGGATTCTGGAACCCTGTGGCCTGGGAACATGCCTGAGGTTTGATGGTGGAAACCTGTGGCCTGGCAACAGGACTGAGGTTTGATTCTGGAAGACTGTGGCTAGGGAACATGATATCGGCTTGATTCTGGCAACCTGTGTCCTGGGAACAAGACTGAGGTTTGATTCTGGAACCCTGTGCCTTGGGAACATGACTGAGGTTTGTTTCTGGAAGCCTGTTCCCTGGGAACATGACTGAGGCTTGATGGTGGAAGCATGGTCTGGCAACAGAACTGAGGTTTGATTGTGGAACCCTCTGGCCTGGGAATATGACTGAGCTTTTATTGTGGAACCCTGTGGCCTGGGAACATGACTGGGATTTTATTTCTGAAACCTGTGTCCAGGGAACATGACTGAGGTTTTATTCTGGAACCCTGTGTCCTGGGAACACAACTGAGGTTTGATTCTGGAACCATGTGGCCTGGGAATATGACTGAGTTTTGATTCTGGAAACCATTGGCCTGGGAAGATGACTGATGTTAGAGTGTGGAATCCTGTGGCCTGGGAACATGACATCGGTTTGGATTCCGGTACCCTGTTGCCTGGGAACATGTAATCGGTTTGATTCTGGAAACCTGTGGCCGGGGAATATGACTGAGGTTTGATGGTGGTACCCTATGGCCTGGCAACATGACTGAAGTTTGATTCTGGATCCCTTTGTCCTGGGAACATGGCTGAGGCGTGATTCTGGAACACTGTGGCCTGGGAACATGACATCTATTTAGATTGTGGAATACTGTGCCCCGGGAACCTGACTGAGCCTTGGTTCTGGAACCCTGTGGACTGGGAACATGACTGAGGTTTTATTCTGGAACCCTGTAGCCTGGGAACATAACTGAGGATTGATTCTGGAACCCCGTGGCCTGGGAACATGACATCAGTGGATTTTGGAACCCTGAGGCCTGGGAACATGACATCTGTTTAGATTGTGGAATACTGTGCCCCGGGAACCTGACTGATCCTCTGTTCTGGAACCCTGTGGCCTGGGAACATGACTGAGGTTTTATTCTGGAACCCTGTAGCCTGGGAACATAACTGAGGATTGATTCTGGAATCTTGTGGCCTGGGAAAATGACAACGGTGGATTCTGGAACCCTGTGGCCTGGGAACATGAGAATGGTTTGATTCTGGAACCCTGTGGCCTGGGAACATGCCTGAGGTTTGATGGTGGAAACCTGTGGCCTGGCAAGATGACTGAGGTTTGATTCTGGAAGACTGTGGCTAGGGAATATGATATCGGGTTGATTCTGGAAACCTGTGTCCTGGGAACAAGACTGAGGTTTGATTCTGGAGCCCTGTGCCTTGGGAACATGACTGAGGTTTGTTTCTGGAAACCTGTTCCCTGGGAACATGACTGAGGTTTGATTCTGGACACCTGTGTCCTGGGAACATGACTGAGGTTTGATTGCTGAAACCTGTGGTCTGCGAACATGACTCAGGTTTGATTCTGGAACCATGTGTCCTGGGAATATGACTCAGGTTTGATTCTGGATCCATGTGTCCTGGGAATATTACTGAGGTTTGATTTTGGAAACCTTTGGCCTGGGAAAATGACTGAGGTTTCATTTTGCAAATATGTGGCTTGGGATCATGACTGAGGTTTGATGGTGGAACACTCTGGCCTGGCAAAATGACTGAGGCTTGATTCTGGAACCCTGTGGCCTGGCAACTTGACTGAGGTGTGATGGCAGAAACCTGTGGCCTGGCAACATGACTGAGTTTGATTGTGGCACCCTGTGCACGGGGAACATGACTGAGGCCTGATACTGGAACCCCGTGGCGTGGGAACTTGACATTGGTTTGATTCTGGAGCCCTGTTTACTGGGAACATGACTGAGGTTTGATGGTTGAAACCTGTGGCCTGGCAAAATGAGTGAGGCTTGATGGTGGAACCCTGTGGCTTGGAAAGATGACTTAGGTTTGATTGTGGAACAGTCTTTCCTGGGAACATGACTGAGGTTTGATGGTGGAACCGTGGCCTAGCAACAGGACAGAGGTTTGATTGTGGAACCCTCTGGCCTGGGAATATGACTGAGGTTTAATTGTGGAACCCTGTGGCCTGGGAACATGACTGGGAGTTTATTTCTGAAACCTGTGTCCAGGGAACATGACTGAGGTTTTATTCTGGAACCATGTGGCCTGGGTATATGACTGACGTTTGATTCTGGAAACCATTGGCCTGGGAAGATGACTGATGTTAGAGTGTGGAATCCTGTGGCCTGGGAACATGACATCGGTGGATTCTGGAACCCTGTGGCCTGGGAACATGCCTGAGGTTTGATGGTGGAAACCTGTGGCCTGGCAACAGGACTGAGGTTTGATTCTGGAAGACTGTGGCTAGGGAACATGATATCGGGTTGATTCTGGCAACCTGTGTCCTGGGAACAAGACTGAGGTTTGATTCTGGAACCCTGTGCCTTGGGAACATGACTGAGGTTTGTTTCTGGAAGCCTGTTCCCTGGGAACATGACTGAGGCTTGATGGTGGAACCGTGGTCTGGCAACAGAACTGAGGTTTGATTGTGGAACCCTCTGGCCTGGGAATATGACTGAGCTTTTATTGTGGAACCCTGTGGCCTGGGAACATGACTGGGATTTTATTTCTGAAACCTGTGTCCAGGGAACATGACTGAGGTTTTATTCTGGAACCCTGTGTCCTGGGAACACAACTGAGGTTTGATTCTGGAACCATGTGGCCTGGGAATATGACTGAGGTTTGATTCTGGAAACCATTGGCCTGGGAAGATGACTGATGTTAGAGTGTGGAATCCTGTGGCCTGGGAACATGACATCGGTTTGGATTCCGGTACCCTGTTGCCTGGGAACATGAAATCGGTTTGATTCTGGAAACCTGTGTCCTGGGAAGATGACTGAGGTTTGATGGTGGTACCCTACGGCCTGGCAACATGACTGAAGTTTGATTCTGGATCCCTGTGTCCTGGGAACATGACTGAGGCGTGATTCTGGAAAACTGTGTCCTGCGAACATGACATCTATTTAGATTGTGGAATACTGTGCCCCGGGAACCTGACTGAGCCTTGGTTCTGGAACCCTGTGGACTGGGAACATGACTGAGGTTTTATTCTGGAACCCTGTACCCTGGGAACATAACTGAGGATTGATTCTGGAACCCTGTGGCCTGGGAACATGACATCGGTGGATTCTGGAACCCTGAGGCCTGGGAACATGACATCTGTTTAGATTGTGGAATACTGTGCCCCGGGAATCTGACTGAGCCTCGGTTCTGGAACCCTGTGGACTGGGAACATGACTGAGGTTTTATTCTGGATCCCTGTAGCCTGGGAACATAACTGAGGATTGATTCTGGAATCTTGTGGCCTGGGAAAATGACAACGGTGGATTCTGGATCCCTGTGGCCTGGAAACATGAGAACGTTTTGATTCTGGAACCCTGTGGCCTGGGAACATGCCTGAGGTTTGATGGTGGAAACCTGTGGCCTGGCAACATGACTGAGGTTTGATTCTGGAAGACTGTGGCTAGGGAACATGATATCGGGTTGATTCTGGCAACCTGTGTCCTGGGAACAAGACTGAGGTTTGATTGCTGAAACCTGTGGCCTGCGAACATGACTCAGGTTTGATTCTGGAACCATGTGTCCTGGGAATATGACTGAGGTTTGTTTCTGGAAACCTGTTCCCTGGGAACGTGACTGAGGTTTGATTCTGGACACCTGTGTCCTGGGAACATGACTGAGGTTTGATTGCTGAAACCTGTGGCCTGCGAACATGACTCAGGTTTGATTCTGGAACCATGTGTCCTGGGAATATGACTGAGGTTTGATTCTGGAAACCTTTGGCCTGGGAAAATGACTGAGGTTTCATTGTGGAAACATGTGGCTTGGGATCATGACTGAGGTTTGATGGTGGAACACTCTGGCCTGGCAAAATGACTGAGGCTTGATTCTGGAACCCTGTGGCCTGGCAACTTGACTGAGGTGTGATGGCAGAAACCTGTGGCCTGGCAACATGACTGAGTTTGATTGTGGCACCCTGTGCACGGGGAACATGACTGAGGCCTGATACTGGAACCCCGTGGCGTGGGAACTTGACATTGGTTTGATTCTGGAGCCCTGTTTACTGGGAACATGACTGAGGTTTGATGGTTGAAACCTGTGGCCTGGCAACATGATTGAGGTTTGATAGTGGAAGCCTCAGGCTTGGGAACATGAGTGAGGCTTGATGGTGGAACCCTGTGGCCTGGCAACATGAGTGAGGCTTGATGGTGGAAGCCTGTGGCTTGGCAAGATGACTTAGGTTTGATTGTGGAACAGTCTTTCCTGGGAACATGACTGAGGCTTGATGGTGGAACCGTGGCCTAGCAACAGGACAGAGGTTTGATTGTGGAACCCTCTGGCCTGGGAATATGACTGAGGTTTAATTGTGGAACCCTGTGGCCTGGGAACATGACTGGGAGTTTATTTCTGAAACCTGTGTCCAGGGAACATGACTGAGGTTTTATTCTGGAACCATGTGGCCTGGGAATATGACTGACGTTTGATTCTGGAAACCATTGGCCTGGGAAGATGACTGATGTTAGAGTGTGGAATCCTGTGGCCTGGGAACATGACATCGGTGGATTCTGGAACCCTGTGGCCTGGGAACATGCCTGAGGTTTGATGGTGGAAACCTGTGGCCTGGCAAGAGAACTGAGGTTTGATTCTGGAAGACTGTGGCTAGGGAACATGATATCGGCTTGATTCTGGCAACCTGTGTCCTGGGAACAAGACTGAGGTTTGATTCTGGAACCCTGTGCCTTGGGAACATGACTGAGGTTTGTTTCTGGAAGCCTGTTCCCTGGGAACATGACTGAGGCTTGATGGTGGAAGCATGGTCTGGCAACAGAACTGAGGTTTGATTGTGGAACCCTCTGGCCTGGGAATATGACTGAGCTTTTATTGTGGAACCCTGTGGCCTGGGAACATGACTGGGATTTTATTTCTGAAACCTGTGTCCAGGGAACATGACTGAGGTTTTATTCTGGAACCCTGTGTCCTGGGAACACAACTGAGGTTTGATTCTGGAACCATGTGGCCTGGGAATATGACTGAGTTTTGATTCTGGAAACCATTGGCCTGGGAAGATGACTGATGTTAGAGTGTGGAATCCTGTGGCCTGGGAACATGACATCGGTTTGGATTCCGGTACCCTGTTGCCTGGGAACATGTAATCGGTTTGATTCTGGAAACCTGTGGCCGGGGAATATGACTGAGGTTTGATGGTGGTACCCTATGGCCTCGCAACATGACTGAAGTTTGATTCTGGATCCCTGTGTCCTGGGAACATGGCTGAGGCGTGATTCTGGAACACTGTGGCCTGGGAACATGACATCTATTTAGATTGTGGAATACTGTGCCCCGGGAACCTGACTGAGCCTTGGTTCTGGAACCCTGTGGACTGGGAACATGACTGAGGTTTTATTCTGGAACCCTGTAGCCTGGGAACATAACTGAGGATTGATTCTGGAACCCCGTGGCCTGGGAACATGACATCAGTGGATTCTGGAACCCTGAGGCCTGGGAACATGACATCTGTTTAGATTGTGGAATACTGTGCCCCGGGAACCTGACTGATCCTCTGTTCTGGAACCCTGTGGCCTGGGAACATGACTGAGGTTTTATTCTGGAACCCTGTAGCCTGGGAACATAACTGAGGATTGATTCTGGAATCTTGTGGCCTGGGAAAATGACAACGGTGGATTCTGGAACCCTGTGGCCTGGGAACATGAGAATGGTTTGATTCTGGAACCCTGTGGCCTGGGAACATGCCTGAGGTTTGATGGTGGAAACCTGTGGCCTGGCAAGATGACTGAGGTTTGATTCTGGAAGACTGTGGCTAGGGAATATGATATCGGGTTGATTCTGGAAACCTGTGTCCTGGGAACAAGACTGAGGTTTGATTCTGGAACCCTGTGCCTTGGGAACATGACTGAGGTTTGTTTCTGGAAACCTGTTCCCTGGGAACATGACTGAGGTTTGATTCTGGACACCTGTGTCCTGGGAACATGACTGAGGTTTGATTGCTGAAACCTGTGGCCTGCGAACATGACTCAGGTTTGATTCTGGAACCATGTGTCCTGGGAATATGACTGAGGTTTGATTTTGGAAACCTTTGGCCTGGGAAAATGACTGAGGTTTCATTTTGGAAACATGTGGCTTGGGATCATGACTGAGGTTTGATGGTGGAACACTCTCGCCTGGCAAAATGACTGAGGCTTGATTCTGGAACCCTGTGGCCTGGCAACTTGACTGAGGTGTGATGGCAGAAACCTGTGGCCTGGCAACATGACTGAGTTTGATTGTGGCACCCTGTGCACGGGGAACATGACTGAGGCCTGATACTGGAACCCCGTGGCGTGGGAACTTGACATTGGTTTGATTCTGGAGCCCTATTTACTGGGAACATGACTGAGGTTTGATGGTTGAAACCTGTGGCCTGGCAAAATGAGTGAGGCTTGATGGTGGAACCCTGTGGCTTGGAAAGATGACTTAGGTTTGATTGTGGAACAGTCTTTCCTGGGAACATGACTGAGGTTTGATGGTGGAACCGTGGCCTAGCAACAGGACAGAGGTTTGATTGTGGAACCCTCTGGCCTGGGAATATGACTGAGGTTTAATTGTGGAACCCTGTGGCCTGGGAACATGACTGGGAGTTTATTTCTGAAACCTGTGTCCAGGGAACATGACTGAGGTTTTATTCTGGAACCATGTGGCCTGGGTATATGACTGACGTTTGATTCTGGAAACCATTGGCCTGGGAAGATGACTGATGTTAGAGTGTGGAATCCTGTGGCCTGGGAACATGACATCGGTGGATTCTGGAACCCTGTGGCCTGGGAACATGCCTGAGGTTTGATGGTGGAAACCTGTGGCCTGGCAACAGGACTGAGGTTTGATTCTGGAAGACTGTGGCTAGGGAACATGATATCGGCTTGATTCTGGCAACCTGTGTCCTGGGAACAAGACTGAGGTTTGATTCTGGAACCCTGTTCCCTGGGAACATGACTGAGGCTTGATGGTGGAAGCATGGTCTGGCAACAGAACTGAGGTTTGATTGTGGAACCCTCTGGCTTGGGAATATGACTGAGCTTTTATTGTGGAACCCTGTGGCCTGGGAACATGACTGGGATTTTATTTCTGAAACCTGTGTCCAGGGAACATGACTGAGGTTTTATTCTGGAACCCTGTGTCCTGGGAACACAACTGAGGTTTGATTCTGGAACCATGTGGCCTGGGAATATGACTGAGTTTTGATTCTGGAAACCATTGGCCTGGGAAGATGACTGATGTTAGAGTGTGGAATCCTGTGGCCTGGGAACATGACATCGGTTTGGATTCCGGTACCCTGTTGCCTGGGAACATGTAATCGGTTTGATTCTGGAAACCTGTGGCCGGGGAATATGACTGAGGTTTGATGGTGGTACCCTATGGCCTGGCAACATGACTGAAGTTTGATTCTGGATCCCTGTGTCCTGGGAACATGGCTGAGGCGTGATTCTGGAACACTGTGGCCTGGGAACATGACATCTATTTAGATTGTGGAATACTGTGCCCCGGGAACCTGACTGAGCCTTGGTTCTGGAACCCTGTGGACTGGGAACATGACTGAGGTTTTATTCTGGAACCCTGTAGCCTGGGAACATAACTGAGGATTGATTCTGGAACCCTGTGGCCTGGGAACATGACATCGGTGGATTCTGGAACCCTGAGGCCTGGGAACATGACATCTGTTTAGATTGTGGAATACTGTGCCCCGGGAATCTGACTGAGCCTCGGTTCTGGAACCCTGTGGACTGGGAACATGACTGAGGTTTTATTCTGGATCCCTGTAGCCTGGGAACATAACTGAGGATTGATTCTGGAATCTTGTGGCCTGGGAAAATGACAACGGTGGATTCTGGATCCCTGTGGCCTGGAAACATGAGAACGTTTTGATTCTGGAACCCTGTGGCCTGGGAACATGCCTGAGGTTTGATGGTGGAAACCTGTGGCCTGGCAACATGACTGAGGTTTGATTCTGGAAGACTGTGGCTAGGGAACATGATATCGGGTTGATTCTGGCAACCTGTGTCCTGGGAACAAGACTGAGGTTTGATTGCTGAAACCTGTGGCCTGCGAACATGACTCAGGTTTGATTCTGGAACCATGTGTCCTGGGAATATGACTGAGGTTTGTTTCTGGAAACCTGTTCCCTGGGAACATGACTGAGGTTTGATTCTGGACACCTGTGTCCTGGGAACATGACTGAGGTTTGATTGCTGAAACCTGTGGCCTGCGAACATGACTCAGGTTTGATTCTGGAACCATGTGTCCTGGGAATATGACTGAGGTTTGATTCTGGAAACCTTTGGCCTGGGAAAATGACTGAGGTTTCATTGTGGAAACATGTGGCTTGGGATCATGACTGAGGTTTGATGGTGGAACACTATGGCCTGGCAAAATGACTGAGGCTTGATTCTGGAACCCTGTGGCCTGGCAACTTGACTGAGGTGTGATGGCAGAAACCTGTGGCCTGGCAACATGACTGAGTTTGATTGTGGCACCCTGTGCACGGGGAACATGACTGAGGCCTGATACTGGAACCCCGTGGCGTGGGAACTTGACATTGGTTTGATTCTGGAGCCCTGTTTACTGGGAACATGACTGAGGTTTGATGGTTGAAACCTGTGGCCTGGCAACATGATTGAGGTTTGATAGTGGAACCCTCAGGCTTGGGAACATGAGTGAGGCTTGATGGTGGAACCCTGTGGCCTGGCAACATGAGTGAGGCTTGATGGTGGAAGCCTGTGGCTTGGCAAGATGACTTAGGTTTGATTGTGGAACAGTCTTTCCTGGGAACATGACTGAGGCTTGATGGTGGAACCGTGGCCTAGCAACAGGACAGAGGTTTGATTGTGGAACCCTCTGGCCTGGGAATATGACTGAGGTTTAATTGTGGAACCCTGTGGCCTGGGAACATGACTGGGAGTTTATTTCTGAAACCTGTGTCCAGGGAACATGACTGAGGTTTTATTCTGGAACCATGTGGCCTGGGAATATGACTGACGTTTGATTCTGGAAACCATTGGCCTGGGAAGATGACTGATGTTAGAGTGTGGAATCCTGTGGCCTGGGAACATGACATCGGTGGATTCTGGAACCCTGTGGCCTGGGAACATGCCTGAGGTTTGATGGTGGAAACCTGTGGCCTGGCAAGAGAACTGAGGTTTGATTCTGGAAGACTGTGGCTAGGGAACATGATATCGGCTTGATTCTGGCAACCTGTGTCCTGGGAACAAGACTGAGGTTTGATTCTGGAACCCTGTGCCTTGGGAACATGACTGAGGTTTGTTTCTGGAAGCCTGTTCCCTGGGAACATGACTGAGGCTTGATGGTGGAAGCATGGTCTGGCAACAGAACTGAGGTTTGATTGTGGAACCCTCTGGCCTGGGAATATGACTGAGCTTTTATTGTGGAACCCTGTGGCCTGGGAACATGACTGGGATTTTATTTCTGAAACCTGTGTCCAGGGAACATGACTGAGGTTTTATTCTGGAACCCTGTGTCCTGGGAACACAACTGAGGTTTGATTCTGGAACCATGTGGCCTGGGAATATGACTGAGTTTTGATTCTGGAAACCATTGGCCTGGGAAGATGACTGATGTTAGAGTGTGGAATCCTGTGGCCTGGGAACATGACATCGGTTTGGATTCCGGTACCCTGTTGCCTGGGAACATGTAATCGGTTTGATTCTGGAAACCTGTGGCCGGGGAATATGACTGAGGTTTGATGGTGGTACCCTATGGCCTGGCAACATGACTGAAGTTTGATTCTGGATCCCTGTGTCCTGGGAACATGGCTGAGGCGTGATTCTGGAACACTGTGGCCTGGGAACATGACATCTATTTAGATTGTGGAATACTGTGCCCCGGGAACCTGACTGAGCCTGGGTTCTGGAACCCTGTGGACTGGGAACATGACTGAGGTTTTATTCTGGAACCCTGTAGCCTGGGAACATAACTGAGGATTGATTCTGGAACCCCGTGGCCTGGGAACATGACATCAGTGGATTCTGGAACCCTGAGGCCTGGGAACATGACATCTGTTTAGATTGTGGAATACTGTGCCCCGGGAACCTGACTGATCCTCTGTTCTGGAACCCTGTGCCCTGGGAACATGACTGAGGTTTTATTCTGGAACCCTGTAGCCTGGGAACATAACTGAGGATTGATTCTGGAATCTTGTGGCCTGGGAAAATGACAACGGTGGATTCTGGAACCCTGTGGCCTGGGAACATGAGAATGGTTTGATTCTGGAACCCTGTGGCCTGGGAACATGCCTGAGGTTTGATGGTGGAAATCTGTGGCCTGGCAAGATGACTGAGGTTTGATTCTGGAAGACTGTGGCTAGGGAATATGATATCGGGTTGATTCTGGAAACCTGTGTCCTGGGAACAAGACTGAGGTTTGATTCTGGAACCCTGTGCCTTGGGAACATGACTGAGGTTTGTTTCTGGAAACCTGTTCCCTGGGAACATGACTGAGGTTTGATTCTGGACACCTGTGTCCTGGGAACATGACTGAGGTTTGATTGCTGAAACCTGTGGCCTGCGAACATGACTCAGGTTTGATTCTGGAACCATGTGTCCTGGGAATATGACTGAGGTTTGATTCTGGAAGCCTTTGGCCTGGGAAAATGACTGAGGTTTCATTGTGGAAACGTGTGGCTTGGGATCATGACTGAGGTTTGATGGTGGAACACTCTCGCCTGGCAAAATGACTGAGGCTTGATTCTGGAACCCTGTGGCCTGGCAACTTGACTGAGGTGTGATGGCAGAAACCTGTGGCCTGGCAACATGACTGAGTTTGATTGTGGCACCCTGTGCACGGGGAACATGACTGAGGCCTGATACTGGAACCCCGTGGCGTGGGAACTTGACATTGGTTTGATTCTGGAGCCCTATTTACTGGGAACATGACTGAGGTTTGATGGTTGAAACCTGTGGCCTGGCAAAATGAGTGAGGCTTGATGGTGGAACCCTGTGGCTTGGAAAGATGACTTAGGTTTGATTGTGGAACAGTCTTTCCTGGGAACATGACTGAGGTTTGATGGTGGAACCGTGGCCTAGCAACAGGACAGAGGTTTGATTGTGGAACCCTCTGGCCTGGGAATATGACTGAGGTTTAATTGTGGAACCCTGTGGCCTGGGAACATGACTGGGAGTTTATTTCTGAAACCTGTGTCCAGGGAACATGACTGAGGTTTTATTCTGGAACCATGTGGCCTGGGTATATGACTGACGTTTGATTCTGGAAACCATTGGCCTGGGAAGATGACTGATGTTAGAGTGTGGAATCCTGTGGCCTGGGAACATGACATCGGTGGATTCTGGAACCCTGTGGCCTGGGAACATGCCTGAGGTTTGATGGTGGAAACCTGTGGCCTGGCAACAGGACTGAGGTTTGATTCTGGAAGACTGTGGCTAGGGAACATGATATCGGCTTGATTCTGGCAACCTGTGTCCTGGGAACAAGACTGAGGTTTGATTCTGGAACCCTGTTCCCTGGGAACATGACTGAGGCTTGATGGTGGAAGCATGGTCTGGCAACAGAACTGAGGTTTGATTGTGGAACCCTCTGGCCTGGGAATATGACTGAGCTTTTATTGTGGAACCCTGTGGCCTGGGAACATGACTGGGATTTTATTTCTGAAACCTGTGTCCAGGGAACATGACTGAGGTTTTATTCTGGAACCCTGTGTCCTGGGAACACAACTGAGGTTTGATTCTGGAACCATGTGGCCTGGGAATATGACTGAGTTTTGATTCTGGAAACCATTGGCCTGGGAAGATGACTGATGTTAGAGTGTGGAATCCTGTGGCCTGGGAACATGACATCGGTTTGGATTCCGGTACCCTGTTGCCTGGGAACATGTAATCGGTTTGATTCTGGAAACCTGTGGCCGGGGAATATGACTGAGGTTTGATGGTGGTACCCTATGGCCTGGCAACATGACTGAAGTTTGATTCTGGATACCTGTGTCCTGGGAACATGGCTGAGGCGTGATTCTGGAACACTGTGGCCTGGGAACATGACATCTATTTAGATTGTGGAATACTGTGCCCCGGGAACCTGACTGAGCCTTGGTTCTGGAACCCTGTGGACTGGGAACATGACTGAGGTTTTATTCTGGAACCCTGTAGCCTGGGAACATAACTGAGGATTGATTCTGGAACCCCGTGGCCTGGGAACATGACATCAGTGGATTCTGGAACCCTGAGGCCTGGGAACATGACATCTGTTTAGATTGTGGAATACTGTGCCCCGGGAACCTGACTGATCCTCTGTTCTGGAACCCTGTGCCCTGGGAACATGACTGAGGTTTTATTCTGGAACCCTGTAGCCTGGGAACATAACTGAGGATTGATTCTGGAATCTTGTGGCCTGGGAAAATGACAACGGTGGATTCTGGAACCCTGTGGCCTGGGAACATGAGAATGGTTTGATTCTGGAACCCTGTGGCCTGGGAACATGCCTGAGGTTTGATGGTGGAAACCTGTGGCCTGGCAAGATGACTGAGGTTTGATTCTGGAAGACTGTGGCTAGGGAATATGATATCGGGTTGATTCTGGAAACCTGTGTCCTGGGAACAAGACTGAGGTTTGATTCTGGAACCCTGTGCCTTGGGAACATGACTGAGGTTTGTTTCTGGAAACCTGTTCCCTGGGAACATGACTGAGGTTTGATTCTGGACACCTGTGTCCTGGGAACATGACTGAGGTTTGATTGCTGAAACCTGTGGCCTGCGAACATGACTCAGGTTTGATTCTGGAACCATGTGTCCTGGGAATATGACTGAGGTTTGATTTTGGAAACCTTTGCCCTGGGAAAATGACTGAGGTTTCATTTTGGAAACATGTGGCTTGGGATCATGACTGAGGTTTGATGGTGGAACACTCTGGCCTGGCAAAATGACTGAGGCTTGATTCTGGAACCCTGTGGCCTGGCAACTTGACTGAGGTGTGATGGCAGAAACCTGTGGCCTGGCAACATGACTGAGTTTGATTGTGGCACCCTGTGCACGGGGAACATGACTGAGGCCTGATACTGGAACCCCGTGGCGTGGGAACTTGACATTGGTTTGATTCTGGAGCCCTGTTTACTGGGAACATGACTGAGGTTTGATGGTTGAAACCTGTGGCCTGGCAAAATGAGTGAGGCTTGATGGTGGAACCCTGTGGCTTGGAAAGATGACTTAGGTTTGATTGTGGAACAGTCTTTCCTGGGAACATGACTGAGGTTTGATGGTGGAACCGTGGCCTAGCAACAGGACAGAGGTTTGATTGTGGAACCCTCTGGCCTGGGAATATGACTGAGGTTTAATTGTGGAACCCTGTGGCCTGGGAACATGACTGGGAGTTTATTTCTGAAACCTGTGTCCAGGGAACATGACTGAGGTTTTATTCTGGAACCATGTGGCCTGGGTATATGACTGACGTTTGATTCTGGAAACCATTGGCCTGGGAAGATGACTGATGTTAGAGTGTGGAATCCTGTGGCCTGGGAACATGACATCGGTGGATTCTGGAACCCTGTGGCCTGGGAACATGCCTGAGGTTTGATGGTGGAAACCTGTGGCCTGGCAACAGGACTGAGGTTTGATTCTGGAAGACTGTGGCTAGGGAACATGATATCGGGTTGATTCTGGCAACCTGTGTCCTGGGAACAAGACTGAGGTTTGATTCTGGAACCCTGTGCCTTGGGAACATGACTGAGGTTTGTTTCTGGAAGCCTGTTCCCTGGGAACATGACTGAGGCTTGATGGTGGAACCGTGGTCTGGCAACAGAACTGAGGTTTGATTGTGGAACCCTCTGGCCTGGGAATATGACTGAGCTTTTATTGTGGAACCCTGTGGCCTGGGAACATGACTGGGATTTTATTTCTGAAACCTGTGTCCAGGGAACATGACTGAGGTTTTATTCTGGAACCCTGTGTCCTGGGAACACAACTGAGGTTTGATTCTGGAACCATGTGGCCTGGGAATATGACTGAGGTTTGATTCTGGAAACCATTGGCCTGGGAAGATGACTGATGTTAGAGTGTGGAATCCTGTGGCCTGGGAACATGACATCGGTTTGGATTCCGGTACCCTGTTGCCTGGGAACATGTAATCGGTTTGATTCTGGAAACCTGTGTCCTGGGAAGATGACTGAGGTTTGATGGTGGTACCCTATGGCCTGGCAACATGACTGAAGTTTGATTCTGGATCCCTGTGTCCTGGGAACATGACTGAGGCGTGATTCTGGAACACTGTGTCCTGCGAACATGACATCTATTTAGATTGTGGAATACTGTGCCCCGGGAACCTGACTGAGCCTTGGTTCTGGAACCCTGTGGACTGGGAACATGACTGAGGTTTTATTCTGGAACCCTGTAGCCTGGGAACATAACTGAGGATTGACTCTGGAACCCCGTGGCCTGGGAACATGACATCGGTGGATTCTGGAACCCTGAGGCCTGGGAACATGACATCTGTTTAGATTGTGGAATACTGTGCCCCGGGAACCTGACTGATCCTCTGTTCTGGAACCCTGTGGACTGGGAACATGACTGAGGTTTTATTCTGGATCCCTGTAGCCTGGGAACATAACTGAGGATTGATTCTGGAATCTTGTGGCCTGGGAAAATGACAACGGTGGATTCTGGATCCCTGTGGCCTGGAAACATGAGAACGGTTTGATTCTGGAACCCTGTGGCCTGGGAACATGCCTGAGGTTTGATGGTGGAAACCTGTGGCCTGGCAACATGACTGAGGTTTGATTCTGGAAGACTGTGGCTAGGGAACATGATATCGGGTTGATTCTGGCAACCTGTGTCCTGGGAACAAGACTGAGGTTTGATTGCTGAAACCTGTGGCCTGCGAACATGACTCAGGTTTGATTCTGGAACCATGTGTCCTGGGAATATGACTGAGGTTTGTTTCTGGAAGCCTGTTCCCTGGTAACATGACTGAGGTTTGATTCTGGACACCTGTGTCCTGGGAACATGACTGAGGTTTGATTGCTGAAACCTGTGGCCTGCGAACATGACTCAGGTTTGATTCTGGAACCATGTGTCCTGGGAATATGACTGAGGTTTGATTCTGGAAACCTTTGGCCTGGGAAAATGACTGAGGTTTCATTGTGGAAACATGTGGCTTGGGATCATGACTGAGGTTTGATGGTGGAACACTATGGCCTGGCAAAATGACTGAGGCTTGATTCTGGAACCCTGTGGCCTGGCAACTTGACTGAGGTGTGATGGCAGAAACCTGTGGCCTGGCAACATGACTGAGTTTGATTGTGGCACCCTGTGCACGGGGAACATGACTGAGGCCTGATACTGGAACCCCGTGGCGTGGGAACTTGACATTGGTTTGATTCTGGAGCCCTGTTTACTGGGAACATGACTGAGGTTTGATGGTTGAAACCTGTGGCCTGGCAACATGATTGAGGTTTGATAGTGGAACCCTCAGGCTTGGGAACATGAGTGAGGCTTGATGGTGGAACCCTGTGGCCTGGCAACATGAGTGAGGCTTGATGGTGGAAGCCTGTGGCTTGGCAAGATGACTTAGATTTGATTGTGGAACAGTCTTTCCTGGGAACATGACTGAGGCTTGATGGTGGAACCGTGGCCTAGCAACAGGACAGAGGTTTGATTGTGGAACCCTCTGGCCTGGGAATATGACTGAGGTTTAATTGTGGAACCCTGTGGCCTGGGAACATGACTGGGAGTTTATTTCTGAAACCTGTGTCCAGGGAACATGACTGAGGTTTTATTCTGGAACCATGTGGCCTGGGAATATGACTGACGTTTGATTCTGGAAACCATTGGCCTGGGAAGATGACTGATGTTAGAGTGTGGAATCCTGTGGCCTGGGAACATGACATCGGTGGATTCTGGAACCCTGTGGCCTGGGAACATGCCTGAGGTTTGATGGTGGAAACCTGTGGCCTGGCAAGAGAACTGAGGTTTGATTCTGGAAGACTGTGGATAGGGAACATGATATCGGGTTGATTCTGGCAACCTGTGTCCTGGGAACAAGACTGAGGTTTGATTCTGGAACCCTGTGCCTTGGGAACATGACTGAGGTTTGTTTCTGGAAGCCTGTTCCCTGGGAACATGACTGAGGCTTGATGGTGGAACCGTGGTCTGGCAACAGAACTGAGGTTTGATTGTGGAACCCTCTGGCCTGGGAATATGACTGAGCTTTTATTGTGGAACCCTGTGGCCTGGGAACATGACTGGGATTTTATTTCTGAAACCTGTGTCCAGGGAACATGACTGAGGTTTTATTCTGGAACCCTGTGTCCTGGGAACACAACTGAGGTTTGATTCTGGAACCATGTGGCCTGGGAATATGACTGAGGTTTGATTCTGGAAACCATTGGCCTGGGAAGATGACTGATGTTAGAGTGTGGAATCCTGTGGCCTGGGAACATGACATCGGTTTGGATTCCGGTACCCTGTTGCCTGGGAACATGAAATCGGTTTGATTCTGGAAACCTGTGTCCTGGGAAGATGACTGAGGTTTGATGGTGGTACGCTACGGCCTGGCAACATGACTGAATTTGATTCTGGATCCCTGTGTCCTGGGAACATGACTGAGGCGTGATTCTGGAACACTGTGGCCTGGGAACATGACATCTATTTAGATTGTGGAATACTGTGCCCCGGGAACCTGACTGAGCCTTGGTTCTGGAACCCTGTGGACTGGGAACATGACTGAGGTTTTATTCTGGAACCCTGTAGCCTGGGAACATAACTGAGGATTGATTCTGGTACCCTGTGGCCTGGGAACATGACATCGGTGGATTCTGGAACCCTGAGGCCTGGGAACATGACATCTGTTTAGATTGTGGAATACTGTGCCCCGGGAACCTGACTGAGCCTCGGTTCTGGAACCCTGTGGACTGGGAACATGACTGAGGTTTGATTGCTGAAACCTGTGGCCTGCGAACATGACTCAGGTTTGATTCTGGAACCATGTGTCCTGGGAATATGACTGAGGTTTGTTTCTGGAAACCTGTTCCCTGGGAACATGACTGAGGTTTGATTCTGGACACCTGTGTCCTGGGAACATGACTGAGGTTTGATTGCTGAAACCTGTGGCCTGCGAACATGACTCAGGTTTGATTCTGGAACCATGTGTCCTGGGAATATGACTGAGGTTTGATTCTGGAAACCTTTGGCCTGGGAAAATGACTGAGGTTTCATTGTGGAAACATGTGGCTTGGGATCATGACTGAGGTTTGATGGTGGAACACTATGGCCTGGCAAAATGACTGAGGCTTGATTCTGGAACCCTGTGGCCTGGCAACTTGACTGAGGTGTGATGGCAGAAACCTGTGGCCTGGCAACATGACTGAGTTTGATTGTGGCACCCTGTGCACGGGGAACATGACTGAGGCCTGATACTGGAACCCCGTGGCGTGGGAACTTGACATTGGTTTGATTCTGGAGCCCTGTTTACTGGGAACATGACTGAGGTGTGATGGTTGAAACCTGTGGCCTGGCAACATGATTGAGGTTTGATAGTGGAACCCTCAGGCTTGGGAACATGAGTGAGGCTTGATGGTGGAACCCTGTGGCCTGGCAACATGAGTGAGGCTTGATGGTGGAAGCCTGTGGCTTGGCAAGATGACTTAGGTTTGATTGTGGAACAGTCTTTCCTGGGAACATGACTGAGGCTTGATGGTGGAACCGTGGCCTAGCAACAGGACAGAGGTTTGATTGTGGAACCCTCTGGCCTGGGAATATGACTGAGGTTTAATTGTGGAACCCTGTGGCCTGGGAACATGACTGGGAGTTTATTTCTGAAACCTGTGTCCAGGGAACATGACTGAGGTTTTATTCTGGAACCATGTGGCCTGGGAATATGACTGACGTTTGATTCTGGAAACCATTGGCCTGGGAAGATGACTGATGTTAGAGTGTGGAATCCTGTGGCCTGGGAACATGACATCGGTGGATTCTGGAACCCTGTGGCCTGGGAACATGCCTGAGGTTTGATGGTGGAAACCTGTGGCCTGGCAAGAGAACTGAGGTTTGATTCTGGAAGACTGTGGCTAGGGAACATGATATCGGCTTGATTCTGGCAACCTGTGTCCTGGGAACAAGACTGAGGTTTGATTCTGGAACCCTGTGCCTTGGGAACATGACTGAGGTTTGTTTCTGGAAGCCTGTTCCCTGGGAACATGACTGAGGCTTGATGGTGGAAGCATGGTCTGGCAACAGAACTGAGGTTTGATTGTGGAACCCTCTGGCCTGGGAATATGACTGAGCTTTTATTGTGGAACCCTGTGGCCTGGGAACATGACTGGGATTTTATTTCTGAAACCTGTGTCCAGGGAACATGACTGAGGTTTTATTCTGGAACCCTGTGTCCTGGGAACACAACTGAGGTTTGATTCTGGAACCATGTGGCCTGGGAATATGACTGAGTTTTGATTCTGGAAACCATTGGCCTGGGAAGATGACTGATGTTAGAGTGTGGAATCCTGTGGCCTGGGAACATGACATCGGTTTGGATTCCGGTACCCTGTTGCCTGGGAACATGTAATCGGTTTGATTCTGGAAACCTGTGGCCGGGGAATATGACTGAGGTTTGATGGTGGTACCCTATGGCCTGGCAACATGACTGAAGTTTGATTCTGGATACCTGTGTCCTGGGAACATGGCTGAGGCGTGATTCTGGAACACTGTGGCCTGGGAACATGACATCTATTTAGATTGTGGAATACTGTGCCCCGGGAACCTGACTGAGCCTTGGTTCTGGAACCCTGTGGACTGGGAACATGACTGAGGTTTTATTCTGGAACCCTGTAGCCTGGGAACATAACTGAGGATTGATTCTGGAACCCCGTGGCCTGGGAACATGACATCAGTGGATTCTGGAACCCTTAGGCCTGGGAACATGACATCTGTTTAGATTGTGGAATACTGTGCCCCGGGAACCTGACTGATCCTCTGTTCTGGAACCCTGTGCCCTGGGAACATGACTGAGGTTTTATTCTGGAACCCTGTAGCCTGGGAACATAACTGAGGATTGATTCTGGAATCTTGTGGCCTGGGAAAATGACAACGGTGGATTCTGGAACCCTGTGGCCTGGGAACATGAGAATGGTTTGATTCTGGAACCCTGTGGCCTGGGAACATGCCTGAGGTTTGATGGTGGAAACCTGTGGCCTGGCAAGATGACTGAGGTTTGATTCTGGAAGACTGTGGCTAGGGAATATGATATCGGGTTGATTCTGGAAACCTGTGTCCTGGGAACAAGACTGAGGTTTGATTCTGGAACCCTGTGCCTTGGGAACATGACTGAGGTTTGTTTCTGGAAACCTGTTCCCTGGGAACATGACTGAGGTTTGATTCTGGACACCTGTGTCCTGGGAACATGACTGAGGTTTGATTGCTGAAACCTGTGGCCTGCGAACATGACTCAGGTTTGATTCTGGAACCATGTGTCCTGGGAATATGACTGAGGTTTGATTTTGGAAACCTTTGGCCTGGGAAAATGACTGAGGTTTCATTTTGGAAACATGTGGCTTGGGATCATGACTGAGGTTTGATGGTGGAACACTCTCGCCTGGCAAAATGACTGAGGCTTGATTCTGGAACCCTGTGGCCTGGCAACTTGACTGAGGTGTGATGGCAGAAACCTGTGGCCTGGCAACATGACTGAGTTTGATTGTGGCACCCTGTGCACGGGGAACATGACTGAGGCCTGATACTGGAACCCCGTGGCGTGGGAACTTGACATTGGTTTGATTCTGGAGCCCTATTTACTGGGAACATGACTGAGGTTTGATGGTTGAAACCTGTGGCCTGGCAAAATGAGTGAGGCTTGATGGTGGAACCCTGTGGCTTGGAAAGATGACTTAGGTTTGATTGTGGAACAGTCTTTCCTGGGAACATGACTGAGGTTTGATGGTGGAACCGTGGCCTAGCAACAGGACAGAGGTTTGATTGTGGAACCCTCTGGCCTGGGAATATGACTGAGGTTTAATTGTGGAACCCTGTGGCCTGGGAACATGACTGGGAGTTTATTTCTGAAACCTGTGTCCAGGGAACATGACTGAGGTTTTATTCTGGAACCATGTGGCCTGGGTATATGACTGACGTTTGATTCTGGAAACCATTGGCCTGGGAAGATGACTGATGTTAGAGTGTGGAATCCTGTGGCCTGGGAACATGACATCGGTGGATTCTGGAACCCTGTGGCCTGGGAACATGCCTGAGGTTTGATGGTGGAAACCTGTGGCCTGGCAACAGGACTGAGGTTTGATTCTGGAAGACTGTGGCTAGGGAACATGATATCGGGTTGATTCTGGCAACCTGTGTCCTGGGAACAAGACTGAGGTTTGATTCTGGAACCCTGTGCCTTGGGAACATGACTGAGGTTTGTTTCTGGAAGCCTGTTCCCTGGGAACATGACTGAGGCTTGATGGTGGAAGCATGGTCTGGCAACAGAACTGAGGTTTGATTGTGGAACCCTCTGGCCTGGGAATATGACTGAGCTTTTATTGTGGAACCCTGTGGCCTGGGAACATGACTGGGATTTTATTTCTGAAACCTGTGTCCAGGGAACATGACTGAGGTTTTATTCTGGAACCCTGTGTCCTGGGAACACAACTGAGGTTTGATTCTGGAACCATGTGGCCTGGGAATATGACTGAGTTTTGATTCTGGAAACCATTGGCCTGGGAAGATGACTGATGTTAGAGTGTGGAATCCTGTGGCCTGGGAACATGACATCGGTTTGGATTCCGGTACCCTGTTGCCTGGGAACATGTAATCGGTTTGATTCTGGAAACCTGTGGCCGGGGAATATGACTGAGGTTTGATGGTGGTACCCTATGGCCTGGCAACATGACTGAAGTTTGATTCTGGATCCCTGTGTCCTGGGAACATGGCTGAGGCGTGATTCTGGAACACTGTGGCCTGGGAACATGACATCTATTTAGATTGTGGAATACTGTGCCCCGGGAACCTGACTGAGCCTTGGTTCTGGAACCCTGTGGACTGGGAACATGACTGAGGTTTTATTCTGGAACCCTGTAGCCTGGGAACATAACTGAGGATTGATTCTGGAACCCCGTGGCCTGGGAACATGACATCAGTGGATTCTGGAACCCTGAGGCCTGGGAACATGACATCTGTTTAGATTGTGGAATACTGTGCCCCGGGAACCTGACTGATCCTCTGTTCTGGAACCCTGTGGCCTGGGAACATGACTGAGGTTTTATTCTGGAACCCTGTAGCCTGGGAACATAACTGAGGATTGATTCTGGAATCTTGTGGCCTGGGAAAATGACAACGGTGGATTCTGGAACCCTGTGGCCTGGGAACATGAGAATGGTTTGATTCTGGAACCCTGTGGCCTGGGAACATGCCTGAGGTTTGATGGTGGAAACCTGTGGCCTGGCAAGATGACTGAGGTTTGATTCTGGAAGACTGTGGCTAGGGAATATGATATCGGGTTGATTCTGGAAACCTGTGTCCTGGGAACAAGACTGAGGTTTGATTCTGGAACCCTGTGCCTTGGGAACATGACTGAGGTTTGTTTCTGGAAACCTGTTCCCTGGGAACATTACTGAGGTTTGATTCTGGACACCTGTGTCCTGGGAACATGACTGAGGTTTGATTGCTGAAACCTGTGGCCTGCGAACATGACTCAGGTTTGATTCTGGAACCATGTGTCCTGGGAATATGACTGAGGTTTGATTTTGGAAACCTTTGGCCTGGGAAAATGACTGAGGTTTCATTTTGGAAACATGTGGCTTGGGATCATGACTGAGGTTTGATGGTGGAACACTCTGGCCTGGCAAAATGACTGAGGCTTGATTCTGGAACCCTGTGGCCTGGCAACTTGACTGAGGTGTGATGGCAGAAACCTGTGGCCTGGCAACATGACTGAGTTTGATTGTGGCACCCTGTGCACGGGGAACATGACTGAGGCCTGATACTGGAACCCCGTGGCGTGGGAACTTGACATTGGTTTGATTCTGGAGCCCTATTTACTGGGAACATGACTGAGGTTTGATGGTTGAAACCTGTGGCCTGGCAAAATGAGTGAGGCTTGATGGTGGAACCCTGTGGCTTGGAAAGATGACTTAGGTTTGATTGTGGAACAGTCTTTCCTGGGAACATGACTGAGGTTTGATGGTGGAACCGTGGCCTAGCAACAGAACAGAGGTTTGATTGTGGAACCCTCTGGCCTGGGAATATGACTGAGGTTTAATTGTGGAACCCTGTGGCCTGGGAACATGACTGGGAGTTTATTTCTGAAACCTGTGTCCAGGGAACATGACTGAGGTTTTATTCTGGAACCATGTGGCCTGGGTATATGACTGACGTTTGATTCTGGAAACCATTGGCCTGGGAAGATGACTGATGTTAGAGTGTGGAATCCTGTGGCCTGGGAACATGACATCGGTGGATTCTGGAACCCTGTGGCCTGGGAACATGCCTGAGGTTTGATGGTGGAAACCTGTGGCCTGGCAACAGGACTGAGGTTTGATTCTGGAAGACTGTGGCTAGGGAACATGATATCGGGTTGATTCTGGCAACCTGTGTCCTGGGAACAAGACTGAGGTTTGATTCTGGAACCCTGTGCCTTGGGAACATGACTGAGGTTTGTTTCTGGAAGCCTGTTCCCTGGGAACATGACTGAGGCTTGATGGTGGAACCGTGGTCTGGCAACAGAACTGAGGTTTGATTGTGGAACCCTCTGGCCTGGGAATATGACTGAGCTTTTATTGTGGAACCCTGTGGCCTGGGAACATGACTGGGATTTTATTTCTGAAACCTGTGTCCAGGGAACATGACTGAGGTTTTATTCTGGAACCCTGTGTCCTGGGAACACAACTGAGGTTTGATTCTGGAACCATGTGGCCTGGGAATATGACTGAGGTTTGATTCTGGAAACCATTGGCCTGGGAAGATGACTGATGTTAGAGTGTGGAACCCTGTGGCCTGGGAACATGACATCGGTTTGGATTCCGGTACCCTGTTGCCTGGGAACATGTAATCGGTTTGATTCTGGAAACCTGTGGCCGGGGAATATGACTGAGGTTTGATGGTGGTACCCTATGGCCTGGCAACATGACTGAAGTTTGATTCTGGATCCCTGTGTCCTGGGAACATGGCTGAGGCGTGATTCTGGAACACTGTGGCCTGGGAACATGACATCTATTTAGATTGTGGAATACTGTGCCCCGGGAACCTGACTGAGCCTTGGTTCTGGAACCCTGTGGACTGGGAACATGACTGAGGTTTTATTCTGGAACCCTGTAGCCTGGGAACATAACTGAGGATTGATTCTGGAACCCCGTGGCCTGGGAACATGACATCGGTGGATTCTGGAACCCTGAGGCCTGGGAACATGACATCTGTTTAGATTGTGGAATACTGTGCCCCGGGAACCTGACTGATCCTCTGTTCTGGAACCCTGTGGCCTGGGAACATGACTGAGGTTTTATTCTGGAACCCTGTAGCCTGGGAACATAACTGAGGATTGATTCTGGAATCTTGTGGCCTGGGAAAATGACAACGGTGGATTCTGGAACCCTGTGGCCTGGGAACATGAGAACGGTTTGATTCTGGAACCCTGTGGCCTGGGAACATGCCTGAGGTTTGATGGTGGAAACCTGTGGCCTGGCAAGATGACTGAGGTTTGATTCTGGAGGACTGTGGCTAGGGAATATGATATCGGGTTGATTCTGGAAACCTGTGTCCTAGGAACAAGACTGAGGTTTGATTCTGGAACCCTGTGCCTTGGGAACATGACTGAGGTTTGTTTCTGGAAGCCTGTTCCCTGGGAACATGACTGAGGTTTGATTCTGGACACCTGTGTCCTGGGAACATGACTGAGGTTTGATTGCTGAAACCTGTGGCCTGCGAACATGACTCAGGTTTGATTCTGGAACCATGTGTCCTGGGAATATGACTGAGGTTTGATTCTGGAAACCTTTGGCCTGGGAAAATGACTGAGGTTTCATTGTGGAAACATGTGGCTTGGGATCATGACTGAGGTTTGATGGTGGAACACTATGGCCTGGCAAAATGACTGAGGCTTGATTCTGGAACCCTGTGGCCTGGCAACTTGACTGAGGTGTGATGGCAGAAACCTGTGGACTGGCAACATGACTGAGTTTGATTGTGGCACCCTGTGCACGGGGAACATGACTGAGGCCTGATACTGGAACCCCGTGGCGTGGGAACTTGACATTGGTTTGATTCTGGAGCCCTGTTTACTGGGAACATGACTGAGGTTTGATGGTTGACACCTGTGGCCTGGCAACATGATTGAGGTTTGATAGTGGAACCCTCAGGCTTGGGAACATGAGTGAGGCTTGATGGTGGAACCCTGTGGCCTGGCAACATGAGTGAGGCTTGATGGTGGAACCCTGTGGCTTGGCAAGATGACTTAGGTTTGATTGTGGAACAGTCTTTCCTGGGAACATGACTGAGGCTTGATGGTGGAACCGTGGCCTAGCAACAGGACAGAGGTTTGATTGTGGAACCCTCTGGCCTGGGAATATGACTGAGGTTTAATTGTGGAACCCTGTGGCCTGGGAACATGACTGGGAGTTTATTTCTGAAACCTGTGTCCAGGGAACATGACTGAGGTTTTATTTTGGAACCATGTGGCCTGGGAATATGACTGACGTTTGATTCTGGAAACCATTGGCCTGGGAAGATGACTGATGTTAGAGTGTGGAATCCTGTGTCCTGGGAACATGACATCGGTGGATTCTGGAACCCTGTGGCCTGGGAACATGCCTGAGGTTTGATGGTGGAAACCTGTGGCCTGGCAAGAGAACTGAGGTTTGATTCTGGAAGACTGTGGCTAGGGAACATTATATCGGGTTGATTCTGGCAACCTGTGTCCTGGGAACAAGACTGAGGTTTGATTCTGGAACCCTGTGCCTTGGGAACATGACTGAGGTTTGTTTCTGGAAGCCTGTTCCCTGGGAACATGACTGAGGCTTGATGGTGGAACCGTGGTCTGGCAACAGAACTGAGGTTTGATTGTGGAACCCTCTGGCCTGGGAATATGACTGAGCTTTTATTGTGGAACCCTGTGGCCTGGGAACATGACTGGGATTTTATTTCTGAAACCTGTGTCCAGGGAACATGACTGAGGTTTTATTCTGGAACCCTGTGTCCTGGGAACACAACTGAGGTTTGATTCTGGAACCATGTGGCCTGGGAATATGACTGAGGTTTGATTCTGGAAACCATTGGCCTGGGAAGATGACTGATGTTAGAGTGTGGAATCCTGTGGCCTGGGAACATGACATCGGTTTGGATTCCGGTACCCTGTTGCCTGGGAACATGAAATCGGTTTGATTCTGGAAACCTGTGTCCTGGGAAGATGACTGAGGTTTGATGGTGGTACGCTACGGCCTGGCAACATGACTGAATTTGATTCTGGATCCCTGTGTCCTGGGAACATGACTGAGGCGTGATTCTGGAACACTGTGGCCTGGGAACATGACATCTATTTAGATTGTGGAATACTGTGCCCCGGGAACCTGACTGAGCCTTGGTTCTGGAACCCTGTGGACTGGGAACATGACTGAGGTTTTATGCTGGAACCCTGTAGCCTGGGAACATAACTGAGGATTGATTCTGGAACCCTGTGGCCTGGGAACATGACATCGGTGGATTCTGGAACCCTGAGGCCTGGGAACATGACATCTGTTTAGATTGTGGAATACTGTGCCCCGGGAACCTGACTGAGCCTCGGTTCTGGAACCCTGTGGACTGGGAACATGACTGAGGTTTGATTGCTGAAACCTGTGGCCTGCGAACATGACTTAGGTTTGATTCTGGAACCATGTGTCCTGGGAATATGACTGAGGTTTGTTTCTGGAAACCTGTTCCCTGGGAACATGACTGAGGTTTGATTCTGGACACCTGTGTCCTGGGAACATGACTGAGGTTTGATTGCTGAAACCTGTGGCCTGCGAACATGACTCAGGTTTGATTCTGGAACCATGTGTCCTGGGAATATGACTGAGGTTTGATTCTGGAAACCTTTGGCCTGGGAAAATGACTGAGGTTTCATTGTGGAAACATGTGGCTTGGGATCATGACTGAGGTTTGATGGTGGAACACTATGCCCTGGCAAAATGACTGAGGCTTGATTCTGGAACCCTGTGGCCTGGCAACTTGACTGAGGTGTGATGGCAGAAACCTGTGGCCTGGCAACATGACTGAGTTTGATTGTGGCACCCTGTGCACGGGGAACATGACTGAGGCCTGATACTGGAACCCCGTGGCGTGGGAACTTGACATTGGTTTGATTCTGGAGCCCTGTTTACTGGGAACATGACTGAGGTTTGATGGTTGAAACCTGTGGCCTGGCAACATGATTGAGGTTTGATAGTGGAACCCTCAGGCTTGGGAACATGAGTGAGGCTTGATGGTGGAACCCTGTGGCCTGGCAACATGAGTGAGGCTTGATGGTGGAAGCCTGTGGCTTGGCAAGATGACTTAGGTTTGATTGTGGAACAGTCTTTCCTGGGAACATGACTGAGGCTTGATGGTGGAACCGTGGCCTAGCAACAGGACAGAGGTTTGATTGTGGAACCCTCTGGCCTGGGAATATGACTGAGGTTTAATTGTGGAACCCTGTGGCCTGGGAACATGACTGGGAGTTTATTTCTGAAACCTGTGTCCAGGGAACATGACTGAGGTTTTATTCTGGAACCATGTGGCCTGGGAATATGACTGACGTTTGATTCTGGAAACCATTGGCCTGGGAAGATGACTGATGTTAGAGTGTGGAATCCTGTGTCCTGGGAACATGACATCGGTGGATTCTGGAACCCTGTGGCCTGGGAACATGCCTGAGGTTTGATGGTGGAAACCTGTGGCCTGGCAAGAGAACTGAGGTTTGATTCTGGAAGACTGTGGCTAGGGAACATGATATCGGCTTGATTCTGGCAACCTGTGTCCTGGGAACAAGACTGAGGTTTGATTCTGGAACCCTGTGCCTTGGGAACATGACTGAGGTTTGTTTCTGGAAGCCTGTTCCCTGGGAACATGACTGAGGCTTGATGGTGGAAGCATGGTCTGGCAACAGAACTGAGGTTTGATTGTGGAACCCTCTGGCCTGGGAATATGACTGAGCTTTTATTGTGGAACCCTGTGGCCTGGGAACATGACTGGGATTTTATTTCTGAAACCTGTGTCCAGGGAACATGACTGAGTTTTTATTCTGGAACCCTGTGTCCTGGGAACACAACTGAGGTTTGATTCTGGAACCATGTGGCCTGGGAATATGACTGAGTTTTGATTCTGGAAACCATTGGCCTGGGAAGATGACTGATGTTAGAGTGTGGAATCCTGTGGCCTGGGAACATGACATCGGTTTGGATTCCGGTACCCTGTTGCCTTGGAACATGTAATCGGTTTGATTCTGGAAACCTGTGGCCGGTGAATATGACTGAGGTTTGATGGTGGTACCCTATGGCCTGGCAACATGACTGAAGTTTGATTCTGGATCCCTGTGTCCTGGGAACATGGCTGAGGCGTGATTCTGGAACACTGTGGCCTGGGAACATGACATCTATTTAGATTGTGGAATACTGTGCCCCGGGAACCTGACTGAGCCTTGGTTCTGGAACCCTGTGGACTGGGAACATGACTGAGGTTTTATTCTGGAACCCTGTAGCCTGGGAACATAACTGAGGATTGATTCTGGAACACCGTGGCCTGGGAACATGACATCAGTGGATTCTGGAACCCTGAGGCCTGGGAACATGACATCTGTTTAGATTGTGGAATACTGTGCCCCGGGAACCTGACTGATCCTCTGTTCTGGAACCCTGTGCCCTGGGAACATGACTGAGGTTTTATTCTGGAACCCTGTAGCCTGGGAACATAACTGAGGATTGATTCTGGAATCTTGTGGCCTGGGAAAATGACAACGGTGGATTCTGGAACCCTGTGGCCTGGGAACATGAGAATGGTTTGATTCTGGAACCCTGTGGCCTGGGAACATGCCTGAGGTTTGATGGTGGAAACCTGTGGCCTGGCAAGATGACTGAGGTTTGATTCTGGAAGACTGTGGCTAGGGAATATGATATCGGGTTGATTCTGGAAACCTGTGTCCTGGGAACAAGACTGAGGTTTGATTCTGGAACCCTGTGCCTTGGGAACATGACTGAGGTTTGTTTCTGGAAACCTGTTCCCTGGGAACATGACTGAGGTTTGATTCTGGACACCTGTGTCCTGGGAACATGACTGAGGTTTGATTGCTGAAACCTGTGGCCTGCGAACATGACTCAGGTTTGATTCTGGAACCATGTGTCCTGGGAATATGACTGAGGTTTGATTTTGGAAACCTTTGGCCTGGGAAAATGACTGAGGTTTCATTTTGGAAACATGTGGCTTGGGATCATGACTGAGGTTTGATGGTGGAACACTCTCGCCTGGCAAAATGACTGAGGCTTGATTCTGGAACCCTGTGGCCTGGCAACTTGACTGAGGTGTGATGGCAGAAACCTGTGGCCTGGCAACATGACTGAGTTTGATTGTGGCACCCTGTGCACGGGGAACATGACTGAGGCCTGATACTGGAACCCCGTGGCGTGGGAACTTGACATTGGTTTGATTCTGGAGCCCTATTTACTGGGAACATGACTGAGGTTTGATGGTTGAAACCTGTGGCCTGGCAAAATGAGTGAGGCTTGATGGTGGAACCCTGTGGCTTGGAAAGATGACTTAGGTTTGATTGTGGAACAGTCTTTCCTGGGAACATGACTGAGGTTTGATGGTGGAACCGTGGCCTAGCAACAGGACAGAGGTTTGATTGTGGAACCCTCTGGCCTGGGAATATGACTGAGGTTTAATTGTGGAACCCTGTGGCCTGGGAACATGACTGGGAGTTTATTTCTGAAACCTGTGTCCAGGGAACATGACTGAGGTTTTATTCTGGAACCATGTGGCCTGGGTATATGACTGACGTTTGATTCTGGAAACCATTGGCCTGGGAAGATGACTGATGTTAGAGTGTGGAATCCTGTGGCCTGGGAACATGACATCGGTGGATTCTGGAACCCTGTGGCCTGGGAACATGCCTGAGGTTTGATGGTGGAAACCTGTGGCCTGGCAACAGGACTGAGGTTTGATTCTGGAAGACTGTGGCTAGGGAACATGATATCGGCTTGATTCTGGCAACCTGTGTCCTGGGAACAAGACTGAGGTTTGATTCTGGAACCCTGTGCCTTGGGAACATGACTGAGGTTTGTTTCTGGAAGCCTGTTCCCTGGGAACATGACTGAGGCTTGATGGTGGAAGCATGGTCTGGCAACAGAACTGAGGTTTGATTGTGGAACCCTCTGGCCTGGGAATATGACTGAGCTTTTATTGTGGAACCCTGTGGCCTGGGAACATGACTGGGATTTTTTTTCTGAAACCTGTGTCCAGGGAACATGACTGAGGTTTTATTCTGGAACCCTGTGTCCTGGGAACACAACTGAGGTTTGATTCTGGAACCATGTGGCCTGGGAATATGACTGAGTTTTGATTCTGGAAACCATTGGCCTGGGAAGATGACTGATGTTAGAGTGTGGAATCCTGTGGCCTGGGAACATGACATCGGTTTGGATTCCGGTACCCTGTTGCCTTGGAACATGTAATCGGTTTGATTCTGGAAACCTGTGGCCGGTGAATATGACTGAGGTTTGATGGTGGTACCCTATGGCCTGGCAACATGACTGAAGTTTGATTCTGGATCCCTGTGTCCTGGGAACATGGCTGAGGCGTGATTCTGGAACACTGTGGCCTGGGAACATGACATCTATTTAGATTGTGGAATACTGTGCCCCGGGAACCTGACTGAGCCTTGGTTCTGGAACCCTGTGGACTGGGAACATGACTGAGGTTTTATTCTGGAACCCTGTAGCCTGGGAACATAACTGAGGATTGATTCTGGAACACCGTGGCCTGGGAACATGACATCAGTGGATTCTGGAACCCTGAGGCCTGGGAACATGACATCTGTTTAGATTGTGGAATACTGTGCCCCGGGAACCTGACTGATCCTCTGTTCTGGAACCCTGTGCCCTGGGAACATGACTGAGGTTTTATTCTGGAACCCTGTAGCCTGGGAACATAACTGAGGATTGATTCTGGAATCTTGTGGCCTGGGAAAATGACAACGGTGGATTCTGGAACCCTGTGGCCTGGGAACATGAGAATGGTTTGATTCTGGAACCCTGTGGCCTGGGAACATGCCTGAGGTTTGATGGTGGAAACCTGTGGCCTGGCAAGATGACTGAGGTTTGATTCTGGAAGACTGTGGCTAGGGAATATGATATCGGGTTGATTCTGGAAACCTGTGTCCTGGGAACAAGACTGAGGTTTGATTCTGGAACCCTGTGCCTTGGGAACATGACTGAGGTTTGTTTCTGGAAACCTGTTCCCTGGGAACATGACTGAGGTTTGATTCTGGACACCTGTGTCCTGGGAACATGACTGAGGTTTGATTGCTGAAACCTGTGGCCTGCGAACATGACTCAGGTTTGATTCTGGAACCATGTGTCCTGGGAATATGACTGAGGTTTGATTTTGGAAACCTTTGGCCTGGGAAAATGACTGAGGTTTCATTTTGGAAACATGTGGCTTGGGATCATGACTGAGGTTTGATGGTGGAACACTCTCGCCTGGCAAAATGACTGAGGCTTGATTCTGGAACCCCGTGGCGTGGGAACTTGACATTGGTTTGATTCTGGAGCCCTATTTACTGGGAACATGACTGAGGTTTGATGGTTGAAACCTGTGGCCTGGCAAAATGAGTGAGGCTTGATGGTGGAACCCTGTGGCTTGGAAAGATGACTTAGGTTTGATTGTGGAACAGTCTTTCCTGGGAACATGACTGAGGTTTGATGGTGGAACCGTGGCCTAGCAACAGGACAGAGGTTTGATTGTGGAACCCTCTGGCCTGGGAATATGACTGAGGTTTAATTGTGGAACCCTGTGGCCTGGGAACATGACTGGGAGTTTATTTCTGAAACCTGTGTCCAGGGAACATGACTGAGGTTTTATTCTGGAACCATGTGGCCTGGGTATATGACTGACGTTTGATTCTGGAAACCATTGGCCTGGGAAGATGACTGATGTTAGAGTGTGGAATCCTGTGGCCTGGGAACATGACATCGGTGGATTCTGGAACCCTGTGGCCTGGGAACATGCCTGAGGTTTGATGGTGGAAACCTGTGGCCTGGCAACAGGACTGAGGTTTGATTCTGGAAGACTGTGGCTAGGGAACATGATATCGGCTTGATTCTGGCAACCTGTGTCCTGGGAACAAGACTGAGGTTTGATTCTGGAACCCTGTGCCTTGGGAACATGACTGAGGTTTGTTTCTGGAAGCCTGTTCCCTGGGAACATGACTGAGGCTTGATGGTGGAAGCATGGTCTGGCAACAGAACTGAGGTTTGATTGTGGAACCCTCTGGCCTGGGAATATGACTGAGCTTTTATTGTGGAACCCTGTGGCCTGGGAACATGACTGGGATTTTTTTTCTGAAACCTGTGTCCAGGGAACATGACTGAGGTTTTATTCTGGAACCCTGTGTCCTGGGAACACAACTGAGGTTTGATTCTGGAACCATGTGGCCTGGGAATATGACTGAGTTTTGATTCTGGAAACCATTGGCCTGGGAAGATGACTGATGTTAGAGTGTGGAATCCTGTGGCCTGGGAACATGACATCGGTTTGGATTCCGGTACCCTGTTGCCTGGGAACATGTAATCGGTTTGATTCTGGAAACCTGTGGCCGGGGAATATGACTGAGGTTTGATGGTGGTACCCTACGGCCTGGCAACATGACTGAAGTTTGATTCTGGATCCCTGTGTCCTGGGAACATGACTGAGGCGTGATTCTGGAACACTGTGGCCTGGGAACATGACATCTATTTAGATTGTGGAATACTGTGCCCCGGGAACCTGACTGAGCCTTGGTTCTGGAACCCTGTGGACTGGGAACATGACTGAGGTTTTATTCTGGAACCCTGTAGCCTGGGAACATAACTGAGGATTGATTCTGGAACCCTGTGGCCTGGGAACATGACATCGGTGGATTCTGGAACCCTGAGGCCTGGGAACATGACATCTGTTTAGATTGTGGAATACTGTGCCCCGGGAATCTGACTGAGCCTCGGTTCTGGAACCCTGTGGACTGGGAACATGACTGAGGTTTTATTCTGGATCCCTGTAGCCTGGGAACATAACTGAGGATTGATTCTGGAATCTTGTGGCCTGGGAAAATGACAACGGTGGATTCTGGATCCCTGTGGCCTGGGAATATGAGAACGTTTTGATTCTGGAACCCTGTGGCTTGGGAACATGCCTGAGGTTTGATGGTGGAAACCTGTGGCCTGGCAACATGACTGAGGTTTGATTCTGGAAGACTGTGGCTAGGGAACATGATATCGGGTTGATTCTGGAAACCCGTGTCCTGGGAACAAGACTGAGGTTTGATTCTGGAACCCTGTGCCTTGGGAACATGACTGAGGTTTGTTTCTGGAAACCTGTTCCCTGGGAACATGACTGAGGTTTGATTCTGGACACCTGTGTCCTGGGAACATGACTGAGGTTTGATTGATGAAACCTGTGGCCTGCGAACATGACTCAGGTTTGATTCTGGAACCATGTGTCCTGGGAATATGACTGAGGTTTGATTCTGGAAACCTTTGGCCTGGGAAAATGACTGAGGTTTCATTGTGGAAACATGTGGCTTGGGATCATGACTGAGGTTTGATGGTGTAACACTCTGGCCTGGCAAAATGACTGAGGCTTGATTCTGGAACCCTGTGGCCTGGCAACTTGACTGAGGTGTGATGGCAGAAACCTGTGGCCTGGCAACATGACTGAGTTTGATTGTGGCACCCTGTGCACGGGGAACATGACTGAGGCCTGATACTGGAACCCCGTGGCGTGGGAACTTGACATTGGTTTGATTCTGGAGCCCTGTTTACTGGGAACATGACTGAGGTTTGATGGTTGAAACCTGTGGCCTGGCAACATGATTGAGGTTTGATAGTGGAACCCTCAGGCTTGGGAACATGAGTGAGGCTTGATGGTGGAACCCTGTGGCCTGGCAACATGAGTGAGGCTTGATGGTGGAAGCCTGTGGCTTGGCAAGATGACTTAGGTTTGATTGTGGAACAGTCTGTCCTGGGAACATGACTGAGGCTTGATGGTGGAACCGTGGCCTAGCAACAGGACAGAGGTTTGATTGTGGAACCCTCTGGCCTGGGAATATGACTGAGGTTTAATTGTGGAACCCTGTGGCCTGGGAACATGACTGGGAGTTTATTTCTGAAATCTGTGTCCAGGGAACATGACTGAGGTTTTATTCTGGAACCATGTGGCCTGGGAATATGACTGACGTTTGATTCTGGAAACCATTGGCCTGGGAAGATGACTGATGTTAGAGTGTGGAATCCTGTGGCCTGGGAACATGACATCGGTGGATTCTGGAACCCTGTGGCCTGGGAACATGCCTGAGGTTTGATGGTGGAAACCTGTGGCCTGGCAACAGGACTGAGGTTTGATTCTGGAAGACTGTGGCTAGGGAACATGATATCGGGTTGATTCTGGCAACCTGTGTCCTGGGAACAAGACTGAGGTTTGATTCTGGAACCCTGTGCCTTGGGAACATGACTGAGGTTTGTTTCTGGAAGCCTGTTCCCTGGGAACATGACTGAGGCTTGATGGTGGAACCATGGTCTGGCAACAGAACTGAGGTTTGATTGTGGAACCCTCTGGCCTGGGAATATGACTGAGCTTTTATTGTGGAACCCTGTGGCCTGGGAACATGACTGGGATTTTATTTCTGAAACCTGTGTCCAGGGAACATGACTGAGGTTTTATTCTGGAACCCTGTGTCCTGGGAACACAACTGAGGTTTGATTCTGGAACCATGTGGCCTGGGAATATGACTGAGATTTGATTCTGGAAACCATTGGCCTGGGAAGATGACTGATGTTAGAGTGTGGAATCCTGTGGCCTGGGAACATGACATCGGTTTGGATTCCGGTACCCTGTTGCCTGGGAACATGTAATCGGTTTGATTCTGGAAACCTGTGGCCGGGGAATATGACTGAGGTTTGATGGTGGTACCCTATGGCCTGGCAACATGACTGAAGTTTGATTTTGGATCCCTGTGTCCTGGGAAAATGGCTGAGGCGTGATTCTGGAACACTGTGGCCTGGGAACATGACATCTATTTAGATTGTGGAATACTGTGCCCCGGGAACCTGACTGAGCCTTGGTTCTGGAACCCTGTGGACTGGGAACATGACTGAGGTTTTATTCTGGAACCCTGTAGCCTGGGAACATAACTGAGGATTGATTCTGGAACCCCGTGGCCTGGGAACATGACATCAGTGGATTCTGGAACCCTGAGGCCTGGGAACATGACATCTGTTTAGATTGTGGAATACTGTGCCCCGGGAACCTGACTGAGCCTCTGTTCTGGAACCCTGTGGCCTGGGAACATGACTGAGGTTTTATTCTGGAACCCTGTAGCCTGGGAACATAACTGAGGATTGATTCTGGAATCTTGTGGCCTGGGAAAATGACAACGGTGGATTCTGGAACCCTGTGGCCTGGGAACATGAGAATGGTTTGATTCTGGAACCCTGTGGCCTGGAAACATGCCTGAGGTTTGATGGTGGAAACCTGTGGCTTGGCAAGATGACTGAGGTTTGATTCTGGAAGACTGTGGCTAGGGAATATGATATCGGGTTGATTCTGGAAACCTGTGTCCTGGGAACAAGACTGAGGTTTGATTCTGGAACCCTGTGCCTTGGGAACATGACTGAGGTTTGTTTCTGGAAACCTGTTCCCTGGGAACATGACTGAGGTTTGATTCTGGACACCTGTGTCCTGGGAACATGACTGAGGTTTGATTGCTGAAACCTGTGGCCTGCGAACATGACTCAGGTTTGATTCTGGAACCATGTGTCCTGGGAATATGACTGAGGTTTGATTTTGGAAACCTTTGCCCTGGGAAAATGACTGAGGTTTCATTTTGGAAACATGTGGCTTGGGATCATGACTGAGGTTTGATGGTGGAACACTCTGGCCTGGCAAAATGACTGAGGCTTGATTCTGGAACCCTGTGGCCTGGCAACTTGACTGAGGTGTGATGGCAGAAACCTGTGGCCTGGCAACATGACTGAGTTTGATTGTGGCACCCTGTGCACGGGGAACATGACTGAGGCCTGATACTGGAACCCCGTGGCGTGGGAACTTGACATTGGTTTGATTCTGGAGCCCTGTTTACTGGGAACATGACTGAGGTTTGATGGTTGAAACCTGTGGCCTGGCAAAATGAGTGAGGCTTGATGGTGGAACCCTGTGGCTTGGAAAGATGACTTAGGTTTGATTGTGGAACAGTCTTTCCTGGGAACATGACTGAGGTTTGATGGTGGAACCGTGGCCTAGCAACAGGACAGAGGTTTGATTGTGGAACCCTCTGGCCTGGGAATATGACTGAGGTTTAATTGTGGAACCCTGTGGCCTGGGAACATGACTGGGAGTTTATTTCTGAAACCTGTGTCCAGGGAACATGACTGAGGTTTTATTCTGGAACCATGTCGCCTGGGAATATGACTGACGTTTGATTCTGGAAACCATTGGCCTGGGAAGATGACTGATGTTAGAGTGTGGAATCCTGTGGCCTGGGAACATGACATCGGTGGATTCTGGAACCCTGTGGCCTGGGAACATGCCTGAGGTTTGATGGTGGAAACCTGTGGCCTGGCAAGAGAACTGAGGTTTGATTCTGGAAGACTGTGGCTAGGGAACATGATATCGGGTTGATTCTGGCAACCTGTGTCCTGGGAACAAGACTGAGGTTTGATTCTGGAACCCTGTGCCTTGGGAACATGACTGAGGTTTGTTTCTGGAAGCCTGTTCCCTGGGAACATGACTGAGGCTTGATGGTGGAACCGTGGTCTGGCAACAGAACTGAGGTTTGATTGTGGAACCCTCTGGCCTGGGAATATGACTGAGCTTTTATTGTGGAACCCTGTGGCCTGGGAACATGACTGGGATTTTATTTCTGAAACCTGTGTCCAGGGAACATGACTGAGGTTTTATTCTGGAACCCTGTGTCCTGGGAACACAACTGAGGTTTGATTCTGGAACCATGTGGCCTGGGAATATGACTGAGGTTTGATTCTGGAAACCATTGGCCTGGGAAGATGACTGATGTTAGAGTGTGGAATCCTGTGGCCTGGGAACATGACATCGGTTTGGATTCCGGTACCCTGTTGCCTGGGAACATGAAATCGGTTTGATTCTGGAAACCTGTGTCCTGGGAAGATGACTGAGGTTTGATGGTGGTACCCTACGGCCTGGCAACATGACTGAAGTTTGATTCTGGATCCCTGTGTCCTGGGAACATGACTGAGGCGTGATTCTGGAACACTGTGTCCTGGGAACATGACATCTATTTAGATTGTGGAATACTGTGCCCCGGGAACCTGACTGAGCCTTGGTTCTGGAACCCTGTGGACTGGGAACATGACTGAGGTTTTATTCTGGAACCCTGTAGCCTGGGAACATAACTGAGGATTGATTCTGGAACCCTGTGGCCTGGGAACATGACATCGGTGGATTCTGGAACCCTGAGGCCTGGGAACATGACATCTGTTTAGATTGTGGAATACTGTGCCCCGGGAATCTGACTGAGCCTCGGTTCTGGAACCCTGTGGACTGGGAACATGACTGAGGTTTTATTCTGGATCCCTGTAGCCTGGGAACATAACTGAGGATTGATTCTGGAATCTTGTGGCCTGGGAAAATGACAACGGTGGATTCTGGATCCCTGTGGCCTGGGAACATGAGAACGTTTTGATTCTGGAACCCTGTGGCCTGGGAACATGCCTGAGGTTTGATGGTGGAAACCTGTGGCCTGGCAACATGACTGAGGTTTGATTCTGGAAGACTGTGGCTAGGGAACATGATATCGGGTTGATTCTGGCAACCTGTGTCCTGGGAACAAGACTGAGGTTTGATTGCTGAAACCTGTGGCCTGCGAACATGACTCAGGTTTGATTCTGGAACCATGTGTCCTGGGAATATGACTGAGGATTGTTTCTGGAAACCTGTTCCCTGGGAACATGACTGAGGTTTATTTCTGGACACCTGTGTCCTGGGAACATGACTGAGGTTTGATTGCTGAAACCTGTGGCCTGCGAACATGACTCAGGTTTGATTCTGGAACCATGTGTCCTGGGAATATGACTGAGGTTTGATTCTGGAAACCTTTGGCCTGGGAAAATGACTGAGGTTTCATTTTGGAAACATGTGGCTTGGGATCATGACTGAGGTTTGATGGTGGAACACTCTGGCCTGGCAAAATGACTGAGGCTTGATTCTGGAACCCTGTGGCCTGGCAACTTGACTGAGGTGTGATGGCAGAAACCTGTGGCCTGGCAACATGACTGAGTTTGATTGTGGCACCCTGTGCACGGGGAACATGACTGAGGCCTGATACTGGAACCCCGTGGCGTAGGAACTTGACATTGGTTTGATTCTGGAGCCCTGTTTACTGGGAACATGACTGAGGTTTGATGGTTGAAACCTGTGGCCTGGCAAAATGAGTGAGGCTTGATGGTGGAACCCTGTGGCTTGGAAAGATGACTTAGGTTTGATTGTGAAACAGTCTTTCCTGGGAACATGACTGAGGTTTGATTGTGGAACCGTGGCCTAGCAACAGGACAGAGGTTTGATTGTGGAACCCTCTGGCCTGGGAATATGACTGAGGTTTAATTGTGGAACCCTGTGGCCTGGCAACTTGACTGAGGTGTGATGGCAGAAACCTGTGGCCTGGCAACATGACTGAGTTTGATTGTGGCACCCTGTGCACGGGGAACATGACTGAGGCCTGATACTGGAACCCCGTGGCGTGGGAACTTGACATTGGTTTGATTCTGGAGCCCTGTTTACTGGGAACATGACTGAGGTTTGATTCTGGAAGCCTGTGGCTAGGGAACATGATATCGGGTTGATTCTGGAAACCTGTGTCCTGGGAACAAGACTGAGGTTTGATTCTGGAACCCTGTGCCTTGGGAACATGACTGAGGTTTGTTTCTGGAAACCTGTTCCCTGGGAACATGACTGAGGTTTGATTCTGGACACCTGTGTCCTGGGAACATGACTGAGGTTTGATTGCTGAAACCTGTGGCCTGCGAACATGACTCAGGTTTGATTCTGGAACCATGTGTCCTGGGAATATGACTGAGGTTTGATTCTGGAAACCTTTGGCCTTGGAAAATGACTGAGGTTTCATTGTGGAAACATGTGGCTTGGGATCATGACTGAGGTTTGATGGTGGAACACTCTGGCCTGGCAAAATGACTGAGGCTTGATTCTGGAAACCTGTGGCCTGGCAACTTGACTGAGGTGTGATGGCAGAAACCTGTGGCCTGGCAACATGACTGAGTTTGATTGTGGCACCCTGTGCACGGGGAACATGACTGAGGCCTGATACTGGAACCCCGTGGCGTGGGAACTTGACATTGGTTTGATTCTGGAGCCCTGTTTACTGGGAACATGACTGAGGTTTGATGGTTGAAACCTGTGGCCTGGCAACATGATTGAGGTTTGATAGTGGAACCCTCAGGCTTGGGAACATGAGTGAGGCTTGATGGTGGAACCCTGTGGCCTGGCAACATGAGTGAGGCTTGATGGTGGAAGCCTGTGGCTTGGCAAGATGACTTAGGTTTGATTGTGGAACAGACTTTCCTGGGAACATGACTGAGGCTTGATGGTGGAACCGTGGCCTAGCAACAGGACAGAGGTTTGATTGTGGAACCCTCTGGCCTGGGAATATGACTGAGGTTTAATTGTGGAACCCTGTGGCCTGGGAACATGACTGGGAGTTTATTTCTGAAACCTGTGTCCAGGGAACATGACTGAGGTTTTATTCTGGAACCATGTGGCCTGGGAATATGACTGACGTTTGATTCTGGAAACCATTGGCCTGGGAAGATGACTGATGTTAGAGTGTGGAATCCTGTGGCCTGGGAACATGACATCGGTGGATTCTGGAACCCTGTGGCCTGGGAACATGCCTGAGGTTTGATGGTGGAAACCTGTGGCCTGGCAACAGGACTGAGGTTTGATTCTGGAAGACTGTGGCTAGGGAACATGATATCGGCTTGATTCTGGCAACCTGTGTCCTGGGAAGAAGACTGAGGTTTGATTCTGGAACCCTGTGCCTTGGGAACATGACTGAGGTTTGTTTCTGGAAGCCTGTTCCCTGGGAACATGACTGAGGCTTGATGGTGGAAGCATGGTCTGGCAACAGAACTGAGGTTTGATTGTGGAACCCTCTGGCCTGGGAATATGACTGAGCTTTTATTGTGGAACCCTGTGGCCTGGGAACATGACTGGGATTTTATTTCTGAAACCTGTGTCCAGGGAACATGACTGAGGTTTTATTCTGGAACCCTGTGTCCTGGGAACACAACTGAGGTTTGATTCTGGAACCATGTGGCCTGGGAATATGACTGAGTTTTGATTCTGGAAACCATTGGCCTGGGAAGATGACTGATGTTAGAGTGTGGAATCCTGTGGCCTGGGAACATGACATCGGTTTGGATTCCGGTACCCTGTTGCCTGGGAACATGTAATCGGTTTGATTCTGGAAACCTGTGGCCGGGGAATATGACTGAGGTTTGATGGTGGTACCCTATGGCCTGGCAACATGACTGAAGTTTGATTCTGGATCCCTGTGTCCTGGGAACATGGCTGAGGCGTGATTCTGGAACACTGTGGCCTGGGAACATGACATCTATTTAGATTGTGGAATACTGTGCCCCGGGAACCTGACTGAGCCTTGGTTCTGGAACCCTGTGGACTGGGAACATGACTGAGGTTTTATTCTGGAACCCTGTAGCCTGGGAACATAACTGAGGATTGATTCTGGAACCCCGTGGCCTGGGAACATGACATCAGTGGATTTTGGAACCCTGAGGCCTGGGAACATGACATCTGTTTAGATTGTGGAATACTGTGCCCCGGGAACCTGACTGATCCTCTGTTCTGGAACCCTGTGGCCTGGGAACATGACTGAGGTTTTATTCTGGAACCCTGTAGCCTGGGAACATAACTGAGGATTGATTCTGGAATCTTGTGGCCTGGGAAAATGACAACGGTGGATTCTGGAACCCTGTGGCCTGGGAACATGAGAATGGTTTGATTCTGGAACCCTGTGGCCTGGGAACATGCCTGAGGTTTGATGGTGGAAACCTGTGGCCTGGCAAGATGACTGAGGTTTGATTCTGGAAGACTGTGGCTAGGGAATATGATATCGGGTTGATTCTGGAAACCTGTTCCCTGGGAACATGACTGAGGTTTGATTCTGGACACCTGTGTCCTGGGAACATGACTGAGGTTTGATTTTGGAAACATGTGGCTTGGGATCATGACTGAGGTTTGATGGTGGAACACTCTGGCCTGGCAAAATGACTGAGGCTTGATTCTGGAACCCTGTGGCTTGGCAACTTGACTGAGGTGTGATGGCAGAAACCTGTGGCCTGGCAACATGACTGAGTTTGATTGTGGCACCCTGTGCACGGGGAACATGACTGAGGCCTGATACTGGAACCCCGTGGCGTGGGAACTTGACATTGGTTTGATTCTGGAGCCCTGTTTACTGGGAACATGACTGAGGTTTGATGGTTGAAACCTGTGGCCTGGCAACATGATTGAGGTTTGATAGTGGAACCCTCAGGCTTGGGAACATGAGTGAGGCTTGATGGTGGAACCCTGTGGCCTGGCAACATGAGTGAGGCTTGATGGTGGAAGCCTGTGGCTTGGCAAGATGACTTAGGTTTGATTGTGGAACAGTCTTTCCTGGGAACATGACTGAGGCTTGATGGTGGAACCGTGGCCTAGCAACAGGACAGAGGTTTGATTGTGGAACCCTCTGGCCTGGGAATATGACTGAGGTTTAATTGTGGAACCCTGTGGCCTGGGAACATGACTGGGAGTTTATTTCTGAAACCTGTGTCCAGGGAACATGACTGAGGTTTTATTCTGGAACCATGTGGCCTGGGAATATGACTGACGTTTGATTCTGGAAACCATTGGCCTGGGAAGATGACTGATGTTAGAGTGTGGAATCCTGTGGCCTGGGAACATGACATCGGTGGATTCTGGAACCCTGTGGCCTGGGAACATGCCTGAGGTTTGATGGTGGAAACCTGTGGCCTGGCAACAGGACTGAGGTTTGATTCTGGAAGACTGTGGCTAGGGAACATGATATCGGCTTGATTCTGGCAACCTGTGTCCTGGGAACAAGACTGAGGTTTGATTCTGGAACCCTGTGCCTTGGGAACATGACTGAGGTTTGTTTCTGGAAGCCTGTTCCCTGGGAACATGACTGAGGCTTGATGGTGGAAGCATGGTCTGGCAACAGAACTGAGGTTTGATTGTGGAACCCTCTGGCCTGGGAATATGACTGAGCTTTTATTGTGGAACCCTGTGGCCTGGGAACATGACTGGGATTTTATTTCTGAAACCTGTGTCCAGGGAACATGACTGAGGTTTTATTCTGGAACCCTGTGTCCTGGGAACACAACTGAGGTTTGATTCTGGAACCATGTGGCCTGGGAATATGACTGAGTTTTGATTCTGGAAACCATTGGCCTGGGAAGATGACTGATGTTAGAGTGTGGAATCCTGTGGCCTGGGAACATGACATCGGTTTGGATTCCGGTACCCTGTTGCCTGGGAACATGTAATCGGTTTGATTCTGGAAACCTGTGGCCGGGGAATATGACTCAGGTTTGATGGTGGTACCCTATGGCCTGGCAACATGACTGAAGTTTGATTTTGGATCCCTGTGTCCTGGGAACATGGCTGAGGCGTGATTCTGGAACACTGTGGCCTGGGAACATGACATCTATTTAGATTGTGGAATACTGTGCCCCGGGAACCTGACTGAGCCTTGGTTCTGGAACCCTGTGGACTGGGAACATGACTGAGGTTTTATTCTGGAACCCTGTAGCCTGGGAACATAACTGAGGATTGATTCTGGAACCCCGTGGCCTGGGAACATGACATCAGTGGATTCTGGAACCCTGAGGCCTGGGAACATGACATCTGTTTAGATTGTGGAATACTGTGCCCCGGGAACCTGACTGATCCTCTGTTCTGGAACCCTGTGGCCTGGGAACATGACTGAGGTTTTATTCTGGAACCCTGTAGCCTGGGAACATAACTGAGGATTGATTCTGGAATCTTGTGGCCTGGGAAAATGACAACGGTGGATTCTGGAACCCTGTGGCCTGGGAACATGAGAACGGTTTGATTCTGGAACCCTGTGGCCTGGGAACATGCCTGAGGTTTGATGGTGGAAACCTGTGGCCTGGCAAGATGACTGAGGTTTGATTCTGGAAGACTGTGGCTAGGGAATATGATATCGGGTTGATTCTGGAAACCTGTGTCCTGGGAACAAGACTGAGGTTTGATTCTGGAACCCTGTGCCTTGGGAACATGACTGAGGTTTGTTTCTGGAAACCTGTTCCCTGGGAACATGACTGAGGTTTGATTCTGGACACCTGTGTCCTGGGAACATGACTGAGGTTTGATTGCTGAAACCTGTGGCCTGCGAACATGACTCAGGTTTGATTCTGGAACCATGTGTCCTGGGAATATGACTGAGGTTTGATTTTGGAAACCTTTGCCCTGGGAAAATGACTGAGGTTTCATTTTGGAAACATGTGGCTTGGGATCATGACTGAGGTTTGATGGTGGAACACTATGGCCTGGCAAAATGACTGAGGCTTGATTCTGGAACCCTGTGGCCTGGCAACTTGACTGAGGTGTGATGGCAGAAACCTGTGGCCTGGCAACATGACTGAGTTTGATTGTGGCACCCTGTGCACGGGGAACATGACTGAGGCCTGATACTGGAACCCCGTGGCGTGGGAACTTGACATTGGTTTGATTCTGGAGCCCTGTTTACTGGGAACATGACTGAGGTTTGATGGTTGAAACCTGTGGCCTGGCAAAATGAGTGAGGCTTAATGGTGGAACCCTGTGGCTTGGAAAGATGACTTAGGTTTGATTGTGGAACAGTCTTTCCTGGGAACATGACTGAGGTTTGATGGTGGAACCGTGGCCTAGCAACAGGACAGAGGTTTGATTGTGGAACCCTCTGGCCTGGGAATATGACTGAGGTTTAATTGTGGAACCCTGTGGCCTGGGAACATGACTGGGAGTTTATTTCTGAAACCTGTGTCCAGGGAACATGACTGAGGTTTTATTCTGGAACCATGTCGCCTGGGAATATGACTGACGTTTGATTCTGGAAACCATTGGCCTGGGAAGATGACTGATGTTAGAGTGTGGAATCCTGTGGCCTGGGAACATGACATCGGTGGATTCTGGAACCCTGTGGCCTGGGAACATGCCTGAGGTTTGATGGTGGAAACCTGTGGCCTGGCAAGAGAACTGAGGTTTGATTCTGGAAGACTGTGGCTAGGGAACATGATATCGGGTTGATTCTGGCAACCTGTGTCCTGGGAACAAGACTGAGGTTTGATTCTGGAACCCTGTGCCTTGGGAACATGACTGAGGTTTGTTTCTGGAAGCCTGTTCCCTGGGAACATGACTGAGGCTTGATGGTGGAACCGTGGTCTGGCAACAGAACTGAGGTTTGATTGTGGAACCCTCTGGCCTGGGAATATGACTGAGCTTTTATTGTGGAACCCTGTGGCCTGGGAACATGACTGGGATTTTATTTCTGAAACCTGTGTCCAGGGAACATGACTGAGGTTTTATTCTGGAACCCTGTGTCCTGGGAACACAACTGAGGTTTGATTCTGGAACCCTGTAGCCTGGGAACATAACTGAGGATTGATTCTGGAATCTTGTGGCCTGGGAAAATGACAACGGTGGATTCTGGATCCCTGTGGCCTGGGAACATGAGAACGTTTTGATTCTGGAACCCTGTGGCCTGGGAATATGACTGAGGTTTGATTCTGGAAACCATTGGCCTGGGAAGATGACTGATGTTAGAGTGTGGAATCCTGTGGCCTGGGAACATGACATCGGTGGATTCTGGAACCCTGTGGCCTGGGAACATGCCTGAGGTTTGATGGTGGAAACCTGTGGCCTGGCAACAGGACTGAGGTTTGATTCTGGAAGACTGTGGCTAGGGAACATGATATCGGGTTGATTCTGGCAACCTGTGTCCTGGGAACAAGACTGAGGTTTGATTCTGGAACCCTGTGCCTTGGGAACATGACTGAGGTTTGTTTTCGGAAGCCTGTTCCCTGGGAACATGACTGAGGCTTGATGGTGGAACCGTGGTCTGGCAACCGAACTGAGGTTTGATTGTGGAACCCTGTGTCCTGGGAACACAACTGAGGTTTGATTCTGGAACCGTGTGGCCTGGGAATTTGACTGAGGTTTGATTCTGGAAACCATTGGCCTGGGAAGATGACTGATGTTAGAGTGTGGAATCCTGTGGCCTGGGAACATGACATCGGTTTGGATTCCGGTACCCTGTTGCCTGGGAACATGAAATCGGTTTGATTCTGGAAACCTGAGGCCTGGGAATATGACTGAGGTTTGATGGTGGTACCCTATGGCCTGGCAACATGACTGAAGTTTGATTCTGTATCCCTGTGGCCTGGGAACGTGACTGAGGCGTGATTCTGGAAAACTGTGGCCTGGGAACCTGACATCTATTTAGATTGTGGAATACTGTGCCCCGGGAACCTGACTGAGCCTTGGTTCTGGAACCCTGTGGACTGGGAACATGACTGAGGTTTTATTCTGGAACCCTGTAGCCTGGGAACATAACTGAGGATTGATTCTGGAACCCTGTGGCCTGGGAACATGACATCGGTGGATTCTGGAACCCTGAGGCCTGGGAACATGACATCTGTTTAGATTGTGGAATACTGTGCCCCGGGAATCTGACTGAGCCTCGGTTCTGGAACCCTGTGGACTGGGAACATGACTGAGGTTTTATTCTGGATCCCTGTAGCCTGGGAACATAACTGAGGATTGATTCTGGAATCTTGTGGCCTGGGAAAATGACAACGGTGGATTCTGGATCCCTGTGGCCTGGGAACATGAGAACGTTTTGATTCTGGAACCCTGTGGCCTGGGAACATGCCTGAGGTTTGATGGTGGAAACCTGTGGCCTGGCAACAGGACTGAGGTTTGATTCTGGAAGACTGTGGCTAGGGAACATGATATCGGCTTGATTCTGGCAACCTGTGTCCTGGGAACAAGACTGAGGTTTGATTGCTGAAACCTGTGGCCTGCGAACATGACTCAGGTTTGATTCTGGAACCATGTGTCCTGGGAATATGACTGAGGTTTGTTTCTGGAAACCTGTTCCCTGGGAACATGACTGAGGTTTGATTCTGGACACCTGTGTCCTGGGAACATGACTGAGGTTTGATTGCTGAAACCTGTGGCCTGCGAACATGACTCAGGTTTGATTCTGGAGCCATGTGTCCTGGGAATATGACTGAGGTTTGATTCTGGAAACCTTTGGCCTGGGAAAATGACTGAGGTTTCATTGTGGAAACATGTGGCTTGGGATCATGACTGAGGTTTGATGGTGGAACACTATGGCCTGGCAAAATGACTGAGGCTTGATTCTGGAACCCTGTGGCCTGGCAACTTGACTGAGGTGTGATGGCAGAAACCTGTGGACTGGCAACATGACTGAGTTTGATTGTGGCACCCTGTGCACGGGGAACATGACTGAGGCCTGATACTGGAACCCCGTGGCGTGGGAACTTGACATTGGTTTGATTCTGGAGCCCTGTTTACTGGGAACATGACTGAGGTTTGATGGTTGAAACCTGTGGCCTGGCAACATGATTGAGGTTTGATAGTGGAACCCTCAGGCTTGGGAACATGAGTGAGGCTTGATGGTGGAACCCTGTGGCCTGGCAACATGAGTGAGGCTTGATGGTGGAAGCCTGTGGCTTGGAAAGATGACTTAGGTTTGATTGTGGAACAGTCTTTCCTGGGAACATGACTGAGGCTTGATGGTGGAACCGTGGCCTAGCAACAGGACAGAGGTTTGATTGTGGAACCCTCTGGCCTGGGAATATGACTGAGGTTTAATTGTGGAACCCTGTGGCCTGGGAACATGACTGGGAGTTTATTTCTGAAACCTGTGTCCAGGGAACATGACTGAGGTTTTATTCTGGAACCATGTGGCCTGGGAATATGACTGACGTTTGATTCTGGAAACCATTGGCCTGGGAAGATGACTGATGTTAGAGTGTGTAATCCTGTGGCCTGGGAACATGACATCGGTGGATTCTGGAACCCTGTGGCCTGGGAACATGCCTGAGGTTTGATGGTGGAAACCTGTGGCCTGGCAACAGGACTGAGGTTTGATTCTGGAAGACTGTGGCTAGGGAACATGATATCGGCTTGATTCTGGCAACCTGTGTCCTGGGAACAAGACTGAGGTTTGATTCTGGAACCCTGTGCCTTGGGAACATGACTGAGGTTTGTTTCTGGAAGCCTGTTCCCTGGGAACATGACTGAGGCTTGATGGTGGAAGCATGGTCTGGCAACAGAACTGAGTTTTGATTGTGGAACCCTCTGGCCTGGGAATATGACTGAGCTTTTATTGTGGAACCCTGTGGCCTGGGAACATGACATCAGTGGATTCTGGAACCCTGAGGCCTGGGAACATGACATCTGTTTAGATTGTGGAATACTGTGCCCCGGGAACCTGACTGATCCTCTGTTCTGGAACCCTGTGGCCTGGGAACATGACTGAGGTTTTATTCTGGAACCCTGTAGCCTGGGAACATAACTGAGGATTGATTCTGGAATCTTTTGGCCTGGGAAAATGACAACGGTGGATTCTGGAACCCTGTGGCCTGGGAACATGAGAATGGTTTGATTCTGGAACCCTGTGGCCTGGGAACATGCCTGAGGTTTGATGGTGGAAACCTGTGGCCTGGCAAGATGACTGAGGTTTGATTCTGGAAGACTGTGGCTAGGGAATATGATATCGGGTTGATTCTGGAAACCTGTGTCCTGGGAACAAGACTGAGGTTTGATTCTGGAACCCTGTGCCTTGGGAACATGACTGAGGTTTGTTTCTGGAAACCTGTGTCCAGGGAACATGACTGAGGTTTTATTCTGGAACCCTGTGTCCTGGGAACACAACTGAGGTTTGATTCTGGATCCATGTGGCCTGGGAATATGACTGAGGTTTGATTCTGGAAACCATTGGCCTGGGAAGATGACTGATGTTAGAGTGTGGAATCCTGTGGCCTGGGAACATGACATCGGTTTGGATTCCGGTACCCTGTTGCCTGGGAACATGTAATCGGTTTGATTCTGGAAACCTGTGGCCGGGGAATATGACTCAGGTTTGATGGTGGTACCCTATGGCCTGGCAACATGACTGAAGTTTGATTCTGGATCCCTGTGTCCTGGGAACATGGCTGAGGCGTGATTCTGGAACACTGTGGCCTGGGAACATGACATCTATTTAGATTGTGGAATACTGTGCCCCGGGAACCTGACTGAGCCTTGGTTCTGGAACCCTGTGGACTGGGAACATGACTGAGGTTTTATTCTGGAACCCTGTAGCCTGGGAACATAACTGAGGATTGATTCTGGAACCCCGTGGCCTGGGAACATGACATCTGTTTAGATTGTGGAATACTGTGCCCCGGGAACCTGACTGATCCTCTGTTCTGGAACCCTGTGGCCTGGGAACATGACTGAGGTTTTATTCTGGAACCCTGTAGCCTGGGAACATAACTGAGGATTGATTCTGGAATCTTGTGGCCTGGGAAAATGACAACGGTGGATTCTGGAACCCTGTGGCCTGGGAACATGAGAATGGTTTGATTCTGGAACCCTGTGGCCTGGGAACATGCCTGAGGTTTGATGGTGGAAACCTGTGGCCTGGCAAGATGACTGAGGTTTGATTCTGGAAGACTGTGGCTAGGGAATATGATATCGGGTTGATTCTGGAAACCTGTGTCCTGGGAACAAGACTGAGGTTTGATTCTGGAACCCTGTGCCTTGGGAACATGACTGAGGTTTGTTTCTGGAAACCTGTTCCCTGGGAACATGACTGAGGTTTGATTCTGGACACCTGTGTCCTGGGAACATGACTGAGGTTTGATTGCTGAAACCTGTGGCCTGCGAACATGACTCAGGTTTGATTCTGGAACCATGTGTCCTGGGAATATGACTCAGGTTTGATTCTGGATCCATGTGTCCTGGGAATATGACTGAGGTTTGATTTTGGAAACCTTTGGCCTGGGAAAATGACTGAGGTTTCATTTTGGAAACATGTGGCTTGGGATCATGACTGAGGTTTGATGGTGGAACACTCTGGCCTGGCAAAATGACTGAGGCTTGATTCTGGAACCCTGTGGCCTGGCAACTTGACTGAGGTGTGATGGCAGAAACCTGTGGCCTGGCAACATGACTGAGTTTGATTGTGGCACCCTGTGCACGGGGAACATGACTGAGGCCTGATACTGGAACCCCGTGGCGTGGGAACTTGACATTGGTTTGATTCTGGAGCCCTGTTTACTGGGAACATGACTGAGGTTTGATGGTTGAAACCTGTGGCCTGGCAAAATGAGTGAGGCTTGATGGTGGAACCCTGTGGCTTGGAAAGATGACTTAGGTTTGATTGTGGAACAGTCTTTCCTGGGAACATGACTGAGGTTTGATGGTGGAACCGTGGCCTAGCAACAGGACAGAGGTTTGATTGTGGAACCCTCTGGCCTGGGAATATGACTGAGGTTTAATTGTGGAACCCTGTGGCCTGGGAACATGACTGGGAGTTTATTTCTGAAACCTGTGTCCAGGGAACATGACTGAGGTTTTATTCTGGAACCATGTGGCCTGGGTATATGACTGACGTTTGATTCTGGAAACCATTGGCCTGGGAAGATGACTGATGTTAGAGTGTGGAATCCTGTGGCCTGGGAACATGACATCGGTGGATTCTGGAACCCTGTGGCCTGGGAACATGCCTGAGGTTTGATGGTGGAAACCTGTGGCCTGGCAACAGGACTGAGGTTTGATTCTGGAAGACTGTGGCTAGGGAACATGATATCGGCTTGATTCTGGCAACCTGTGTCCTGGGAACAAGACTGAGGTTTGATTCTGGAAACCTGTGCCTTGGGAACATGACTGAGGTTTGTTTCTGGAAGCCTGTTCCCTGGGAACATGACTGAGGCTTGATGGTGGAAGCATGGTCTGGCAACAGAACTGAGGTTTGATTGTGGAACCCTCTGGCCTGGGAATATGACTGAGCTTTTATTGTGGAACCCTGTGGCCTGGGAACATGACTGGGATTTTATTTCTGAAACCTGTGTCCAGGGAACATGACTGAGGTTTTATTCTGGAACCCTGTGTCCTGGGAACACAACTGAGGTTTGATTCTGGAACCATGTGGCCTGGGAATATGACTGAGTTTTGATTCTGGAAACCATTGGCCTGGGAAGATGACTGATGTTAGAGTGTGGAATCCTGTGGCCTGGGAACATGACATCGGTTTGGATTCCGGTACCCTGTTGCCTGGGAACATGTAATCGGTTTGATTCTGGAAACCTGTGGCCGGGGAATATGACTGAGGTTTGATGGTGGTACCCTATGGCCTGGCAACATGACTGAAGTTTGATTCTGGATCCCTGTGTCCTGGGAACATGGCTGAGGCGTGATTCTGGAACACTGTGGCCTGGGAACATGACATCTATTTAGATTGTGGAATACTGTGCCCCGGGAAACTGACTGAGCCTTGGTTCTGGAACCCTGTGGACTGGGAACATGACTGAGGTTTTATTCTGGAACCCTGTAGCCTGGGAACATAACTGAGGATTGATTCTGGAACCCCGTGGCCTGGGAACATGACATCAGTGGATTCTGGAACCCTGAGGCCTGGGAACATGACATCTGTTTAGATTGTGGAATACTGTGCCCCGGGAACCTGACTGATCCTCTGTTCTGGAACCCTGTGCCCTGGGAACATGACTGAGGTTTTATTCTGGAACCCTGTAGCCTGGGAACATAACTGAGGATTGATTCTGGAATCTTGTGGCCTGGGAAAATGACAACGGTGGATTCTGGAACCCTGTGGCCTGGGAACATGAGAATGGTTTGATTCTGGAACCCTGTGGCCTGGGAACATGCCTGAGGTTTGATGGTGGAAACCTGTGGCCTGGCAAGATGACTGAGGTTTGATTCTGGAAGACTGTGGCTAGGGAATATGATATCGGGTTGATTCTGGAAACCTGTGTCCTGGGAACAAGACTGAGGTTTGATTCTGGAACCCTGTGCCTTGGGAACATGACTGAGGTTTGTTTCTGGAAACCTGTTCCCTGGGAACATGACTGAGGTTTGATTCTGGACACCTGTGTCCTGGGAACATGACTGAGGTTTGATTGCTGAAACCTGTGGCCTGCGAACATGACTCAGGTTTGATTCTGGAACCATGTGTCCTGGGAATATGACTGAGGTTTGATTCTGGAAACCTTTGGCCTGGGAAAATGACTGAGGTTTCATTGTGGAAACATGTGGCTTGGGATCATGACTGAGGTTTGATGGTGGAACACTATGCCCTGGCAAAATGACTGAGGCTTGATTCTGGAACCCTGTGGCCTGGCAACTTGACTGAGGTGTGATGGCAGAAACCTGTGGCCTGGCAACATGACTGAGTTTGATTGTGGCACCCTGTGCACGGGGAACATGACTGAGGCCTGATACTGGAACCCCGTGGCGTGGGAACTTGACATTGGTTTGATTCTGGAGCCCTGTTTACTGGGAACATGACTGAGGTTTGATGGTTGAAACCTGTGGCCTGGCAACATGATTGAGGTTTGATAGTGGAACCCTCAGGCTTGGGAACATGAGTGAGGCTTGATGGTGGAACCCTGTGGCCTGGCAACATGAGTGAGGCTTGATGGTGGAAGCCTGTGGCTTGGCAAGATGACTTAGGTTTGATTGTGGAACAGTCTTTCCTGGGAACATGACTGAGGCTTGATGGTGGAACCGTGGCCTAGCAACAGGACAGAGGTTTGATTGTGGAACCCTCTGGCCTGGGAATATGACTGAGGTTTAATTGTGGAACCCTGTGGCCTGGGAACATGACTGGGAGTTTATTTCTGAAACCTGTGTCCAGGGAACATGACTGAGGTTTTATTCTGGAACCATGTGGCCTGGGAATATGACTGACGTTTGATTCTGGAAACCATTGGCCTGGGAAGATGACTGATGTTAGAGTGTGGAATCCTGTGGCCTGGGAACATGACATCGGTGGATTCTGGAACCCTGTGGCCTGGGAACATGCCTGAGGTTTGATGGTGGAAACCTGTGGCCTGGCAAGAGAACTGAGGTTTGATTCTGGAAGACTGTGGCTAGGGAACATGATATCGGCTTGATTCTGGCAACCTGTGTCCTGGGAACAAGACTGAGGTTTGATTCTGGAACCCTGTGCCTTGGGAACATGACTGAGGTTTGTTTCTGGAAGCCTGTTCCCTGGGAACATGACTGAGGCTTGATGGTGGAAGCATGGTCTGGCAACAGAACTGAGGTTTGATTGTGGAACCCTCTGGCCTGGGAATATGACTGAGCTTTTATTGTGGAACCCTGTGGCCTGGGAACATGACTGGGATTTTATTTCTGAAACCTGTGTCCAGGGAACATGACTGAGGTTTTATTCTGGAACCCTGTGTCCTGGGAACACAACTGAGGTTTGATTCTGGAACCATGTGGCCTGGGAATATGACTGAGTTTTGATTCTGGAAACCATTGGCCTGGGAAGATGACTGATGTTAGAGTGTGGAATCCTGTGGCCTGGGAACATGACATCGGTTTGGATTCCGGTACCCTGTTGCCTGGGAACATGTAATCGGTTTGATTCTGGAAACCTGTGGCCGGGGAATATGACTGAGGTTTGATGGTGGTACCCTATGGCCTGGCAACATGACTGAAGTTTGATTCTGGATCCCTGTGTCCTGGGAACATGGCTGAGGCGTGATTCTGGAACACTGTGGCCTGGGAACATGACATCTATTTAGATTGTGGAATACTGTGCCCCGGGAAACTGACTGAGCCTTGGTTCTGGAACCCTGTGGACTGGGAACATGACTGAGGTTTTATTCTGGAACCCTGTAGCCTGGGAACATAACTGAGGATTGATTCTGGAACCCCGTGGCCTGGGAACATGACATCAGTGGATTCTGGAACCCTGAGGCCTGGGAACATGACATCTGTTTAGATTGTGGAATACTGTGCCCCGGGAACCTGACTGATCCTCTGTTCTGGAACCCTGTGCCCTGGGAACATGACTGAGGTTTTATTCTGGAACCCTGTAGCCTGGGAACATAACTGAGGATTGATTCTGGAATCTTGTGGCCTGGGAAAATGACAACGGTGGATTCTGGAACCCTGTGGCCTGGGAACATGAGAATGGTTTGATTCTGGAACCCTGTGGCCTGGGAACATGCCTGAGGTTTGATGGTGGAAACCTGTGGCCTGGCAAGATGACTGAGGTTTGATTCTGGAAGACTGTGGCTAGGGAATATGATATCGGGTTGATTCTGGAAACCTGTGTCCTGGGAACAAGACTGAGGTTTGATTCTGGAACCCTGTGCCTTGGGAACATGACTGAGGTTTGTTTCTGGAAACCTGTTCCCTGGGAACATGACTGAGGTTTGATTCTGGACACCTGTGTCCTGGGAACATGACTGAGGTTTGATTGCTGAAACCTGTGGCTTGCGAACATGACTCAGGTTTGATTCTGGAACCATGTGTCCTGGGAATATGACTGAGGTTTGATTTTGGAAACCTTTGGCCTGGGAAAATGACTGAGGTTTCATTTTGGAAACATGTGGCTTGGGATCATGACTGAGGTTTGATGGTGGAACACTCTGGCCTGGCAAAATGACTGAGGCTTGATTCTGGAACCCTGTGGCCTGGCAACTTGACTGAGGTGTGATGGCAGAAACCTGTGGCCTGGCAACATGACTGAGTTTGATTGTGGCACCCTGTGCACGGGGAACATGACTGAGGCCTGATACTGGAACCCCGTGGCGTGGGAACTTGACATTGGTTTGATTCTGGAGCCCTGTTTACTGGGAACATGACTGAGGTTTGATGGTTGAAACCTGTGGCCTGGCAAAATGAGTGAGGCTTGATGGTGGAACCCTGTGGCTTGGAAAGATGACTTAGGTTTGATTGTGGAACAGTCTTTCCTGGGAACATGACTGAGGTTTGATGGTGGAACCGTGGCCTAGCAACAGGACAGAGGTTTGATTGTGGAACCCTCTGGCCTGGGAATATGACTGAGGTTTAATTGTGGAACCCTGTGGCCTGGGAACATGACTGGGAGTTTATTTCTGAAACCTGTGTCCAGGGAACATGACTGAGGTTTTATTCTGGAACCATGTGGCCTGGGTATATGACTGACGTTTGATTCTGGAAACCATTGGCCTGGGAAGATGACTGATGTTAGAGTGTGGAATCCTGTGGCCTGGGAACATGACATCGGTGGATTCTGGAACCCTGTGGCCTGGGAACATGCCTGAGGTTTGATGGTGGATACCTGTGGCCTGGCAACAGGACTGAGGTTTGATTCTGGAAGACTGTGGCTAGGGAACATGATATCGGCTTGATTCTGGCAACCTGTGTCCTGGGAACAAGACTGAGGTTTGATTCTGGAACCCTGTGCCTTGGGAACATGACTGAGGTTTGTTTCTGGAAGCCTGTTCCCTGGGAACATGACTGAGGCTTGATGGTGGAAGCATGGTCTGGCAACAGAACTGAGGTTTGATTGTGGAACCCTCTGGCCTGGGAATATGACTGAGCTTTTATTGTGGAACCCTGTGGCCTGGGAACATGACTGGGATTTTATTTCTGAAACCTGTGTCCAGGGAACATGACTGAGGTTTTATTCTGGAACCCTGTGTCCTGGGAACACAACTGAGGTTTGATTCTGGAACCATGTGGCCTGGGAATATGACTGAGTTTTGATTCTGGAAACCATTGGCCTGGGAAGATGACTGATGTTAGAGTGTGGAATCCTGTGGCCTGGGAACATGACATCGGTTTGGATTCCGGTACCCTGTTGCCTGGGAACATGTAATCGGTTTGATTCTGGAAACCTGTGGCCGGGGAATATGACTGAGGTTTGATGGTGGTACCCTATGGCCTGGCAACATGACTGAAGTTTGATTCTGGATCCCTGTGTCCTGGGAACATGGCTGAGGCGTGATTCTGGAACACTGTGGCCTGGGAACATGACATCTATTTAGATTGTGGAATACTGTGCCCCGGGAACCTGACTGAGCCTTGGTTCTGGAACCCTGTGGACTGGGAACATGACTGAGGTTTTATTCTGGAACCCTGTAGCCTGGGAACATAACTGAGGATTGATTCTGGAACCCCGTGGCCTGGGAACATGACATCAGTGGATTCTGGAACCCTGAGGCCTGGGAACATGACATCTGTTTAGATTGTGGAATACTGTGCCCCGGGAACCTGACTGATCCTCTGTTCTGGAACCCTGTGGCCTGGGAACATGACTGAGGTTTTATTCTGGAACCCTGTAGCCTGGGAACATAACTGAGGATTGATTCTGGAATCTTGTGGCCTGGGAAAATGACAACGGTGGATTCTGGAACCCTGTGGCCTGGGAACATGAGAATGGTTTGATTCTGGAACCCTGTGGCCTGGGAACATGCCTGAGGTTTGATGGTGGAAACCTGTGGCCTGGCAAGATGACTGAGGTTTGATTCTGGAAGACTGTGGCTAGGGAATATGATATCGGGTTGATTCTGGAAACCTGTGTCCTGGGAACAAGACTGAGGTTTGATTCTGGAACCCTGTGCCTTGGGAACATGACTGAGGTTTGTTTCTGGAAACCTGTTCCCTGGGAACATGACTGAGGTTTGATTCTGGACACCTGTGTCCTGGGAACATGACTGAGGTTTGATTGCTGAAACCTGTGGCCTGCGAACATGACTCAGGTTTGATTCTGGAACCATGTGTCCTGGGAATATGACTGAGGTTTGATTTTGGAAACCTTTGGCCTGGGAAAATGACTGAGGTTTCATTTTGGAAACATGTGGCTTGGGATCATGACTGAGGTTTGATGGTGGAACACTCTGGCCTGGCAAAATGACTGAGGCTTGATTCTGGAACCCTGTGGCCTGGCAACTTGACTGAGGTGTGATGGCAGAAACCTGTGGCCTGGCAACATGACTGAGTTTGATTGTGGCACCCTGTGCACGGGGAACATGACTGAGGCCTGATACTGGAACCCCGTGGCGTGGGAACTTGACATTGGTTTGATTCTGGAGCCCTATTTACTGGGAACATGACTGAGGTTTGATGGTTGAAACCTGTGGCCTGGCAAAATGAGGGAGGCTTGATGGTGGAACCCTGTGGCTTGGAAAGATGACTTAGGTTTGATTGTGGAACAGTCTTTCCTGGGAACATGACTGAGGTTTGATGGTGGAACCGTGGACTAGCAACAGGACAGAGGTTTGATTGTGGAACCCTCTGGCCTGGGAATATGACTGAGGTTTAATTGTGGAACCCTGTGGCCTGGGAACATGACTGGGAGTTTATTTCTGAAACCTGTGTCCAGGGAACATGACTGAGGTTTTATTCTGGAACCATGTGGCCTGGGTATATGACTGACGTTTGATTCTGGAAACCATTGGCCTGGGAAGATGACTGATGTTAGAGTGTGGAATCCTGTGGCCTGGGAACATGACATCGGTGGATTCTGGAACCCTGTGGCCTGGGAACATGCCTGAGGTTTGATGGTGGAAACCTGTGGCCTGGCAACAGGACTGAGGTTTGATTCTGGAAGACTGTGGCTAGGGAACATGATATCGGCTTGATTCTGGCAACCTGTGTCCTGGGAACAAGACTGAGGTTTGATTCTGGAACCCTGTGCCTTGGGAACATGACTGAGGTTTGTTTCTGGAAGCCTGTTCCCTGGGAACATGACTGAGGCTTGATGGTGGAACCGTGGTCTGGCAACAGAACTGAGGTTTGATTGTGGAACCCTCTGGCCTGGGAATATGACTGAGCTTTTATTGTGGAACCCTGTGGCCTGGGAACATGACTGGGATTTTATTTCTGAAACCTGTGTCCAGGGAACATGACTGAGGTTTTATTCTGGAAACCATTGGCCTGGGAAGATGACTGATGTTAGAGTGTGGAATCCTGTGGCCTGGGAACATGACATCGGTTTGGATTCCGGTACCCTGTTGCCTGGGAACATGTAATCGGTTTGATTCTGTAAACCTGTGGCCGGGGAATATGACTGAGGTTTGATGGTGGTACCCTATGGCCTGGCAACATGACTGAAGTTTGATTCTGGATCCCTGTGTCCTGGGAACATGGCTGAGGCGTGATTCTGGAACACTGTGGCCTGGGAACATGACATCTATTTAGATTGTGGAATACTGTGCCCCGGGAACCTGACTGAGCCTTGGTTCTGGAACCCTGTGGACTGGGAACATGACTGAGGTTTTATTCTGGAACCCTGTAGCCTGGGAACATAACTGAGGATTGATTCTGGAACCCCGTGGCCTGGGAACATGACATCGGTGGATTCTGGAACCCTGAGGCCTGGGAACATGACATCTGTTTAGATTGTGGAATACTGTGCCCCGGGAACCTGACTGATCCTCTGTTCTGGAACCCTGTGGCCTGGGAACATGACTGAGGTTTTATTCTGGAACCCTGTAGCCTGGGAACATAACTGAGGATTGATTCTGGAATCTTGTGGCCTGGGAAAATGACAACGGTGGATTCTGGAACCCTGTGGCCTGGGAACATGAGAACGGTTTGATTCTGGAACCCTGTGGCCTGGGAACATGCCTGAGGTTTGATGGTGGAAACCTGTGGCCTGGCAAGATGACTGAGGTTTGATTCTGGAGGACTGTGGCTAGGGAATATGATATCGGGTTGATTCTGGAAACCTGTGTCCTAGGAACAAGACTGAGGTTTGATTCTGGAACCCTGTGCCTTGGGAACATGACTGAGGTTTGTTTCTGGAAGCCTGTTCCCTGGGAACATGACTGAGGTTTGATTCTGGACACCTGTGTCCTGGGAACATGACTGAGGTTTGATTGCTGAAACCTGTGGCCTGCGAACATGACTCAGGTTTGATTCTGGAACCATGTGTCCTGGGAATATGACTGAGGTTTGATTCTGGAAACCTTTGGCCTGGGAAAATGACTGAGGTTTCATTGTGGAAACATGTGGCTTGGGATCATGACTGAGGTTTGATGGTGGAACACTATGGCCTGGCAAAATGACTGAGGCTTGATTCTGGAACCCTGTGGCCTGGCAACTTGACTGAGGTGTGATGGCAGAAACCTGTGGACTGGCAACATGACTGAGTTTGATTGTGGCACCCTGTGCACGGGGAACATGACTGAGGCCTGATACTGGAACCCCGTGGCGTGGGAACTTGACATTGGTTTGATTCTGGAGCCCTGTTTACTGGGAACATGACTGAGGTTTGATGGTTGACACCTGTGGCCTGGCAACATGATTGAGGTTTGATAGTGGAACCCTCAGGCTTGGGAACATGAGTGAGGCTTGATGGTGGAACCCTGTGGCCTGGCAACATGAGTGAGGCTTGATGGTGGAACCCTGTGGCTTGGCAAGATGACTTAGGTTTGATTGTGGAACAGTCTTTCCTGGGAACATGACTGAGGCTTGATGGTGGAACCGTGGCCTAGCAACAGGACAGAGGTTTGATTGTGGAACCCTCTGGCCTGGGAATATGACTGAGGTTTAATTGTGGAACCCTGTGGCCTGGGAACATGACTGGGAGTTTATTTCTGAAACCTGTGTCCAGGGAACATGACTGAGGTTTTATTTTGGAACCATGTGGCCTGGGAATATGACTGACGTTTGATTCTGGAAACCATTGGCCTGGGAAGATGACTGATGTTAGAGTGTGGAATCCTGTGTCCTGGGAACATGACATCGGTGGATTCTGGAACCCTGTGGCCTGGGAACATGCCTGAGGTTTGATGGTGGAAACCTGTGGCCTGGCAAGAGAACTGAGGTTTGATTCTGGAAGACTGTGGCTAGGGAACATGATATCGGGTTGATTCTGGCAACCTGTGTCCTGGGAACAAGACTGAGGTTTGATTCTGGAACCCTGTGCCTTGGGAACATGACTGAGGTTTGTTTCTGGAAGCCTGTTCCCTGGGAACATGACTGAGGCTTGATGGTGGAACCGTGGTCTGGCAACAGAACTGAGGTTTGATTGTGGAACCCTCTGGCCTGGGAATATGACTGAGCTTTTATTGTGGAACCCTGTGGCCTGGGAACATGACTGGGATTTTATTTCTGAAACCTGTGTCCAGGGAACATGACTGAGGTTTTATTCTGGAACCCTGTGTCCTGGGAAAACAACTGAGGTTTGATTCTGGAACCATGTGGCCTGGGAATATGACTGAGGTTTGATTCTGGAAACCATTGGCCTGGGAAGATGACTGATGTTAGAGTGTGGAATCCTGTGGCCTGGGAACATGACATCGGTTTGGATTCCGGTACCCTGTTGCCTGGGAACATGAAATCGGTTTGATTCTGGAAACCTGTGTCCTGGGAAGATGACTGAGGTTTGATGGTGGTACGCTACGGCCTGGCAACATGACTGAATTTGATTCTGGATCCCTGTGTCCTGGGAACATGACTGAGGCGTGATTCTGGAACACTGTGGCCTGGGAACATGACATCTATTTAGATTGTGGAATACTGTGCCCCGGGAACCTGACTGAGCCTTGGTTCTGGAACCCTGTGGACTGGGAACATGACTGAGGTTTTATTCTGGAACCCTGTAGCCTGGGAACATAACTGAGGATTGATTCTGGAACCCTGTGGCCTGGGAACATGACATCGGTGGATTCTGGAACCCTGAGGCCTGGGAACATGACATCTGTTTAGATTGTGGAATACTGTGCCCCGGGAATCTGACTGAGCCTCGGTTCTGGAACCCTGTGGACTGGGAACATGACTGAGGTTTTATTCTGGATCCCTGTAGCCTGGGAACATAACTGAGGATTGATTCTGGAATCTTGTGGCCTGGGAAAATGACAACGGTGGATTCTGGATCCCTGTGGCCTGGGAACATGAGAACGTTTTGATTCTGGAACCCTGTGGCCTGGGAACATGCCTGAGGTTTGATGGTGGAAACCTGTGGCCTGGCAACATGACTGAGGTTTGATTCTGGAAGACTGTGGCTAGGGAACATGATATCGGGTTGATTCTGGCAACCTGTGTCCTGGGAACAAGACTGAGGTTTGATTGCTGAAACCTGTGGCCTGCGAACATGACTCAGGTATGATTCTGGAACCATGTGTCCTGGGAATATGAGTGAGGTTTGTTTCTGGAAACCTGTTCCCTGGGAACATGACTGAGGTTTGATTCTGGACACCTGTGTCCTGGGAACATGACTGAGGTTTGATTGCTGAAACCTGTGGCCTGCGAACATGACTCAGGTTTGATTCTGGAACCATGTGTCCTGGGAATATGACTGAGGTTTGTTTCTGGAAACCTGTTCCCTGGGAACATGACTGAGGTTTGATTCTGGACACCTGTGTCCTGGGAACATGACTGAGGTTTGATTGCTGAAACCTGTGGCCTGCGAACATGACTCAGGTTTGATTCTGGAACCATGTGTCCTGGGAATATGACTGAGGTTTGATTCTGGAAACCTTTGGCCTGGGAAAATGACTGAGGTTTCATTGTGGAAACATGTGGCTTGGGATCATGACTGAGGTTTGATGGTGGAACACTATGCCCTGGCAAAATGACTGAGGCTTGATTCTGGAACCCTGTGGCCTGGCAACTTGACTGAGGTGTGATGGCAGAAACCTGTGGCCTGGCAACATGACTGAGTTTGATTGTGGCACCCTGTGCACGGGGAACATGACTGAGGCCTGATACTGGAACCCCGTGGCGTGGGAACTTGACATTGGTTTGATTCTGGAGCCCTGTTTACTGGGAACATGACTGAGGTTTGATGGTTGAAACCTGTGGCCTGGCAACATGATTGAGGTTTGATAGTGGAACCCTCAGGCTTGGGAACATGAGTGAGGCTTGATGGTGGAACCCTGTGGCCTGGCAACATGAGTGAGGCTTGATGGTGGAAGCCTGTGGCTTGGCAAGATGACTTAGGTTTGATTGTGGAACAGTCTTTCCTGGGAACATGACTGAGGCTTGATGGTGGAACCGTGGCCTAGCAACAGGACAGAGGTTTGATTGTGGAACCCTCTGGCCTGGGAATATGACTGAGGTTTAATTGTGGAACCCTGTGGCCTGGGAACATGACTGGGAGTTTATTTCTGAAACCTGTGTCCAGGGAACATGACTGAGGTTTTATTCTGGAACCATGTGGCCTGGGAATATGACTGACGTTTGATTCTGGAAACCATTGGCCTGGGAAGATGACTGATGTTAGAGTGTGGAATCCTGTGGCCTGGGAACATGACATCGGTGGATTCTGGAACCCTGTGGCCTGGGAACATGCCTGAGGTTTGATGGTGGAAACCTGTGGCCTGGCAAGAGAACTGAGGTTTGATTCTGGAAGACTGTGGCTAGGGAACATGATATCGGCTTGATTCTGGCAACCTGTGTCCTGGGAACAAGACTGAGGTTTGATTCTGGAACCCTGTGCCTTGGGAACATGACTGAGGTTTGTTTCTGGAAGCCTGTTCCCTGGGAACATGACTGAGGCTTGATGGTGGAAGCATGGTCTGGCAACAGAACTGAGGTTTGATTGTGGAACCCTCTGGCCTGGGAATATGACTGAGCTTTTATTGTGGAACCCTGTGGCCTGGGAACATGACTGGGATTTTATTTCTGAAACCTGTGTCCAGGGAACATGACTGAGGTTTTATTCTGGAACCCTGTGTCCTGGGAACACAACTGAGGTTTGATTCTGGAACCATGTGGCCTGGGAATATGACTGAGTTTTGATTCTGGAAACCATTGGCCTGGGAAGATGACTGATGTTAGAGTGTGGAATCCTGTGGCCTGGGAACATGACATCGGTTTGGATTCCGGTACCCTGTTGCCTGGGAACATGTAATCGGTTTGATTCTGGAAACCTGTGGCCGGGGAATATGACTGAGGTTTGATGGTGGTACCCTATGGCCTGGCAACATGACTGAAGTTTGATTCTGGATCCCTGTGTCCTGGGAACATGGCTGAGGCGTGATTCTGGAACACTGTGGCCTGGGAACATGACATCTATTTAGATTGTGGAATACTGTGCCCCGGGAAACTGACTGAGCCTTGGTTCTGGAACCCTGTGGACTGGGAACATGACTGAGGTTTTATTCTGGAACCCTGTAGCCTGGGAACATAACTGAGGATTGATTCTGGAACCCCGTGGCCTGGGAACATGACATCAGTGGATTCTGGAACCCTGAGGCCTGGGAACATGACATCTGTTTAGATTGTGGAATACTGTGCCCCGGGAACCTGACTGATCCTCTGTTCTGGAACCCTGTGCCCTGGGAACATGACTGAGGTTTTATTCTGGAACCCTGTAGCCTGGGAACATAACTGAGGATTGATTCTGGAATCTTGTGGCCTGGGAAAATGACAACGGTGGATTCTGGAACCCTGTGGCCTGGGAACATGAGAATGGTTTGATTCTGGAACCCTGTGGCCTGGGAACATGCCTGAGGTTTGATGGTGGAAACCTGTGGCCTGGCAAGATGACTGAGGTTTGATTCTGGAAGACTGTGGCTAGGGAATATGATATCGGGTTGATTCTGGAAACCTGTGTCCTGGGAACAAGACTGAGGTTTGATTCTGGAACCCTGTGCCTTGGGAACATGACTGAGGTTTGTTTCTGGAAACCTGTTCCCTGGGAACATGACTGAGGTTTGATTCTGGACACCTGTGTCCTGGGAACATGACTGAGGTTTGATTGCTGAAACCTGTGGCCTGCGAACATGACTCAGGTTTGATTCTGGAACCATGTGTCCTGGGAATATGACTGAGGTTTGATTTTGGAAACCTTTGGCCTGGGAAAATGACTGAGGTTTCATTTTGGAAACATGTGGCTTGGGATCATGACTGAGGTTTGATGGTGGAACACTCTGGCCTGGCAAAATGACTGAGGCTTGATTCTGGAACCCTGTGGCCTGGCAACTTGACTGAGGTGTGATGGCAGAAACCTGTGGCCTGGCAACATGACTGAGTTTGATTGTGGCACCCTGTGCACGGGGAACATGACTGAGGCCTGATACTGGAACCCCGTGGCGTGGGAACTTGACATTGGTTTGATTCTGGAGCCCTGTTTACTGGGAACATGACTGAGGTTTGATGGTTGAAACCTGTGGCCTGGCAAAATGAGTGAGGCTTGATGGTGGAACCCTGTGGCTTGGAAAGATGACTTAGGTTTGATTGTGGAACAGTCTTTCCTGGGAACATGACTGAGGTTTGATGGTGGAACCGTGGCCTAGCAACAGGACAGAGGTTTGATTGTGGAACCCTCTGGCCTGGGAATATGACTGAGGTTTAATTGTGGAACCCTGTGGCCTGGGAACATGACTGGGAGTTTATTTCTGAAACCTGTGTCCAGGGAACATGACTGAGGTTTTATTCTGGAACCATGTGGCCTGGGTATATGACTGACGTTTGATTCTGGAAACCATTGGCCTGGGAAGATGACTGATGTTAGAGTGTGGAATCCTGTGGCCTGGGAACATGACATCGGTGGATTCTGGAACCCTGTGGCCTGGGAACATGCCTGAGGTTTGATGGTGGATACCTGTGGCCTGGCAACAGGACTGAGGTTTGATTCTGGAAGACTGTGGCTAGGGAACATGATATCGGCTTGATTCTGGCAACCTGTGTCCTGGGAACAAGACTGAGGTTTGATTCTGGAACCCTGTGCCTTGGGAACATGACTGAGGTTTGTTTCTGGAAGCCTGTTCCCTGGGAACATGACTGAGGCTTGATGGTGGAAGCATGGTCTGGCAACAGAACTGAGGTTTGATTGTGGAACCCTCTGGCCTGGGAATATGACTGAGCTTTTATTGTGGAACCCTGTGGCCTGGGAACATGACTGGGATTTTATTTCTGAAACCTGTGTCCAGGGAACATGACTGAGGTTTTATTCTGGAACCCTGTGTCCTGGGAACACAACTGAGGTTTGATTCTGGAACCATGTGGCCTGGGAATATGACTGAGTTTTGATTCTGGAAACCATTGGCCTGGGAAGATGACTGATGTTAGAGTGTGGAATCCTGTGGCCTGGGAACATGACATCGGTTTGGATTCCGGTACCCTGTTGCCTGGGAACATGTAATCGGTTTGATTCTGGAAACCTGTGGCCGGGGAATATGACTGAGGTTTGATGGTGGTACCCTATGGCCTGGCAACATGACTGAAGTTTGATTCTGGATCCCTGTGTCCTGGGAACATGGCTGAGGCGTGATTCTGGAACACTGTGGCCTGGGAACATGACATCTATTTAGATTGTGGAATACTGTGCCCCGGGAACCTGACTGAGCCTTGGTTCTGGAACCCTGTGGACTGGGAACATGACTGAGGTTTTATTCTGGAACCCTGTAGCCTGGGAACATAACTGAGGATTGATTCTGGAACCCCGTGGCCTGGGAACATGACATCAGTGGATTCTGGAACCCTGAGGCCTGGGAACATGACATCTGTTTAGATTGTGGAATACTGTGCCCCGGGAACCTGACTGATCCTCTGTTCTGGAACCCTGTGGCCTGGGAACATGACTGAGGTTTTATTCTGGAACCCTGTAGCCTGGGAACATAACTGAGGATTGATTCTGGAATCTTGTGGCCTGGGAAAATGACAACGGTGGATTCTGGAACCCTGTGGCCTGGGAACATGAGAATGGTTTGATTCTGGAACCCTGTGGCCTGGGAACATGCCTGAGGTTTGATGGTGGAAACCTGTGGCCTGGCAAGATGACTGAGGTTTGATTCTGGAAGACTGTGGCTAGGGAAGATGATATCGGGTTGATTCTGGAAACCTGTGTCCTGGGAACAAGACTGAGGTTTGATTCTGGAACCCTGTGCCTTGGGAACATGACTGAGGTTTGTTTCTGGAAACCTGTTCCCTGGGAACATGACTGAGGTTTGATTCTGGACACCTGTGTCCTGGGAACATGACTGAGGTTTGATTGCTGAAACCTGTGGCCTGCGAACATGACTCAGGTTTGATTCTGGAACCATGTGTCCTGGGAATATGACTGAGGTTTGATTTTGGAAACCTTTGGCCTGGGAAAATGACTGAGGTTTCATTTTGGAAACATGTGGCTTGGGATCATGACTGAGGTTTGATGGTGGAACACTCTGGCCTGGCAAAATGACTGAGGCTTGATTCTGGAACCCTGTGGCCTGGCAACTTGACTGAGGTGTGATGGCAGAAACCTGTGGCCTGGCAACATGACTGAGTTTGATTGTGGCACCCTGTGCACGGGGAACATGACTGAGGCCTGATACTGGAACCCCGTGGCGTGGGAACTTGACATTGGTTTGATTCTGGAGCCCTATTTACTGGGAACATGACTGAGGTTTGATGGTTGAAACCTGTGGCCTGGCAAAATGAGGGAGGCTTGATGGTGGAACCCTGTGGCTTGGAAAGATGACTTAGGTTTGATTGTGGAACAGTCTTTCCTGGGAACATGACTGAGGTTTGATGGTGGAACCGTGGACTAGCAACAGGACAGAGGTTTGATTGTGGAACCCTCTGGCCTGGGAATATGACTGAGGTTTAATTGTGGAACCCTGTGGCCTGGGAACATGACTGGGAGTTTATTTCTGAAACCTGTGTCCAGGGAACATGACTGAGGTTTTATTCTGGAACCATGTGGCCTGGGTATATGACTGACGTTTGATTCTGGAAACCATTGGCCTGGGAAGATGACTGATGTTAGAGTGTGGAATCCTGTGGCCTGGGAACATGACATCGGTGGATTCTGGAACCCTGTGGCCTGGGAACATGCCTGAGGTTTGATGGTGGAAACCTGTGGCCTGGCAACAGGACTGAGGTTTGATTCTGGAAGACTGTGGCTAGGGAACATGATATCGGCTTGATTCTGGCAACCTGTGTCCTGGGAACAAGACTGAGGTTTGATTCTGGAACCCTGTGCCTTGGGAACATGACTGAGGTTTGTTTCTGGAAGCCTGTTCCCTGGGAACATGACTGAGGCTTGATGGTGGAACCGTGGTCTGGCAACAGAACTGAGGTTTGATTGTGGAACCCTCTGGCCTGGGAATATGACTGAGCTTTTATTGTGGAACCCTGTGGCCTGGGAACATGACTGGGATTTTATTTCTGAAACCTGTGTCCAGGGAACATGACTGAGGTTTTATTCTGGAAACCATTGGCCTGGGAAGATGACTGATGTTAGAGTGTGGAATCCTGTGGCCTGGGAACATGACATCGGTTTGGATTCCGGTACCCTGTTGCCTGGGAACATGTAATCGGTTTGATTCTGGAAACCTGTGGCCGGGGAATATGACTGAGGTTTGATGGTGGTACCCTATGGCCTGGCAACATGACTGAAGTTTGATTCTGGATCCCTGTGTCCTGGGAACATGGCTGAGGCGTGATTCTGGAACACTGTGGCCTGGGAACATGACATCTATTTAGATTGTGGAATACTGTGCCCCGGGAACCTGACTGAGCCTTGGTTCTGGAACCCTGTGGACTGGGAACATGACTGAGGTTTTATTCTGGAACCCTGTAGCCTGGGAACATAACTGAGGATTGATTCTGGAACCCCGTGGCCTGGGAACATGACATCGGTGGATTCTGGAACCCTGAGGCCTGGGAACATGACATCTGTTTAGATTGTGGAATACTGTGCCCCGGGAACCTGACTGATCCTCTGTTCTGGAACCCTGTGGCCTGGGAACATGACTGAGGTTTTATTCTGGAACCCTGTAGCCTGGGAACATAACTGAGGATTGATTCTGGAATCTTGTGGCCTGGGAAAATGACAACGGTGGATTCTGGAACCCTGTGGCCTGGGAACATGAGAACGGTTTGATTCTGGAACCCTGTGGCCTGGGAACATGCCTGAGGTTTGATGGTGGAAACCTGTGGCCTGGCAAGATGACTGAGGTTTGATTCTGGAGGACTGTGGCTAGGGAATATGATATCGGGTTGATTCTGGAAACCTGTGTCCTAGGAACAAGACTGAGGTTTGATTCTGGAACCCTGTGCCTTGGGAACATGACTGAGGTTTGTTTCTGGAAGCCTGTTCCCTGGGAACATGACTGAGGTTTGATTCTGGACACCTGTGTCCTGGGAACATGACTGAGGTTTGATTGCTGAAACCTGTGGCCTGCGAACATGACTCAGGTTTGATTCTGGAACCATGTGTCCTGGGAATATGACTGAGGTTTGATTCTGGAAACCTTTGGCCTGGGAAAATGACTGAGGTTTCATTGTGGAAACATGTGGCTTGGGATCATGACTGAGGTTTGATGGTGGAACACTATGGCCTGGCAAAATGACTGAGGCTTGATTCTGGAACCCTGTGGCCTGGCAACTTGACTGAGGTGTGATGGCAGAAACCTGTGGACTGGCAACATGACTGAGTTTGATTGTGGCACCCTGTGCACGGGGAACATGACTGAGGCCTGATACTGGAACCCCGTGGCGTGGGAACTTGACATTGGTTTGATTCTGGAGCCCTGTTTACTGGGAACATGACTGAGGTTTGATGGTTGACACCTGTGGCCTGGCAACATGATTGAGGTTTGATAGTGGAACCCTCAGGCTTGGGAACATGAGTGAGGCTTGATGGTGGAACCCTGTGGCCTGGGAATATGACTGAGGTTTAATTGTGGAACCCTGTGGCCTGGGAACATGACTGGGAGTTTATTTCTGAAACCTGTGTCCAGGGAACATGACTGAGGTTTTATTTTGGAACCATGTGGCCTGGGAATATGACTGACGTTTGATTCTGGAAACCATTGGCCTGGGAAGATGACTGATGTTAGAGTGTGGAATCCTGTGTCCTGGGAACATGACATCGGTGGATTCTGGAACCCTGTGGCCTGGGAACATGCCTGAGGTTTGATGGTGGAAACCTGTGGCCTGGCAAGAGAACTGAGGTTTGATTCTGGAAGACTGTGGCTAGGGAACATGATATCGGGTTGATTCTGGCAACCTGTGTCCTGGGAACAAGACTGAGGTTTGATTCTGGAACCCTGTGCCTTGGGAACATGACTGAGGTTTGTTTCTGGAAGCCTGTTCCCTGGGAACATGACTGAGGCTTGATGGTGGAACCGTGGTCTGGCAACAGAACTGAGGTTTGATTGTGGAACCCTCTGGCCTGGGAATATGACTGAGCTTTTATTGTGGAACCCTGTGGCCTGGGAACATGACTGGGATTTTATTTCTGAAACCTGTGTCCAGGGAACATGACTGAGGTTTTATTCTGGAACCCTGTGTCCTGGGAAAACAACTGAGGTTTGATTCTGGAACCATGTGGCCTGGGAATATGACTGAGGTTTGATTCTGGAAACCATTGGCCTGGGAAGATGACTGATGTTAGAGTGTGGAATCCTGTGGCCTGGGAACATGACATCGGTTTGGATTCCGGTACCCTGTTGCCTGGGAACATGAAATCGGTTTGATTCTGGAAACCTGTGTCCTGGGAAGATGACTGAGGTTTGATGGTGGTACGCTACGGCCTGGCAACATGACTGAATTTGATTCTGGATCCCTGTGTCCTGGGAACATGACTGAGGCGTGATTCTGGAACACTGTGGCCTGGGAACATGACATCTATTTAGATTGTGGAATACTGTGCCCCGGGAACCTGACTGAGCCTTGGTTCTGGAACCCTGTGGACTGGGAACATGACTGAGGTTTTATTCTGGAACCCTGTAGCCTGGGAACATAACTGAGGATTGATTCTGGAACCCTGTGGCCTGGGAACATGACATCGGTGGATTCTGGAACCCTGAGGCCTGGGAACATGACATCTGTTTAGATTGTGGAATACTGTGCCCCGGGAATCTGACTGAGCCTCGGTTCTGGAACCCTGTGGACTGGGAACATGACTGAGGTTTTATTCTGGATCCCTGTAGCCTGGGAACATAACTGAGGATTGATTCTGGAATCTTGTGGCCTGGGAAAATGACAACGGTGGATTCTGGATCCCTGTGGCCTGGGAACATGAGAACGTTTTGATTCTGGAACCCTGTGGCCTGGGAACATGCCTGAGGTTTGATGGTGGAAACCTGTGGCCTGGCAACATGACTGAGGTTTGATTCTGGAAGACTGTGGCTAGGGAACATGATATCGGGTTGATTCTGGCAACCTGTGTCCTGGGAACAAGACTGAGGTTTGATTGCTGAAACCTGTGGCCTGCGAACATGACTCAGGTATGATTCTGGAACCATGTGTCCTGGGAATATGACTGAGGTTTGTTTCTGGAAACCTGTTCCCTGGGAACATGACTGAGGTTTGATTCTGGACACCTGTGTCCTGGGAACATGACTGAGGTTTGATTGCTGAAACCTGTGGCCTGCGAACATGACTCAGGTTTGATTCTGGAACCATGTGTCCTGGGAATATGACTGAGGTTTGTTTCTGGAAACCTGTTCCCTGGGAACATGACTGAGGTTTGATTCTGGACACCTGTGTCCTGGGAACATGACTGAGGTTTGATTGCTGAAACCTGTGGCCTGCGAACATGACTCAGGTTTGATTCTGGAACCATGTGTCCTGGGAATATGACTGAGGTTTGATTCTGGAAACCTTTGGCCTGGGAAAATGACTGAGGTTTCATTGTGGAAACATGTGGCTTGGGATCATGACTGAGGTTTTATGGTGGAACACTATGGCCTGGCAAAATGACTGAGGCTTGATTCTGGAACCCTGTGGCCTGGCAACTTGACTGAGGTGTGATGGCAGAAACCTGTGGCCTGGCAACATGACTGAGTTTGATTGTGGCACCCTGTGCACGGGGAACATGACTGAGGCCTGATACTGGAACCCCGTGGCGTGGGAACTTGACATTGGTTTGATTCTGGAGCCCTGTTTACTGGGAACATGACTGAGGTTTGATGGTTGAAACCTGTGGCCTGGCAACATGATTGAGGTTTGATAGTGGAACCCTCAGGCTTGGGAACATGAGTGAGGCTTGATGGTGGAACCCTGTGGCCTGGCAACATGAGTGAGGCTTGATGGTGGAAGCCTGTGGCTTGGCAAGATGACTTAGGTTTGATTGTGGAACAGTCTTTCCTGGGAACATGACTGAGGCTTGATGGTGGAACCGTGGCCTAGCAACAGGACAGAGGTTTGATTGTGGAACCCTCTGGCCTGGGAATATGACTGAGGTTTAATTGTGGAACCCTGTGGCCTGGGAACATGACTGGGAGTTTATTTCTGAAACCTGTGTCCAGGGAACATGACTGAGGTTTTATTCTGGAACCATGTGGCCTGGGAATATGACTGACGTTTGATTCTGGAAACCATTGGCCTGGGAAGATGACTGATGTTAGAGTGTGGAATCCTGTGGCCTGGGAACATGACATCGGTGGATTCTGGAACCCTGTGGCCTGGGAACATGCCTGAGGTTTGATGGTGGAAACCTGTGGCCTGGCAAGAGAACTGAGGTTTGATTCTGGAAGACTGTGGCTAGGGAACATGATATCGGCTTGATTCTGGCAACCTGTGTCCTGGGAACAAGACTGAGGTTTGATTCTGGAACCCTGTGCCTTGGGAACATGACTGAGGTTTGTTTCTGGAAGCCTGTTCCCTGGGAACATGACTGAGGCTTGATGGTGGAAGCATGGTCTGGCAACAGAACTGAGGTTTGATTGTGGAACCCTCTGGCCTGGGAATATGACTGAGCTTTTATTGTGGAACCCTGTGGCCTGGGAACATGACTGGGATTTTATTTCTGAAACCTGTGTCCAGGGAACATGACTGAGGTTTTATTCTGGAACCCTGTGTCCTGGGAACACAACTGAGGTTTGATTCTGGAACCATGTGGCCTGGGAATATGACTGAGTTTTGATTCTGGAAACCATTGGCCTGGGAAGATGACTGATGTTAGAGTGTGGAATCCTGTGGCCTGGGAACATGACATCGGTTTGGATTCCGGTACCCTGTTGCCTGGGAACATGTAATCGGTTTGAATCTGGAAACCTGTGGCCGGGGAATATGACTGAGGTTTGATGGTGGTACCCTATGGCCTGGCAACATGACTGAAGTTTGATTCTGGATCCCTGTGTCCTGGGAACATGGCTGAGGTTTGATGGTGGAAACCTGTGGCCTGGCAAGATGACTGAGGTTTGATTCTGGAAGACTGTGGCTAGGGAATATGATATCGGGTTGATTCTGGAAACCTGTGTCCTGGGAACAAGACTGAGGTTTGATTCTGGAACCCTGTGCCTTGGGAACATGACTGAGGTTTGTTTCTGGAAACCTGTTCCCTGGGAACATGACTGAGGTTTGATTCTGGACACCTGTGTCCTGGGAACATGACTGAGGTTTGATTGCTGAAACCTGTGGCCTGCGAACATGACTCAGGTTTGATTCTGGAACCATGTGTCCTGGGAATATGACTGAGGTTTGATTTTGGAAACCTTTGGCCTGGGAAAATGACTGAGGTTTCATTTTGGAAACTTGTGGCTTGGGATCATGACTGAGGTTTGATGGTGGAACACTCTGGCCTGGCAAAATGACTGAGGCTTGATTCTGGAACCCTGTGGCCTGGCAACTTGACTGAGGTGTGATGGCAGAAACCTGTGGCCTGGCAACATGACTGAGTTTGATTGTGGCACCCTGTGCACGGGGAACATGACTGAGGCCTGATACTGGAACCCCGTGGCGTGGGAACTTGACATTGGTTTGATTCTGGAGCCCTATTTACTGGGAACATGACTGAGGTTTGATGGTTGAAACCTGTGGCCTGGCAAAATGAGGGAGGCTTGATGGTGGAACCCTGTGGCTTGGAAAGATGACTTAGGTTTGATTGTGGAACAGTCTTTCCTGGGAACATGACTGAGGTTTGATGGTGGAACCGTGGCCTAGCAACAGGACAGAGGTTTGATTGTGGAACCCTCTGGCCTGGGAATATGACTGAGGTTTAATTGTGGAACCCTGTGGCCTGGGAACATGACTGGGAGTTTATTTCTGAAACCTGTGTCCAGGGAACATGACTGAGGTTTTATTCTGGAACCATGTGGCCTGGGTATATGACTGACGTTTGATTCTGGAAACCATTGGCCTGGGAAGATGACTGATGTTAGAGTGTGGAATCCTGTGGCCTGGGAACATGACATCGGTGGATTCTGGAACCCTGTGGCCTGGGAACATGCCTGAGGTTTGATGGTGGAAACCTGTGGCCTGGCAACAGGACTGAGGTTTGATTCTGGAAGACTGTGGCTAGGGAACATGATATCGGCTTGATTCTGGCAACCTGTGTCCTGGGAACAAGACTGAGGTTTGATTCTGGAACCCTGTGCCTTGGGAACATGACTGAGGTTTGTTTCTGGAAGCCTGTTCCCTGGGAACATGACTGAGGCTTGATGGTGGAACCGTGGTCTGGCAACAGAACTGAGGTTTGATTGTGGAACCCTCTGGCCTGGGAATATGACTGAGCTTTTATTGTGGAACCCTGTGGCCTGGGAACATGACTGGGATTTTATTTCTGAAACCTGTGTCCAGGGAACATGACTGAGGTTTTATTCTGGAAACCATTGGCCTGGGAAGATGACTGATGTTAGAGTGTGGAATCCTGTGGCCTGGGAACATGACATCGGTTTGGATTCCGGTACCCTGTTGCCTGGGAACATGTAATCGGTTTGATTCTGGAAACCTGTGGCCGGGGAATATGACTGAGGTTTGATGGTGGTACCCTATGGCCTGGCAACATGACTGAAGTTTGATTCTGGATCCCTGTGTCCTGGGAACATGGCTGAGGCGTGATTCTGGAACACTGTGGCCTGGGAACATGACATCTATTTAGATTGTGGAATACTGTGCCCCGGGAACCTGACTGAGCCTTGGTTCTGGAACCCTGTGGACTGGGAACATGACTGAGGTTTTATTCTGGAACCCTGTAGCCTGGGAACATAACTGAGGATTGATTCTGGAACCCCGTGGCCTGGGAACATGACATCGGTGGATTCTGGAACCCTGAGGCCTGGGAACATGACATCTGTTTAGATTGTGGAATACTGTGCCCCGGGAACCTGACTGATCCTCTGTTCTGGAACCCTGTGGCCTGGGAACATGACTGAGGTTTTATTCTGGAACCCTGTAGCCTGGGAAAATAACTGAGGATTGATTCTGGAATCTTGTGGCCTGGGAAAATGACAACGGTGGATTCTGGAACCCTGTGGCCTGGGAACATGAGAACGGTTTGATTCTGGAACCCTGTGGCCTGGGAACATGCCTGAGGTTTGATGGTGGAAACCTGTGGCCTGGCAAGATGACTGAGGTTTGATTCTGGAGGACTGTGGCTAGGGAATATGATATCGGGTTGATTCTGGAAACCTGTGTCCTAGGAACAAGACTGAGGTTTGATTCTGGAACCCTGTGCCTTGGGAACATGACTGAGGTTTGTTTCTGGAAGCCTGTTCCCTGGGAACATGACTGAGGTTTGATTCTGGACACCTGTGTCCTGGGAACATGACTGAGGTTTGATTGCTGAAACCTGTGGCCTGCGAACATGACTCAGGTTTGATTCTGGAACCATGTGTCCTGGGAATATGACTGAGGTTTGATTCTGGAAACCTTTGGCCTGGGAAAATGACTGAGGTTTCATTGTGGAAACATGTGGCTTGGGATCATGACTGAGGTTTGATGGTGGAACACTATGGCCTGGCAAAATGACTGAGGCTTGATTCTGGAACCCTGTGGCCTGGCAACTTGACTGAGGTGTGATGGCAGAAACCTGTGGACTGGCAACATGACTGAGTTTGATTGTGGCACCCTGTGCACGGGGAACATGACTGAGGCCTGATACTGGAACCCCGTGGCGTGGGAACTTGACATTGGTTTGATTCTGGAGCCCTGTTTACTGGGAACATGACTGAGGTTTGATGGTTGACACCTGTGGCCTGGCAACATGATTGAGGTTTGATAGTGGAACCCTCAGGCTTGGGAACATGAGTGAGGCTTGATGGTGGAACCCTGTGGCCTGGCAACATGAGTGAGGCTTGATGGTGGAACCCTGTGGCTTGGCAAGATGACTTAGGTTTGATTGTGGAACAGTCTTTCCTGGGAACATGACTGAGGCTTGATGGTGGAACCGTGGCCTAGCAACAGGACAGAGGTTTGATTGTGGAACCCTCTGGCCTGGGAATATGACTGAGGTTTAATTGTGGAACCCTGTGGCCTGGGAACATGACTGGGAGTTTATTTCTGAAACCTGTGTCCAGGGAACATGACTGAGGTTTTATTTTGGAACCATGTGGCCTGGGAATATGACTGACGTTTGATTCTGGAAACCATTGGCCTGGGAAGATGACTGATGTTAGAGTGTGGAATCCTGTGTCCTGGGAACATGACATCGGTGGATTCTGGAACCCTGTGGCCTGGGAACATGCCTGAGGTTTGATGGTGGAAACCTGTGGCCTGGCAAGAGAACTGAGGTTTGATTCTGGAAGACTGTGGCTAGGGAACATGATATCGGGTTGATTCTGGCAACCTGTGTCCTGGGAACAAGACTGAGGTTTGATTCTGGAACCCTGTGCCTTGGGAACATGACTGAGGTTTGTTTCTGGAAGCCTGTTCCCTGGGAACATGACTGAGGCTTGATGGTGGAACCGTGGTCTGGCAACAGAACTGAGGTTTGATTGTGGAACCCTCTGGCCTGGGAATATGACTGAGCTTTTATTGTGGAACCCTGTGGCCTGGGAACATGACTGGGATTTTATTTCTGAAACCTGTGTCCAGGGAACATGACTGAGGTTTTATTCTGGAACCCTGTGTCCTGGGAAAACAACTGAGGTTTGATTCTGGAACCATGTGGCCTGGGAATATGACTGAGGTTTGATTCTGGAAACCATTGGCCTGGGAAGATGACTGATGTTAGAGTGTGGAATCCTGTGGCCTGGGAACATGACATCGGTTTGGATTCCGGTACCCTGTTGCCTGGGAACATGAAATCGGTTTGATTCTGGAAACCTGTGTCCTGGGAAGATGACTGAGGTTTGATGGTGGTACGCTACGGCCTGGCAACATGACTGAATTTGATTCTGGATCCCTGTGTCCTGGGAACATGACTGAGGCGTGATTCTGGAACACTGTGGCCTGGGAACATGACATCTATTTAGATTGTGGAATACTGTGCCCCGGGAACCTGACTGAGCCTTGGTTCTGGAACCCTGTGGACTGGGAACATGACTGAGGTTTTATTCTGGAACCCTGTAGCCTGGGAACATAACTGAGGATTGATTCTGGAACCCTGTGGCCTGGGAACATGACATCGGTGGATTCTGGAACCCTGAGGCCTGGGAACATGACATCTGTTTAGATTGTGGAATACTGTGCCCCGGGAATCTGACTGAGCCTCGGTTCTGGAACCCTGTGGACTGGGAACATGACTGAGGTTTTATTCTGGATCCCTGTAGCCTGGGAACATAACTGAGGATTGATTCTGGAATCTTGTGGCCTGGGAAAATGACAACGGTGGATTCTGGATCCCTGTGGCCTGGGAACATGAGAACGTTTTGATTCTGGAACCCTGTGGCCTGGGAACATGCCTGAGGTTTGATGGTGGAAACCTGTGGCCTGGCAACATGACTGAGGTTTGATTCTGGAAGACTGTGGCTAGGGAACATGATATCGGGTTGATTCTGGCAACCTGTGTCCTGGGAACAAGACTGAGGTTTGATTGCTGAAACCTGTGGCCTGCGAACATGACTCAGGTATGATTCTGGAACCATGTGTCCTGGGAATATGACTGAGGTTTGTTTCTGGAAACCTGTTCCCTGGGAACATGACTGAGGTTTGATTCTGGACACCTGTGTCCTGGGAACATGACTGAGGTTTGATTGCTGAAACCTGGGGCCTGCGAACATGACTCAGGTTTGATTCTGGAACCATGTGTCCTGGGAATATGACTGAGGTTTGTTTCTGGAAACCTGTTCCCTGGGAACATGACTGAGGTTTGATTCTGGACACCTGTGTCCTGGGAACATGACTGAGGTTTGATTGCTGAAACCTGTGGCCTGCGAACATGACTCAGGTTTGATTCTGGAACCATGTGTCCTGGGAATATGACTGAGGTTTGATTCTGGAAACCTTTGGCCTGGGAAAATGACTGAGGTTTCATTGTGGAAACATGTGGCTTGGGATCATGACTGAGGTTTGATGGTGGAACACTATGGCCTGGCAAAATGACTGAGGCTTGATTCTGGAACCCTGTGGCCTGGCAACTTGACTGAGGTGTGATGGCAGAAACCTGTGGCCTGGCAACATGACTGAGTTTGATTGTGGCACCCTGTGCACGGGGAACATGACTGAGGCCTGATACTGGAACCCCGTGGCGTGGGAACTTGACATTGGTTTGATTCTGGAGCCCTGTTTACTGGGAACATGACTGAGGTTTGATGGTTGAAACCTGTGGCCTGGCAACATGATTGAGGTTTGATAGTGGAACCCTCAGGCTTGGGAACATGAGTGAGGCTTGATGGTGGAACCCTGTGGCCTGGCAACATGAGTGAGGCTTGATGGTGGAAGCCTGTGGCTTGGCAAGATGACTTAGGTTTGATTGTGGAACAGTCTTTCCTGGGAACATGACTGAGGCTTGATGGTGGAACCGTGGCCTAGCAACAGGACAGAGGTTTGATTGTGGAACCCTCTGGCCTGGGAATATGACTGAGGTTTAATTGTGGAACCCTGTGGCCTGGGAACATGACTGGGAGTTTATTTCTGAAACCTGTGTCCAGGGAACATGACTGAGGTTTTATTCTGGAACCATGTGGCCTGGGAATATGACTGACGTTTGATTCTGGAAACCATTGGCCTGGGAAGATGACTGATGTTAGAGTGTGGAATCCTGTGGCCTGGGAACATGACATCGGTGGATTCTGGAACCCTGTGGCCTGGGAACATGCCTGAGGTTTGATGGTGGAAACCTGTGGCCTGGCAAGAGAACTGAGGTTTGATTCTGGAAGACTGTGGCTAGGGAACATGATATCGGCTTGATTCTGGCAACCTGTGTCCTGGGAACAAGACTGAGGTTTGATTCTGGAACCCTGTGCCTTGGGAACATGACTGAGGTTTGTTTCTGGAAGCCTGTTCCCTGGGAACATGACTGAGGCTTGATGGTGGAAGCATGGTCTGGCAACAGAACTGAGGTTTGATTGTGGAACCCTCTGGCCTGGGAATATGACTGAGCTTTTATTGTGGAACCCTGTGGCCTGGGAACATGACTGGGATTTTATTTCTGAAACCTGTGTCCAGGGAACATGACTGAGGTTTTATTCTGGAACCCTGTGTCCTGGGAACACAACTGAGGTTTGATTCTGGAACCATGTGGCCTGGGAATATGACTGAGGTTTGATTCTGGAAACCATTGGCCTGGGAAGATGACTGATGTTAGAGTGTGGAATCCTGTGGCCTGGGAACATGACATCGGTTTGGATTCCGGTACCCTGTTGCCTGGGAACATGTAATCGGTTTGATTCTGGAAACCTGTGGCCGGGGAATATGACTGAGGTTTGATGGTGGTACCCTATGGCCTGGCAACATGACTGAAGTTTGATTCTGGATCCCTGTGTCCTGGGAACATGGCTGAGGCGTGATTCTGGAACACTGTGGCCTGGGAACATGACATCTATTTAGATTGTGGAATACTGTGCCCCGGGAACCTGACTGAGCCTTGGTTCTGGAACCCTGTGGACTGGGAACATGACTGAGGTTTTATTCTGGAACCCTGTAGCCTGGGAACATAACTGAGGATTGATTCTGGAACCCCGTGGCCTGGGAACATGACATCGGTGGATTCTGGAACCCTGAGGCCTGGGAACATGACATCTGTTTAGATTGTGGAATACTGTGCCCCGGGAACCTGACTGATCCTCTGTTCTGGAACCCTGGGCCCTGGGAACATGACTGAGGTTTTATTCTGGAACCCTGTAGCCTGGGAACATAACTGAGGATTGATTCTGGAATCTTGTGGCCTGGGAAAATGACAACGGTGGATTCTGGAACCCTGTGGCCTGGGAACATGAGAATGGTTTGATTCTGGAACCCTGTGGCCTGGGAACATGCCTGAGGTTTGATGGTGGAAACCTGTGGCCTGGCAAGATGACTGAGGTTTGATTCTGGAAGACTGTGGCTAGGGAATATGATATCGGGTTGATTCTGGAAACCTGTGTCCTGGGAACAAGACTGAGGTTTGATTCTGGAACCCTGTGCCTTGGGAACATGACTGAGGTTTGTTTCTGGAAACCTGTTCCCTGGGAACATGACTGAGGTTTGATTCTGGACACCTGTGTCCTGGGAACATGACTGAGGTTTGATTGCTGAAACCTGTGGCCTGCGAACATGACTCAGGTTTGATTCTGGAACCATGTGTCCTGGGAATATGACTGAGGTTTGATTTTGGAAACCTTTGGCCTGGGAAAATGACTGAGGTTTCATTTTGGAAACATGTGGCTTGGGATCATGACTGAGGTTTGATGGTGGAACACTCTCGCCTGGCAAAATGACTGAGGCTTGATTCTGGAACCCTGTGGCCTGGCAACTTGACTGAGGTGTGATGGCAGAAACCTGTGGCCTGGCAACATGACTGAGTTTGATTGTGGCACCCTGTGCACGGGGAACATGACTGAGGCCTGATACTGGAACCCCGTGGCGTGGGAACTTGACATTGGTTTGATTCTGGAGCCCTATTTACTGGGAACATGACTGAGGTTTGATGGTTGAAACCTGTGGCCTGGCAAAATGAGTGAGGCTTGATGGTGGAACCCTGTGGCTTGGAAAGATGACTTAGGTTTGATTGTGGAACAGTCTTTCCTGGGAACATGACTGAGGTTTGATGGTGGAACCGTGGCCTAGCAACAGGACAGAGGTTTGATTGTGGAACCCTCTGGCCTGGGAATATGACTGAGGTTTAATTGTGGAACCCTGTGGCCTGGGAACATGACTGGGAGTTTATTTCTGAAACCTGTGTCCAGGGAACATGACTGAGGTTTTATTCTGGAACCATGTGGCCTGGGTATATGACTGACGTTTGATTCTGGAAACCATTGGCCTGGGAAGATGACTGATGTTAGAGTGTGGAATCCTGTGGCCTGGGAACATGACATCGGTGGATTCTGGAACCCTGTGGCCTGGGAACATGCCTGAGGTTTGATGGTGGAAACCTGTGGCCTGGCAACAGGACTGAGGTTTGATTCTGGAAGACTGTGGCTAGGGAACATGATATCGGCTTGATTCTGGCAACCTGTGTCCTGGGAACAAGACTGAGGTTTGATTCTGGAACCCTGTGCCTTGGGAACATGACTGAGGTTTGTTTCTGGAAGCCTGTTCCCTGGGAACATGACTGAGGCTTGATGGTGGAAGCATGGTCTGGCAACAGAACTGAGGTTTGATTGTGGAACCCTCTGGCCTGGGAATATGACTGAGCTTTTATTGTGGAACCCTGTGGCCTGGGAACATGACTGGGATTTTATTTCTGAAACCTGTGTCCAGGGAACATGACTGAGGTTTTATTCTGGAACCCTGTGTCCTGGGAACACAACTGAGGTTTGATTCTGGAACCATGTGGCCTGGGAATATGACTGAGTTTTGATTCTGGAAACCATTGGCCTGGGAGGATGACTGATGTTAGAGTGTGGAATCCTGTGGCCTGGGAACATGACATCGGTTTGGATTCCGGTACCCTGTTGCCTGGGAACATGTAATCGGTTTGATTCTGGAAACCTGTGGCCGGGGAATATGACTGAGGTTTGATGGTGGTACCCTATGGCCTGGCAACATGACTGAAGTTTGATTCTGGATCCCTGTGTCCTGGGAACATGGCTGAGGCGTGATTCTGGAACACTGTGGCCTGGGAACATGACATCTATTTAGATTGTGGAATACTGTGCCCCGGGAACCTGACTGAGCCTTGGTTCTGGAACCCTGTGGACTGGGAACATGACTGAGGTTTTATTCTGGAACCCTGTAGCCTGGGAACATAACTGAGGATTGATTCTGGAACCCCGTGGCCTGGGAACATGACATCAGTGGATTCTGGAACCCTGAGGCCTGGGAACATGACATCTGTTTAGATTGTGGAATACTGTGCCCCGGGAACCTGACTGATCCTCTGTTCTGGAACCCTGTGGCCTGGGAACATGACTGAGGTTTTATTCTGGAACCCTGTAGCCTGGGAACATAACTGAGGATTGATTCTGGAATCTTGTGGCCTGGGAAAATGACAACGGTGGATTCTGGAACCCTGTGGCCTGGGAACATGAGAATGGTTTGATTCTGGAACCCTGTGGCCTGGGAACATGCCTGAGGTTTGATGGTGGAAACCTGTGGCCTGGCAAGATGACTGAGGTTTGATTCTGGAAGACTGTGGCTAGGGAATATGATATCGGGTTGATTCTGGAAACCTGTGTCCTGGGAACAAGACTGAGGTTTGATTCTGGAACCCTGTGCCTTGGGAACATGACTGAGGTTTGTTTCTGGAAACCTGTTCCCTGGGAACATGACTGAGGTTTGATTCTGGACACCTGTGTCCTGGGAACATGACTGAGGTTTGATTGCTGAAACCTGTGGCCTGCGAACATGACTCAGGTTTGAATCTGGAACCATGTGTCCTGGGAATATGACTGAGGTTTGATTTTGGAAACCTTTGGCCTGGGAAAATGACTGAGGTTTCATTTTGGAAACATGTGGCTTGGGATCATGACTGAGGTTTGATGGTGGAACACTCTGTCCTGGCAAAATGACTGAGGCTTGATTCTGGAACCCTGTGGCCTGGCAACTTGACTGAGGTGTGATGGCAGAAACCTGTGGCCTGGCAACATGACTGAGTTTGATTGTGGCACCCTGTGCACGGGGAACATGACTGAGGCCTGATACTGGAACCCCGTGGCGTGGGAACTTGACATTGGTTTGATTCTGGAGCCCTATTTACTGGGAACATGACTGAGGTTTGATGGTTGAAACCTGTGGCCTGGCAAAATGAGTGAGGCTTGATGGTGGAACCCTGTGGCTTGGAAAGATGACTTAGGTTTGATTGTGGAACAGTCTTTCCTGGGAACATGACTGAGGTTTGATGGTGGAACCGTGGCCTAGCAACAGGACAGAGGTTTGATTGTGGAACCCTCTGGCCTGGGAATATGACTGAGGTTTAATTGTGGAACCTTGTGGCCTGGGAACATGACTGGGAGTTTATTTCTGAAACCTGTGTCCAGGGAACATGACTGAGGTTTTATTCTGGAACCAAGTGGCCTGGGTATATGACTGACGTTTGATTCTGGAAACCATTGGCCTGGGAAGATGACTGATGTTAGAGTGTGGAATCCTGTGGCCTGGGAACATGACATCGGTGGATTCTGGAACCCTGTGGCCTGGGAACATGCCTGAGGTTTGATGGTGGAAACCTGTGGCCTGGCAACAGGACTGAGATTTGATTCTGGAAGACTGTGGCTAGGGAACATGATATCGGCTTGATTCTGGCAACCTGTGTCCTGGGAACAAGACTGAGGTTTGATTCTGGAACCCTGTGCCTTGGGAACATGACTGAGGTTTGTTTCTGGAAGCCTGTTCCCTGGGAACATGACTGAGGCTTGATGGTGGAACCGTGGTCTGGCAACAGAACTGAGGTTTGATTGTGGAACCCTCTGGCCTGGGAATATGACTGAGCTTTTATTGTGGAACCCTGTGGCCTGGGAACATGACTGGGATTTTATTTCTGAAACCTGTGTCCAGGGAACATGACTGAGGTTTTATTCTGGAACCCTGTGTCCTGGGAACACAACTGAGGTTTGATTCTGGAACCATGTGGCCTGGGAATATGACTGAGGTTTGATTCTGGAAACCATTGGCCTGGGAAGATGACTGATGTTAGAGTGTGGAATCCTGTGGCCTGGGAACATGACATCGGTTTGGATTCCGGTACCCTGTTGCCTGGGAACATGTAATCGGTTTGATTCTGGAAACCTGTGGCCGGGGAATATGACTGAGGTTTGATGGTGGTACCCTATGGCCTGGCAACATGACTGAAGTTTGATTCTGGATCCCTGTGTCCTGGGAACATGGCTGAGGCGTGATTCTGGAACACTGTGGCCTGGGAACATGACATCTATTTAGATTGTGGAATACTGTGCCCCGGGAACCTGACTGAGCCTTGGTTCTGGAACCCTGTGGACTGGGAACATGACTGAGGTTTTATTCTGGAACCCTGTAGCCTGGGAACATAACTGAGGATTGATTCTGGAACCCCGTGGCCTGGGAACATGACATCGGTGGATTCTGGAACCCTGAGGCCTGGGAACATGACATCTGTTTAGATTGTGGAATACTGTGCCCCGGGAACCTGACTGATCCTCTGTTCTGGAACCCTGTGGCCTGGGAACATGACTGAGGTTTTATTCTGGAACCCTGTAGCCTGGGAACATAACTGAGGATTGATTCTGGAATCTTGTGGCCTGGGAAAATGACAACGGTGGATTCTGGAACCCTGTGGCCTGGGAACATGAGAACGGTTTGATTCTGGAACCCTGTGGCCTGGGAACATGCCTGAGGTTTGATGGTGGAAACCTGTGGCCTGGCAAGATGACTGAGGTTTGATTCTGGAGGACTGTGGCTATGGAATATGATATCGGGTTGATTCTGGAAACCTGTGTCCTAGGAACAAGACTGAGGTTTGATTCTGGAACCCTGTGCCTTGGGAACATGACTGAGGTTTGTTTCTGGAAGCCTGTTCCCTGGGAACATGACTGAGGTTTGATTCTGGACACCTGTGTCCTGGGAACATGACTGAGGTTTGATTGCTGAAACCTGTGGCCTGCGAACATGACTCAGGTTTGATTCTGGAACCATGTGTCCTGGGAATATGACTGAGGTTTGATTTTGGAAACCTTTGGCCTGGGAAAATGACTGAGGTTTCATTTTGGAAACATGTGGCTTGGGATCATGACTGAGGTTTGATGGTGGAACACTCTCGCCTGGCAAAATGACTGAGGCTTGATTCTGGAACCCTGTGGCCTGGCAACTTGACTGAGGTGTGATGGCAGAAACCTGTGGCCTGGCAACATGACTGAGTTTGATTGTGGCACCCTGTGCACGGGGAACATGACTGAGGCCTGATACTGGAACCCCGTGGCGTGGGAACTTGACATTGGTTTGATTCTGGAGCCCTATTTACTGGGAACATGACTGAGGTTTGATGGTTGAAACCTGTGGCCTGGCAAAATGAGTGAGGCTTGATGGTGGAACCCTGTGGCTTGGAAAGATGACTTAGGTTTGATTGTGGAACAGTCTTTCCTGGGAACATGACTGAGGTTTGATGGTGGAACCGTGGCCTAGCAACAGGACAGAGGTTTGATTGTGGAACCCTCTGGCCTGGGAATATGACTGAGGTTTAATTGTGGAACCCTGTGGCCTGGGAACATGACTGGGAGTTTATTTCTGAAACCTGTGTCCAGGGAACATGACTGAGGTTTTATTCTGGAACCATGTGCCTGGGTATATGACTGACGTTTGATTCTGGAAACCATTGGCCTGGGAAGATGACTGATGTTAGAGTGTGGAATCCTGTGGCCTGGGAACATGACATCGGTGGATTCTGGAACCCTGTGGCCTGGGAACATGCCTGAGGTTTGATGGTGGAAACCTGTGGCCTGGCAACAGGACTGAGGTTTGATTCTGGAAGACTGTGGCTAGGGAACATGATATCGGCTTGATTCTGGCAACCTGTGTCCTGGGAACAAGACTGAGGTTTGATTCTGGAACCCTGTGCCTTGGGAACATGACTGAGGTTTGTTTCTGGAAGCCTGTTCCCTGGGAACATGACTGAGGCTTGATGGTGGAAGCATGGTCTGGCAACAGAACTGAGGTTTGATTGTGGAACCCTCTGGCCTGGGAATATGACTGAGCTTTTATTGTGGAACCCTGTGGCCTGGGAACATGACTGGGATTTTATTTCTGAAACCTGTGTCCAGGGAACATGACTGAGGTTTTATTCTGGAACCCTGTGTCCTGGGAACACAACTGAGGTTTGATTCTGGAACCATGTGGCCTGGGAATATGACTGAGTTTTAATTCTGGAAACCATTGGCCTGGGAAGATGACTGATGTTAGAGTGTGGAATCCTGTGGCCTGGGAACATGACATCGGTTTGGATTCCGGTACCCTGTTGCCTGGGAACATGTAATCGGTTTGATTCTGGAAACCTGTGGCCGGGGAATATGACTGAGGTTTGATGGTGGTACCCTATGGCCTGGCAACATGACTGAAGTTTGATTCTGGATCCCTGTGTCCTGGGAACATGGCTGAGGCGTGATTCTGGAACACTGTGGCCTGGGAACATGACATCTATTTAGATTGTGGAATACTGTGCCCCGGGAACCTGACTGAGCCTTGGTTCTGGAACCCTGTGGACTGGGAACATGACTGAGGTTTTATTCTGGAACCCTGTAGCCTGGGAACATAACTGAGGATTGATTCTGGAACCCCGTGGCCTGGGAACATGACATCAGTGGATTCTGGAACCCTGAGGCCTGGGAACATGACATCTGTTTAGATTGTGGAATACTGTGCCCCGGGAACCTGACTGATCCTCTGTTCTGGAACCCTGTGGCCTGGGAACATGACTGAGGTTTTTTTCTGGAACCCTGTAGCCTGGGAACATAACTGAGGATTGATTCTGGAATCTTGTGGCCTGGGAAAATGACAACGGTGGATTCTGGAACCCTGTGGACTGGGAACATGAGAATGGTTTGATTCTGGAACCCTGTGGCCTGGGAACATGCCTGAGGTTTGATGGTGGAAACCTGTGGCCTGGCAAGATGACTGAGGTTTGATTCTGGAAGACTGTGGCTAGGGAATATGATATCGGGTTGATTCTGGAAACCTGTGTCCTGGGAACAAGACTGAGGTTTGATTCTGGAACCCTGTGCCTTGGGAACATGACTGAGGTTTGTTTCTGGAAACCTGTTCCCTGGGAACATGACTGAGGTTTGATTCTGGACACCTGTGTCCTGGGAATATGACTGAGGTTTGATTGCTGAAACCTGTGGCCTGCGAACATGACTCAGGTTTGAATCTGGAACCATGTGTCCTGGGAATATGACTGAGGTTTGATTTTGGAAACCTTTGGCCTGGGAAAATGACTGAGGTTTCATTTTGGAAACATGTGGCTTGGGATCATGACTGAGGTTTGATGGTGGAACACTCTGTCCTGGCAAAATGACTGAGGCTTGATTCTGGAACCCTGTGGCCTGGCAACTTGACTGAGGTGTGATGGCAGAAACCTGTGGCCTGGCAACATGACTGAGTTTGATTGTGGCACCCTGTGCACGGGGAACATGACTGAGGCCTGATACTGGAACCCCGTGGCGTGGGAACTTGACATTGGTTTGATTCTGGAGCCCTATTTACTGGGAACATGACTGAGGTTTCATGGTTGAAACCTGTGGCCTGGCAAAATGAGTGAGGCTTGATGGTGGAACCCTGTGGCTTGGAAAGATGACTTAGGTTTGATTGTGGAACAGTCTTTCCTGGGAACATGACTGAGGTTTGATGGTGGAACCGTGGCCTAGCAACAGGACAGAGGTTTGATTGTGGAACCCTCTGGCCTGGGAATATGACTGAGGTTTAATTGTGGAACCCTGTGGCCTGGGAACATGACTGGGAGTTTATTTCTGAAACCTGTGTCCAGGGAACATGACTGAGGTTTTATTCTGGAACCATGTGGCCTGGGTATATGACTGACGTTTGATTCTGGAAACCATTGGCCTGGGAAGATGACTGATGTTAGAGTGTGGAATCCTGTGGCCTGGGAACATGACATCGGTGGATTCTGGAACCCTGTGGCCTGGGAACATGCCTGAGGTTTGATGGTGGAAACCTGTGGCCTGGCAACAGGACTGAGGTTTGATTCTGGAAGACTGTGGCTAGGGAACATGATATCGGCTTGATTCTGGCAACCTGTGTCCTGGGAACAAGACTGAGGTTTGATTCTGGAACCCTGTGCCTTGGGAACATGACTGAGGTTTGTTTCTGGAAGCCTGTTCCCTGGGAACATGACTGAGGCTTGATGGTGGAACCGTGGTCTGGCAACAGAACTGAGGTTTGATTGTGGAACCCTCTGGCCTGGGAATATGACTGAGCTTTTATTGTGGAACCCTGTGGCCTGGGAACATGACTGGGATTTTATTTCTGAAACCTGTGTCCAGGGAACATGACTGAGGTTTTATTCTGGAACCCTGTGTCCTGGGAACACAACTGAGGTTTGATTCTGGAACCATGTGGCCTGGGAATATGACTGAGTTTTGATTCTGGAAACCATTGGCCTGGGAGGATGACTGATGTTAGAGTGTGGAATCCTGTGGCCTGGGAACATGACATCGGTTTGGATTCCGGTACCCTGTTGCCTGGGAACATGTAATCGGTTTGATTCTGGAAACCTGTGGCCGGGGAATATGACTGAGGTTTGATGGTGGTACCCTATGGCCTGGCAACATGACTGAAGTTTGATTCTGGATCCCTGTGTCCTGGGAACATGGCTGAGGCGTGATTCTGGAACACTGTGGCCTGGGAACATGACATCTATTTAGATTGTGGAATACTGTGCCCCGGGAACCTGACTGAGCCTTGGTTCTGGAACCCTGTGGACTGGGAACATGACTGAGGTTTTATTCTGGAACCCTGTAGCCTGGGAACATAACTGAGGATTGATTCTGGAACCCCGTGGCCTGGGAACATGACATCAGTGGATTCTGGAACCCTGAGGCCTGGGAACATGACATCTGTTTAGATTGTGGAATACTGTGCCCCGGGAACCTGACTGATCCTCTGTTCTGGAACCCTGTGGCCTGGGAACATGACTGAGGTTTTATTCTGGAACCCTGTAGCCTGGGAACATAACTGAGGATTGATTCTGGAATCTTGTGGCCTGGGAAAATGACAACGGTGGATTCTGGAACCCTGTGGCCTGGGAACATGAGAATGGTTTGATTCTGGAACCCTGTGGCCTGGGAACATGCCTGAGGTTTGATGGTGGAAACCTGTGGCCTGGCAAGATGACTGAGGTTTGATTCTGGAAGACTGTGGCTAGGGAATATGATATCGGGTTGATTCTGGAAACCTGTGTCCTGGGAACAAGACTGAGGTTTGATTCTGGAACCCTGTGCCTTGGGAACATGACTGAGGTTTGTTTCTGGAAACCTGTTCCCTGGGAACATGACTGAGGTTTGATTCTGGACACCTGTGTCCTGGGAACATGACTGAGGTTTGATTGCTGAAACCTGTGGCCTGCGAACATGACTCAGGTTTGAATCTGGAACCATGTGTCCTGGGAATATGACTGAGGTTTGATTTTGGAAACCTTTGGCCTGGGAAAATGACTGAGGTTTCATTTTGGAAACATGTGGCTTGGGATCATGACTGAGGTTTGATGGTGGAACACTCTGTCCTGGCAAAATGACTGAGGCTTGATTCTGGAACCCTGTGGCCTGGCAACTTGACTGAGGTGTGATGGCAGAAACCTGTGGCCTGGCAACATGACTGAGTTTGATTGTGGCACCCTGTGCACGGGGAACATGACTGAGGCCTGATACTGGAACCCCGTGGCGTGGGAACTTGACATTGGTTTGATTCTGGAGCCCTATTTACTGGGAACATGACTGAGGTTTGATGGTTGAAACCTGTGGCCTGGCAAAATGAGTGAGGCTTGATGGTGGAACCCTGTGGCTTGGAAAGATGACTTAGGTTTGATTGTGGAACAGTCTTTCCTGGGAACATGACTGAGGTTTGATGGTGGAACCGTGGCCTAGCAACAGGACAGAGGTTTGATTGTGGAACCCTCTGGCCTGGGAATATGACTGAGGTTTAATTGTGGAACCTTGTGGCCTGGGAACATGACTGGGAGTTTATTTCTGAAACCTGTGTCCAGGGAACATGACTGAGGTTTTATTCTGGAACCAAGTGGCCTGGGTATATGACTGACGTTTGATTCTGGAAACCATTGGCCTGGGAAGATGACTGATGTTAGAGTGTGGAATCCTGTGGCCTGGGAACATGACATCGGTGGATTCTGGAACCCTGTGGCCTGGGAACATGCCTGAGGTTTGATGGTGGAAACCTGTGGCCTGGCAACAGGACTGAGGTTTGATTCTGGAAGACTGTGGCTAGGGAACATGATATCGGCTTGATTCTGGCAACCTGTGTCCTGGGAACAAGACTGAGGTTTGATTCTGGAACCCTGTGCCTTGGGAACATGACTGAGGTTTGTTTCTGGAAGCCTGTTCCCTGGGAACATGACTGAGGCTTGATGGTGGAACCGTGGTCTGGCAACAGAACTGAGGTTTGATTGTGGAACCCTCTGGCCTGGGAATATGACTGAGCTTTTATTGTGGAACCCTGTGGCCTGGGAACATGACTGGGATTTTATTTCTGAAACCTGTGTCCAGGGAACATGACTGAGGTTTTATTCTGGAACCCTGTGTCCTGGGAACACAACTGAGGTTTGATTCTGGAACCATGTGGCCTGGGAATATGACTGAGGTTTGATTCTGGAAACCATTGGCCTGGGAAGATGACTGATGTTAGAGTGTGGAATCCTGTGGCCTGGGAACATGACATCGGTTTGGATTCCGGTACCCTGTTGCCTGGGAACATGTAATCGGTTTGATTCTGGAAACCTGTGGCCGGGGAATATGACTGAGGTTTGATGGTGGTACCCTATGGCCTGGCAACATGACTGAAGTTTGATTCTGGATCCCTGTGTCCTGGGAACATGGCTGAGGCGTGATTCTGGAACACTGTGGCCTGGGAACATGACATCTATTTAGATTGTGGAATACTGTGCCCCGGGAACCTGACTGAGCCTTGGTTCTGGAACCCTGTGGACTGGGAACATGACTGAGGTTTTATTCTGGAACCCTGTAGCCTGGGAACATAACTGAGGATTGATTCTGGAACCCCGTGGCCTGGGAACATGACATCGGTGGATTCTGGAACCCTGAGGCCTGGGAACATGACATCTGTTTAGATTGTGGAATACTGTGCCCCGGGAACCTGACTGATCCTCTGTTCTGGAACCCTGTGGCCTGGGAACATGACTGAGGTTTTATTCTGGAACCCTGTAGCCTGGGAACATAACTGAGGATTGATTCTGGAATCTTGTGGCCTGGGAAAATGACAACGGTGGATTCTGGAACCCTGTGGCCTGGGAACATGAGAACGGTTTGATTCTGGAACCCTGTGGCCTGGGAACATGCCTGAGGTTTGATGGTGGAAACCTGTGGCCTGGCAAGATGACTGAGGTTTGATTCTGGAGGACTGTGGCTAGGGAATATGATATCGGGTTGATTCTGGAAACCTGTGTCCTAGGAACAAGACTGAGGTTTGATTCTGGAACCCTGTGCCTTGGGAACATGACTGAGGTTTGTTTCTGGAAGCCTGTTCCCTGGGAACATGACTGAGGTTTGATTCTGGACACCTGTGTCCTGGGAACATGACTGAGGTTTGATTGCTGAAACCTGTGGCCTGCGAACATGACTCAGGTTTGATTCTGGAACCATGTGTCCTGGGAATATGACTGAGGTTTGATTTTGGAAACCTTTGGCCTGGGAAAATGACTGAGGTTTCATTTTGGAAACATGTGGCTTGGGATCATGACTGAGGTTTGATGGTGGAACACTCTCGCCTGGCAAAATGACTGAGGCTTGATTCTGGAACCCTGTGGCCTGGCAACTTGACTGAGGTGTGATGGCAGAAACCTGTGGCCTGGCAACATGACTGAGTTTGATTGTGGCACCCTGTGCACGGGGAACATGACTGAGGCCTGATACTGGAACCCCGTGGCGTGGGAACTTGACATTGGTTTGATTCTGGAGCCCTATTTACTGGGAACATGACTGAGGTTTGATGGTTGAAACCTGTGGCCTGGCAAAATGAGTGAGGCTTGATGGTGGAACCCTGTGGCTTGGAAAGATGACTTAGGTTTGATTGTGGAACAGTCTTTCCTGGGAACATGACTGAGGTTTGATGGTGGAACCGTGGCCTAGCAACAGGACAGAGGTTTGATTGTGGAACCCTCTGGCCTGGGAATATGACTGAGGTTTAATTGTGGAACCCTGTGGCCTGGGAACATGACTGGGAGTTTATTTCTGAAACCTGTGTCCAGGGAACATGACTGAGGTTTTATTCTGGAACCATGTGCCTGGGTATATGACTGACGTTTGATTCTGGAAACCATTGGCCTGGGAAGATGACTGATGTTAGAGTGTGGAATCCTGTGGCCTGGGAACATGACATCGGTGGATTCTGGAACCCTGTGGCCTGGGAACATGCCTGAGGTTTGATGGTGGAAACCTGTGGCCTGGCAACAGGACTGAGGTTTGATTCTGGAAGACTGTGGCTAGGGAACATGATATCGGCTTGATTCTGGCAACCTGTGTCCTGGGAACAAGACTGAGGTTTGATTCTGGAACCCTGTGCCTTGGGAACATGACTGAGGTTTGTTTCTGGAAGCCTGTTCCCTGGGAACATGACTGAGGCTTGATGGTGGAAGCATGGTCTGGCAACAGAACTGAGGTTTGATTGTGGAACCCTCTGGCCTGGGAATATGACTGAGCTTTTATTGTGGAACCCTGTGGCCTGGGAACATGACTGGGATTTTATTTCTGAAACCTGTGTCCAGGGAACATGACTGAGGTTTTATTCTGGAACCCTGTGTCCTGGGAACACAACTGAGGTTTGATTCTGGAACCATGTGGCCTGGGAATATGACTGAGTTTTAATTCTGGAAACCATTGGCCTGGGAAGATGACTGATGTTAGAGTGTGGAATCCTGTGGCCTGGGAACATGACATCGGTTTGGATTCCGGTACCCTGTTGCCTGGGAACATGTAATCGGTTTGATTCTGGAAACCTGTGGCCGGGGAATATGACTGAGGTTTGATGGTGGTACCCTATGGCCTGGCAACATGACTGAAGTTTGATTCTGGATCCCTGTGTCCTGGGAACATGGCTGAGGCGTGATTCTGGAACACTCTGGCCTGGGAACATGACATCTATTTAGATTGTGGAATACTGTGCCCCGGGAACCTGACTGAGCCTTGGTTCTGGAACCCTGTGGACTGGGAACATGACTGAGGTTTTATTCTGGAACCCTGTAGCCTGGGAACATAACTGAGGATTGATTCTGGAACCCCGTGGCCTGGGAACATGACATCAGTGGATTCTGGAACCCTGAGGCCTGGGAACATGACATCTGTTTAGATTGTGGAATACTGTGCCCCGGGAACCTGACTGATCCTCTGTTCTGGAACCCTGTGGCCTGGGAACATGACTGAGGTTTTATTCTGGAACCCTGTAGCCTGGGAACATAACTGAGGATTGATTCTGGAATCTTGTGGCCTGGGAAAATGACAACGGTGGATTCTGGAACCCTGTGGACTGGGAACATGAGAATGGTTTGATTCTGGAACCCTGTGGCCTGGGAACATGCCTGAGGTTTGATGGTGGAAACCTGTGGCCTGGCAAGATGACTGAGGTTTGATTCTGGAAGACTGTGGCTAGGGAATATGATATCGGGTTGATTCTGGAAACCTGTGTCCTGGGAACAAGACTGAGGTTTGATTCTGGAACCCTGTGCCTTGGGAACATGACTGAGGTTTGTTTCTGGAAACCTGTTCCCTGGGAACATGACTGAGGTTTGATTCTGGACACCTGTGTCCTGGGAATATGACTGAGGTTTGATTGCTGAAACCTGTGGCCTGCGAACATGACTCAGGTTTGAATCTGGAACCATGTGTCCTGGGAATATGACTGAGGTTTGATTTTGGAAACCTTTGGCCTGGGAAAATGACTGAGGTTTCATTTTGGAAACATGTGGCTTGGGATCATGACTGAGGTTTGATGGTGGAACACTCTGTCCTGGCAAAATGACTGAGGCTTGATTCTGGAACCCTGTGGCCTGGCAACTTGACTGAGGTGTGATGGCAGAAACCTGTGGCCTGGCAACATGACTGAGTTTGATTGTGGCACCCTGTGCACGGGGAACATGACTGAGGCCTGATACTGGAACCCCGTGGCGTGGGAACTTGACATTGGTTTGATTCTGGAGCCCTATTTACTGGGAACATGACTGAGGTTTCATGGTTGAAACCTGTGGCCTGGCAAAATGAGTGAGGCTTGATGGTGGAACCCTGTGGCTTGGAAAGATGACTTAGGTTTGATTGTGGAACAGTCTTTCCTGGGAACATGACTGAGGTTTGATGGTGGAACCGTGGCCTAGCAACAGGACAGAGGTTTGATTGTGGAACCCTCTGGCCTGGGAATATGACTGAGGTTTAATTGTGGAACCCTGTGGCCTGGGAACATGACTGGGAGTTTATTTCTGAAACCTGTGTCCAGGGAACATGACTGAGGTTTTATTCTGGAACCATGTGGCCTGGGTATATGACTGACGTTTGATTCTGGAAACCATTGGCCTGGGAAGATGACTGATGTTAGAGTGTGGAATCCTGTGGCCTGGGAACATGACATCGGTGGATTCTGGAACCCTGTGGCCTGGGAACATGCCTGAGGTTTGATGGTGGAAACCTGTGGCCTGGCAACAGGACTGAGGTTTGATTCTGGAAGACTGTGGCTAGGGAACATGATATCGGCTTGATTCTGGCAACCTGTGTCCTGGGAACAAGACTGAGGTTTGATTCTGGAACCCTGTGCCTTGGGAACATGACTGAGGTTTGTTTCTGGAAGCCTGTTCCCTGGGAACATGACTGAGGCTTGATGGTGGAACCGTGGTCTGGCAACAGAACTGAGGTTTGATTGTGGAACCCTCTGGCCTGGGAATATGACTGAGCTTTTATTGTGGAACCCTGTGGCCTGGGAACATGACTGGGATTTTATTTCTGAAACCTGTGTCCAGGGAACATGACTGAGGTTTTATTCTGGAACCCTGTGTCCTGGGAACACAACTGAGGTTTGATTCTGGAACCATGTGGCCTGGGAATATGACTGAGGTTTGATTCTGGAAACCATTGGCCTGGGAAGATGACTGATGTTAGAGTGTGGAATCCTGTGGCCTGGGAACATGACATCGGTTTGGATTCCGGTACCCTGTTGCCTGGGAACATGTAATCGGTTTGATTCTGGAAACCTGTGGCCGGGGAATATGACTGAGGTTTGATGGTGGTACCCTATGGCCTGGCAACATGACTGAAGTTTGATTCTGGATCCCTGTGTCCTGGGAACATGGCTGAGGCGTGATTCTGGAACACTGTGGCCTGGGAACATGACATCTATTTAGATTGTGGAATACTGTGCCCCGGGAACCTGACTGAGCCTTGGTTCTGGAACCCTGTGGACTGGGAACATGACTGAGGTTTTATTCTGGAACCCTGTAGCCTGGGAACATAACTGAGGATTGATTCTGGAACCCCGTGGCCTGGGAACATGACATCGGTGGATTCTGGAACCCTGAGGCCTGGGAACATGACATCTGTTTAGATTGTGGAATACTGTGCCCCGGGAACCTGACTGATCCTCTGTTCTGGAACCCTGTGGCCTGGGAACATGACTGAGGTTTTATTCTGGAACCCTGTAGCCTGGGAACATAACTGAGGATTGATTCTGGAATCTTGTGGCCTGGGAAAATGACAACGGTGGATTCTGGAACCCTGTGGCCTGGGAACATGAGAACGGTTTGATTCTGGAACCCTGTGGCCTGGGAACATGCCTGAGGTTTGATGGTGGAAACCTGTGGCCTGGCAAGATGACTGAGGTTTGATTCTGGAGGACTGTGGCTAGGGAATATGATATCGGGTTGATTCTGGAAACCTGTGTCCTAGGAACAAGACTGAGGTTTGATTCTGGAACCCTGTGCCTTGGGAACATGACTGAGGTTTGTTTCTGGAAGCCTGTTCCCTGGGAACATGACTGAGGTTTGATTCTGGACACCTGTGTCCTGGGAACATGACTGAGGTTTGATTGCTGAAACCTGTGGCCTGCGAACATGACTCAGGTTTGATTCTGGAACCATGTGTCCTGGGAATATGACTGAGGTTTGATTCTGGAAACCTTTGGCCTGGGAAAATGACTGAGGTTTCATTGTGGAAACATGTGGCTTGGGATCATGACTGAGGGTTGATGGTGGAACACTATGGCCTGGCAAAATGACTGAGGCTTGATTCTGGAACCCTGTGGCCTGGCAACTTGACTGAGGTGTGATGGCAGAAACCTGTGGACTGGCAACATGACTGAGTTTGATTGTGGCACCCTGTGCACGGGGAACATGACCGAGGCCTGATACTGGAACCCCGTGGCGTGGGAACTTGACATTGGTTTGATTCTGGAGCCCTGTTTACTGGGAACATGACTGAGGTTTGATGGTTGACACCTGTGGCCTGGCAACATGATTGAGGTTTGATAGTGGAACCCTCAGGCTTGGGAACATGAGTGAGGCTTGATGGTGGAACCCTGTGGCCTGGCAACATGAGTGAGGCTTGATGGTGGAACCCTGTGGCTTGGCAAGATGACTTAGGTTTGATTGTGGAACAGTCTTTCCTGGGAACATGACTGAGGCTTGATGGTGGAACCGTGGCCTAGCAACAGGACAGAGGTTTGATTGTGGAACCCTCTGGCCTGGGAATATGACTGAGGTTTAATTGTGGAACCCTGTGGCCTGGGAACATGACTGGGAGTTTATTTCTGAAACCTGTGTCCAGGGAACATGACTGAGGTTTTATTTTGGAACCATGTGGCCTGGGAATATGACTGACGTTTGATTCTGGAAACCATTGGCCTGGGAAGATGACTGATGTTAGAGTGTGGAATCCTGTGTCCTGGGAACATGACATCGGTGGATTCTGGAACCCTGTGGCCTGGGAACATGCCTGAGGTTTGATGGTGGAAACCTGTGGCCTGGCAAGAGAACTGAGGTTTGATTCTGGAAGATTGTGGCTAGGGAACATGATATCGGGTTGATTCTGGCAACCTGTGTCCTGGGAACAAGACTGAGGTTTGATTCTGGAACCCTGTGCCTTGGGAACATGACTGAGGTTTGTTTCTGGAAGCCTGTTCCCTGGGAACATGACTGAGGCTTGATGGTGGAACCGTGGTCTGGCAACAGAACTGAGGTTTGATTGTGGAACCCTCTGGCCTGGGAATATGACTGAGCTTTTATTGTGGAACCCTGTGGCCTGGGAACATGACTGGGATTTTATTTCTGAAACCTGTGTCCAGGGAACATGACTGAGGTTTTATTCTGGAACCCTGTGTCCTGGGAACACAACTGAGGTTTGATTCTGGAACCATGTGGCCTGGGAATATGACTGAGGTTTGATTCTGGAAACCATTGGCCTGGGAAGATGACTGATGTTAGAGTGTGGAATCCTGTGGCCTGGGAACATGACATCGGTTTGGATTCCGGTACCCTGTTGCCTGGGAACATGAAATCGGTTTGATTCTGGAAACCTGTGTCCTGGGAAGATGACTGAGGTTTGATGGTGGTACGCTACGGCCTGGCAACATGACTGAATTTGATTCTGGATCCCTGTGTCCTGGGAACATGACTGAGGCGTGATTCTGGAACACTGTGGCCTGGGAACATGACATCTATTTAGATTGTGGAATACTGTGCCCCGGGAACCTGACTGAGCCTTGGTTCTGGAACCCTGTGGACTGGGAACATGACTGAGGTTTTATTCTGGAACCCTGTAGCCTGGGAACATAACTGAGGATTGATTCTGGAACCCTGTGTCCTGGGAACATGACATCGGTGGATTCTGGAACCCTGAGGCCTGGGAACATGACATCTGTTTAGATTGTGGAATACTGTGCCCCGGGAACCTGACTGAGCCTCTGTTCTGGAACCCTGTGGACTGGGAACATGACTGAGGTTTTATTCTGGATCCCTGTAGCCTGGGAACATAACTGAGGATTGATTCTGGAATCTTGTGGCCTGGAAAAATGACAATGGTGGATTCTGGAACCCTGTGGCCTGGGAACATGAGAACGGTTTGATTCTGGAACCCTGTGGCCTGGGAACATGCCTGAGGTTTGATGGTGGAAACCTGTGGCCTGGCAACATGACTGAGGTTTGATTCTGGAAGACTGTGGCTAGGGAACATGATATCGGGTTGATTCTGGAAACCTGTGTCCTGGGAACAAGACTGAGGTTTGATTCTGGAACCCTGTGCCTTGGGAACATGACTGAGGTTTGTTTCTGGAAACCTGTTCCCTGGGAACATGACTGAGGTTTGATTCTGGACACCTGTGTCCTGGGAACATGACTGAGGTTTGATTGCTGAAACCTGTGGCCTGCGAACATGACTCAGGTTTGATTCTGGAACCATGTGTCCTGGGAATATGACTGAGGTTTGATTCTGGAAACCTTTGGCCTGGGAAAATGACTGAGGTTTCATTGTGGAAACATGTGGCTTGGGATCATGACTGAGGTTTGATGGTGGAACACTATGGCCTGGCAAAATGACTGAGGCTTGATTCTGGAACCCTGTGGCCTGGCAACTTGACTGAGGTGTGATGGCAGAAACCTGTGGCCTGGCAACATGACTGAGTTTGATTGTGGCACCCTGTGCACGGGGAACATGACTGAGGCCTGATACTGGAACCCCGTGGCGTGGGAACTTGACATTGGTTTGATTCTGGAGCCCTGTTTACTGGGAACATGACTGAGGTTTGATGGTTGAAACCTGTGGCCTGGCAACATGATTGAGGTTTGATAGTGGAACCCTCAGGCTTGGGAACATGAGTGAGGCTTGATGGTGGAACCCTGTGGCCTGGCAACATGAGTGAGGCTTGATGGTTCAAGCCTGTGGCTTGGCAAGATGACTTAGGTTTGATTGTGGAACAGTCTTTCCTGGGAACATGACTGAGGCTTGATGGTGGAACCGTGGCGTAGCAACAGGACAGAGGTTTGATTGTGGAACCCTCTGGCCTGGGAATATGACTGAGGTTTAATTGTGGAACCGTGTGGCCTGGGATCATGACTGGGAGTTTATTTCTGAAACCTGTGTCCAGGGAACATGACTGAGGTTTTATTCTGGAACCATGTGGCCTGGGAATATGACTGACGTTTGATTCTGGAAACCATTGGCCTGGGAAGATGACTGATGTTAGAGTGTGGAATCCTGTGGCCTGGGAACATGACATCGGTGGATTCTGGAACCCTGTGGCCTGGGAACATGCCTGAGGTTTGATGGTGGAAACCTGTCGCCTGGCAACAGGACTGAGGTTTGATTCTGGAAGACTGTGGCTAGGGAACATGATATCGGGTTGATTCTGGCAACCTGTGTCCTGGGAACAAGACTGAGGTTTGATTGCTGAAACCTGTGGCCTGCGAACATGACTCAGGTATGATTCTGGAACCATGTGTCCTGGGAATATGACTGAGGTTTGTTTCTGGAAACCTGTTCCCTGGGAACATGACTGAGGTTTGATTGCTGAAACCTGTGGCCTGCGAACATGACTCAGGTTTGATTCTGGAACCATGTGTCCTGGGAATATGACTGAGGTTTGATTCTGGAAACCTTTGGCCTGGGAAAATGACTGAGGTTTCATTGTGGAAACATGTGGCTTGGGATCATGACTGAGGTTTGATGGTGGAACACTCTGGCCTGGCAAAATGACTGAGGCTTGATTCTGGAACCCTGTGGCCTGGCAACTTGACTGAGGTGTGATGGCAGAAACCTGTGGCCTGGCAACATGACTGAGTTTGATTGTGGCACCCTGTGCACGGGGAACATGACTGAGGCCTGATACTGGAACCCCGTGGCGTGGGAACTTGACATTGGTTTGATTCTGGAGCCCTGTTTACTGGGAACATGACTGAGGTTTGATGGTTGAAACCTGTGGCCTGGCAACATGATTGAGGTTTGATAGTGGAAGCCTCAGGCTTGGGAACATGAGTGAGGCTTGATGGTGGAACCCTGTGGCCTGGCAACATGAGTGAGGCTTGATGGTGGAAGCCTGTGGCTTGGCAAGATGACTTAGGTTTGATTGTGGAACAGTCTTTCCTGGGAACATGACTGAGGCTTGATGGTGGAACCGTGGCCTAGCAACAGGACAGAGGTTTGATTGTGGAACCCTCTGGCCTGGGAATATGACTGAGGTTTAATTGTGGAACCCTGTGGCCTGGGAACATGACTGGGAGTTTATTTCTGAAACCTGTGTCCAGGGAACATGACTGAGGTTTTATTCTGGAACCATGTGGCCTGGGAATATGACTGACGTTTGATTCTGGAAACCATTGGCCTGGGAAGATGACTGATGTTAGAGTGTGGAATCCTGTGTCCTGGGAACATGACATCGGTGGATTCTGGAACCCTCAGGCCTGGGAACATGCCTGAGGTTTGATGGTGGAAACCTGTGGCCTGGCAAGAGAACTGAGGTTTGATTCTGGAAGACTGTGGCTAGGGAACATGATATCGGGTTGATTCTGGCAACCTGTGTCCTGGGAACAAGACTGAGGTTTGATTCTGGAACCCTGTGCCTTGGGAACATGACTGAGGTTTGTTTCTGGAAGCCTGTTCCCTGGGAACATGACTGAGGCTTGATGGTGGAACCGTGGTCTGGCAACAGAACTGAGGTTTGATTGTGGAACCCTCTGGCCTGGGAATATGACTGAGCTTTTATTGTGGAACCCTGTGGCCTGGGAACATGACTGGGATTTTATTTCTGAAACCTGTGTCCAGGGAACATGACTGAGGTTTTATTCTGGAACCCTGTGTCCTGGGAACACAACTGAGGTTTGATTCTGGAACCATGTGGCCTGGGAATATGACTGAGGTTTGATTCTGGAAACCATTGGCCTGGGAAGATGACTGATGTTAGAGTGTGGAATCCTGTGGCCTGGGAACATGACATCGGTTTGGATTCCGGTACCCTGTTGCCTGGGAACATGAAATCGGTTTGATTCTGGAAACCTGTGTCCTGGGAAGATGACTGAGGTTTGATGGTGGTACGCTACGGCCTGGCAACATGACTGAATTTGATTCTGAATCCCTGTGTCCTGGGAACATGACTGAGGCGTGATTCTGGAACACTGTGGCCTGGGAACATGACATCTATTTAGATTGTGGAATACTGTGCCCCGGGAACCTGACTGAGCCTTGGTTCTGGAACCCTGTGGACTGGGAACATGACTGAGGTTTTATTCTGGAACCCTGTAGCCTGGGAACATAACTGAGGATTGATTCTGGAACCCTGTGGCCTGGGAACATGACATCGGTGGATTCTGGAACCCTGAGGCCTGGGAACATGACATCTGTTTAGATTGTGGAATACTGTGCCCCGGGAACCTGACTGAGCCTCGGTTCTGGAACCCTGTGGACTGGGAACATGACTGAGGTTTTATTCTGGATCCCTGTAGCCTGGGAACATAACTGAGGATTGATTCTGGAATCTTGTGGCCTGGAAAAATGACAATGGTGGATTCTGGAACCCTGTGGCCTGGGAACATGAGAACGGTTTGATTCTGGAACCCTGTGGCCTGGGAACATGCCTGAGGTTTGATGGTGGAAACCTGTGGCCTGGCAACATGACTGAGGTTTGATTCTGGAAGACTGTGGCTAGGGAACATGATATCGGGTTGATTCTGGAAACCTGTGTCCTGGGAACAAGACTGAGGTTTGATTCTGGAACCCTGTGCCTTGGGAACATGACTGAGGTTTGTTTCTGGAAACCTGTTCCCTGGGAACATGACTGAGGTTTGATTCTGGACACCTGTGTCCTGGGAACATGACTGAGGTTTGATTGCTGAAACCTGTGGCCTGCGAACATGACTCAGGTTTGATTCTGGAACCATGTGTCCTGGGAATATGACTGAGGTTTGATTCTGGAAACCTTTGGCCTGGGAAAATGACTGAGGTTTCATTGTGGAAACATGTGGCTTGGGATCATGACTGAGGTTTGATGGTGGAACACTCTGGCCTGGCAAAATGACTGAGGCTTGATTCTGGAACCCTGTGGCCTGGCAACTTGACTGAGGTGTGATGGCAGAAACCTGTGGCCTGGCAACATGACTGAGTTTGATTGTGGCACCCTGTGCACGGGGAACATGACTGAGGCCTGATACTGGAACCCCGTGGCGTGGGAACTTGACATTGGTTTGATTCTGGAGCCCTGTTTACTGGGAACATGACTGAGGTTTGATGGTTGAAACCTGTGGCCTGGCAACATGATTGAGGTTTGATAGTGGAACCCTCAGGCTTGGGAACATGAGTGAGGCTTGATGGTGGAACCCTGTGGCCTGGCAACATGAGTGAGGCTTGATGGTTCAAGCCTGTGGCTTGGCAAGATGACTTAGGTTTGATTGTGGAACAGTCTTTCCTGGGAACATGACTGAGGCTTGATGGTGGAACCGTGGCCTAGCAACAGGACAGAGGTTTGATTGTGGAACCCTCTGGCCTGGGAATATGACTGAGGTTTAATTGTGGAACCGTGTGGCCTGGGAACATGACTGGGAGTTTATTTCTGAAACCTGTGTCCAGGGAACATGACTGAGGTTTTATTCTGGAAACCTTTGGCCTGGGAAAATGACTGAGGTTTCATTGTGGAAACATGTGGCTTGGGATCATGACTGAGGTTTGATGGTGGAACACTCTGGCCTGGCAAAATGACTGAGGCTTGATTCTGGAACCCTGTGGCCTGGCAACTTGACTGAGGTGTGATGGCAGAAACCTGTGGCCTGGCAACATGACTGAGTTTGATTGTGGCACCCTGTGCACGGGGAACATGACTGAGGCCTGATACTGGAACCCCGTGGCGTGGGAACTTGACATTGGTTTGATTCTGGAGCCCTGTTTACTGGGAACATGACTGAGGTTTGATGGTTGAAACCTGTGGCCTGGCAACATGATTGAGGTTTGATAGTGGAAGCCTCAGGCTTGGGAACATGAGTGAGGCTTGATGGTGGAACCCTGTGGCCTGGCAACATGAGTGAGGCTTGATGGTGGAAGCCTGTGGCTTGGCAAGATGACTTAGGTTTGATTGTGGAACAGTCTTTCCTGGGAACATGACTGAGGCTTGATGGTGGAACCGTGGCCTAGCAACAGGACAGAGGTTTGATTGTGGAACCCTCTGGCCTGGGAATATGACTGAGGTTTAATTGTGGAACCCTGTGGCCTGGGAACATGACTGGGAGTTTATTTCTGAAACCTGTGTCCAGGGAACATGACTGAGGTTTTATTCTGGAACCATGTGGCCTGGGAATATGACTGACGTTTGATTCTGGAAACCATTGGCCTGGGAAGATGACTGATGTTAGAGTGTGGAATCCTGTGTCCTGGGAACATGACATCGGTGGATTCTGGAACCCTCAGGCCTGGGAACATGCCTGAGGTTTGATGGTGGAAACCTGTGGCCTGGCAAGAGAACTGAGGTTTGATTCTGGAAGACTGTGGCTAGGGAACATGATATCGGGTTGATTCTGGCAACCTGTGTCCTGGGAACAAGACTGAGGTTTGATTCTGGAACCCTGTGCCTTGGGAACATGACTGAGGTTTGTTTCTGGAAGCCTGTTCCCTGGGAACATGACTGAGGCTTGATGGTGGAACCGTGGTCTGGCAACAGAACTGAGGTTTGATTGTGGAACCCTCTGGCCTGGGAATATGACTGAGCTTTTATTGTGGAACCCTGTGGCCTGGGAACATGACTGGGATTTTATTTCTGAAACCTGTGTCCAGGGAACATGACTGAGGTTTTATTCTGGAACCCTGTGTCCTGGGAACACAACTGAGGTTTGATTCTGGAACCATGTGGCCTGGGAATATGACTGAGGTTTGATTCTGGAAACCATTGGCCTGGGAAGATGACTGATGTTAGAGTGTGGAATCCTGTGGCCTGGGAACATGACATCGGTTTGGATTCCGGTACCCTGTTGCCTGGGAACATGAAATCGGTTTGATTCTGGAAACCTGTGTCCTGGGAAGATGACTGAGGTTTGATGGTGGTACGCTACGGCCTGGCAACATGACTGAATTTGATTCTGAATCCCTGTGTCCTGGGAACATGACTGAGGCGTGATTCTGGAACACTGTGGCCTGGGAACATGACATCTATTTAGATTGTGGAATACTGTGCCCCGGGAACCTGACTGAGCCTTGGTTCTGGAACCCTGTGGACTGGGAACATGACTGAGGTTTTATTCTGGAACCCTGTAGCCTGGGAACATAACTGAGGATTGATTCTGGAACCCTGTGGCCTGGGAACATGACATCGGTGGATTCTGGAACCCTGAGGCCTGGGAACATGACATCTGTTTAGATTGTGGAATACTGTGCCCCGGGAACCTGACTGAGCCTCGGTTCTGGAACCCTGTGGACTGGGAACATGACTGAGGTTTTATTCTGGATCCCTGTAGCCTGGGAACATAACTGAGGATTGATTCTGGAATCTTGTGGCCTGGAAAAATGACAATGGTGGATTCTGGAACCCTGTGGCCTGGGAACATGAGAACGGTTTGATTCTGGAACCCTGTGGCCTGGGAACATGCCTGAGGTTTGATGGTGGAAACCTGTGGCCTGGCAACATGACTGAGGTTTGATTCTGGAAGACTGTGGCTAGGGAACATGATATCGGGTTGATTCTGGAAACCTGTGTCCTGGGAACAAGACTGAGGTTTGATTCTGGAACCCTGTGCCTTGGGAACATGACTGAGGTTTGTTTCTGGAAACCTGTTCCCTGGGAACATGACTGAGGTTTGATTCTGGACACCTGTGTCCTGGGAACATGACTGAGGTTTGATTGCTGAAACCTGTGGCCTGCGAACATGACTCAGGTTTGATTCTGGAACCATGTGTCCTGGGAATATGACTGAGGTTTGATTCTGGAAACCTTTGGCCTGGGAAAATGACTGAGGTTTCATTGTGGAAACATGTGGCTTGGGATCATGACTGAGGTTTGATGGTGGAACACTCTGGCCTGGCAAAATGACTGAGGCTTGATTCTGGAACCCTGTGGCCTGGCAACTTGACTGAGGTGTGATGGCAGAAACCTGTGGCCTGGCAACATGACTGAGTTTGATTGTGGCACCCTGTGCACGGGGAACATGACTGAGGCCTGATACTGGAACCCCGTGGCGTGGGAACTTGACATTGGTTTGATTCTGGAGCCCTGTTTACTGGGAACATGACTGAGGTTTGATGGTTGAAACCTGTGGCCTGGCAACATGATTGAGGTTTGATAGTGGAACCCTCAGGCTTGGGAACATGAGTGAGGCTTGATGGTGGAACCCTGTGGCCTGGCAACATGAGTGAGGCTTGATGGTTCAAGCCTGTGGCTTGGCAAGATGACTTAGGTTTGATTGTGGAACAGTCTTTCCTGGGAACATGACTGAGGCTTGATGGTGGAACCGTGGCCTAGCAACAGGACAGAGGTTTGATTGTGGAACCCTCTGGCCTGGGAATATGACTGAGGTTTAATTGTGGAACCGTGTGGCCTGGGAACATGACTGGGAGTTTATTTCTGAAACCTGTGTCCAGGGAACATGACTGAGGTTTTATTCTGGAACCATGTGGCCTGGGAATATGACTGACGTTTGATTCTGGAAACCATTGGCCTGGGAAGATGACTGATGTTAGAGTGTGGAATCCTGTGGCCTGGGAACATGACATCGGTGGATTCTGGAACCCTGTGGCCTGGGAACATGCCTGAGGTTTGATGGTGGAAACCTGTCGCCTGGCAACAGGACTGAGGTTTGATTCTGGAAGACTGTGGCTAGGGAACATGATATCGGGTTGATTCTGGCAACCTGTGTCCTGGGAACAAGACTGAGGTTTGATTGCTGAAACCTGTGGCCTGCGAACATGACTCAGGTATGATTCTGGAACCATGTGTCCTGGGAATATGACTGAGGTTTGTTTCTGGAAACCTGTTCCCTGGGAACATGACTGAGGTTTGATTCTGGACACCTGTGTCCTCGGAACATGACTGAGGTTTGATTGCTGAAACCTGTGGCCTGCGAACATGACTCAGGTTTGATTCTGGAACCATGTGTCCTGGGAATATGACTGAGGTTTGATTCTGGAAACCTTTGGCCTGGGAAAATGACTGAGGTTTCATTGTGGAAACATGTGGCTTGGGATCATGACTGAGGTTTGATGGTGGAACACTCTGGCCTGGCAAAATGACTGAGGCTTGATTCTGGAACCCTGTGGCCTGGCAACTTGACTGAGGTGTGATGGCAGAAACCTGTGGCCTGGCAACATGACTGAGTTTGATTGTGGCACCCTGTGCACGGGGAACATGACTGAGGCCTGATACTGGAACCCCGTGGCGTGGGAACTTGACATTGGTTTGATTCTGGAGCCCTGTTTACTGGGAACATGACTGAGGTTTGATGGTTGAAACCTGTGGCCTGGCAACATGATTGAGGTTTGATAGTGGAACCCTCAGGCTTGGGAACATGAGTGAGGCTTGATGGTGGAACCCTGTGGCCTGGCAACATGAGTGAGGCTTGATGGTGGAAGCCTGTGGCTTGGCAAGATGACTTAGGTTTGATTGTGGAACAGTCTTTCCTGGGAACATGACTGAGGCTTGATGGTGGAACCGTGGCCTAGCAACAGGACAGAGGTTTGATTGTGGAACCCTCTGGCCTGGGAATATGACTGAGGTTTAATTGTGGAACCCTGTGGCCTGGGAACATGACTGGGAGTTTATTTCTGAAACCTGTGTCCAGGGAACATGACTGAGGTTTTATTCTGGAACCATGTGGCCTGGGAAGATGACTGATGTTAGAGTGTGGAATCCTGTGGCCTGGGAACATGACATCGGTGGATTCTGGAACCCTGTGGCCTGGGAACATGCCTGAGGTTTGATGGTGGAAACCTGTGGCCTGGCAACAGGAATGAGGTTTGATTCTGGAAGACTGTGGCTAGGGAACATGATATCGGGTTGATTCTGGCAACCTGTGTCCTGGGAACAAGACTGAGGTTTGATTCTGGAACCCTGTGCCTTGGGAACATGACTGAGGTTTGTTTCTGGAAGCCTGTTGCCTGGGAACATGACTGAGGCTTGATGGTGGAACCATGGTCTGGCAACAGAACTGAGGTTTGATTGTGGAACCCTCTGGCATGGGAATATGACTGAGCTTTTATTGTGGAACCCTGTGGCCTGGGAACATGACTGGGATTTTATTTCTGAAACCTGTGTCCAGGGAACATGACTGAGGTTTTATTCTGGAACCCTGTGTCCTGGGAACACAACTGAGGTTTGATTCTGGAACCATGTGGCCTGGGAATATGACTGAGTTTTGATTCTGGAAACCATTGGCCTGGGAAGATGACTGATGTTAGAGTGTGGAATCCTGTGGCCTGGGAACATGACATCGGTTTGGATTCCGGTACCCTGTTGCCTGGGAACATGTAATCGGTTTGATTCTGGAAACCTGTGGCCGGGGAATATGACTGAGGTTTGATGGTGGTACCCTATGGCCTGGCAACATGACTGAAGTTTGATTTTGGATCCCTGTGTCCTGGGAACATGGCTGAGGCGTGATTCTGGAACACTGTGGCCTGGGAACATGACATCTATTTAGATTGTGGAATACTGTGCCCCGGGAACCTGACTGAGCCTTGGTTCTGGAACCCTGTGGACTGGGAACATGACTGAGGTTTTATTCTGGAACCCTGTAGCCTGGGAACATAACTGAGGATTGATTCTGGAACCCCGTGGCCTGGGAACATGACATCAGTGGATTCTGGAACCCTGAGGCCTGGGAACATGACATCTGTTTAGATTGTGGAATACTGTGCCCCGGGAACCTGACTGAGCCTCTGTTCTGGAACCCTGTGGCCTGGGAACATGACTGAGGTTTTATTCTGGAACCCTGTAGCCTGGGAACATAACTGAGGATTGATTCTGGAATCTTGTGGCCTGGGAAAATGACAACGGTGGATTCTGGAACCCTGTGGCCTGGGAACATGAGAATGGTTTGATTCTGGAACCCTGTGGCCTGGAAACATGCCTGAGGTTTGATGGTGGAAACCTGTGGCCTGGCAAGATGACTGAGGTTTGATTCTGGAAGACTGTGGCTAGGGAATATGATATCGGGTTGATTCTGGAAACCTGTGTCCTGGGAACAAGACTGAGGTTTGATTCTGGAACCCTGTGCCTTGGGAACATGACTGAGGTTTGTTTCTGGAAACCTGTTCCCTGGGAACATGACTGAGGTTTGATTCTGGACACCTGTGTCCTGGGAACATGACTGAGGTTTGATTGCTGAAACCTGTGGCCTGCGAACATGACTCAGGTTTGATTCTGGAACCATGTGTCCTGGGAATATGACTGAGGTTTGATTCTGGAAACCTTTGGCCTGGGAAAATGACTGAGGTTTCATTTTGGAAACATGTGGCTTGGGATCATGACTGAGGTTTGATGGTGGAACACTCTGGCCTGGCAAAATGACTGAGGCTTGATTCTGGAAGCCTGTGGCCTGGCAACTTGACTGAGGTGTGATGGCAGAAACCTGTGGCCTGGCAACATGACTGAGTTTGATTGTGGCACCCTGTGCACGGGGAACATGACTGAGGCCTGATACTGGAACCCCGTGGCGTGGGAACTTGACATTGGTTTGATTCTGGAGCCCTGTTTACTGGGAACATGACTGAGGTTTGATGGTTGAAACCTGTGGCCTGGCAAAATGAGTGAGGCTTGATGGTGGGACCCTGTGGCTTGGAAAGATGACTTAGGTTTGATTGTGGAACAGTCTTTCCTGGGAACATGACTGAGGTTTGATGGTGGAACCGTGGCCTAGCAACAGGACAGAGGTTTGATTGTGGAACCCTCTGGCCTGGGAATATGACTGAGGTTTAATTGTGGAACCCTGTGGCCTGGGAACATGACTGGGAGTTTATTTCTGAAACCTGTGTCCAGGGAACATGACTGAGGTTTTATTCTGGAACCATGTCGCCTGGGAATATGACTGACGTTTGATTCTGGAAACCATTGGCCTGGGAAGATGACTGATGTTAGAGTGTGGAATCCTGTGGCCTGGGAACATGACATCGGTGGATTCTGGAACCCTGTGGCCTGGGAACATGCCTGAGGTTTGATGGTGGAAACCTGTGGCCTGGCAAGAGAACTGAGGTTTGATTCTGGAAGACTGTGGCTAGGGAACATGATATCGGGTTGATTCTGGCAACCTGTGTCCTGGGAACAAGACTGAGGTTTGATTCTGGAACCCTGTGCCTTGGGAACATGACTGAGGTTTGTTTCTGGAAGCCTGTTCCCTGGGAACATGACTGAGGCTTGATGGTGGAACCGTGGTCTGGCAACAGAACTGAGGTTTGATTGTGGAACCCTCTGGCCTGGGAATATGACTGAGCTTTTATTGTGGAACCCTGTGGCCTGGGAACATGACTGGGATTTTATTTCTGAAACCTGTGTCCAGGGAACATGACTGAGGTTTTATTCTGGAACCCTGTGTCCTGGGAACACAACTGAGGTTTGATTCTGGAACCATGTGGCCTGGGAATATGACTGAGGTTTGATTCTGGAAACCATTGGCCTGGGAAGATGACTGATGTTAGAGTGTGGAATCCTGTGGCCTGGGAACATGACATCGGTTTGGATTCCGGTACCCTGTTGCCTGGGAACATGAAATCGGTTTGATTCTGGAAACCTGTGTCCTGGGAAGATGACTGAGGTTTGATGGTGGTACCCTACGGCCTGGCAACATGACTGAAGTTTGATTCTGGATCCCTGTGTCCTGGGAACATGACTGAGGCGTGATTCTGGAACACTGTGTCCTGGGAACATGACATCTATTTAGATTGTGGAATACTGTGCCCCGGGAACCTGACTGAGCCTTGGTTTTGGAACCCTGTGGACTGGGAACATGACTGAGGTTTTATTCTGGAACCCTGTAGCCTGGGAACATAACTGAGGATTGATTCTGGAACCCTGTGGCCTGGGAACATGACATCGGTGGATTCTGGAACCCTGAGGCCTGGGAACATGACATCTGTTTAGATTGTGGAATACTGTGCCCCGGGAATCTGACTGAGCCTCGGTTCTGGAACCCTGTGGACTGGGAACATGACTGAGGTTTTATTCTGGATCCCTGTAGCCTGGGAACATAACTGAGGATTGATTCTGGAATCTTGTGGCCTGGGAAAATGACAACGGTGGATTCTGGATCCCTGTGGCCTGGGAACATGAGAACGTTTTGATTCTGGAACCCTGTGGCCTGGGAACATGCCTGAGGTTTGATGGTGGAAACCTGTGGCCTGGCAACATGACTGAGGTTTGATTCTGGAAGACTGTGGCTAGGGAACATGATATCGGGTTGATTCTGGCAACCTGTGTCCTGGGAACAAGACTGAGGTTTGATTGCTGAAACCTGTGGCCTGCGAACATGACTCAGGTTTGATTCTGGAACCATGTGTCCTGGGAATATGACTGAGGTTTGTTTCTGGAAACCTGTTCCCTGGGAACATGACTGAGGTTTGATTCTGGACACCTGTGTCCTGGGAACATGACTGAGGTTTGATTGCTGAAACCTGTGGCCTGCGAACATGACTCAGGTTTGATTCTGGAACCATGTGTCCTGGGAATATGACTGAGGTTTGATTCTGGAAACCTTTGGCCTGGGAAAATGACTGAGGTTTCATTGTGGAAACATGTGGCTTGGGATCATGACTGAGGTTTGATGGTGGAACACTCTGGCCTGGCAAAATGACTGAGGCTTGATTCTGGAACCCTGTGGCCTGGCAACTTGACTGAGGTGTGATGGCAGAAACCTGTGGCCTGGCAACATGACTGAGTTTGATTGTGGCACCCTGTGCACGGGGAACATGACTGAGGCCTGATACTGGAACCCCGTGGCGTGGGAACTTGACATTGGTTTGATTCTGGAGCCCTGTTTACTGGGAACATGACTGAGGTTTGATGGTTGAAACCTGTGGCCTGGCAACATGATTGAGGTTTGATAGTGGAAGCCTCAGGCTTGGGAACATGAGTGAGGCTTGATGGTGGAACCCTGTGGCCTGGCAACATGAGTGAGGCTTGATGGTGGAAGCCTGTGGCTTGGCAAGATGACTTAGGTTTGATTGTGGAACAGTCTTTCCTGGGAACATGACTGAGGCTTGATGGTGGAACCGTGGCCTAGCAACAGGACAGAGGTTTGATTGTGGAACCCTCTGGCCTGGGAATATGACTGAGGTTTAATTGTGGAACCCTGTGGCCTGGGAACATGACTGGGAGTTTATTTCTGAAACCTGTGTCCAGGGAACATGACTGAGGTTTTATTCTGGAACCATGTGGCCTGGGAATATGACTGACGTTTGATTCTGGAAACCATTGGCCTGGGAAGATGACTGATGTTAGAGTGTGGAATCCTGTGGCCTGGGAACATGACATCGGTGGATTCTGGAACCCTGTGGCCTGGGAACATGCCTGAGGTTTGATGGTGGAAACCTGTGGCCTGGCAACAGGACTGAGGTTTGATTCTGGAAGACTGTGGCTAGGGAACATGATATCGGCTTGATTCTGGCAACCTGTGTCCTGGGAACAAGACTGAGGTTTGATTCTGGAACCCTGTGCCTTGGGAACATGACTGAGGTTTGTTTCTGGAAGCCTGTTCCCTGGGAACATGACTGAGGCTTGATGGTGGAAGCATGGTCTGGCAACAGAACTGAGGTTTGATTGTGGAACCCTCTGGCCTGGGAATATGACTGAGCTTTTATTGTGGAACCCTGTGGCCTGGGAACATGACTGGGATTTTATTTCTGAAACCTGTGTCCAGGGAACCTGACTGAGGTTTTATTCTGGAACCCTGTGTCCTGGGAACACAACTGAGGTTTGATTCTGGAACCATGTGGCCTGGGAATATGACTGAGTTTTGATTCTGGAAACCATTGGCCTGGGAAGATGACTGATGTTAGAGTGTGGAATCCTGTGGCCTGGGAACATGACATCGGTTTGGATTCCGGTACCCTGTTGCCTGGGAACATGTAATCGGTTTGATTCTGGAAACCTGTGGCCGGGGAATATGACTGAGGTTTGATGGTGGTACCCTATGGCCTGGCAACATGACTGAAGTTTGATTCTGGATCCCTGTGTCCTGGGAACATGGCTGAGGCGTGATTCTGGAACACTGTGGCCTGGGAACATGACATCTATTTAGATTGTGGAATACTGTGCCCCGGGAACCTGACTGAGCCTTGGTTCTGGAACCCTGTGGACTGGGAACATGACTGAGGTTTTATTCTGGAACCCTGTAGCCTGGGAACATAACTGAGGATTGATTCTGGAACCCCGTGGCCTGGGAACATGACATCAGTGGATTCTGGAACCCTGAGGCCTGGGAACATGACATCTGTTTAGATTGTGGAATACTGTGCCCCGGGAACCTGACTGATCCTCTGTTCTGGAACCCTGTGGCCTGGGAACATGACTGAGGTTTTATTCTGGAACCCTGTAGCCTGGGAACATAACTGAGGATTGATTCTGGAATCTTGTGGCCTGGGAAAATGACAACGGTGGATTCTGGAACCCTGTGGCCTGGGAACATGAGAATGGTTTGATTCTGGAACCCTGTGGCCTGGAAACATGCCTGAGGTTTGATGGTGGAAACCTGTGGCCTGGCAAGATGACTGAGGTTTGATTCTGGAAGACTGTGGCTAGGGAATATGATATCGGGTTGATTCTGGAAACCTGTGTCCTGGGAACAAGACTGAGGTTTGATTCTGGAACCCTGTGCCTTGGGAACATGACTGAGGTTTGTTTCTGGAAACCTGTTCCCTGGGAACATGACTGAGGTTTGATTCTGGACACCTGTGTCCTGGGAACATGACTGAGGTTTGATTGCTGAAACCTGTGGCCTGCGAACATGACTCAGGTTTGATTCTGGAACCATGTGTCCTGGGAATATGACTGAGGTTTGATTTTGGAAACCTTTGCCCTGGGAAAATGACTGAGGTTTCATTTTGGAAACATGTGGCTTGGGATCATGACTGAGGTTTGATGGTGGAACACTCTGGCCTGGCAAAATGACTGAGGCTTGATTCTGGAAGCCTGTGGCCTGGCAACTTGACTGAGGTGTGATGGCAGAAACCTGTGGCCTGGCAACATGACTGAGTTTGATTGTGGCACCCTGTGCACGGGGAACATGACTGAGGCCTGATACTGGAACCCCGTGGCGTGGGAACTTGACATTGGTTTGATTCTGGAGCCCTGTTTACTGGGAACATGACTGAGGTTTGATGGTTGAAACCTGTGGCCTGGCAAAATGAGTGAGGCTTGATGGTGGGACCCTGTGGCTTGGAAAGATGACTTAGGTTTCATTGTGGAACAGTCTTTCCTGGGAACATGACTGAGGTTTGATGGTGGAACCGTGGCCTAGCAACAGGACAGAGGTTTGATTGTGGAACCCTCTGGCCTGGGAATATGACTGAGGTTTAATTGTGGAACCCTGTGGCCTGGGAACATGACTGGGAGTTTATTTCTGAAACCTGTGTCCAGGGAACATGACTGAGGTTTTATTCTGGAACCATGTCGCCTGGGAATATGACTGACGTTTGATTCTGGAAACCATTGGCCTGGGAAGATGACTGATGTTAGAGTGTGGAATCCTGTGGCCTGGGAACATGACATCGGTGGATTCTGGAACCCTGTGGCCTGGGAACATGCCTGAGGTTTGATGGTGGAAACCTGTGGCCTGGCAAGAGAACTGAGGTTTGATTCTGGAAGACTGTGGCTAGGGAACATGATATCGGGTTGATTCTGGCAACCTGTGTCCTGGGAACAAGACTGAGGTTTGATTCTGGAACCCTGTGCCTTGGGAACATGACTGAGGTTTGTTTCTGGAAGCCTGTTCCCTGGGAACATGACTGAGGCTTGATGGTGGAACCGTGGTCTGGCAACAGAACTGAGGTTTGATTGTGGAACCCTCTGGCCTGGGAATATGACTGAGCTTTTATTGTGGAACCCTGTGGCCTGGGAACATGACTGGGATTTTATTTCTGAAACCTGTGTCCAGGGAACATGACTGAGGTTTTATTCTGGAACCCTGTGTCCTGGGAACACAACTGAGGTTTGATTCTGGAACCATGTGGCCTGGGAATATGACTGAGGTTTGATTCTGGAAACCATTGGCCTGGGAAGATGACTGATGTTAGAGTGTGGAATCCTGTGGCCTGGGAACATGACATCGGTTTGGATTCCGGTACCCTGTTGCCTGGGAACATGAAATCGGTTTGATTCTGGAAACCTGTGTCCTGGGAAGATGACTGAGGTTTGATGGTGGTACCCTACGGCCTGGCAACATGACTGAAGTTTGATTCTGGATCCCTGTGTCCTGGGAACATGACTGAGGCGTGATTCTGGAACACTGTGTCCTGGGAACATGACATCTATTTAGATTGTGGAATACTGTGCCCCGGGAACCTGACTGAGCCTTGGTTTTGGAACCCTGTGGACTGGGAACATGACTGAGGTTTTATTCTGGAACCCTGTAGCCTGGGAACATAACTGAGGATTGATTCTGGAACCCTGTGGCCTGGGAACATGACATCGGTGGATTCTGGAACCCTGAGGCCTGGGAACATGACATCTGTTTAGATTGTGGAATACTGTGCCCCGGGAATCTGACTGAGCCTCGGTTCTGGAACCCTGTGGACTGGGAACATGACTGAGGTTTTATTCTGGATCCCTGTAGCCTGGGAACATAACTGAGGATTGATTCTGGAATCTTGTGGCCTGGGAAAATGACAACGGTGGATTCTGGATCCCTGTGGCCTGGGAACATGAGAACGTTTTGATTCTGGAACCCTGTGGCCTGGGAACATGCCTGAGGTTTGATGGTGGAAACCTGTGGCCTGGCAACATGACTGAGGTTTGATTCTGGAAGACTGTGGCTAGGGAACATGATATCGGGTTGATTCTGGCAACCTGTGTCCTGGGAACAAGACTGAGGTTTGATTGCTGAAACCTGTGGCCTGCGAACATGACTCAGGTTTGATTCTGGAACCATGTGTCCTGGGAATATGACTGAGGTTTGTTTCTGGAAACCTGTTCCCTGGGAACATGACTGAGGTTTGATTCTGGACACCTGTGTCCTGGGAACATGACTGAGGTTTGATTGCTGAAACCTGTGGCCTGCGAACATGACTCAGGTTTGATTCTGGAACCATGTGTCCTGGGAATATGACTGAGGTTTGATTCTGGAAACCTTTGGCCTGGGAAAATGACTGAGGTTTCATTGTGGAAACATGTGGCTTGGGATCATGACTGAGGTTTGATGGTGGAACACTCTGGCCTGGCAAAATGACTGAGGCTTGATTCTGGAACCCTGTGGCCTGGCAACTTGACTGAGGTGTGATGGCAGAAACCTGTGGCCTGGCAACATGACTGAGTTTGATTGTGGCACCCTGTGCACGGGGAACATGACTGAGGCCTGATACTGGAACCCCGTGGCGTGGGAACTTGACATTGGTTTGATTCTGGAGCCCTGTTTACTGGGAACATGACTGAGGTTTGATGGTTGAAACCTGTGGCCTGGCAACATGATTGAGGTTTGATAGTGGAAGCCTCAGGCTTGGGAACATGAGTGAGGCTTGATGGTGGAACCCTGTGGCCTGGCAACATGAGTGAGGCTTGATGGTGGAAGCCTGTGGCTTGGCAAGATGACTTAGGTTTGATTGTGGAACAGTCTTTCCTGGGAACATGACTGAGGCTTGATGGTGGAACCGTGGCCTAGCAACAGGACAGAGGTTTGATTGTGGAACCCTCTGGCCTGGGAATATGACTGAGGTTTAATTGTGGAACCCTGTGGCCTGGGAACATGACTGGGAGTTTATTTCTGAAACCTGTGTCCAGGGAACATGACTGAGGTTTTATTCTGGAACCATGTGGCCTGGGAATATGACTGACGTTTGATTCTGGAAACCATTGGCCTGGGAAGATGACTGATGTTAGAGTGTGGAATCCTGTGGCCTGGGAACATGACATCGGTGGATTCTGGAACCCTGTGGCCTGGGAACATGCCTGAGGTTTGATGGTGGAAACCTGTGGCCTGGCAACAGGACTGAGGTTTGATTCTGGAAGACTGTGGCTAGGGAACATGATATCGGCTTGATTCTGGCAACCTGTGTCCTGGGAACAAGACTGAGGTTTGATTCTGGAACCCTGTGCCTTGGGAACATGACTGAGGTTTGTTTCTGGAAGCCTGTTCCCTGGGAACATGACTGAGGCTTGATGGTGGAAGCATGGTCTGGCAACAGAACTGAGGTTTGATTGTGGAACCCTCTGGCCTGGGAATATGACTGAGCTTTTATTGTGGAACCCTGTGACCTGGGAACATGACTGGGATTTTATTTCTGAAACCTGTGTCCAGGGAACATGACTGAGGTTTTATTCTGGAACCCTGTGTCCTGGGAACACAACTGAGGTTTGATTCTGGAACCATGTGGCCTGGGAATATGACTGAGTTTTGATTCTGGAAACCATTGGCCTGGGAAGATGACTGATGTTAGAGTGTGGAATCCTGTGGCCTGGGAACATGACATCGGTTTGGATTCCGGTACCCTGTTGCCTGGGAACATGTAATCGGTTTGATTCTGGAAACCTGTGGCCGGGGAATATGACTGAGGTTTGATGGTGGTACCCTATGGCCTGGCAACATGACTGAAGTTTGATTCTGGATCCCTGTGTCCTGGGAACATGGCTGAGGCGTGATTCTGGAACACTGTGGCCTGGGAACATGACATCTATTTAGATTGTGGAATACTGTGCCCCGGGAACCTGACTGAGCCTTGGTTCTGGAACCCTGTGGACTGGGAACATGACTGAGGTTTTATTCTGGAACCCTGTAGCCTGGGAACATAACTGAGGATTGATTCTGGAACCCCGTGGCCTGGGAACATGACATCAGTGGATTTTGGAACCCTGAGGCCTGGGAACATGACATCTGTTTAGATTGTGGAATACTGTGCCCCGGGAACCTGACTGATCCTCTGTTCTGGAACCCTGTGGCCTGGGAACATGACTGAGGTTTTATTCTGGAACCCTGTAGCCTGGGAACATAACTGAGGATTGATTCTGGAATCTTGTGGCCTGGGAAAATGACAACGGTGGATTCTGGAACCCTGTGGCCTGGGAACATGAGAATGGTTTGATTCTGGAACCCTGTGCCCTGGGAACATGCCTGAGGTTTGATGGTGGAAACCTGTGGCCTGGCAAGATGACTGAGGTTTGATTCTGGAAGACTGTGGCTAGGGAATATGATATCGGGTTGATTCTGGAAACCTGTGTCCTGGGAACAAGACTGAGGTTTGATTCTGGAACCCTGTGCCTTGGGAACATGACTGAGGTTTGTTTCTGGAAACCTGTTCCCTGGGAACATGACTGAGGTTTGATTCTGGACACCTGTGTCCTGGGAACATGACTGAGGTTTGATTGCTGAAACCTGTGGCCTGCGAACATGACTCAGGTTTGATTCTGGAACCATGTGTCCTGGGAATATGACTGAGGTTTGATTCTGGAAACCTTTGGCCTGCGAAAATGACTGAGGTTTCATTTTGGAAACATGTGGCTTGGGATCATGACTGAGGTTTGATGGTGGAACACTCTGGCCTGGCAAAATGACTGAGGCTTGATTCTGGAACCCTGTGGCCTGGCAACTTGACTGAGGTGTGATGGCAGAAACCTGTGGCCTGGCAACATGACTGAGTTTGATTGTGGCACCCTGTGCACGGGGAACATGACTGAGGCCTGATACTGGAACCCCGTGGCGTGGGAACTTGACATTGGTTTGATTCTGGAGCCCTGTTTACTGGGAACATGACTGAGGTTTGATGGTTGAAACCTGTGGCCTGGCAAAATGAGTGAGGCTTGATGGTGGAACCCTGTGGCTTGGAAAGATGACTTAGGTTTGATTGTGGAACAGTCTTTCCTGGGAACATGACTGAGGTTTGATGGTGGAACCGTGGCCTAGCAACAGGACAGAGGTTTGATTGTGGAACCCTCTGGCCTGGGAATATGACTGAGGTTTAATTGTGGAACCCTGTGGCCTGGGAACATGACTGGGAGTTTATTTCTGAAACCTGTGTCCAGGGAACATGACTGAGGTTTTATTCTGGAACCATGTCGCCTGGGAATATGACTGACGTTTGATTCTGGAAACCATTGGCCTGGGAAGATGACTGATGTTAGAGTGTGGAATCCTGTGGCCTGGGAACATGACATCGGTTTGGATTCCGGTACCCTGTTGCCTGGGAACATGAAATCGGTTTGATTCTGGAAACCTGTGTCCTGGGAAGATGACTGAGGTTTGATGGTGGTACCCTACGGCCTGGCAACATGACTGAAGTTTGATTCTGGATCCCTGTGTCCTGGGAACATGACTGAGGCGTGATTCTGGAACACTGTGTCCTGGGAACATGACATCTATTTAGATTGTGGAATACTGTGCCCCGGGAACCTGACTGAGCCTTGGTTCTGGAACCCTGTGGACTGGGAACATGACTGAGGTTTTATTCTGGAACCCTGTAGCCTGGGAACATAACTGAGGATTGATTCTGGAACCCTGTGGCCTGGGAACATGACATCGGTGGATTCTGGAACCCTGAGGCCTGGGAACATGACATCTGTTTAGATTGTGGAATACTGTGCCCCGGGAATCTGACTGAGCCTCGGTTCTGGAACCCTGTGGACTGGGAACATGACTGAGGTTTTATTCTGGATCCCTGTAGCCTGGGAACATAACTGAGGATTGATTCTGGAATCTTGTGGCCTGGGAAAATGACAACGGTGGATTCTGGATCCCTGTGGCCTGGGAACATGAGAACGTCTTGATTCTGGAACCCTGTGGCCTGGGAACATGCCTGAGGTTTGATGGTGGAAACCTGTGGCCTGGCAACATGACTGAGGTTTGATTCTGGAAGACTGTGGCTAGGGAACATGATATCGGGTTGATTCTGGCAACCTGTGTCCTGGGAACAAGACTGAGGTTTGATTGCTGAAACCTGTGGCCTGCGAACATGACTCAGGTTTGATTCTGGAACCATGTGTCCTGGGAATATGACTGAGGTTTGTTTCTGGAAACCTGTTCCCTGGGAACATGACTGAGGTTTGATTCTGGACACCTGTGTCCTGGGAACATGACTGAGGTTTGATTGCTGAAACCTGTGGCCTGCGAACATGACTCAGGTTTGATTCTGGAACCATGTGTCCTGGGAATATGACTGAGGTTTGATTCTGGAAACCTTTGGCCTGGGAAAATGACTGAGGTTTCATTGTGGAAACATGTGGCTTGGGATCATGACTGAGGTTTGATGGTGGAACACTCTGGCCTGGCAAAATGACTGAGGCTTGATTCTGGAACCCTGTGGCCTGGCAACTTGACTGAGGTGTGATGGCAGAAACCTGTGGCCTGGCAACATGACTGAGTTTGATTGTGGCACCCTGTGCACGGGGAACATGACTGAGGCCTGATACTGGAACCCCGTGGCGTGGGAACTTGACATTGGTTTGATTCTGGAGCCCTGTTTACTGGGAACATGACTGAGGTTTGATGGTTGAAACCTGTGGCCTGGCAACATGATTGAGGTTTGATAGTGGAAGCCTCAGGCTTGGGAACATGAGTGAGGCTTGATGGTGGAACCCTGTGGCCTGGCAACATGAGTGAGGCTTGATGGTGGAAGCCTGTGGCTTGGCAAGATGACTTAGGTTTGATTGTGGAACAGTCTTTCCTGGGAACATGACTGAGGCTTGATGGTGGAACCGTGGCCTAGCAACAGGACAGAGGTTTGATTGTGGAACCCTCTGGCCTGGGAATATGACTGAGGTTTAATTGTGGAAACCTGTGGCCTGGGAACATGACTGGGAGTTTATTTCTGAAACCTGTGTCCAGGGAACATGACTGAGGTTTTATTCTGGAACCATGTGGCCTGGGAATATGACTGAGGTTTGATTCTGGAAACCATTGGCCTGGGAAGATGACTGATGTTAGAGTGTGGAATCCTGTGGCCTGGGAACATGACATCGGTGGATTCTGGAACCCTGTGTCCTGGGAACATGCCTGAGGTTTGATGGTGGAAACCTGTGGCCTGGCAACAGGAATGAGGTTTGATTCTGGAAGACTGTGGCTAGGGAACATGATATCGGGTTGATTCTGGCAACCTGTGTCCTGGGAACAAGACTGAGGTTTGATTCTGGAACCCTGTGCCTTGGGAACATGACTGAGGTTTGTTTCTGGAAGCCTGTTGCCTGGGAACATGACTGAGGCTTGATGGTGGAACCATGGTCTGGCAACAGAACTGAGGTTTGATTGTGGAACCCTCTGGCCTGGGAATATGACTGAGCTTTTATTGTGGAACCCTGTGGCCTGGGAACATGACTGGGATTTTATTTCTGAAACCTGTGTCCAGGGAACATGACTGAGGTTTTATTCTGGAACCCTGTGTCCTGGGAACACAACTGAGGTTTGATTCTGGAACCATGTGGCCTGGGAATATGACTGAGTTTTGATTCTGGAAACCATTGGCCTGGGAAGATGACTGATGTTAGAGTGTGGAATCCTGTGGCCTGGGAACATGACATCGGTTTGGATTCCGGTACCCTGTTGCCTGGGAACATGTAATCGGTTTGATTCTGGAAACCTGTGGCCGGGGAATATGACTGAGGTTTGATGGTGGTACCCTATGGCCTGGCAACATGACTGAAGTTTGATTTTGGATCCCTGTGTCCTGGGAACATGGCTGAGGCGTGATTCTGGAACACTGTGGCCTGGGAACATGACATCTATTTAGATTGTGGAATACTGTGCCCCGGGAACCTGACTGAGCCTTGGTTCTGGAACCCTGTGGACTGGGAACATGACTGAGGTTTTATTCTGGAACCCTGTAGCCTGGGAACATAACTGAGGATTGATTCTGGAACCCCGTGGCCTGGGAACATGACATCAGTGGATTCTGGAACCCTGAGGCCTGGGAACATGACATCTGTTTAGATTGTGGAATACTGTGCCCCGGGAACCTGACTGAGCCTCTGTTCTGGAACCCTGTGGCCTGGGAACATGACTGAGGTTTTATTCTGGAACCCTGTAGCCTGGGAACATAACTGAGGATTGATTCTGGAATCTTGTGGCCTGGGAAAATGACAACGGTGGATTCTGGAACCCTGTGGCCTGGGAACATGAGAATGGTTTGATTCTGGAACCCTGTGGCCTGGAAACATGCCTGAGGTTTGATGGTGGAAACCTGTGGCCTGGCAAGATGACTGAGGTTTGATTCTGGAAGACTGTGGCTAGGGAATATGATATCGGGTTGATTCTGGAAACCTGTGTCCTGGGAACAAGACTGAGGTTTGATTCTGGAACCCTGTGCCTTGGGAACATGACTGAGGTTTGTTTCTGGAAACCTGTTCCCTGGGAACATGACTGAGGTTTGATTCTGGACACCTGTGTCCTGGGAACATGACTGAGGTTTGATTGCTGAAACCTGTGGCCTGCGAACATGACTCAGGTTTGATTCTGGAACCATGTGTCCTGGGAATATGACTGAGGTTTGATTTTGGAAACCTTTGCCCTGGGAAAATGACTGAGGTTTCATTTTGGAAACATGTGGCTTGGGATCATGACTGAGGTTGGATGGTGGAACACTCTCGCCTGGCAAAATGACTGAGGCTTGATTCTGGAACCCTGTGGCCTGGCAACTTGACTGAGGTGTGATGGCAGAAACCTGTGGCCTGGCAACATGACTGAGTTTGATTGTGGCACCCTGTGCACGGGGAACATGACTGAGGCCTGATACTGGAACCCCGTGGCGTGGGAACTTGACATTGGTTTGATTCTGGAGCCCTGTTTACTGGGAACATGACTGAGGTTTGATGGTTGAAACCTGTGGCCTGGCAAAATGAGTGAGGCTTGATGGTGGAACCCTGTGGCTTGGAAAGATGACTTAGGTTTGATTGTGGAACAGTCTTTCCTGGGAACATGACTGAGGTTTGATGGTGGAACCGTGGCCTAGCAACAGGACAGAGGTTTGATTGTGGAACCCTCTGGCCTGGGAATATGACTGAGGTTTAATTGTGGAACCCTGTGGCCTGGGAACATGACTGGGAGTTTATTTCTGAAACCTGTGTCCAGGGAACATGACTGAGGTTTTATTCTGGAACCATGTCGCCTGGGAATATGACTGACATTTGATTCTGGAAACCATTGGCCTGGGAAGATGACTGATGTTAGAGTGTGGAATCCTGTGGCCTGGGAACATGACATCGGTGGATTCTGGAACCCTGTGGCCTGGGAACATGCCTGAGGTTTGATGGTGGAAACCTGTGGCCTGGCAAGAGAACTGAGGTTTGATTCTGGAAGACTGTGGCTAGGGAACATGATATCGGGTTGATTCTGGCAACCTGTGTCCTGGGAACAAGACTGAGGTTTGATTCTGGAACCCTGTGCCTTGGGAACATGACTGAGGTTTGTTTCTGGAAGCCTGTTCCCTGGGAACATGACTGAGGCTTGATGGTGGAACCGTGGTCTGGCAACAGAACTGAGGTTTGATTGTGGAACCCTCTGGCCTGGGAATATGACTGAGCTTTTATTGTGGAACCCTGTGGCCTGGGAACATGACTGGGATTTTATTTCTGAAACCTGTGTCCAGGGAACATGACTGAGGTTTTATTCTGGAACCCTGTGTCCTGGGAACACAACTGAGGTTTGATTCTGGAACCATGTGGCCTGGGAATATGACTGAGGTTTGATTCTGGAAACCATTGGCCTGGGAAGATGACTGATGTTAGAGTGTGGAATCCTGTGGCCTGGGAACATGACATCGGTTTGGATTCCGGTACCCTGTTGCCTGGGAACATGAAATCGGTTTGATTCTGGAAACCTGTGTCCTGGGAAGATGACTGAGGTTTGATGGTGGTACCCTACGGCCTGGCAACATGACTGAAGTTTGATTCTGGATCCCTGTGTCCTGGGAACATGACTGAGGCGTGATTCTGGAACACTGTGTCCTGGGAACATGACATCTATTTAGATTGTGGAATACTGTGCCCCGGGAACCTGACTGAGCCTTGGTTCTGGAACCCTGTGGACTGGGAACATGACTGAGGTTTTATTCTGGAACCCTGTAGCCTGGGAACATAACTGAGGATTGATTCTGGAACCCTGTGGCCTGGGAACATGACATCGGTGGATTCTGGAACCCTGAGGCCTGGGAACATGACATCTGTTTAGATTGTGGAATACTGTGCCCCGGGAATCTGACTGAGCCTCGGTTCTGGAACCCTGTGGACTGGGAACATGACTGAGGTTTTATTCTGGATCCCTGTAGCCTGGGAACATAACTGAGGATTGATTCTGGAATCTTGTGGCCTGGGAAAATGACAACGGTGGATTCTGGATCCCTGTGGCCTGGGAACATGAGAACGTCTTGATTCTGGAACCCTGTGGCCTGGGAACATGCCTGAGGTTTGATGGTGGAAACCTGTGGCCTGGCAACATGACTGAGGTTTGATTCTGGAAGACTGTGGCTAGGGAACATGATATCGGGTTGATTCTGGCAACCTGTGTCCTGGGAACAAGACTGAGGTTTGATTGCTGAAACCTGTGGCCTGCGAACATGACTCAGGTTTGATTCTGGAACCATGTGTCCTGGGAATATGACTGAGGTTTGTTTCTGGAAACCTGTTCCCTGGGAACATGACTGAGGTTTGATTCTGGACACCTGTGTCCTGGGAACATGACTGAGGTTTGATTGCTGAAACCTGTGGCCTGCGAACATGACTCAGGTTTGATTCTGGAACCATGTGTCCTGGGAATATGACTGAGGTTTGATTCTGGAAACCTTTGGCCTGGGAAAATGACTGAGGTTTCATTGTGGAAACATGTGGCTTGGGATCATGACTGAGGTTTGATGGTGGAACACTATGGCCTGGCAAAATGACTGAGGCTTGATTCTGGAACCCTGTGGCCTGGCAACTTGACTGAGGTGTGATGGCAGAAACCTGTGGCCTGGCAACATGACTGAGTTTGATTGTGGCACCCTGTGCACGGGGAACATGACTGAGGCCTGATACTGGAACCCCGTGGCGTGGGAACTTGACATTGGTTTGATTCTGGAGCCCTGTTTACTGGGAACATGACTGAGGTTTGATGGTTGAAACCTGTGGCCTGGCAACATGATTGAGGTTTGATAGTGGAACCCTCAGGCTTGGGAACATGAGTGAGGCTTGATGGTGGAACCCTGTGGCCTGGCAACATGAGTGAGGCTTGATGGTGGAAGCCTGTGGCTTGGCAAGATGACTTAGGTTTGATTGTGGAACAGTCTTTCCTGGGAACATGACTGAGGCTTGATGGTGGAACCGTGGCCTAGCAACAGGACAGAGGTTTGATTTTGGAACCCTCTGGCCTGGGAATATGACTGAGGTTTAATTGTGGAACCCTGTGGCCTGGGAACATGACTGGGAGTTTATTTCTGAAACCTGTGTCCAGGGAACATGACTGAGGTTTTATTCTGGAACCATGTGGCCTGGGAATATGACTGACGTTTGATTCTGGAAACCATTGGCCTGGGAAGATGACTGATGTTAGAGTGTGGAATCCTGTGGCCTGGGAACATGACATCGGTGGATTCTGGAACCCTGTGGCCTGGGAACATGCCTGAGGTTTGATGGTGGAAACCTGTGGCCTGGCAACAGGACTGAGGTTTGATTCTGGAAGACTGTGGCTAGGGAACATGATATCGGCTTGATTCTGGCAACCTGTGTCCTGGGAACAAGACTGAGGTTTGATTCTGGAACCCTGTGCCTTGGGAACATGACTGAGGTTTGTTTCTGGAAGCCTGTTCCCTGGGAACATGACTGAGGCTTGATGGTGGAAGCATGGTCTGGCAACAGAACTGAGGTTTGATTGTGGAACCCTCTGGCCTGGGAATATGACTGAACTTTTATTGTGGAACCCTGTGGCCTGGGAACATGACTGGGATTTTATTTCTGAAACCTGTGTCCAGGGAACATGACTGAGGTTTTATTCTGGAACCCTGTGTCCTGGGAACACAACTGAGGTTTGATTCTGGAACCATGTGGCCTGGGAATATGACTGAGTTTTGATTCTGGAAACCATTGGCCTGGGAAGATGACTGATGTTAGAGTGTGGAATCCTGTGGCCTGGGAACATGACATCGGTTTGGATTCCGGTACCCTGTTGCCTGGGAACATGTAATCGGTTTGATTCTGGAAACCTGTGGCCGGGGAATATGACTGAGGTTTGATGGTGGTACCCTATGGCCTGGCAACATGACTGAAGTTTGATTTTGGATCCCTGTGTCCTGGGAACATGGCTGAGGCGTGATTCTGGAACACTGTGGCCTGGGAACATGACATCTATTTAGATTGTGGAATACTGTGCCCCGGGAACCTGACTGAGCCTTGGTTCTGGAACCCTGTGGACTGGGAACATGACTGAGGTTTTATTCTGGAACCCTGTAGCCTGGGAACATAACTGAGGATTGATTCTGGAACCCCGTGGCCTGGGAACATGACATCAGTGGATTCTGGAACCCTGAGGCCTGGGAACATGACATCTGTTTAGATTGTGGAATACTGTGCCCCGGGAACCTGACTGAGCCTCTGTTCTGGAACCCTGTGGCCTGGGAACATGACTGAGGTTTTATTCTGGAACCCTGTAGCCTGGGAACATAACTGAGGATTGATTCTGGAATCTTGTGGCCTGGGAAAATGACAACGGTGGATTCTGGAACCCTGTGGCCTGGGAACATGAGAATGGTTTGATTCTGGAACCCTGTGGCCTGGAAACATGCCTGAGGTTTGATGGTGGAAACCTGTGGCCTGGCAAGATGACTGAGGTTTGATTCTGGAAGACTGTGGCTAGGGAATATGATATCGGGTTGATTCTGGAAACCTGTGTCCTGGGAACAAGACTGAGGTTTGATTCTGGATCCCTGTGCCTTGGGAACATGACTGAGGTTTGTTTCTGGAAACCTGTTCCCTGGGAACATGACTGAGGTTTGATTCTGGACACCTGTGTCCTGGGAACATGACTGAGGTTTGATTGCTGAAACCTGTGGCCTGCGAACATGACTAAGGTTTGATTCTGGAACCATGTGTCCTGGGAATATGACTGAGGTTTGATTTTGGAAACCTTTGGCCTGGGAAAATGACTGAGGTTTCATTTTGGAAACATGTGGCTTGGGATCATGACTGAGGTTTGATGGTGGAACACTCTGGCCTGGCAAAATGACTGAGGCTTGATTCTGGAACCCTGTGGCCTGGCAACTTGACTGAGGTGTGATGGCAGAAACCTGTGGCCTGGCAACATGACTGAGTTTGATTGTGGCACCCTGTGCACGGGGAACATGACTGAGGCCTGATACTGGAACCCCGTGGCGTGGGAACTTGACATTGGTTTGATTCTGGAGCCCTGTTTACTGGGAACATGACTGAGGTTTGATGGTTGAAACCTGTGGCCTGGCAAAATGAGTGAGGCTTGATGGTGGAACCCTGTGGCTTGGAAAGATGACTTAGGTTTGATTGTGGAACAGTCTTTCCTGGGAACATGACTGAGGTTTGATGGTGGAACCGTGGCCTAGCAACAGGACAGAGGTTTGATTGTGGAACCCTCTGGCCTGGGAATATGACTGAGGTTTAATTGTGGAACCCTGTGGCCTGGGAACATGACTGGGAGTTTATTTCTGAAACCTGTGTCCAGGGAACATGACTGAGGTTTTATTCTGGAACCATGTCGCCTGGGAATATGACTGACGTTTGATTCTGGAAACCATTGGCCTGGGAAGATGACTGATGTTAGAGTGTGGAATCCTGTGGCCTGGGAACATGACATCGGTGGATTCTGGAACCCTGTGGCCTGGGAACATGCCTGAGGTTTGATGGTGGAAACCTGTGGCCTGGCAAGAGAACTGAGGTTTGATTCTGGAAGACTGTGGCTAGGGAACATGATATCGGGTTGATTCTGGCAACCTGTGTCCTGGGAACAAGACTGAGGTTTGATTCTGGAACCCTGTGCCTTGGGAACATGACTGAGGTTTGTTTCTGGAAGCCTGTTCCCTGGGAACATGACTGAGGCTTGATGGTGGAACCGTGGTCTGGCAACAGAACTGAGGTTTGATTGTGGAACCCTCTGGCCTGGGAATATGACTGAGCTTTTATTGTGGAACCCTGTGGCCTGGGAACATGACTGGGATTTTATTTCTGAAACCTGTGTCCAGGGAACATGACTGAGGTTTTATTCTGGAACCCTGTGTCCTGGGAACCCAACTGAGGTTTGATTCTGGAACCATGTGGCCTGGGAATATGACTGAGGTTTGATTCTGGAAACCATTGGCCTGGGAAGATGACTGATGTTAGAGTGTGGAATCCTGTGGCCTGGGAACATGACATCGGTTTGGATTCCGGTACCCTGTTGCCTGGGAACATGAAATCGGTTTGATTCTGGAAACCTGTGTCCTGGGAAGATGACTGAGGTTTGATGGTGGTACCCTACGGCCTGGCAACATGACTGAAGTTTGATTCTGGATCCCTGTGTCCTGGGAACATGACTGAGGCGTGATTCTGGAACACTGTGTCCTGGGAACATGACATCTATTTAGATTGTGGAATACTGTGCCCCGGGAACCTGACTGAGCCTTGGTTCTGGAACCCTGTGGACTGGGAACATGACTGAGGTTTTATTCTGGAACCCTGTAGCCTGGGAACATAACTGAGGATTGATTCTGGAACCCTGTGGCCTGGGAACATGACATCGTTGGATTCTGGAACCCTGAGGCCTGGGAACATGACATCTGTTTAGATTGTGGAATACTGTGCCCCGGGAATCTGACTGAGCCTCGGTTCTGGAACCCTGTGGACTGGGAACATGAGAACGTCTTGATTCTGGAACCCTGTGGCCTGGGAACATGCCTGAGGTTTGATGGTGGAAACCTGTGGCCTGGCAACATGACTGAGGTTTGATTCTGGAAGACTGTGGCTAGGGAACATGATATCGGGTTGATTCTGGCAACCTGTGTCCTGGGAACAAGACTGAGGTTTGATTGCTGAAACCTGTGGCCTGCGAACATGACTCAGGTTTGATTCTGGAACCATGTGTCCTGGGAATATGACTGAGGTTTGTTTCTGGAAACCTGTTCCCTGGGAACATGACTGAGGTTTGATTCTGGACACCTGTGTCCTGGGAACATGACTGAGGTTTGATTGCTGAAACCTGTGGCCTGCGAACATGACTCAGGTTTGATTCTGGAACCATGTGTCCTGGGAATATGACTGAGGTTTGATTCTGGAAACCTTTGGCCTGGGAAAATGACTGAGGTTTCATTGTGGAAACATGTGGCTTGGGATCATGACTGAGGTTTGATGGTGGAACACTATGGCCTGGCAAAATGACTGAGGCTTGATTCTGGAACCCTGTGGCCTGGCAACTTGACTGAGGTGTGATGGCAGAAACCTGTGGCCTGGCAACATGACTGAGTTTGATTGTGGCACCCTGTGCACGGGGAACATGACTGAGGCCTGATACTGGAACCCCGTGGCGTGGGAACTTGACATTGGTTTGATTCTGGAGCCCTGTTTACTGGGAACATGACTGAGGTTTGATGGTTGAAACCTGTGGCCTGGCAACATGATTGAGGTTTGATAGTGGAACCCTCAGGCTTGGGAACATGAGTGAGGCTTGATGGTGGAACCCTGTGGCCTGGCAACATGAGTGCGGCTTGATGGTGGAAGCCTGTGGCTTGGCAAGATGACTTAGGTTTGATTGTGGAACAGTCTTTCCTGGGAACATGACTGAGGCTTGATGGTGGAACCGTGGCCTAGCAACAGGACAGAGGTTTGATTGTGGAACCCTCTGGCCTGGGAATATGACTGAGGTTTAATTGTGGAACCCTGTGGCCTGGGAACATGACTGGGAGTTTATTTCTGAAACCTGTGTCCAGGGAACATGACTGAGGTTTTATTCTGGAACCATGTGGCCTGGGAATATGACTGACGTTTGATTCTGGAAACCATTGGCCTGGGAAGATGACTGATGTTAGAGTGTGGAATCCTGTGGCCTGGGAACATGACATCGGTGGATTCTGGAACCCTGTGGCCTGGGAACATGCCTGAGGTTTGATGGTGGAAACCTGTGGCCTGGCAACAGGACTGAGGTTTGATTCTGGAAGACTGTGGCTAGGGAACATGATATCGGCTTGATTCTGGCAACCTGTGTCCTGGGAACAAGACTGAGGTTTGATTCTGGAACCCTGTGCCTTGGGAACATGACTGAGGTTTGTTTCTGGAAGCCTGTTCCCTGGGAACATGACTGAGGCTTGATGGTGGAAGCATGGTCTGGCAACAGAACTGAGGTTTGATTGTGGAACCCTCTGGCCTGGGAATATGACTGAGCTTTTATTGTGGAACCCTGTGGCCTGGGAACATGACTGGGATTTTATTTCTGAAACCTGTGTCCAGGGAACATGACTGAGGTTTTATTCTGGAACCCTGTGTCCTGGGAACACAACTGAGGTTTGATTCTGGAACCATGTGGCCTGGGAATATGACTGAGTTTTGATTCTGGAAACCATTGGCCTGGGAAGATGACTGATGTTAGAGTGTGGAATCCTGTGGCCTGGGAACATGACATCGGTTTGGATTCCGGTACCCTGTTGCCTGGGAACATGTAATCGGTTTGATTCTGGAAACCTGTGGCCGGGGAATATGACTGAGGTTTGATGGTGGTACCCTATGGCCTGGCAACATGACTGAAGTTTGATTCTGGATCCCTGTGTCCTGGGAACATGGCTGAGGCGTGATTCTGGAACACTGTGGCCTGGGAACATGACATCTATTTAGATTGTGGAATACTGTGCCCCGGGAACATGACTGAGCCTTGGTTCTGGAACCCTGTGGACTGGGAACATGACTGAGGTTTTATTCTGGAACCCTGTAGCCTGGGAACATAACTGAGGATTGATTCTGGAACCCCGTGGCCTGGGAACATGACATCGGTGGATTCTGGAACCCTGAGGCCTAGGAACATGACATCTGTTTAGATTGTGGAATACTGTGCCCCGGGAACCTGACTGATCCTCTGTTCTGGAACCCTGTGGCCTGGGAACATGACTGAGGTTTTATTCTGGAACTCTGTAGCCTGGGAACATAACTGAGGATTGATTCTGGAATCTTGTGGCCTGGGAAAATGACAACGGTGGATTCTGGAACCCTGTGGCCTGGGAACATGAGAACGGTTTGATTCTGGAACCCTGTGGCCTGGGAACATGCCTGAGGTTTGATGGTGGAAACCTGTGGCCTGGCAAGATGACTGAGGTTTGATTCTGGAGGACTGTGGCTAGGGAATATGATATCGGGTTGATTCTGGAAACCTGTGTCCTAGGAACAAGACTGAGGTTTGATTCTGGAACCCTGTGCCTTGGGAACATGACTGAGGTTTGTTTCTGGAAGCCTGTTCCCTGGGAACATGACTGAGGTTTGATTCTGGACACCTGTGTCCTGGGAACATGACTGAGGTTTGATTGCTGAAACCTGTGGCCTGCGAACATGACTCAGGTTTGATTCTGGAACCATGTGTCCTGGGAATATGACTGAGGTTTGATTCTGGAAACCTTTGGCCTGGGAAAATGACTGAGGTTTCATTGTGGAAACATGTGGCTTGGGATCATGACTGAGGTTTGATGGTGGAACACTATGGCCTGGCAAAATGACTGAGGCTTGATTCTGGAACCCTGTGGCCTGGCAACTTGACTGAGGTGTGATGGCAGAAACCTGTGGACTGGCAACATGACTGAGTTTGATTGTGGCACCCTGTGCACGGGGAACATGACTGAGGCCTGATACTGGAACCCCGTGGCGTGGGAACTTGACATTGGTTTGATTCTGGAGCCCTGTTTACTGGGAACATGACTGAGGTTTGATGGTTGACACCTGTGGCCTGGCAACATGATTGAGGTTTGATAGTGGAACCCTCAGGCTTGGGAACATGAGTGAGGCTTGATGGTGGAACCCTGTGGCCTGGCAACATGAGTGAGGCTTGATGGTGGAACCCTGTGGCTTGGCAAGATGACTTAGGTTTGATTGTGGAACAGTCTTTCCTGGGAACATGACTGAGGCTTGATGGTGGAACCGTGGCCTAGCAACAGGACAGAGGTTTGATTGTGGAACCCTCTGGCCTGGGAATATGACTGAGGTTTAATTGTGGAACCCTGTGGCCTGGGAACATGACTGGGAGTTTATTTCTGAAACCTGTGTCCAGGGAACATGACTGAGGTTTTATTTTGGAACCATGTGGCCTGGGAATATGACTGACGTTTGATTCTGGAAACCATTGGCCTGGGAAGATGACTGATGTTAGAGTGTGGAATCCTGTGTCCTGGGAACATGACATCGGTGGATTCTGGAACCCTGTGGCCTGGGAACATGCCTGAGGTTTGATGGTGGAAACCTGTGGCCTGGCAAGAGAACTGAGGTTTGATTCTGGAAGACTGTGGCTAGGGAACATGATATCGGGTTGATTCTGGCAACCTGTGTCCTGGGAACAAGACTCAGGTTTGATTCTGGAACCCTGTGCCTTGGGAACATGACTGAGGTTTGTTTCTGGAAGCCTGTTCCCTGGGAACATGACTGAGGCTTGATGGTGGAACCGTGGTCTGGCAACAGAACTGAGGTTTGATTGTGGAACCCTCTGGCCTGGGAATATGACTGAGCTTTTATTGTGGAACCCTGTGGCCTGGGAACATGACTGGGATTTTATTTCTGAAACCTGTGTCCAGGGAACATGACTGAGGTTTTATTCTGGAACCCTGTGTCCTGGGAAAACAACTGAGGTTTGATTCTGGAACCATGTGGCCTGGGAATATGACTGAGGTTTGATTCTGGAAACCATTGGCCTGGGAAGATGACTGATGTTAGAGTGTGGAATCCTGTGGCCTGGGAACATGACATCGGTTTGGATTCCGGTACCCTGTTGCCTGGGAACATGAAATCGGTTTGATTCTGGAAACCTGTGTCCTGGGAAGATGACTGAGGTTTGATGGTGGTACGCTACGGCCTGGCAACATGACTGAATTTGATTCTGGATCCCTGTGTCCTGGGAACATGACTGAGGCGTGATTCTGGAACACTGTGGCCTGCGAACATGACATCTATTTAGATTGTGGAATACTGTGCCCCGGGAACCTGACTGAGCCTTGGTTCTGGAACCCTGTGGACTGGGAACATGACTGAGGTTTTATTCTGGAACCCTGTAGCCTGGGAACATAACTGAGGATTGATTCTGGAACCCTGTGGCCTGGGAACATGACATCGGTGGATTCTGGAACCCTGAGGCCTGGGAACATGACATCTGTTTAGATTGTGGAATACTGTGCCCCGGGAACCTGACTGAGCCTCGGTTCTGGAACCCTGTGGACTGGGAACATGACTGAGGTTTGATTGCTGAAACCTGTGGCCTGCGAACATGACTCAGGTTTGATTCTGGAACCATGTGTCCTGGGAATATGACTGAGGTTTGTTTCTGGAAACCTGTTCCCTGGGAACATGACTGAGGTTTGATTCTGGACACCTGTGTCCTGGGAACATGACTGAGGTTTGATTCCGGAAACCATTGGCCTGGGAAGATGACTGATGTTAGAGTGTGGAATCCTGTGGCCTGGGAACATGACATCGGTGGATTCTGGAACCCTGTGGCCTGGGAACATGCCTGAGGTTTGATGGTGGAAACCTGTGGCCTGGCAAGATGACTGAGGTTTGATTCTGGAAGACTGTGGCTAGGGAATATGATATCGGGTTGATTCTGGAAACCTGTGTCCTGGGAACAAGACTGAGGTTTGATTCTGGAACCCTGTGCCTTGGGAACATGACTGAGGTTTGTTTCTGGAAACCTGTTCCCTGGGAACATGACTGAGGTTTGATTCTGGACACCTGTGTCCTGGGAACATGACTGAGGTTTGATTGCTGAAACCTGTGGCCTGCGAACATGACTCAGGTTTGATTCTGGAACCATGTGTCCTGGGAATATGACTCAGGTTTGATTCTGGATCCATGTGTCCTGGGAATATGACTGAGGTTTGATTTTGGAAACCTTTGGCCTGGGAAAATGACTGAGGTTTCATTTTGGAAACATGTGGCTTGGGATCATGACTGAGGTTTGATGGTGTAACACTCTGGCCTGGCAAAATGACTGAAGCTTGATTCTGGAACCCTGTGGCCTGGCAACTTGACTGAGGTGTGATGGCAGAAACCTGTGGCCTGGCAACATGACTGAGTTTGATTGTGGCACCCTGTGCACGGGGAACATGACTGAGGCCTGATACTGGAACCCCGTGGCGTGGGAACTTGACATTGGTTTGATTCTGGAGCCCTGTTTACTGGGAACATGACTGAGGTTTGATGGTTGAAACCTGTGGCCTGGCAACATGATTGAGGTTTGATAGTGGAAGCCTCAGGCTTGGGAACATGAGTGAGGCTTGATGGTGGAACCCTGTGGCCTGGCAACATGAGTGAGGCTTGATGGTGGAAGCCTGTGGCTTGGCAAGATGACTTAGGTTTGATTGTGGAACAGTCTTTCCTGGGAACATGACTGAGGCTTGATGGTGGAACCGTGGCCTAGCAACAGGACAGAGGTTTGATTGTGGAACCCTCTGGCCTGGGAATATGACTGAGGTTTAATTGTGGAACCCTGTGGCCTGGGAACATGACTGGGAGTTTATTTCTGAACCCTGTGTCCAGGGAACATGACTGAGGTTTTATTCTGGAACCATGTGGCCTGGGAATATGACTGACGTTTGATTCTGGAAACCATTGGCCTGGGAAGATGACTGATGTTAGAGTGTGGAATCCTGTGGCCTGGGAACATGACATCGGTGGATTCTGGAACCCTGTGGCCTGGGAACATGCCTGAGGTTTGATGGTGGAAACCTGTGGCCTGGCAACAGGACTGAGGTTTGATTCTGGAAGACTGTGGCTAGGGAACATGATATCGGGTTGATTCTGGCAACCTGTGTCCTGGGAACAAGACTGAGGTTTGATTCTGGAACCCTGTGCCTTGGGAACATGACTGAGGTTTGTTTCTGGAAGCCTGTTCCCTGGGAACATGACTGAGGCTTGATGGTGGAACCATGGTCTGGCAACAGAACTGAGGTTTGATTGTGGAACCCTCTGGCCTGGGAATATGACTGAGCTTTTATTGTGGAACCCTGTGGCCTGGGAACATGACTGGGATTTTATTTCTGAAACCTGTGTCCAGGGAACATGACTGAGGTTTTATTCTGGAACCCTGTGTCCTGGGAACACAACTGAGGTTTGATTCTGGAACCATGTGGCCTGGGAATATGACTGAGATTTGATTCTGGAAACCATTGGCCTGGGAAGATGACTGATGTTAGAGTGTGGAATCCTGTGGCCTGGGAACATGACATCGGTTTGGATTCCGGTACCCTGTTGCCTGGGAACATGTAATTGGTTTGATTCTGGAAACCTGTGGCCGGGGAATATGACTGAGGTTTGATGGTGGTACCCTATGGCCTGGCAACATGACTGAAGTTTGATTTTGGATCCCTGTGTCCTGGGAACATGGCTGAGGCGTGATTCTGGAACACTGTGGCCTGGGAACATGACATCTATTTAGATTGTGGAATACTGTGCCCCGGGAACCTGACTGAGCCTTGGTTCTGGAACCCTGTGGACTGGGAACATGACTGAGGTTTTATTCTGGAACCCTGTAGCCTGGGAACATAACTGAGGATTGATTCTGGAACCCCGTGGCCTGGGAACATGACATCAGTGGATTCTGGAACCCTGAGGCCTGGGAACATGACATCTGTTTAGATTGTGGAATACTGTGCCCCGGGAACCTGACTGAGCCTCTGTTCTGGAACCCTGTGGCCTGGGAACATGACTGAGGTTTTATTCTGGAACCCTGTAGCCTGGGAACATAACTGAGGATTGATTCTGGAATCTTGTGGCCTGGGAAAATGACAACGGTGGATTCTGGAACCCTGTGGCCTGGGAACATGAGAATGGTTTGATTCTGGAACCCTGTGGCCTGGAAACATGCCTGAGGTTTGATGGTGGAAACCTGTGGCCTGGCAAGATGACTGAGGTTTGATTCTGGAAGACTGTGGCTAGGGAATATGATATCGGGTTGATTCTGGAAACCTGTGTCCTGGGAACAAGACTGAGGTTTGATTCTGGAACCCTGTGCCTTGGGAACATGACTGAGGTTTGTTTCTGGAAACCTGTTCCCTGGGAACATGACTGAGGTTTGATTCTGGACACCTGTGTCCTGGGAACATGACTGAGGTTTGATTGCTGAAACCTGTGGCCTGCGAACATGACTCAGGTTTGATTCTGGAACCATGTGTCCTGGGAATATGACTGAGGTTTGATTTTGGAAACCTTTGCCCTGGGAAAATGACTGAGGTTTCATTTTGGAAACATGTGGCTTGGGATCATGACTGAGGTTTGATGGTGGAACACTCTGGCCTGGCAAAATGACTGAGGCTTGATTCTGGAACCCTGTGGCCTGGCAACTTGACTGAGGTGTGATGGCAGAAACCTGTGGCCTGGCAACATGACTGAGTTTGATTGTGGCACCCTGTGCACGGGGAACATGACTGAGGCCTGATACTGGAACCCCGTGGCGTGGGAACTTGACATTGGTTTGATTCTGGAGCCCTGTTTACTGGGAACATGACTGAGGTTTGATGGTTGAAACCTGTGGCCTGGCAAAATGAGTGAGGCTTGATGGTGGAACCCTGTGGCTTGGAAAGATGACTTAGGTTTGATTGTGGAACAGTCTTTCCTGGGAACATGACTGAGGTTTGATGGTGGAACCGTGGCCTAGCAACAGGACAGAGGTTTGATTGTGGACCCCTCTGGCCTGGGAATATGACTGAGGTTTAATTGTGGAACCCTGTGGCCTGGGAACATGACTGGGAGTTTATTTCTGAAACCTGTGTCCAGGGAACATGACTGAGGTTTTATTCTGGAACCATGTGGCCTGGGTATATGACTGACGTTTGATTCTGGAAACCATTGGCCTGGGAAGATGACTGATGTTAGAGTGTGGAATCCTGTGGCCTGGGAACATGACATCGGTGGATTCTGGAACCCTGTGGCCTGGGAACATGCCTGAGGTTTGATGGTGGAAACCTGTGGCCTGGCAACAGGACTGAGGTTTGATTCTGGAAGACTGTGGCTAGGGAACATGATATCGGGTTGATTCTGGCAACCTGTGTCCTGGGAACAAGACTGAGGTTTGATTCTGGAACCCTGTGCCTTGGGAACATGACTGAGGTTTGTTTCTGGAAGCCTGTTCCCTGGGAACATGACTGAGGCTTGATGGTGGAACCGTGGTCTGGCAACAGAACTGAGGTTTGATTGTGGAACCCTCTGGCCTGGGAATATGACTGAGCTTTTATTGTGGAACCCTGTGGCCTGGGAACATGACTGGGATTTTATTTCTGAAACCTGTGTCCAGGGAACATGACTGAGGTTTTATTCTGGAACCCTGTGTCCTGGGAACACAACTGAGGTTTGATTCTGGATCCATGTGGCCTGGGAATATGACTGAGGTTTGATTCTGGAAACCATTGGCCTGGGAAGATGACTGATGTTAGCGTGTGGAATCCTGTGACCTGGGAACATGACATCGGTTTGGATTCCGGTACCCTGTTGCCTGGGAACATGAAATCGGTTTGATTCTGGAAACCTGTGTCCTGGGAAGATGACTGAGGTTTGATGGTGGTACCCTACGGCCTGGCAACATGACTGAAGTTTGATTCTGGATCCCTGTGTCCTGGGAACATGACTGAGGCGTGATTCTGGAACACTGTGTCCTGCGAACATGACATCTATTTAGATTGTGGAATACTGTGCCCCGGGAACCTGACTGAGCCTTGGTTCTGGAACCCTGTGGACTGGGAACATGACTGAGGTTTTATTCTGGAACCCTGTAGCCTGGGAACATAACTGAGGATTGATTCTGGAACCCTGTGGCCTGGGAACATGACATCGGTGGATTCTGGAACCCTGAGGCCTGGGAACATGACATCTGTTTAGATTGTGGAATACTGTGCCCCGGGAATCTGACTGAGCCTCGGTTCTGGAACCCTGTGGACTGGGAACATGACTGAGGTTTTATTCTGGATCCCTGTAGCCTGGGAACATAACTGAGGATTGATTCTGGAATCTTGTGGCCTGGGAAAATGACAACGGTGGATTCTGGATCCCTGTGGCCTGGGAACATGAGAACGTTTTGATTCTGGAACCCTGTGGCCTGGGAACATGCCTGAGGTTTGATGGTGGAAACCTGTGGCCTGGCAACATGACTGAGGTTTGATTCTGGAAGACTGTGGCTAGGGAACATGATATCGGGTTGATTCTGGCAAACTGTGTCCTGGGAACAAGACTGAGGTTTGATTGCTGAAACCTGTGGCCTGCGAACATGACTCAGGTTTGATTCTGGAACCATGTGTCCTGGGAATATGACTGAGGTTTGTTTCTGGAAACCTGTTCCCTGGGAACATGACTGAGGTTTAATTCTGGACACCTGTGTCCTGGGAACATGACTGAGGTTTGATTGCTGAAACCTGTGGCCTGCGAACATGACTCAGGTTTGATTCTGGAACCATGTGTCCTGGGAATATGACTGAGGTTTGATTCTGGAAACCTTTGGCCTGGGAAAATGACTGAGGTTTCATTGTGGAAACATGTGGCTTGGGATCATGACTGAGGTTTGATGGTGGAACACTATGGCCTGGTAAAATGACTGGGGCTTGATTCTGGAACCCTGTGGCCTGGCAACTTGACTGAGGTGTGATGGCAGAAACCTGTGGCCTGGCAACATGACTGAGTTTGATTGTGGCACCCTGTGCACGGGGAACATGACTGAGGCCTGATACTGGAACCCCGTGGCGTGGGAACTTGACATTGGTTTGATTCTGGAGCCCTGTTTACTGGGAACATGACTGAGGTTTGATGGTTGAAACCTGTGGCCTGGCAACATGATTGAGGTTTGATAGTGGAAGCCTCAGGCTTGGGAACATGAGTGAGGCTTGATGGTGGAACCCTGTGGCCTGGCAACATGAGTGAGGCTTGATGGTGGAAGCCTGTGGCTTGGCAAGATGACTTAGGTTTGATTGTGGAACAGTCTTTCCTGGGAACATGACTGAGGCTTGATGGTGGAACCGTGGCCTAGCAACAGGACAGAGGTTTGATTGTGGAACCCTCTGGCCTGGGAATATGACTGAGGTTTAATTGTGGAACCGTGTGGCCTGGGAACATGACTGGGAGTTTATTTCTGAAACCTGTGTCCAGGGAACATGACTGAGGTTTTATTCTGGAACCATGTCGCCTGGGAATATGACTGACGTTTGATTCTGGAAACCATTGGCCTGGGAAGATGACTGATGTTAGAGTGTGGAATCCTGTGGCCTGGGAACATGACATCGGTGGATTCTGGAACCCTGTGGCCTGGGAACATGCCTGAGGTTTGATGGTGGAAACCTGTCGCCTGGCAACAGGACTGAGGTTTGATTCTGGAAGACTGTGGCTAGGGAACATGATATCGGGTTGATTCTGGCAACCTGTGTCCTGGGAACAAGACTGAGGTTTGATTCTGGAACCCTGTGCCTTGGGAACATGACTGAGGTTTGTTTCTGGAAGCCTGTTCCCTGGGAACATGACTGAGGCTTGATGGTGGAACCATGGTCTGGCAACAGAACTGAGGTTTGATTGTGGAACCCTCTGGCCTGGGAATATGACTGAGCTTTTATTGTGGAACCCTGTGGCCTGGGAACATGACTGGGATTTTATTTCTGAAACCTGTGTCCAGGGAACATGACTGAGGTTTTATTCTGGAACCCTGTGTCCTGGGAACACAACTGAGGTTTGATTCTGGAACCATGTGGCCTGGGAATATGACTGAGTTTTGATTCTGGAAACCATTGGCCTGGGAAGATGACTGATGTTAGAGTGTGGAATCCTGTGGCCTGGGAACATGACATCGGTTTGGATTCCGGTACCCTGTTGCCTGGGAACATGTAATCGGTTTGATTCTGGAAACCTGTGGCCGGGGAATATGACTGAGGTTTGATGGTGGTACCCTATGGCCTGGCAACATGACTGAAGTTTGATTCTGGATCCCTGTGTCCTGGGAACATGGCTGAGGCGTGATTCTGGAACACTGTGGCCTGGGAACATGACATCTATTTAGATTGTGGAATACTGTGCCCCGGGAACCTGACTGAGCCTTGGTTCTGGAACCCTGTGGACTGGGAACATGACTGAGGTTTTATTCTGGAACCCTGTAGCCTGGGAACATAACTGAGGATTGATTCTGGAACCCCGTGGCCTGGGAACATGACATCAGTGGATTCTGGAACCCTGAGGCCTGGGAACATGACATCTGTTTAGATTGTGGAATACTGTGCCCCGGGAACCTGACTGATCCTCTGTTCTGGAACCCTGTGGCCTGGGAACATGACTGAGGTTTTATTCTGGAACCCTGTAGCCTGGGAACATAACTGAGGATTGATTCTGGAATCTTGTGGCCTGGGAAAATGACAACGGTGGATTCTGGAACCCTGTGGACTGGGAACATGAGAATGGTTTGATTCTGGAACCCTGTGGCCTGGGAACATGCCTGAGGTTTGATGGTGGAAACCTGTGGCCTGGCAAGATGACTGAGGTTTGATTCTGGAAGACTGTGGCTAGGGAATATGATATCGGGTTGATTCTGGAAACCTGTGTCCTGGGAACAAGACTGAGGTTTGATTCTGGAACCCTGTGCCTTGGGAACATGACTGAGGTTTGTTTCTGGAAACCTGTTCCCTGGGAACATGACTGAGGTTTGATTCTGGACACCTGTGTCCTGGGAACATGACTGAGGTTTGATTGCTGAAACCTGTGGCCTGCGAACATGACTCAGGTTTGATTCTGGAACCATGTGTCCTGGGAATATGACTGAGGTTTGATTCTGGAAACCTTTGGCCTGGGAAAATGACTGAGGTTTCATTGTGGAAACATGTGGCTTGGGATCATGACTGAGGTTTGATGGTGGAACACTATGGCCTGGCAAAATGACTGAGGCTTGATTCTGGAACCCTGTGGCCTGGCAACTTGACTGAGGTGTGATGGCAGAAACCTGTGGCCTGGCAACATGACTGAGTTTGATTGTGGCACCCTGTGCATGGGGAACATGACTGAGGCCTGATACTGGAACCCCGTGGCGTGGGAACTTGACATTGGTTTGATTCTGGAGCCCTGTTTACTGGGAACATGACTGAGGTTTGATGGTTGAAACCTGTGGCCTGGCAAAATGAGTGAGGCTTGATGGTGGAACCCTGTGGCTTGGAAAGATGACTTAGGTTTGATTGTGGAACAGTCTTTCCTGGGAACATGACTGAGGTTTGATGGTGGAACCGTGGCCTAGCAACAGGACAGAGGTTTGATTGTGGAACCCTCTGGCCTGGGAATATGACTGAGGTTTAATTGTGGAACCCTGTGGCCTGGGAACATGACTGGGAGTTTATTTCTGAAACCTGTGTCCAGGGAACATGACTGAGGTTTTATTCTGGAACCATGTGGCCTGGGTATATGACTGACGTTTGATTCTGGAAACCATTGGCCTGGGAAGATGACTGATGTTAGAGTGCGGAATCCTGTGGCCTGGGAACATGACATCGGTGGATTCTGGAACCCTGTGGCCTGGGAACATGCCTGAGGTTTGATGGTGGAAACCTGTGGCCTGGCAACAGGACTGAGGTTTGATTCTGGAAGACTGTGGCTAGGGAACATGATATCGGGTTGATTCTGGCAACCTGTGTCCTGGGAACAAGACTGAGGTTTGATTCTGGAACCCTGTGCCTTGGGAACATGACTGAGGTTTGTTTCTGGAAGCCTGTTCCCTGGGAACATGACTGAGGCTTGATGGTGGAACCGTGGTCTGGCAACAGAACTGAGGTTTGATTGTGGAACCCTCTGGCCTGGGAATATGACTGAGCTTTTATTGTGGAACCCTGTGGCCTGGGAACATGACTGGGATTTTATTTCTGAAACCTGTGTCCAGGGAACATGACTGAGGTTTTATTCTGGAACCCTGTGTCCTGGGAACACAACTGAGGTTTGATTCTGGAACCATGTGGCCTGGGAATATGACTGAGGTTTGATTCTGGAAACCATTGGCCTGGGAAGATGACTGATGTTAGAGTGTGGAATCCTGTGGCCTGGGAACATGACATCGGTTTGGATTCCGGTACCCTGTTGCCTGGGAACATGAAATCGGTTTGATTCTGGAAACCTGTGTCCTGGGAAGATGACTGAGGTTTGATGGTGGTACGCTACGGCCTGGCAACATGACTGAATTTGATTCTGGATCCCTGTGTCCTGGGAACATGACTGAGGCGTGATTCTGGAACACTGTGGCCTGGGAACATGACATCTATTTAGATTGTGGAATACTGTGCCCCGGGAACCTGACTGAGCCTCGGTTCTGGAACCCTGTGGACTGGGAACATGACTGAGGTTTTATTCTGGATCCCTGTAGCCTGGGAACATAACTGAGGATTGATTCTGGAATCTTGTGGCCTGGGAAAATGACAATGGTGGATTCTGGAACCCTGTGGCCTGGGAACATGAGAACGGTTTGATTCTGGAACCCTGTGGCCTGGGAACATGCCTGAGGTTTGATGGTGGAAACCTGTGGCCTGGCAACATGACTGAGGTTTGATTCTGGAAGACTGTGGCTAGGGAACATGATATCGGGTTGATTCTGGAAACCTGTGTCCTGGGAACAAGACTGAGGTTTGATTCTGGACACCTGTTCCCTGGGAACATGACTGAGGTTTGATTCTGGACACCTGTGTCCTGGGAACATGACTGAGGTTTGATTGCTGAAACCTGTGGCCTGCGAACATGACTGAGGTTTGATTGTTGAAACCTGTGGCCTGCGAACATGACTCAGGTTTGATTCTGGAACCATGTGTCCTGGGAATATGACTGAGGTTTGATTCTGGAAACCTTTGTCCTGGGAAAATGACTGAGGTTTCATTGTGGAAACATGTGGCTTGGGATCATGACTGAGGTTTGATGGTGGAACACTATGGCCTGGCAAAATGACTGAGGCTTGATTCTGGAACCCTGTGGCCTGGCAACTTGACTGAGGTGTGATGGCAGAAACCTGTGGCCTGGCAACATGACTGAGTTTGATTGTGGCACCCTGTGCACGGGGAACATGACTGAGGCCTGATACTGAAACCCCGTGGCGTGGGAACTTGACATTGGTTTGATTCTGGAGCCCTGTTTACTGGGAACATGACTGAGGTTTGATGGTTGAAACCTGTGGCCTGGCAACATGATTGAGGTTTGATAGTGGAAGCCTCAGGCTTGGGAACATGAGTGAGGCTTGATGGTGGAACCCTGTGGCCTGGCAACATGAGTGAGGCTTGATGGTGGAAGCCTGTGGCTTGGCAAGATGACTTAGGTTTGATTGTGGAACAGTCTTTCCTGGGAACATGACTGAGGCTTGATGGTGGAACCGTGGCCTAGCAACAGGACAGAGGTTTGATTGTGGAACCCTCTGGCCTGGGAATATGACTGAGGTTTAATTGTGGAACCGTGTGGCCTGGGAACATGACTGGGAGTTTATTTCTGAAACCTGTGTCCAGGGAACATGACTGAGGTTTTATTCTGGAACCATGTGGCCTGGGAATATGACTGACGTTTGATTCTGGAAACCATTGGCCTGGGAAGATGACTGATGTTAGAGTGTGGAATCCTGTGTCCTGGGAACATGACATCGGTGGATTCTGGAACCCTGTGGCCTGGGAACATGCCTGAGGTTTGATGGTGGAAACCTGTCGCCTGGCAACAGGACTGAGGTTTGATTCTGGAAGACTGTGGCTAGGGAACATGATATCGGGTTGATTCTGGCAACCTGTGTCCTGGGAACAAGACTGAGGTTTGATTCTGGAACCCTGTGCCTTGGGAACATGACTGAGGTTTGTTTCTGGAAGCCTGTTCCCTGGGAACATGACTGAGGCTTGATTGTGGAACCATGGTCTGGCAACAGAACTGAGGTTTGATTGTGGAACCCTCTGGCCTGGGAATATGACTGAGCTTTTATTGTGGAACCCTGTGGCCTGGGAACATGACTGGGATTTTATTTCTGAAACCTGTGTCCAGGGAACATGACTGAGGTTTTATTCTGGAACCCTGTGTCCTGGGAACACAACTGAGGTTTGATTCTGGAACCATGTGGCCTGGGAATATGACTGAGTTTTGATTCTGGAAACCATTGGCCTGGGAAGATGACTGATGTTAGAGTGTGGAATCCTGTGGCCTGGGAACATGACATCGGTTTGGATTCCGGTACCCTGTTGCCTGGGAACATGTAATCGGTTTGATTCTGGAAACCTGTGGCCGGGGAATATGACTGAGGTTTGATGGTGGTACCCTATGGCCTGGCAACATGACTGAAGTTTGATTCTGGATCCCTGTGTCCTGGGAACATGGCTGAGGCGTGATTCTGGAACACTGTGGCCTGGGAACATGACATCTATTTAGATTGTGGAATACTGTGCCCCGGGAACCTGACTGAGCCTTGGTTCTGGAACCCTGTGGACTGGGAACATGACTGAGGTTTTATTCTGGAACCCTGTAGCCTGGGAACATAACTGAGGATTGATTCTGGAACCCCGTGGCCTGGGAACATGACATCAGTGGATTCTGGAACCCTGAGGCCTGGGAACATGACATCTGTTTAGATTGTGGAATACTGTGCCCCGGGAACCTGACTGATCCTCTGTTCTGGAACCCTGTGGCCTGGGAACATGACTGAGGTTTTATTCTGGAACCCTGTAGCCTGGGAACATAACTGAGGATTGATTCTGGAATCTTGTGGCCTGGGAAAATGACAACGGTGGATTCTGGAACCCTGTGGCCTGGGAACATGCCTGAGGTTTGATGGTGGAAACCTGTGGCCTGGCAAGATGACTGAGGTTTGATTCTGGAAGACTGTGGCTAGGGAATATGATATCGGGTTGATTCTGGAAACCTGTGTCCTGGGAACAAGACTGAGGTTTGATTCTGGAACCCTGTGCCTTGGGAACATGACTGAGGTTTGTTTCTGGAAACCTGTTCCCTGGGAACATGACTGAGGTTTGATTCTGGACACCTGTGTCCTGGGAACATGACTGAGGTTTGATTGCTGAAACCTGTGGCCTGCGAACATGACTCAGGTTTGATTCTGGAACCATGTGTCCTGGGAATATGACTGAGGTTTGATTCTGGAAACCTTTGGCCTGGGAAAATGACTGAGGTTTCATTGTGGAAACATGTGGCTTGGGATCATGACTGAGGTTTGATGGTGGAACACTATGGCCTGGCAAAATGACTGAGGCTTGATTCTGGAACCCTGTGGCCTGGCAACTTGACTGAGGTGTGATGGCAGAAACCTGTGGCCTGGCAACATGACTGAGTTTGATTGTGGCACCCTGTGCACGGGGAACATGACTGAGGCCTGATACTGGAACCCCGTGGCGTGGGAACTTGACATTGGTTTGATTCTGGAGCCCTGTTTACTGGGAACATGACTGAGGTTTGATGGTTGAAACCTGTGGCCTGGCAAAATGAGTGAGGCTTGATGGTGGAACCCTGTGGCTTGGAAAGATGACTTAGGTTTGATTGTGGAACAGTCTTTCCTGGGAACATGACTGAGGTTTGATGGTGGAACCGTGGCCTAGCAACAGGACAGAGGTTTGATTGTGGAACCCTCTGGCCTGGGAATATGACTGAGGTTTAATTGTGGAACCCTGTGGCCTGGGAACATGACTGGGAGTTTATTTCTGAAACCTGTGTCCAGGGAACATGACTGAGGTTTTATTCTGGAACCATGTGGCCTGGGTATATGACTGACGTTTGATTCTGGAAACCATTGGCCTGGGAAGATGACTGATGTTAGAGTGCGGAATCCTGTGGCCTGGGAACATGACATCGGTGGATTCTGGAACCCTGTGGCCTGGGAACATGCCTGAGGTTTGATGGTGGAAACCTGTGGCCTGGCAACAGGACTGAGGTTTGATTCTGGAAGACTGTGGCTAGGGAACATGATATCGGGTTGATTCTGGCAACCTGTGTCCTGGGAACAAGACTGAGGTTTGATTCTGGAACCCTGTGCCTTGGGAACATGACTGAGGTTTGTTTCTGGAAGCCTGTTCCCTGGGAACATGACTGAGGCTTGATGGTGGAACCGTGGTCTGGCAACAGAACTGAGGTTTGATTGTGGAACCCTCTGGCCTGGGAATATGACTGAGCTTTTATTGTGGAACCCTGTGGCCTGGGAACATGACTGGGATTTTATTTCTGAAACCTGTGTCCAGGGAACATGACTGAGGTTTTATTCTGGAACCCTGTGTCCTGGGAACACAACTGAGGTTTGATTCTGGAACCATGTGGCCTGGGAATATGACTGAGGTTTGATTCTGGAAACCATTGGCCTGGGAAGATGACTGATGTTAGAGTGTGGAATCCTGTGGCCTGGGAACATGACATCGGTTTGGATTCCGGTACCCTGTTGCCTGGGAACATGTAATCGGTTTGATTCTGGAAACCTGTGGCCGGGGAATATGACTGAGGTTTGATGGTGGTACCCTATGGCCTGGCAACATGACTGAAGTTTGATTCTGGATCCCTGTGTCCTGGGAACATGGCTGAGGCGTGATTCTGGAACACTGTGGCCTGGGAACATGACATCTATTTAGATTGTGGAATACTGTGCCCCGGGAACCTGACTGAGCCTTGGTTCTGGAACCCTGTGGACTGGGAACATGACTGAGGTTTTATTCTGGAACCCTGTAGCCTGGGAACATAACTGAGGATTGATTCTGTAACCCCGTGGCCTGGGAACATGACATCGGTGGATTCTGGAACCCTGAGGCCTGGGAACATGACATCTGTTTAGATTGTGGAATACTGTGCCCCGGGAACCTGACTGATCCTCTGTTCTGGAACCCTGTGGCCTGGGAACATGACTGAGGTTTTATTCTGGAACCCTGTAGCCTGGGAACATAACTGAGGATTGATTCTGGAATCTTGTGGCCTGGGAAAATGACAACGGTGGATTCTGGAACCCTGTGGCCTGGGAACATGAGAACGGTTTGATTCTGGAACCCTGTGGCCTGGGAACATGCCTGAGGTTTGATGGTGGAAATCTGTGGCCTGGCAAGATGACTGAGGTTTGATTCTGGAGGACTGTGGCTAGGGAATATGATATCGGGTTGATTCTGGAAACCTGTGTCCTGGGAAGAAGACTGAGGTTTGATTCTGGAACCCTGTGCCTTGGGAACATGACTGAGGTTTGTTTCTGGAAGCCTGTTCCCTGGGAACATGACTGAGGTTTGATTCTGGACACCTGTGTCCTGGGAACATGACTGAGGTTTGATTGCTGAAACCTGTGGCCTGCGAACATGACTCAGGTTTGATTCTGGAACCATGTGTCCTGGGAATATGACTGAGGTTTGATTCTGGAAACCTTTGGCCTGGGAAAATGACTGAGGTTTCATTGTGGAAACATGTGGCTTGGGATCATGACTGAGGTTTGATGGTGGAACACTATGGCCTGGCAAAATGACTGAGGCTTGAATCTGGAACCCTGTGGCCTGGCAACTTGACTGAGGTGTGATGGCAGAAACCTGTGGACTGGCAACATGACTGAGTTTGATTGTGGCACCCTGTGCACGGGGAACATGACTGAGGCCTGATACTGGAACCCCGTGGCGTGGGAACTTGACATTGGTTTGATTCTGGAGCCCTGTTTACTGGGAACATGACTGAGGTTTGATGGTTGACACCTGTGGCCTGGCAACATGATTGAGGTTTGATAGTGGAACCCTCAGGCTTGGGAACATGAGTGAGGCTTGATGATGGAACCCTGTGGCCTGGCAACATGAGTGAGGCTTGATGGTGGAACCCTGTGGCTTGGCAAGATGACTTAGGTTTGATTGTGGAACAGTCTTTCCTGGGAACATGACTGAGGCTTGATGGTGGAACCGTGGCCTAGCAACAGGACAGAGGTTTGATTGTGGAACCCTCTGGCCTGGGAATATGACTGAGGTTTAATTGTGGAACCCTGTGGCCTGGGAACATGACTGGGAGTTTATTTCTGAAACCTGTGTCCAGGGAACATGACTGAGGTTTTATTTTGGAACCATGTGGCCTGGGAATATGACTGACGTTTGCTTCTGGAAACCATTGGCCTGGGAAGATGACTGATGTTAGAGTGTGGAATCCTGTGTCCTGGGAACATGACATCGGTGGATTCTGGAACCCTGTGGCCTGGGAACATGCCTGAGGTTTGATGGTGGAAACCTGTGGCCTGGCAAGAGAACTGAGGTTTGATTCTGGAAGACTGTGGCTAGGGAACATGATATCGGGTTGATTCTGGCAACCTGTGTCCTGGGAACAAGACTGAGGTTTGATTCTGGAACCCTGTGCCTTGGGAACATGACTGAGGTTTGTTTCTGGAAGCCTGTTCCCTGGGAACATGACTGAGGCTTGATGGTGGAACCGTGGTCTGGCAACAGAACTGAGGTTTGATTGTGGAACCCTCTGGCCTGGGAATATGACTGAGCTTTTATTGTGGAACCCTGTGGCCTGGGAACATGACTGGGATTTTATTTCTGAAACCTGTGTCCAGGGAACATGACTGAGGTTTTATTCTGGAACCCTGTGTCCTGGAAACACAACTGAGGTTTGATTCTGGAACCATGTGGCCTGGGAATATGACTGAGGTTTGATTCTGGAAACCATTGGCCTGGGAAGATGACTGATGTTAGAGTGTGGAATCCTGTGGCCTGGGAACATGACATCGGTTTGGATTCCGGTACCCTGTTGCCTGGGAACATGAAATCGGTTTGATTCTGGAAACCTGTGTCCTGGGAAGATGACTGAGGTTTGATGGTGGTACGCTACGGCCTGGCAACATGACTGAATTTGATTCTGGATCCCTGTGTCCTGGGAACATGACTGAGGCGTGATTCTGGAACACTGTGGCCTGGGAACATGACATCTATTTAGATTGTGGAATACTGTGCCCCAGGAACCTGACTGAGCCCTGGTTCTGGAACCCTGTGGACTGGGAACATGACTGAGGTTTTATTCTGGAACCCTGTAGCCTGGGAACATAACTGAGGATTGATTCTGGAACCCTGTGGCCTGGGAACATGACATCGGTGGATTCTGGAACCCTGAGGCCTGGGAACATGACATCTGTTTAGATTGTGGAATACTGTGCCCCGGGAACCTGACTGAGCCTCGGTTCTGGAACCCTGTAGCCTGGGAACATAACTGAGGTTTTATTCTGGATCCCTGTAGCCTGGGAACATAACTGAGGATTGATTCTGGAATCTTGTGGCCTGGGAAAATGACAACGGTGGATTCTGGATCCCTGTGGCCTGGGAACATGCCTGAGGTTTGATGGTGGAAACCTGTGGCCTGGCAACATGACTGAGGTTTGATTCTGGAATCTTGTGGCCTGGGAAAAGGACAACGGTGGATTCTGGAACCCTTTGGCCTAGGAACATGAGAACGGTTTGATTCTGGAACCCTGTGGCCGGGGAACATGACATCGGTGGATTCTGGAACCCTGAGGCCTGGGAACATGACATCTGTTTAGATTGTGGAATACTGTGCACCGGGAACCTGACTGAGCCTCGGTTCTGGAACCCTGTGGACTGGGAACATGACTGAGGTTTTATTCTGGAACCCTGTAGCCTGGGAACATAACTGAGGATTGATTCTGGAATCTTGTGGCCTGGGAAAAGGACAACGGTGGATTCTGGAACCCTTTGGCCTAGGAACATGAGAACGGTTTGATTCTGGAACCCTGTGGCCTGGGAACATGCCTGAGGTTTGATGGTGGAAACCTGTGGCCTGGCAACATGACTGAGGTTTGATTCTGGAAGACTGTGGCTAGGGAACATGATATCGGGTTGATTCTGGAAACCTGTGTGCTGGGAACAAGACTGAGGTTTGATTCTGTAACCCTGTGCCTTGGGAACATGACTGAGGTTTGTTTCTGGAAACCTGTTCCCTGGGAACATGACTGAGGTTTGATTCTGGACACCTGTGTACTGGGAACATGACTGAGGTTTGATTGCTGAAACCTGTGGCCTGCGAACATGACTCAGGTTTGATTCTGGAACCATGTGTCCTGGGAATATGACTGAGGTTTGATTCTGGAAACCTTTGGCCTGGGAAAATGACTGAGGTTTCATTGTGGAAACATGTGGCTTGGTATCATGACTGAGGTTTGATGGTGGAACACTATGGCCTGGCAAAATGACTGAGGCTTGATTCTGGAACCCTGTGGCCTGGCAACTTGACTGAGGTGTGATGGCAGAAACCTGTGGACTGGCAACATGACTGAGTTTGATTGTGGCACCCTGTGCACGGGGAACATGACTGAGGCCTGATACTGGAACCCCGTGGCGTGGGAACTTGACATTGGTTTGATTCTGGAGCCCTGTTTACTGGGAACATGACTGAGGTTTGATGGTTGACACCTGTGGCCTGGCAACATGATTGAGGTTTGATAGTGGAACCCTCAGGCTTGGGAACATGAGTGAGGCTTGATGGTGGAACCCTGTGGCCTGGCAACATGAGTGAGGCTTGATGGTGGAACCCTGTGGCTTGGCAAGATGACTTAGGTTTGATTGTGGAACAGTCTTTCCTGGGAACATGACTGAGGCTTGATGGTGGAAACGTGGCCTAGCAACAGGACAGAGGTTTGATTGTGGAACCCTCTGGCCTGGGAATATGACTGAGGTTTAATTGTGGAACCCTGTGGCCTGGGAACATGACAGGGAGTTTATTTCTGAAACCTGTGTCCAGGGAACATGACTGAGGTTTTATTCTGGAACCATGTGGCCTGGGAATATGACTGACGTTTGATTCTGGAAACCATTGGCCTGGGAAGATGACTGATGTTAGAGTGTGGAATCCTGTGGCCTGGGAACATGACATCGGTGGATTCTGGAACCCTGTGGCCTGGGAACATGCCTGAGGTTTGATGGTGGAAACCTGTGGCCTGGCAAGAGAACTGAGGTTTGATTCTGGAAGACTGTGGCTAGGGAACATGATATCGGGTTGATTCTGGCAACCTGTGTCCTGGGAACAAGACTGAGGTTTGATTCTGGAACCCTGTGCCTTGGGAACATGACTGAGGTTTGTTTCTGGAAGCCTGTTCCCTGGGAACATGACTGAGGCTTGATGGTGGAACCGTGGTCTGGCAACAGAACTGAGGTTTGATTGTGGAACCCTCTGGCCTGGGAATATGACTGAGCTTTTATTGTGGAACCCTGTGGCCTGGGAACATGACTGGGATTTTATTTCTGAAACCTGTGTCCAGGAAACATGACTGAGGTTTTATTCTGGAACCCTGTGTCCTGGGAACACAACTGAGGTTTGATTCTGGAACCATGTGGCCTGGGAATATGACTGAGGTTTGATTCTGGAAACCATTGGCCTGGGAAGATGACTGATGTTAGAGTGTGGAATCCTGTGGCCTGGGAACATGACATCGGTTTGGATTCCGGTACCCTGTTGCCTGGGAACATGAAATCGGTTTGATTCTGGAAACCTGTGTCCTGGGAAGATGACTGAGGTTTGATGGTGGTACCCTACGGCCTGGCAACATGACTGAAGTTTGATTCTGGATCCCTGTGTCCTGGGAACATGACTGAGGCGTGATTCTGGAACACTGTGGCCTGGGAACATGACATCTATTTAGATTGTGGAATACTGTGCCCCGGGAACCTGACTGAGCCTTGGTTCTGGAACCCTGTGGACTGGGAACATGACTGAGGTTTTATTCTGGAACCCTGTAGCCTGGGAACATAACTGAGGATTGATTCTGGAACCCTGTGGCCTGGGAACATGACATCGGTGGATTCTGGAACCCTGAGGCCTGGGAACATGACATCTGTTTAGATTGTGTAATACTGTGCCCCGGGAATCTGACTGAGCCTCGGTTCTGGAACCCTGTGGACTGGGAACATGACTGAGGTTTTATTCTGGATCCCTGTAGCCTGGGAACATAACTGAGGATTGATTCTGGAATCTTGTGGCCTGGAAAAATGACAACGGTGGATTCTGGAACCCTGTGGCCTGGGAACATGAGAACGGCTTGATTCTGGAACCCTTTGGCCTGGGAACATGCCTGAGGTTTGATGGTGGAAACCTGTGGCCTGGCAACATGACTGAGGTTTGATTCTGGAAGCCTGTGGCTAGGGAACATGATATCGGGTTGATTCTGGAAACCTGTGTCCTGGGAACAAGACTGAGGTTTGATTCTGGAACCCTGTGCCTTGGGAACATGACTGAGGTTTGTTTCTGGAAACCTGTTCCCTGGGAACATGACTGAGGTTTGATTCTGGACACCTGTGTCCTGGGAACATGACTGAGGTTTGATTGCTGAAACCTGTGGCCTGCGAACATGACTCAGGTTTGATTCTGGAACCATGTGTCCTGGGAATATGACTGAGGTTTGATTCTGGAAACCTTTGGCCTGGGAAAATGACTGAGGTTTCATTGTGGAAACATGTGGCTTGGGATCATGACTGAGGTTTGATGGTGGAACACTATGGCCTGGCAAAATGACTGAGGCTTGATTCTGGAACCCTGTGGCCTGGCAACTTGACTGAGGTGTGATGGCAGAAACCTGTGGCCTGGCAACATGACTGAGTTTGATTGTGGCACCCTGTGCACGGGGAACATGACTGAGGCCTGATACTGGAACCCCGTGGCGTGGGAAGTTGACATTGGTTTGATTCTGGAAACCTGTTTACTGGGAACATGACTGAGGTTTGATGGTTGAAACCTATGCCCTGGCAACATGATTGAGGTTTGATAGTGGAACCCTCAGGCTTGGGAACATGAGTGAGGCTTGATGGTGGAAACCTGTGGCCTGGCAACATGAGTGAGGCTTGATGGTGGAACCCTGTGGCTTGGCAAGATGACTTAGGTTTGATTGTGGAACAGTCTTTCCTGGGAACATGACTGAGGCTTGATGGTGGAACCGTGGCCTAGCAACAGGACAGAGGTTGGATTGTGGAACCCTCTGGCCTGGGAATATGACTGAGGTTTAATTGTGGAACCCTGTGGCCTGGGAACATGACTGGGATTTTATTTCTGAAACCTGTGTCCAGGGAACATGACTGAGGTTTTATTCTGGAACCCTGTGTCCTGGGAACACAACTGAGGTTTGATTCTGGAACCATGTGGCCTGGGAATATGACTGAGTTTTGATTCTGGAAACCATTGGCCTGGGAAGATGACTGATGTTAGAGTGTGGAATCCTGTGGCCTGGGAACATGACATCGGTTTGGATTCCGGTACCCTGTTGCCTGGGAACATGTAATCGGTTTGATTCTGGAAACCTGTGGCCGGGGAATATGACTGAGGTTTGATGGTGGTACCCTATGGCCTGGCAACATGACTGAAGTTTGATTCTGGATCCCTGTGTCCTGGGAACATGGCTGAGGCGTGATTCTGGAACACTGTGGCCTGGGAACATGACATCTATTTAGATTGTGGAATACTGTGCCCCGGGAACCTGACTGAGCCTTGGTTCTGGAACCCTGTGGACTGGGAACATGACTGAGGTTTTATTCTGGAACCCTGTAGCCTGGGAACATAACTGAGGATTGATTCTGGAACCCCGTGGCCTGGGAACATGACATCAGTGGATTCTGGAACCCTGAGGCCTGGGAACATGACATCTGTTTAGATTGTGGAATACTGTGCCCCGGGAACCTGACTGATCCTCTGTTCTGGAACCCTGTGGCCTGGGAACATGACTGAGGTTTTATTCTGGAACCCTGTAGCCTGGGAACATAACTGAGGATTGATTCTGGAATCTTGTGGCCTGGGAAAATGACAACGGTGGATTCTGGAACCCTGTGGACTGGGAACATGAGAATGGTTTGATTCTGGAACCCTGTGGCCTGGGAACATGCCTGAGGTTTGATGGTGGAAACCTGTGGCCTGGCAAGATGACTGAGGTTTGATTCTGGAAGACTGTGGCTAGGGAATATGATATCGGGTTGATTCTGGAAACCTGTGTCCTGGGAACAAGACTGAGGTTTGATTCTGGAACCCTGTGCCTTGGGAACATGACTGAGGTTTGTTTCTGGAAACCTGTTCCCTGGGAACATGACTGAGGTTTGATTCTGGACACCTGTGTCCTGGGAACATGACTGAGGTTTGATTGCTGAAACCTGTGGCCTGCGAACATGACTCAGGTTTGATTCTGGAACCATGTGTCCTGGGAATATGACTGAGGTTTGATTCTGGAAACCTTTGGCCTGGGAAAATGACTGAGGTTTCATTGTGGAAACATGTGGCTTGGGATCATGACTGAGGTTTGATGGTGGAACACTATGGCCTGGCAAAATGACTGAGGCTTGATTCTGGAACCCTGTGGCCTGGCAACTTGACTGAGGTGTGATGGCAGAAACCTGTGGCCTGGCAACATGACTGAGTTTGATTGTGGCACCCTGTGCACGGGGAACATGACTGAGGCCTGATACTGGAACCCCGTGGCGTGGGAACTTGACATTGGTTTGATTCTGGAGCCCTGTTTACTGGGAACATGACTGAGGTTTGATGGTTGAAACCTGTGGCCTGGCAAAATGAGTGAGGCTTGATGGTGGAACCCTGTGGCTTGGAAAGATGACTTAGGTTTGATTGTGGAACAGTCTTTCCTGGGAACATGACTGAGGTTTGATGGTGGAACCGTGGCCTAGCAACAGGACAGAGGTTTGATTGTGGAACCCTCTGGCCTGGGAATATGACTGAGGTTTAATTGTGGAACCCTGTGGCCTGGGAACATGACTGGGAGTTTATTTCTGAAACCTGTGTCCAGGGAACATGACTGAGGTTTTATTCTGGAACCATGTGGCCTGGGTATATGACTGACGATTGATTCTGGAAACCATTGGCCTGGGAAGATGACTGATGTTAGAGTGCGGAATCCTGTGGCCTGGGAACATGACATCGGTGGATTCTGGAACCCTGTGGCCTGGGAACATGCCTGAGGTTTGATGGTGGAAACCTGTGGCCTGGCAACAGGACTGAGGTTTGATTCTGGAAGACTGTGGCTAGGGAACATGATATCGGGTTGATTCTGGCAACCTGTGTCCTGGGAACAAGACTGAGGTTTGATTCTGGAACCCTGTGCCTTGGGAACATGACTGAGGTTTGTTTCTGGAAGCCTGTTCCCTGGGAACATGACTGAGGCTTGATGGTGGAACCGTGGTCTGGCAACAGAACTGAGGTTTGATTGTGGAACCCTCTGGCCTGGGAATATGACTGAGCTTTTATTGTGGAACCCTGTGGCCTGGGAACATGACTGGGATTTTATTTCTGAAACCTGTGTCCAGGGAACATGACTGAGGTTTTATTCTGGAACCCTGTGTCCTGGGAACACAACTGAGGTTTGATTCTGGAACCATGTGGCCTGGGAATATGACTGAGGTTTGATTCTGGAAACCATTGGCCTGGGAAGATGACTGATGTTAGAGTGTGGAATCCTGTGGCCTGGGAACATGACATCGGTTTGGATTCCGGTACCCTGTTGCCTGGGAACATGTAATCGGTTTGATTCTGGAAACCTGTGGCCGGGGAATATGACTGAGGTTTGATGGTGGTACCCTATGGCCTGGCAACATGACTGAAGTTTGATTCTGGATCCCTGTGTCCTGGGAACATGGCTGAGGCGTGATTCTGGAACACTGTGGCCTGGGAACATGACATCTATTTAGATTGTGGAATACTGTGCCCCGGGAACCTGACTGAGCCTTGGTTCTGGAACCCTGTGGACTGGGAACATGACTGAGGTTTTATTCTGGAACCCTGTAGCCTGGGAACATAACTGAGGATTGATTCTGTAACCCCGTGGCCTGGGAACATGACATCGGTGGATTCTGGAACCCTGAGGCCTGGGAACATGACATCTGTTTAGATTGTGGAATACTGTGCCCCGGGAACCTGACTGATCCTCTGTTCTGGAACCCTGTGGCCTGGGAACATGACTGAGGTTTTATTCTGGAACCCTGTAGCCTGGGAACATAACTGAGGATTGATTCTGGAATCTTGTGGCCTGGGAAAATGACAACGGTGGATTCTGGAACCCTGTGGCCTGGGAACATGAGAACGGTTTGATTCTGGAACCCTGTGGCCTGGGAACATGCCTGAGGTTTGATGGTGGAAATCTGTGGCCTGGCAAGATGACTGAGGTTTGATTCTGGAGGACTGTGGCTAGGGAATATGATATCGGGTTGATTCTGGAAACCTGTGTCCTGGGAAGAAGACTGAGGTTTGATTCTGGAACCCTGTGCCTTGGGAACATGACTGAGGTTTGTTTCTGGAAGCCTGTTCCCTGGGAACATGACTGAGGTTTGATTCTGGACACCTGTGTCCTGGGAACATGACTGAGGTTTGATTGCTGAAACCTGTGGCCTGCGAACATGACTCAGGTTTGATTCTGGAACCATGTGTCCTGGGAATATGACTGAGGTTTGATTCTGGAAACCTTTGGCCTGGGAAAATGACTGAGGTTTCATTGTGGAAACATGTGGCTTGGGATCATGACTGAGGTTTGATGGTGGAACACTATGGCCTGGCAAAATGACTGAGGCTTGAATCTGGAACCCTGTGGCCTGGCAACTTGACTGAGGTGTGATGGCAGAAACCTGTGGACTGGCAACATGACTGAGTTTGATTGTGGCACCCTGTGCACGGGGAACATGACTGAGGCCTGATACTGGAACCCCGTGGCGTGGGAACTTGACATTGGTTTGATTCTGGAGCCCTGTTTACTGGGAACATGACTGAGGTTTGATGGTTGACACCTGTGGCCTGGCAACATGATTGAGGTTTGATAGTGGAACCCTCAGGCTTGGGAACATGAGTGAGGCTTGATGGTGGAACCCTGTGGCCTGGCAACATGAGTGAGGCTTGATGGTGGAACCCTGTGGCTTGGCAAGATGACTTAGGTTTGATTGTGGAACAGTCTTTCCTGGGAACATGACTGAGGCTTGATGGTGGAACCGTGGCCTAGCAACAGGACAGAGGTTTGATTGTGGAACCCTCTGGCCTGGGAATATGACTGAGGTTTAATTGTGGAACCCTGTGGCCTGGGAACATGACTGGGAGTTTATTTCTGAAACCTGTGTCCAGGGAACATGACTGAGGTTTTATTTTGGAACCATGTGGCCTGGGAATATGACTGACGTTTGCTTCTGGAAACCATTGGCCTGGGAAGATGACTGATGTTAGAGTGTGGAATCCTGTGTCCTGGGAACATGACATCGGTGGATTCTGGAACCCTGTGGCCTGGGAACATGCCTGAGGTTTGATGGTGGAAACCTGTGGCCTAAGAGAACTGAGGTTTGATTCTGGAAGACTGTGGCTAGGGAACATGATATCGGGTTGATTCTGGCAACCTGTGTCCTGGGAACAAGACTGAGGTTTGATTCTGGAACCCTGTGCCTTGGGAACATGACTGAGGTTTGTTTCTGGAAGCCTGTTCCCTGGGAACATGACTGAGGCTTGATGGTGGAACCGTGGTCTGGCAACAGAACTGAGGTTTGATTGTGGAACCCTCTGGCCTGGGAATATGACTGAGCTTTTATTGTGGAACCCTGTGGCCTGGGAACATGACTGGGATTTTATTTCTGAAACCTGTGTCCAGGGAACATGACTGAGGTTTTATTCTGGAACCCTGTGTCCTGGGAACACAACTGAGGTTTGATTCTGGAACCATGTGGCCTGGGAATATGACTGAGGTTTGATTCTGGAAACCATTGGCCTGGGAAGATGACTGATGTTAGAGTGTGGAATCCTGTGGCCTGGGAACATGACATCGGTTTGGATTCCGGTACCCTGTTGCCTGGGAACATGAAATCGGTTTGATTCTGGAAACCTGTGTCCTGGGAAGATGACTGAGGTTTGATGGTGGTACGCTACGGCCTGGCAACATGACTGAATTTGATTCTGGATCCCTGTGTCCTGGGAACATGACTGAGGCGTGATTCTGGAACACTGTGGCCTGGGAACATGACATCTATTTAGATTGTGGAATACTGTGCCCCAGGAACCTGACTGAGCCCTGGTTCTGGAACCCTGTGGACTGGGAACATGACTGAGGTTTTATTCTGGAACCCTGTAGCCTGGGAACATAACTGAGGATTGATTCTGGAACCCTGTGGCCTGGGAACATGACATCGGTGGATTCTGGAACCCTGAGGCCTGGGAACATGACATCTGTTTAGATTGTGGAATACTGTGCCCCGGGAACCTGACTGAGCCTCGGTTCTGGAACCCTGTAGCCTGGGAACATAACTGAGGTTTTATTCTGGATCCCTGTAGCCTGGGAACATAACTGAGGATTGATTCTGGAATCTTGTGGCCTGGGAAAATGACAACGGTGGATTCTGGATCCCTGTGGCCTGGGAACATGCCTGAGGTTTGATGGTGGAAACCTGTGGCCTGGCAACATGACTGAGGTTTGATTCTGGAATCTTGTGGCCTGGGAAAAGGACAACGGTGGATTCTGGAACCCTTTGGCCTAGGAACATGAGAACGGTTTGATTCTGGAACCCTGTGGCCGGGGAACATGACATCGGTGGATTCTGGAAACCTGAGGCCTGGGAACATGACATCTGTTTAGATTGTGGAATACTGTGCACCGGGAACCTGACTGAGCCTCGGTTCTGGAACCCTGTGGACTGGGAACATGACTGAGGTTTTATTCTGGAACCCTGTAGCCTGGGAACATAACTGAGGATTGATTCTGGAATCTTGTGGCCTGGGAAAAGGACAACGGTGGATTCTGGAACCCTTTGGCCTAGGAACATGAGAACGGTTTGATTCTGGAACCCTGTGGCCTGGGAACATGCCTGAGGTTTGATGGTGGAAACCTGTGGCCTGGCAACATGACTGAGGTTTGATTCTGGAAGACTGTGGCTAGGGAACATGATATCGGGTTGATTCTGGAAACCTGTGTGCTGGGAACAAGACTGAGGTTTGATTCTGTAACCCTGTGCCTTGGGAACATGACTGAGGTTTGTTTCTGGAAACCTGTTCCCTGGGAACATGACTGAGGTTTGATTCTGGACACCTGTGTACTGGGAACATGACTGAGGTTTGATTGCTGAAACCTGTGGCCTGCGAACATGACTCAGGTTTGATTCTGGAACCATGTGTCCTGGGAATATGACTGAGGTTTGATTCTGGAAACCTTTGGCCTGGGAAAATGACTGAGGTTTCATTGTGGAAACATGTGGCTTGGTATCATGACTGAGGTTTGATGGTGGAACACTATGGCCTGGCAAAATGACTGAGGCTTGATTCTGGAACCCTGTGGCCTGGCAACTTGACTGAGGTGTGATGGCAGAAACCTGTGGACTGGCAACATGACTGAGTTTGATTGTGGCACCCTGTGCACGGGGAACATGACTGAGGCCTGATACTGGAACCCCGTGGCGTGGGAACTTGACATTGGTTTGATTCTGGAGCCCTGTTTACTGGGAACATGACTGAGGTTTGATGGTTGACACCTGTGGCCTGGCAACATGATTGAGGTTTGATAGTGGAACCCTCAGGCTTGGGAACATGAGTGAGGCTTGATGGTGGAACCCTGTGGCCTGGCAACATGAGTGAGGCTTGATGGTGGAACCCTGTGGCTTGGCAAGATGACTTAGGTTTGATTGTGGAACAGTCTTTCCTGGGAACATGACTGAGGCTTGATGGTGGAAACGTGGCCTAACAACAGGACAGAGGTTTGATTGTGGAACCCTCTGGCCTGGGAATATGACTGAGGTTTAATTGTGGAACCCTGTGGCCTGGGAACATGACAGGGAGTTTATTTCTGAAACCTGTGTCCAGGGAACATGACTGAGGTTTTATTCTGGAACCATGTGGCCTGGGAATATGACTGACGTTTGATTCTGGAAACCATTGGCCTGGGAAGATGACTGATGTTAGAGTGTGGAATCCTGTGGCCTGGGAACATGACATCGGTGGATTCTGGAACCCTGTGGCCTGGGAACATGCCTGAGGTTTGATGGTGGAAACCTGTGGCCTGGCAAGAGAACTGAGGTTTGATTCTGGAAGACTGTGGCTAGGGAACATGATATCGGGTTGATTCTGGCAACCTGTGTCCTGGGAACAAGACTGAGGTTTGATTCTGGAACCCTGTGCCTTGGGAACATGACTGAGGTTTGTTTCTGGAAGCCTGTTCCCTGGGAACATGACTGAGGCTTGATGGTGGAACCGTGGTCTGGCAACAGAACTGAGGTTTGATTGTGGAACCCTCTGGCCTGGGAATATGACTGAGCTTTTATTGTGGAACCCTGTGGCCTGGGAACATGACTGGGATTTTATTTCTGAAACCTGTGTCCAGGAAACATGACTGAGGTTTTATTCTGGAACCCTGTGTCCTGGGAACACAACTGAGGTTTGATTCTGGAACCATGTGGCCTGGGAATATGACTGAGGTTTGATTCTGGAAACCATTGGCCTGGGAAGATGACTGATGTTAGAGTGTGGAATCCTGTGGCCTGGGAACATGACATCGGTTTGGATTCCGGTACCCTGTTGCCTGGGAACATGAAATCGGTTTGATTCTGGAAACCTGTGTCCTGGGAAGATGACTGAGGTTTGATGGTGGTACCCTACGGCCTGGCAACATGACTGAAGTTTGATTCTGGATCCCTGTGTCCTGGGAACATGACTGAGGCGTGATTCTGGAACACTGTGGCCTGGGAACATGACATCTATTTAGATTGTGGAATACTGTGCCCCGGGAACCTGACTGAGCCTTGGTTCTGGAACCCTGTGGACTGGGAACATGACTGAGGTTTTATTCTGGAACCCTGTAGCCTGGGAACATAACTGAGGATTGATTCTGGAACCCTGTGGCCTGGGAACATGACATCGGTGGATTCTGGAACCCTGAGGCCTGGGAACATGACATCTGTTTAGATTGTGTAATACTGTGCCCCGGGAATCTGACTGAGCCTCGGTTCTGGAACCCTGTGGACTGGGAACATGACTGAGGTTTTATTCTGGATCCCTGTAGCCTGGGAACATAACTGAGGATTGATTCTGGAATCTTGTGGCCTGGAAAAATGACAACGGTGGATTCTGGAACCCTGTGGCCTGGGAACATGAGAACGGTTTGATTCTGGAACCCTGTGGCCTGGGAACATGCCTGAGGTTTGATGGTGGAAACCTGTGGCCTGGCAACATGACTGAGGTTTGATTCTGGAAGCCTGTGGCTAGGGAACATGATATCGGGTTGATTCTGGAAACCTGTGTCCTGGGAACAAGACTGAGGTTTGATTCTGGAACCCTGTGCCTTGGGAACATGACTGAGGTTTGTTTCTGGAAACCTGTTCCCTGGGAACATGACTGAGGTTTGATTCTGGACACCTGTGTCCTGGGAACATGACTGAGGTTTGATTGCTGAAACCTGTGGCCTGCGAACATGACTCAGGTTTGATTCTGGAACCATGTGTCCTGGGAATATGACTGAGGTTTGATTCTGGAAACCTTTGGCCTGGGAAAATGACTGAGGTTTCATTGTGGAAACATGTGGCTTGGGATCATGACTGAGGTTTGATGGTGGAACACTATGGCCTGGCAAAATGACTGAGGCTTGATTCTGGAACCCTGTGGCCTGGCAACTTGACTGAGGTGTGATGGCAGAAACCTGTGGCCTGGCAACATGACTGATTTTGATTGTGGCACCCTGTGCACGGGGAACATGACTGAGGCCTGATACTGGAACCCCGTGGCGTGGGAACTTGACATTGGTTTGATTCTGGAACCCTGTTTACTGGGAACATGACTGAGGTTTGATGGTTGAAACCTATGCCCTGGCAACATGATTGAGGTTTGATAGTGGAACCCTCAGGCTTGGGAACATGAGTGAGGCTTGATGGTGGAAACCTGTGGCCTGGCAACATGAGTGAGGCTTGATGGTGGAACCCTGTGGCTTGGCAAGATGACTTAGGTTTGATTGTGGAACAGTCTTTCCTGGGAACATGACTGAGGCTTGATGGTGGAACCGTGGCCTAGCAACAGGACAGAGGTTGGATTGTGGAACCCTCTGGCCTGGGAATATGACTGAGGTTTAATTGTGGAACCCTGTGGCCTGGGAACATGACTGGGAGTTTATTTCTGAAACCTGTGTCCAGGGAACATGACTGAGGTTTTATTCTGGAACCATGTGGCCTGGGAATATGACTGACGTTTGATTCTGGAAACCATTGGCCTGGGAAGATGACTGATGTTAGAGTGTGGAATCCTGTGGCCTGGGAACATGACATCGGTGGATTCTGGAACCCTGTGGCCTGGGAACATGCCTGAGGTTTGATGGTGGAAACCTGTGGCCTGGCAACAGGACTGAGGTTTGATTCTGGAAGACTGTGGCTAGGGAACATGATATCGGGTTGATTCTGGCAACCTGTGTCCTGGGAACAAGACTGAGGTTTGATTCTGGAACCCTGTGCCTTGGGAACATGACTGAGGTTTGTTTCTGGAAGCCTGTTCCCTGGGAACATAACTGAGGCTTGATGGTGGAACCGTGGTCTGGCAACAGAACTGAGGTTTGATTGTGGAACCCTCTGTCCTGGGAATATGACTGAGGTTTAATTGTGGAACCCTGTGGCCTGGGAACATGACTGGGATTTTATTTCTGAAACCTGTGTCCAGGGAACATGACTGAGGTTTTATTCTGGAACCCTGTGTCCTGGGAACACAACTGAGGTTTGATTCTGGAAACATGTGGCCTGGGAATTTGACTGAGGTTTGATTCTGGAAACCATTGGCCTGGGAAGATGACTGATGGTAGAGTGTGGAATCCTGTGGCCTGGGAACATGACATCGGTTTGGATTCCGGTACCCTGTTGCCTGGGAACATGTAATCGGTTTGATTCTGGAAACCTGTGGCCGGGGAATATGACTGAGGTTTGATGGTGGTACCCTATGGCCTGGCAACATGACTGAAGTTTGATTCTGGATCCCTGTGTCCTGGGAACATGGCTGAGGCGTGATTCTGGAACACTGTGGCCTGGGAACATGACATCTATTTAGATTGTGGAATACTGTGCCCCGGGAACCTGACTGAGCCTTGGTTCTGGAACCCTGTGGACTGGGAATATGACTGAAGTTTTATTCTGGAACCCTGTAGCCTGGGAACATAACTGAGGATTGATTCTGGAACCCTGTGGCCTGGGAACATGACATCGGGGAATTCTGGAACCCTGAGGCCTGGGAACATGACATCTGTTTAGATTGTGGAATACTGTGCCCCGGGAACCTGACTGAGCCTCGGTTCTGGAACCCTGTAGCCTGGGAACATAACTGAGGTTTTATTCTGGATCCCTGTAGCCTGGGAACATAACTGAGGATTGATTCTGGAATCTTGTGGCCTGGGAAAATGACAATGGTGGATTCTGGAACCCTGTGGCCTGGGAACATGAGAACGGTTTGATTCTGGAACCCTGAGGCCTGGGAACATGCCTGAGGTTTGATGGTGGAAACCTGTGGCCTGGCAACATGACTGAGGTTTGATTCTGGAAGACTGTGGCTAAGGAACATGATATTGGGTTGATTCTGGAAACCTGTGTCCTCGGAACAAGACTGAGGTTTGATTCTGGAACCCTGTGCCTTGGGAACATGACTGAGGTTTGTTTCTGGAAACCTGTTCCCTGGGAACATGACTGAGGTTTGATTCTGGACACCTGTGTCCTGGGAACATGACTGAGGTTTGATTGCTGAAACCTGTGGCCTGCGAACATGACTCAGGTTTGATTCTGGAACCATGTGTCCTGGGAATATGACTGAGGTTTGACTTTGGAAACCTTTGGCCTGGGAAAATGACTGAGATTTCATTGTGGAAACATGTGGCTTGGGATCATGACTGAGGTTTGATGGTGGAACACTATGGCCTGGCAAAATGACTGAGGCTTGATTCTGGAACCCTGTGGCCTGGCAACTTGACTGAGGTGTGATGGCAGAAACCTGTGGACTGGCAACATGACTGAGTTTGATTGTGGCACCCTGTGCACGGGGAACATGACTGAGGCCTGATACTGGAACCCCGTGACGTGGGAACTTGACATTGGTTTGATTCTGGAGCCCTGTTTACTGGGAACATGACTGAGGTTTGATGGTTGACACCTGTGGCCTGGCAACATGATTGAGGTTTGATAGTGGAAGCCTCAGGCTTGGGAACATGAGTGAGGCTTGATGGTGGAACCCTGTGGCCTGGCAACATGAGTGAGGCTTGATGGTGGAACCCTGTGGCTTGGCAAGATGACTTAGGTTTGATTGTGGAACAGTCTTTCCTGGGAACATGACTGAGGCTTGATGGTGGAACCGTGGCCTAGCAACAGGACAGAGGTTTGATTGTGGAACCCTCTGGCCTGGGAACATGACTGAGGTTTAATTGTGGAACCCTGTGGCCTGGGAACATGACTGGGAGTTTATTTCTGAAACCTGTGTCCAGGGAACATGACTGAGGTTTTATTCTGGAACCATGTGGCCTGGGAATATGACTGAGGTTTGATTCTGGAAACCATTGGCCTGGGAAGATGACTGATGTTAGAGTGTGGAATCCTGTGGCCTGGGAACATGACATCGGTGGATTCTGGAACCCTGTGGCCTGGGAACATGCCTGAGGTTTGATGGTGGAAACCTGTGGCCTGGCAACAGGACTGTGGTTTGATTCTGGAAGACTGTGGCTAGCGATCATGATATCGGGTTGATTCTGGCAACCTGTGCCCTGGGAACAAGTCTGAGGTTTGATTCTGGAACCCTGTGCCTTGGGAACATGACTGAGGATTGATGGTGGAACCGTGGTCTGGCAACAGAACTGAGGTTTGATTGTGGAACCCTCTGGCCTGGGAATATGACTGAGCTTTTATTGTGGAACCCTGTGGCCTGGGAACATGACTGGGATTTTATTTCTGAAACCTGTGTCCAGGGAACATGACTGAGGTTTGATTCTGGAACCATGTGGCCTGGGAATATGACTGAGGTTTGATTCTGGAAACCATTGGCCTGGGAAGATGACTGATGTTAGAGTGTGGAATCCTGTGGCCTGGGAACATGACATCGGTGGATTCTGGAACCCTGTGGCCTGGGAACATGCCTGAGGTTTGATGGTGGAAACCTGTGGCCTGGCAACAGGACTGAGGTTTGATTCTGGAAGACTGTGGCTAGGGAACATGATATCGGCTTGATTCTGGCAACCTGTGTCCTGGGAACAAGACTGAGGTTTGATTCTGGAACCCTGTGCCTTGGGAACATGACTGAGGTTTGTTTCTGGAAGCCTGTTCCCTGGGAACATGACTGAGGCTTGATGGTGGAACCGTGGTCTGGCAACAGAACTGAGGTTTGATTGTGGAACCCTCTGGCCTGGGAATATGACTGAGCTTTTATTGTGGAACCCTGTGGCCTGGGAACATGACTGGGATTTTATTTCTGAAACCTGTGTCCAGGGAACATGACTGAGGTTTTATTCTGGAACCCTGTGTCCTGGGAACACAACTGAGGTTTGATTCTGGAACCATGTGGCCTGGGAATATGACTGAGGTTTGATTCTGGAAACCATTGGCCTGGGAAGATGACTGATGTTAGAGTGTGGAATCCTGTGGCCTGGGAACATGACATCGGTTTGGATTCCGGTACCCTGTTGCCTGGGAACATGAAATCGGTTTGATTCTGGAAACCTGTGTCCTGGGAAGATGACTGAGGTTTGATGGTGGTACGCTACGGCCTGGCAACATGACTGAATTTGATTCTGGATCCCTGTGTCCTGGGAACATGACTGAGGCGTGATTCTGGAACACTGTGGCCTGGGAACATGACATCTATTTAGATTGTGGAATACTGTGCCCCAGGAACCTGACTGAGCCCTGGTTCTGGAACCCTGTGGACTGGGAACATGACTGAGGTTTTATTCTGGAACCCTGTAGCCTGGGAACATAACTGAGGATTGATTCTGGAACCCTGTGGCCTGGGAACATGACATCGGTGGATTCTGGAACCCTGAGGCCTGGGAACATGACATCTGTTTAGATTGTGGAATACTGTGCCCCGGGAACCTGACTGAGCCTCGGTTCTGGAACCCTGTAGCCTGGGAACATAACTGAGGTTTTATTCTGGATCCCTGTAGCCTGGGAACATAACTGAGGATTGATTCTGGAATCTTGTGGCCTGGGAAAATGACAACGGTGGATTCTGGATCCCTGTGGCCTGGGAACATGCCTGAGGTTTGATGGTGGAAACCTGTGGCCTGGCAACATGACTGAGGTTTGATTCTGGAATCTTGTGGCCTGGGAAAAGGACAACGGTGGATTCTGGAACCCTTTGGCCTAGGAACATGAGAACGGTTTGATTCTGGAACCCTGTGGCCTGGGAACTTGCCTGAGGTTTGATGGTGGAAACCTGTGGCCTGGCAACATGACTGAGGTTTGATTCTGGAAGACTGTGGCTAGGGAACATGATATCGGGTTGATTCTGGAAACCTGTGTGCTGGGAACAAGACTGAGGTTTGATTCTGTAACCCTGTGCCTTGGGAACATGACTGAGGTTTGTTTCTGGAAACCTGTTCCCTGGGAACATGACTGAGGTTTGATTCTGGACACCTGTGTCCTGGGAACATGACTGAGGTTTGATTGCTGAAACCTGTGGCCTGCGAACATGACTCAGGTTTGATTCTGGAACCATGTGTCCTGGGAATATGACTGAGGTTTGATTCTGGAAACCTTTGGCCTGGGAAAATGACTGAGGTTTCATTGTGGAAACATGTGGCTTGGTATCATGACTGAGGTTTGATGGTGGAACACTATGGCCTGGCAAAATGACTGAGGCTTGATTCTGGAACCCTGTGGCCTGGCAACTTGACTGAGGTGTGATGGCAGAAACCTGTGGACTGGCAACATGACTGAGTTTGATTGTGGCACCCTGTGCACGGGGAACATGACTGAGGCCTGATACTGGAACCCCGTGGCGTGGGAACTTGACATTGGTTTGATTCTGGAGCCCTGTTTACTGGGAACATGACTGAGGTTTGATGGTTGACACCTGTGGCCTGGCAACATGATTGAGGTTTGATAGTGGAACCCTCAGGCTTGGGAACATGAGTGAGGCTTGATGGTGGAACCCTGTGGCCTGGCAACATGAGTGAGGCTTGATGGTGGAAGCCTGTGGCTTGGCAAGATGACTTAGGTTTGATTGTGGAACAGTCTTTCCTGGGAACATGACTGAGGCTTGATGGTGGAACCGTGGCCTAGCAACAGGACAGAGGTTTGATTGTGGAACCCTCTGGCCTGGGAATATGACTGAGGTTTAATTGTGGAACCCTGTGGCCTGGGAACATGACAGGGAGTTTATTTCTGAAACCTGTGTCCAGGGAACATGACTGAGGTTTTATTCTGGAACCATGTGGCCTGGGAATATGACTGACGTTTGATTCTGGAAACCATTGGCCTGGGAAGATGACTGATGTTAGAGTGTGGAATCCTGTGGCCTGGGAACATGACATCGGTGGATTCTGGAACCCTGTGGCCTGGGAACATGCCTGAGGTTTGATGGTGGAAACCTGTGGCCTGGCAAGAGAACTGAGGTTTGATTCTGGAAAACTGTGGCTAGGGAACATGATATCGGGTTGATTCTGGCAACCTGTGTCCTGGGAACAAGACTGAGGTTTGATTCTGGAACCCTGTGCCTTGGGAACATGACTGAGGTTTGTTTCTGGAAGCCTGTTCCCTGGGAACATGACTGAGGCTTGATGGTGGAACCGTGGTCTGGCAACAGAACTGAGGTTTGATTGTGGAACCCTCTGGCCTGGGAATATGACTGAGCTTTTATTGTGGAACCCTGTGGCCTGGGAACATGACTGGGATTTTATTTCTGAAACCTGTGTCCAGGGAACATGACTGAGGTTTTATTCTGGAACCCTGTGTCCTGGGAACACAACTGAGGTTTGATTCTGGAACCATGTGGCCTGGGAATATGACTGAGGTTTGATTCTGGAAACCATTGGCCTGGGAAGATGACTGATGTTAGAGTGTGGAATCCTGTGGCCTGGGAACATGACATCGGTTTGGATTCCGGTACCCTGTTGCCTGGGAACATGAAATCGGTTTGATTCTGGAAACCTGTGTCCTGGGAAGATGACTGAGGTTTGATGGTGGTACCCTACGGCCTGGCAACATGACTGAAGTTTGATTCTGGATCCCTGTGTCCTGGGAACATGACTGTGGCGTGATTCTGGAACACTGTGGCCTGGGAACATGACATCTATTTAGATTGTGGAATACTGTGCCCCGGGAACCTGACTGAGCCTTGGTTCTGGAACCCTCTGGACTGGGAACATGACTGAGGTTTTATTCTGGAACCCTGTAGCCTGGGAACATAACTGAGGATTGATTCTGGAACCCTGTGGCCTGGGAACATGACATCGGTGGATTCTGGAACCCTGAGGCCTGGGAACATGACATCTGTTTAGATTGTGTAATACTGTGCCTCGGGAATCTGACTGAGCCTCGGTTCTGGAACCCTGTGGACTGGGAACATGACTGAGGTTTTATTTTGGATCCCTGTAGCCTGGGAACATAACTGAGGATTGATTCTGGAATCTTGTGGCCTGGGAAAAGGACAACGGTGGATTCTGGAACCCTGTGGCCTGGGAACATGAGAACGGTTTGATTCTGGAACCCTGTGGCCTGGGAACATGCCTGAGGTTTGATGGTGGAAACCTGTGGCCTGGCAACATGACTGAGGTTTGATTCTGGAAGCCTGTGGCTAGGGAACATGATATCGGGTTGATTCTGGAAACCTGTGTCCTGGGAACAAGACTGAGGTTTGATTCTGGAACCCTGTGCCTTGGGAACATGACTGAGGTTTGTTTCTGGAAACCTGTTCCCTGGGAACATGACTGAGGTTTGATTCTGGACACCTGTGTCCTGGGAACATGACTGAGGTTTGATTGCTGAAACCTGTGGCCTGCGAACATGACTCAGGTTTGATTCTGGAACCATGTGTCCTGGGAATATGACTGAGGTTTGATTCTGGAAACCTTTGGCCTGGGAAAATGACTGAGGTTTCATTGTGGAAACATGTGGCTTGGGATCATGACTGAGGTTTGATGGTGGAACACTATGGCCTGGCAAAATGACTGAGGCTTGATTCTGGAAACCTGTGGCCTGGCAACTTGACTGAGGTGTGATGGCAGAAACCTGTGGCCTGGCAACATGACTGAGTTTGATTGTGGCACCCTGTGCACGGGGAACATGACTGAGGCCTGATACTGGAACCCCGTGGCGTGGGAACTTGACATTGGTTTGATTCTGGAACCCTGTTTACTGGGAACATGACTGAGGTTTGATGGTTGAAACCTGTGCCCTGGCAACATGATTGAGGTTTGATAGTGGAACCCTCAGGCTTGGGAACATGAGTGAGGCTTGATGGTGGAAACCTGTGGCCTGGCAACATGAGTGAGGCTTGATGGTGGAACCCTGTGGCTTGGCAAGATGACTTAGGTTTGATTGTGGAACAGTCTTTCCTGGGAACATGACTGAGGCTTGATGGTGGAACCGTGGCCTAGCAACAGGACAGAGGTTGGATTGTGGAACCCTCTGGCCTGGGAATATGACTGAGGTTTAATTGTGGAACCCTGTGGCCTGGGAACATGACTGGGAGTTTATTTCTGAAACCTGTGTCCAGGGAACATGACTGAGGTTTTATTCTGGAACCATGTGGCCTGGGAATATGACTGACGTTTGATTCTGGAAACCATTGGCCTGGGAAGATGACTGATGTTAGAGTGTGGAATCCTGTGGCCTGGGAACATGACATCGGTGGATTCTGGAACCCTGTGGCCTGGGAACATGCCTGAGGTTTGATGGTGGAAACCTGTGGCCTGGCAACAGGACTGAGGTTTGATTCTGGAAGACTGTGGCTAGGGAACATGATATCGGGTTGATTCTGGCAACCTGTGTCCTGGGAACAAGACTGAGGTTTGATTCTGGAACCCTGTGCCTTGGGAACATGACTGAGGTTTGTTTCTGGAAGCCTGTTCCCTGGGAACATGACTGAGGCTTGATGGTGGAACCGTGGTCTGGCAACAGAACTGAGGTTTGATTGTGGAACCCTCTGTCCTGGGAATATGACTGAGGTTTAATTGTGGAACCCTGTGGCCTGGGAACATGACTGGGATTTTATTTCTGAAACATGTGTCCAGGGAACATGACTGAGGTTTTATTCTGGAACCCTGTGTCCTGGGAACACAACTGAGGTTTGATTCTGGAACCATGTGGCCTGGGAATATGACTGACGTTTTATTCTGGAACCATGTGCCCTGGGAATATGACTGACGTTTGATTCTGGAAACCATTGGCCTGGGAAGATGACTGATGTTAGAGTGTGGAATCCTGTGGCCTGGGAACATGACATCGGTGGATTCTGGAACCCTGTGGCCTGGGAACATGCCTGAGGTTTGATGGTGGAAACCTGTGGCCTGGCAACAGGACTGAGGTTTGATTCTGGAAGACTGTGGCTAGGGAACATGATATCGGGTTGATTCTGGCAACCTGTGTCCTGGGAACAAGACTGAGGTTTGATTCTGGAACCCTGTGCCTTGGGAACATGACTGAGGTTTGTTTCTGGAAGCCTGTTCCCTGGGAACATGACTGAGGCTTGATGGTGGAACCGTGGTCTGGCAACAGAACTGAGGTTTGATTGTGGAACCCTCTGGTCTGGGAATATGACTGAGCTTTTATTGTGGAACCCTGTGGCCTGAGAACATAACTGAGGATTGATTCTGGAACCCTGTGGCCTGGGAACATGACATCGGGGAATTCTGGAACCCTGAGGCCTGGGAACATGACATCTGTTTAGATTGTGGAATACTGTGCCCCGGGAACCTGACTGAGCCTCGGTTCTGGAACCCTGTAGCCTGGGAACATAACTGAGGTTTTATTCTGGATCCCTGTAGCCTGGGAACATAACTGAGGATTGATTCTGGAATCTTGTGGCCTGGGAAAATGACAATGGTGGATTCTGGAACCCTGTGGCCTGGGAACATGAGAACGGTTTGATTCTGGAACCCTGAGGCCTGGGAACATGCCTGAGGTTTGATGGTGGAAACGTGTGGCCTGGCAACATGACTGAGGTTTGATTCTGGAAGACTGTGGCTAAGGAACATGATATTGGGTTGATTCTGGAAACCTGTGTCCTCGGAACAAGACTGAGGTTTGATTCTGGAACCCTGTGCCTTGGGAACATGACTGAGATTTGTTTCTGGAAGCCTGTTCCCTGGGAACATGACTGAGGTTTGATTCTGGACACCTGTGTCCTGGGAACATGACTGAGGTTTGATTGCTGAAACCTGTGGCCTGCAAACATGACTCAGGTTTGATTCTGGAACCGTGTGTCCTGGGAATATGACTGAGGTTTGATTTTGGAAACCTTTGGCCTGGGAAAATGACTGAGATTTCATTGTGGAAACATGTGGCTTGGGATCATGACTGAGGTTTGATGGTGGAAAACTATGGCCTGGCAAAATGACTGAGGCTTGATTCTGGAACCCTGTGGCCTGGCAACTTGACTGAGGTGTGATGGCAGAAACCTGTGGACTGGCAACATGACTGAGTTTGATTGTGGCACCCTGTGCACGGGGAACATGACTGAGGCCTGATACTGGAACCCCGTGGCGTGGGAACTTGACATTGGTTTGATTCTGGAGCCTTGTTTACTGGGAACATGACTGAGGTTTGATGGTTGACACCTGTGGCCTGGCAACATGATTGAGGTTTGATAGTGGAACCCTCAGGCTTGGGAACATGAGTGAGGCTTGATGGTGGAACCCTGTGGCCTGGCAACATGAGTGAGGCTTGATGGTGGAACCCTGTGGCTTGGCAAGATGACTTAGGTTTGATTGTGGAACAGTCTTTCCTGGGAACATGACTGAGGCTTGATGGTGGAACCGTGGCCTAGCAACAGGACAGAGGTTGGATTGTGGAACCCTCTGGCCTGGGAACATGACTGAGGTTTAATTGTGGAACCCTGTGGCCTGGGAACATGACTGGGAGTTTATTTCTGAAACCTGTGTCCAGGGAACATGACTGAGGTTTTATTCTGGAACCATGTGGCCTGGGAATATGACTGAGGTTTGATTCTGGAAACTATTGGCCTGGGAAGATGACTGATGTTAGAGTGTGGAATCCTGTGGCCTGGGAACATGACATCGGTGGATTCTGGAACCCTGTGGCCTGGGAACATGCCTGAGGTTTGATGGTGGAAACCTGTGGCCTGGCAACAGGACTGAGGTTTGATTCTGGAAGACTGTGGCTAGGGAACATGATATCGGGTTGATTCTGGCAACCTGTGTCCTGGGAACAAGACTGAGGTTTGATTCTGGAACCCTGTGCCTTGGGAACATGACTGAGGTTTGTTTCTGGAAGCCTGTTCCCTGGGAACATGACTGAGGCTTGATGGTGGAACCGTGGTCTGGCAACAGAACTGAGGTTTGATTGTGGAACCCTCTGGCCTGGGAATATGACTGAGCTTTTATTGTGGAACCCTGTGGCCTGGGAACATGACTGGGATTTTATTTCTGAAACCTGTGTCCAGGGAACATGACTGAGGTTTTATTCTGGAACCCTGTGTCCTGGGAACACAACTGAGGTTTGATTCTGGAACCATGTGGCCTGGGAATATGACTGAGGTTTGATTCTGGAAACCATTGGCCTGGGAAGATGACTGATGTTAGAGTGTGGAATCCTGTGGCCTGGGAACATGACATCGGTTTGGATTCCGGTACCCTGTTGCCTGGGAACATGTAATCGGTTTGATTCTGGAAACCTGTGGCCGGGGAATATGACTGAGGTTTGATGGTGGTACCCTATGGCCTGGCAACATGACTGAAGTTTGATTCTGGATCCCTGTGTCCTGGGAACATGGCTGAGGCGTGATTCTGGAACACTGTGGCCTGGGAACATGACATCTATTTAGATTGTGGAATACTGTGCCCCGGGAACCTGACTGAGCCTTGGTTCTGGAACCCTGTGGACTGGGAACATGACTGAAGTTTTATTCTGGAACCCTGTAGCCTGGGAACATAACTGAGGATTGATTCTGGAACCCTGTGGCCTGGGAACATGACATCGGGGAATTCTGGAACCCTGAGGCCTGGGAACATGACATCTGTTTAGATTGTGGAATACTGTGCCCCGGGAACCTGACTGAGCCTCGGTTCTGGAACCCTGTAGCCTGGGAACATAACTGAGGTTTTATTCTGGATCCCTGTAGCCTGGGAACATAACTGAGGATTGATTCTGGAATCTTGTGGCCTGGGAAAATGACAATGGTGGATTCTGGAACCCTGTGGCCTGGGAACATGAGAACGGTTTGATTCTGGAACCCTGAGGCCTGGGAACATGCCTGAGGTTTGATGGTGGAAACCTGTGGCCTGGCAACATGACTGAGGTTTGATTCTGGAAGACTGTGGCTAAGGAACATGATATTGGGTTGATTCTGGAAACCTGTGTCCTCGGAACAAGACTGAGGTTTGATTCTTGAACCCTGTGCCTTGGGAACATGACTGAGGTTTGTTTCTGGAAGCCTGTTCCCTGGCAACATGACTGAGGCTTGATGGTGGAACCGTGGTCTGGCAACAGAACTGAGGTTTGATTGTGGAACCCTCTGTCCTGGGAATATGACTGAGGTTTAATTGTGGAACCCTGTGGCCTGGGAACATGACTGGGATTTTATTTCTGAAACCTGTGTCCAGGGAACATGACTGAGGTTTTATTCTGGAACCCTGTGTCCTGGGAACACAACTGAGGTTTGATTCTGGAAACATGTGGCCTGGGAATTTGACTGAGGTTTGATTCTGGAAACCATTGGCCTGGGAAGATGACTGATGGTAGAGTGTGGAATCCTGTGTCCTGGGAACATGACATCGGTTTGGATTCCGGTACCCTGTTGCCTGGGAACATGAAATCGGTTTGATTCTGGAAACCTGAGGCCTGGGAATATGACTGAGGTTTGATGGTGGTACCCTATGGCCTGGCAACATGACTGAAGTTTGATTCTGTATCCCTGTGGCCTGGGAACGTGACTGAGGCGTGATTCTGGAAAACTGTGGCCTGGGAACCTGACATCTATTTAGATTGTGGAATACTGTGCCCCGGGAACCTGACTGAGCCTTGGTTCTGGAACCCTGTGGACTGGGAACATGACTGAGGTTTTATTCTGGAACCCTGTGTCCTGGGAACACAACTGAGGTTTGATTCTGGAAACATGTGGCCTGGGAATTTGACTGAGGTTTGATTCTGGAAACCATTGGCCTGGGAAGATGACTGATGGTAGAGTGTGGAATCCTGTGTCCTGGGAACATGACATCGGTTTGGATTCCGGTACCCTGTTGCCTGGGAACATGAAATCGGTTTGATTCTGGAAACCTGAGGCCTGGGAATATGACTGAGGTTTGATGGTGGTACCCTATGGCCTGGCAACATGACTGAAGTTTGATTCTGTATCCCTGTGGCCTGGGAACGTGACTGAGGCGTGATTCTGGAAAACTGTGGCCTGGGAACCTGACATCTATTTAGATTGTGGAATACTGTGCCCCGGGAACCTGACTGAGCCTTGGTTCTGGAACCCTGTGGACTGGGAACATGACTGAGGTTTTATTCTGGAACCCTGTAGCCTGGGAACATAACTGAGGATTGATTCTGGAACCCTGTGGCCTGGGAACATGACATCGGGGAATTCTGGAACCCTGAGGCCTGGGAACATGACATCTGTTTAGATTGTGGAATACTGTGCCCTGGGAACCTGACTGAGCCTCGGTTCTGGAACCCTGTAGCCTGGGAACATAACTGAGGTTTTATTCTGGATCCCTGTAGCCTGGGAACATAACTGAGGATTGATTCTGGAATCTTGTGGCCTGGGAAAATGACAATGGTGGATTCTGGAACCCTGTGGCCTGGGAACATGAGAACGGTTTGATTCTGGAACCCTGAGGCCTGGGAACATGCCTGAGGTTTGATGGTGGAAACCTGTGGCCTGGCAACATGACTGAGGTTTGATTCTGGAAGACTGTGGCTAAGGAACATGATATTGGGTTGATTCTGGAAACCTGTGTCCTCGGAACAAGACTGAGGTTTGATTCTGGAACCCTGTGCCTTGGGAACATGACTGAGGTTTGTTTCTGGAAACCTGTTCCCTGGGAACATGACTGAGGTTTGATTCTGGACACCTGTGTCCTGGGAACATGACTGAGGTTTGATTGCTGAAACCTGTGGCCTGCGAACATGACTCAGGTTTGATTCTGGAACCATGTGTCCTGGGAATATGACTGAGGTTTGACTTTGGAAACCTTTGGCCTGGGAAAATGACTGAGATTTCATTGTGGAAACATGTGGCTTGGGATCATGACTGAGGTTTGATGGTGGAACACTATGGCCTGGCAAAATGACTGAGGCTTGATTCTGGAACCCTGTGGCCTGGCAACTTGACTGAGGTGTGATGGCAGAAACCTGTGGACTGGCAACATGACTGAGTTTGATTGTGGCACCCTGTGCACGGGGAACATGACTGAGGCCTGATACTGGAACCCCGTGGCGTGGGAACTTGACATTGGTTTGATTCTGGAGCCCTGTTTACTGGGAACATGACTGAGGTTTGATGGTTGACACCTGTGGCCTGGCAACATGATTGAGGTTTGATAGTGGAACCCTCAGGCTTGGGAACATGAGTGAGGCTTGATGGTGGAACCCTGTGGCCTGGCAACATGAGTGAGGCTTGATGGTGGAACCCTGTGGCTTGGCAAGATGACTTAGGTTTGATTGTGGAACAGTCTTTCCTGGGAACATGACTGAGGCTTGATGGTGGAACCGTGGCCTAGCAACAGGACAGAGGTTTGATTGTGGAACCCTCTGGCCTGGGAACATGACTGAGGTTTAATTGTGGAACCCTGTGGCCTGGGAACATGACTGGGAGTTTATTTCTGAAACCTGTGTCCAGGGAACATGACTGAGGTTTTATTCTGGAACCATGTGGCCTGGGAATATGACTGACGTTTGATTCTGGAAACCATTGGCCTGGGAAGATGACTGATGTTAGAGTGTGGAATCCTGTGGCCTGGGAACATGACATCGGTGGATTCTGGAACCCTGTGGCCTGGGAACATGCCTGAGGTTTGATTGTGGAAACCTGTGGCCTGGCAACAGGACTGAGGTTTGATTCTGGAAGACTGTGGCTAGGGAACATGATATCGGGTTGATTCTGGCAACCTGTGTCCTGGGAACAAGACTGAGGTTTGATTCTGGAACCCTGTGCCTTGGGAACATGACTGAGGTTTGTTTCTGGAAGCCTGTTCCCTGGGAACATGACTGAGGCTTGATGGTGGAACCGTGGTCTGGCAACAGAACTGAGGTTTGATTGTGGAACCCTCTGTCCTGGGAATATGACTGAGCTTTTATTGTGGAACCCTGTGGCCTGGGAACATGACTGGGATTTTATTTCTGAAACCTGTGTCCAGGGAACATGACTGAGGTTTTATTCTGGAACCCTGTGTCCTGGGAACACAACTGAGGTTTGATTCTGGAAACATGTGGCCTGGGAATTTGACTGAGGTTTGATTCTGGAAACCATTGGCCTGGGAAGATGACTGATGGTAGAGTGTGGAATCCTGTGTCCTGGGAACATGACATCGGTTTGGATTCCGGTACCCTGTTGCCTGGGAACATGAAATCGGTTTGATTCTGGAAACCTGAGGCCTGGGAATATGACTGAGGTTTGATGGTGGTACCCTATGGCCTGGCAACATGACTGAAGTTTGATTCTGTATCCCTGTGGCCTGGGAACGTGACTGAGGCGTGATTCTGGAAAACTGTGGCCTGGGAACCTGACATCTATTTAGATTGTGGAATACTGTGCCCCGGGAACCTGACTGAGCCTTGGTTCTGGAACCCTGTGGACTGGGAACATGACTGAGGTTTTATTCTGGAACCCTGTGTCCTGGGAACACAACTGAGGTTTGATTCTGGAAACATGTGGCCTGGGAATTTGACTGAGGTTTGATTCTGGAAACCATTGGCCTGGGAAGATGACTGATGGTAGAGTGTGGAATCCTGTGTCCTGGGAACATGACATCGGTTTGGATTCCGGTACCCTGTTGCCTGGGAACATGAAATCGGTTTGATTCTGGAAACCTGAGGCCTGGGAATATGACTGAGGTTTGATGGTGGTACCCTATGGCCTGGCAACATGACTGAAGTTTGATTCTGTATCCCTGTGGCCTGGGAACGTGACTGAGGCGTGATTCTGGAAAACTGTGGCCTGGGAACCTGACATCTATTTAGATTGTGGAATACTGTGCCCCGGGAACCTGACTGAGCCTTGGTTCTGGAACCCTGTGGACTGGGAACATGACTGAGGTTTTATTCTGGAACCCTGTGTCCTGGGAACACAACTGAGGTTTGATTCTGGAAACATGTGGCCTGGGAATTTGACTGAGGTTTGATTCTGGAAACCATTGGCCTGGGAAGATGACTGATGGTAGAGTGTGGAATCCTGTGTCCTGGGAACATGACATCGGTTTGGATTCCGGTACCCTGTTGCCTGGGAACATGAAATCGGTTTGATTCTGGAAACCTGAGGCCTGGGAATATGACTGAGGTTTGATGGTGGTACCCTATGGCCTGGCAACATGACTGAAGTTTGATTCTGTATCCCTGTGGCCTGGGAACGTGACTGAGGCGTGATTCTGGAAAACTGTGGCCTGGGAACCTGACATCTATTTAGATTGTGGAATACTGTGCCCCGGGAACCTGACTGAGCCTTGGTTCTGGAACCCTGTGGACTGGGAACATGACTGAGGTTTTATTCTGGAACCCTGTGTCCTGGGAACACAACTGAGGTTTGATTCTGGAACCCTGTGGACTGGGAACATGACTGAGGTTTTATTCTGGATCCCCGTAGCCTGGGAACATAACTGAGGATTGATTCTGGAATGTAGTGGCCTGGGAAAATGACAACGGTGGATTCTGGAACCCTGTGGCCTGGGAACATGAGAACGGTTTGATTCTGGAACCCTGTGGCCTGGGAACATGCCTGAGGTTTGATGGTGGAAACCTGTGGCCTGGCAACAGGACTGAGGTTTGATTCTGGAAGACTGTGGCTAGGGAACATGATATCGGGTTGATTCTGGCAACCTGTGTCCTGGGAACAAGACTGAGGTTTGATTCTGGAACCCTGTGCCTTGGGAACATGACTGAGGTTTGTTTCTGGAAGCCTGTTCCCTGGGAACATGACTGAGGCTTGATGGTGGAACCGTGGTCTGGCAACAGAACTGAGGTTTGATTGTGGAACCCTCTTGCCTGGGAATATGACTGAGGTTTAATTGTGGAACCCTGTGGCCTTGGAACATGACTGGGATTTTATTTCTGAAACCTGTGTCCAGGGAACATGACTGAGGTTTTATTCTGGAACCCTGTGTCCTGGGAACACAACTGAGGTTTGATTCTGGAACCATGTGGCCTGGGAATTTGACTGAGGTTTGATTCTGGAAACCATTGGCCTGGGAAGATGACTGATGGTAGAGTGTGGAATCCTGTGTCCTGGGAACATGACATCGGTTTGGATTCCGGTACCCTGTTGCCTGGGAACATGAAATCGGTTTGATTCTGGAAACCTGAGGCCTGGGAATATGACTGAGGTTTGATGGTGGTACCCTATGGCCTGGCAACATGACTGAAGTTTGATTCTGTATCCCTGTGGCCTGGGAACGTGACTGAGGCGTGATTCTGGAAAACTGTGGCCTGGGAACCTGACATCTATTTAGATTGTGGAATACTGTGCCCCGGGAACCTGACTGAGCCTTGGTTCTGGAACCCTGTGGACTGGGAACATGACTGAGGTTTTATTCTGGAACCCTGTGTCCTGGGAACACAACTGAGGTTTGATTCTGGAACCCTGTGGACTGGGAACATGACTGAGGTTTTATTCTGGATCCCCGTAGCCTGGGAACATAACTGAGGATTGATTCTGGAATGTAGTGGCCTGGGAAAATGACAACGGTGGATTCTGGAACCCTGTGGCCTGGGAACATGAGAACGGTTTGATTCTGGAACCCTGTGGCCTGGGAACATGCCTGAGGTTTGATGGTGGAAACCTGTGGCCTGGCAACAGGACTGAGGTTTGATTCTGGAAGACTGTGGCTAGGGAACATGATATCGGGTTGATTCTGGCAACCTGTGTCCTGGGAACAAGACTGAGGTTTGATTCTGGAACCCTGTGCCTTGGGAACATGACTGAGGTTTGTTTCTGGAAGCCTGTTCCCTGGGAACATGACTGAGGCTTGATGGTGGAACCGTGGTCTGGCAACAGAACTGAGGTTTGATTGTGGAACCCTCTGGCCTGGGAATATGACTGAGCTTTTATTGTGGAACCCTGTGGCCTGGGAACATGACTGGGATTTTATTTCTGAAACCTGTGTCCAGGGAACATGACTGAGGTTTTATTCTGGAACCCTGTGTCCTGGGAACACAACTGAGGTTTGATTCTGGAACCATGTGGCCTGGGAATATGACTGAGGTTTGATTCTGGAAACCATTGGCCTGGGAAGATGACTGATGTTAGAGTGTGGAATCCTGTGGCCTGGGAACATGACATCGGTTTGGATTCCGGTACCCTGTTGCCTGGGAACATGAAATCGGTTTGATTCTGGAAACCTGTGTCCTGGGAAGATGACTGAGGTTTGATGGTGGTACCCTACGGCCTGGCAACATGACTAAAGTTTGATTCTGGATCCCTGTGTCCTGGGAACATGACTGAGGCGTGATTCTGGAACACTGTGTCCTGGGAACATGACATCTATTTAGATTGTGGAATACTGTGCCCCGGGAACCTGACTGAGCCTTGGTTTTGGAACCCTGTGGACTGGGAACATGACTGAGGTTTTATTCTGGAACCCTGTAGCCTGGGAACATAACTGAGGATTGATTCTGGAACCCTGTGGCCTGGGAACATGACATCGGTGGATTCTGGAACCCTGAGGCCTGGGAACATGACATCTGTTTAGATTGTGGAATACTGTGCCCCGGGAATCTGACTGAGCCTCGGTTCTGGAACCCTGTGGACTGGGAACATGACTGAGGTTTTATTCTGGATCCCTGTAGCCTGGGAACATAACTGAGGATTGATTCTGGAATCTTGTGGCCTGGGAAAATGACAACGGTGGATTCTGGATCCCTGTGGCCTGGGAACATGAGAACGTTTTGATTCTGGAACCCTGTGGCCTGGGAACATGCCTGAGGTTTGATGGTGGAAACCTGTGGCCTGGCAACATGACTGAGGTTTGATTCTGGAAGACTGTGGCTAGGGAACATGATATCGGGTTGATTCTGGCAACCTGTGTCCTGGGAACAAGACTGAGGTTTGATTCTGGAACCCTGTGCCTTGGGAACATGACTGAGGTTTGTTTCTGGAAAACTGTTCCTTGGGAACATGACTGAGGTTTGATTCTGGACACCTGTGTCCTGGGAACATGACTGAGGTTTGATTGCTGAAACCTGTGGCCTGCAAACATGACTCAGGTTTGATTCTGGAACCGTGTGTCCTGGTAATATGACTGAGGTTTGATTTTGGAAACCTTTGGCCTGGGAAAATGACTGAGGTTTCATTGTGGAAACATGTGGCTTGGGATCATGACTGAGGTTTGATGGTGGAAAACTATGGCCTGGCAAAATGACTGAGGCTTGATTCTGGAAACCTGTGGCCTGGCAACTTGACTGAGGTGTGATGGCAGAAACCTGTGGACTGGCAACATGACTGAGTTTGATTGTGGCACCCTGTGCACGGGGAACATGACTGAGGCCTGATACTGGAACCCCGTGGCGTGGGAACTTGACATTGGTTTGATTCTGGAGCCCTGTTTACTGGGAACATGACTGAGGTTTGATGGTTGACACCTGTGGCCTGGCAACATGATTGAGGTTTGATAGTGGAACCCTCAGGCTTGGGAACATGAGTGAGGCTTGATGGTGGAACCCTGTGGCCTGGCAACATGAGTGAGGCTTGATGGTGGAAGCCTGTGGCTTGGCAAGATGACTTAGGTTTGATTGTGGAACAGTCTTTCCTGGGAACATGACTGAGGCTTGATGGTGGAACCGTGGCCTAGCAACAGGACAGAGGTTGGATTGTGGAACCCTCTGGCCTGGGAACATGACTGAGGTTTAATTGTGGAACCCTGTGGCCTGGGAACATGACTGGGAGTTTATTTCTGAAACCTGTGTCCAGGGAACATGACTGAGGTTTTATTCTGGAACCATGTGGACTGGGAATATGACTGAGGTTTGATTCTGGAAACCATTGGCCTGGGAAGATGACTGATGTTAGAGTGTGGAATCCTGTGGCCTGGGAACATGACATCGGTGGATTCTGGAACCCTGTGGCCTGGGAACATGCCTGAGGTTTGATGGTGGAAACCTGTGGCCTGGCAACAGGACTGAGGTTTGATTCTGGAAGACTGTGGCTAGGGAACATAATATCGGGTTGATTCTGGCAACCTGTGTCCTGGGAACAAGACTGAGGTTTGATTCTGGAACCCTGTGCCTTGGGAACATGACTGAGGTTTGTTTCTGGAAGCCTGTTCCCTGGGAACATGACTGAGGCTTGATGGTGGAACCGTGGTCTGGCAACAGAACTGAGGTTTGATTGTGGAACCCTCTGGCCTGGGAATATGACTGAGCTTTTATTGTGGAACCCTGTGGCCTGGGAACATGACTGGGATTTTATTTCTGAAACCTGTGTCCAGGGAACATGACTGAGGTTTTATTCTGGAACCCTGTGTCCTGGGAACACAACTGAGGTTTGATTCTGGAACCATGTGGCCTGGGAATATGACTGAGGTTTGATTCTGGAAACCATTGGCCTGGGAAGATGACTGATGTTAGAGTGTGGAATCCTGTGGCCTGGGAACATGACATCGGTTTGGATTCCGGTACCCTGTTGCCTGGGAACATGTAATCGGTTTGATTCTGGAAACCTGTGGCCGGGGAATATGACTGAGGTTTGATGGTGGTACCCTATGGCCTGGCAACATGACTGAAGTTTGATTCTGGATCCCTGTGTCCTGGGAACATGGCTGAGGCGTGATTCTGGAACACTGTGGCCTTGGAACATGACATCTATTTAGATTGTGGAATACTATGCCCCGGGAACCTGACTGAGCCTTGGTTCTGGAACCCTGTGGACTGGGAACATGACTGAAGTTTTATTCTGGAACCCTGTAGCCTGGTAACATAACTGAGGATTGATTCTGGAACCCTGTGGCCTGGGAACATGACATCGGGGAATTCTGGAACCCTGAGGCCTGGGAACATGACATCTGTTTAGATTGTGGAATACTGTGCCCCGGGAACCTGACTGAGCCTCGGTTCTGGAACCCTGTAGCCTGGGAACATAACTGAGGTTTTATTCTGGATCCCTGTAGCCTGGGAACATAACTGAGGATTGATTCTGGAATCTTGTGGCCTGGGAAAATGACAATGGTGGATTCTGGAACCCTGTGGCCTGGGAACATGAGAACGGTTTGATTCTGGAACCCTGAGGCCTGGGAACATGCCTGAGGTTTGATGGTGGAAACCTGTGGCCTGGCAACATGACTGAGGTTTGATTCTGGAAGACTGTGGCTAAGGAACATGATATTGGGTTGATTCTGGAAACCTGTGTCCTCGGAACAAGACTGAGGTTTGATTCTGGAACCCTGTGCCTTGGGAACATGACTGAGGTTTGTTTCTGGAAACCTGTTCCCTGGGAACATGACTGAGGTTTGATTCTGGACACCTGTGTCCTGGGAACATGACTGAGGTTTGATTGCTGAAACCTGTGGCCTGCGAACATGACTCAGGTTTGATTCTGGAACCATGTGTCCTGGGAATATGACTGAGGTTTGACTTTGGAAACCTTTGGCCTGGGAAAATGACTGAGATTTCATTGTGGAAACATGTGGCTTGGGATCATGACTGAGGTTTGATGGTGGAACACTATGGCCTGGCAAAATGACTGAGGCTTGATTCTGGAACCCTGTGGCCTGGCAACTTGACTGAGGTGTGATGGCAGAAACCTGTGGACTGGCAACATGACTGAGTTTGATTGTGGCACCCTGTGCACGGGGAACATGACTGAGGCCTGATACTGGAACCCCGTGGCGTGGGAACTTGACATTGGTTTGATTCTGGAGCCCTGTTTACTGGGAACATGACTGAGGTTTGATGGTTGACACCTGTGGCCTGGCAACATGATTGAGGTTTGATAGTGGAACCCTCAGGCTTGGGAACATGAGTGAGGCTTGATGGTGGAACCCTGTGGCCTGGCAACATGAGTGAGGCTTGATGGTGGAACCCTGTGGCTTGGCAAGATGACTTAGGTTTGATTGTGGAACAGTCTTTCCTGGGAACATGACTGAGGCTTGATGGTGGAACCGTGGCCTAGCAACAGGACAGAGGTTTGATTGTGGAACCCTCTGGCCTGGGAACATGACTGAGGTTTAATTGTGGAACCCTGTGGCCTGGGAACATGACTGGGAGTTTATTTCTGAAACCTGTGTCCAGGGAACATGACTGAGGTTTTATTCTGGAACCATGTGGCCTGGGAATATGACTGAGATTTGATTCTGGAAACCATTGGCCTGGGAAGATGACTGATGTTAGAGTGTGGAATCCTGTGGCCTGGGAACATGACATCGGTGGATTCTGGAACCCTGTGGCCTGGGAACATGCCTGAGGTTTGATTGTGGAAACCTGTGGCCTGGCAACAGGACTGAGGTTTGATTCTGGAAGACTGTGGCTAGGGAACATGATATCGGGTTGATTCTGGCAACCTGTGTCCTGGGAACAAGACTGAGGTTTGATTCTGGAACCCTGTGCCTTGGGAACATGACTGAGGTTTGTTTCTGGAAGCCTGTTCCCTGGGAACATGACTGAGGCTTGATGGTGGAACCGTGGTCTGGCAACAGAACTGAGGTTTGATTGTGGAACCCTCTGTCCTGGGAATATGACTGAGCTTTTATTGTGGAACCCTGTGGCCTGGGAACATGACTGGGATTTTATTTCTGAAACCTGTGTCCAAGGAACATGACTGAGGTTTTATTCTGGAACCCTGTGTCCTGGGAACACAACTGAGGTTTGATTCTGGAACCATGTGGCCTGGGAATATGACTGAGGTTTGATTCTGGAAACCATTGACCTGGGAAGATGACTGATGTTAGAGTGTGGAATCCTGTGGCCTGGGAACATGACATCGGTTTGGATTCCGGTACACTGTTGCCTGGGAACATGTAATCGGTTTGATTCTGGAAACCTGTGGCCTGGGAATATGACTGAGGTTTGATGGTGGTACCCTATGGCCTGGCAACATGACTGAAGTTTGATTCTGGATCCCTGTGTCCTGGGAACATGGCTGAGGCGTGATTCTGGAACACTGTGGCCTGGGAACATGACATCTATTTAGATTGTGAAATACTGTGCCCCGGGAACCTGACTGAGCCTTGGTTCTGGAACCCTGTGGACAGGGAACATGACTGAGGTTTTATTCTGTATCCCCGTAGCCTGGGAACATAACTGAGGATTTATTCTGGAACCCTGTGGCCTGGGAACATGACATCGGGGATTTCTGGAACCCTGAGGCCTGGGAACATGACATCTGTTTAGATTGTGGAATACTGTGCCCCGGGAACCGGACTGAGCCTCGGTTCTGGAACCCTGTGGACTGGGAACATGACTGAGGTTTTATTCTGGATCCCCGTAGCCTGGGAACATAACTGAGGATTGATTCTGGAATGTAGTGGCCTGGGAAAATGACAACGGTGGATTCTGGAACCCTGTGGCCTGGGAACATGAGAACGGTTTGATTCTGGAACCCTGTGGCCTGGGAACATGCCTGAGGTTTGATGGTGGAAACCTGTGGCCTGGCAACAGGACTGAGGTTTGATTCTGGAAGACTGTGGCTAGGGAACATGATATCGGGTTGATTCTGGCAACCTGTGTCCTGGGAACAAGACTGAGGTTTGATTCTGGAACCCTGTGCCTTGGGAACATGACTGAGGTTTGTTTCTGGAAGCCTGTTCCCTGGGAACATGACTGAGGCTTGATGGTGGAACCGTGGTCTGGCAACAGAACTGAGGTTTGATTGTGGAACCCTCTGGCCTGGGAATATGACTGAGGTTTAATTGTGGAACCCTGTGGCCTTGGAACATGACTGGGATTTTATTTCTGAAACCTGTGTCCAGGGAACATGACTGAGGTTTTATTCTGGAACCCTGTGTCCTGGGAACACAACTGAGGTTTGATTCTGGAACCATGTGGCCTGGGAATATGACTGAGGTTTGATTCTGGAAACCATTGGCCTGGGAAGATGACTGATGGTAGAGTGTGGAATCCTGTGGCCTGGGAACATGACATCGGTTTGGATTCCGGTACCCTGTTGCCTGGGAACATGAAATCGGTTTAATTCTGGAAACATGTGGCCGGGGAATATGACTGAGGTTTGATGGTGGTACCCTATGACTTGGAAACATGACTGAAGTTTGATTCTGGATCCCTTTGGCCTGGGAACGTGACTGAGGCGTGATTCTGGAAAACTGTGGCCTGGGAACATGACATCTATTTAGATTGTGGAATACTGTGCCCCGGGAACCTGACTGAGCCTTGGTTCTGGAACCCTGTGGACTGGGAACATGACTGAGGTTTTATTCTGGAACCCTGTAGCCTGGGAACATAACTGAGGATTGATTCTGGAACCCTGTGGCCTGGGAACATGACATCGGTGGATTCTGGAACCCTGAGGCCTGGGAACATGACATCTGTTTAGATTGTGGAATACTGTGCACCGGGAACCTGACTGAGCCTCGGTTCTGGAACCCTGTGGACTGGGAACATGACTGAGGTTTTATTCTGGAACCCTGTAGCCTGGGAACATAACTGAGGATTGATTCTGGAATCTTGTGGCCTGGGAAAAGGACAACGGTGGATTCTGGAACCCTTTGGCCTAGGAACATGAGAACGGTTTGATTCTGGAACCCTGTGGCCTGGGAACATGCCTGAGGTTTGATGGTGGAAACCTGTGGCCTGGCAACATGACTGAGGTTTGATTCTGGAAGACTGTGGCTAAGGAACATGATATTGGGTTGATTCTGGAAACCTGTGTCCTCGGAACAAGACTGAGGTTTGATTCTGGAACCCTGTGCCTTGGGAACATGACTGAGGTTTGTTTCTGGAAACCTGTTCCCTGGGAACATGACTGAGGTTTGATTCTGGACACCTGTGTCCTGGGAACATGACTGAGGTTTGATTGCTGAAACCTGTGGCCTGCGAACATGACTCAGGTTTGATTCTGGAACCATGTGTCCTGGGAATATGACTGAGGTTTGACTTTGGAAACCTTTGGCCTGGGAAAATGACTGAGATTTCATTGTGGAAACATGTGGCTTGGGATCATGACTGAGGTTTGATGGTGGAACACTATGGCCTGGCAAAATGACTGAGGCTTGATTCTGGAACCCTGTGGCCTGGCAACTTGACTGAGGTGTGATGGCAGAAACCTGTGGACTGGCAACATGACTGAGTTTGATTGTGGCACCCTGTGCACGGGGAACATGACTGAGGCCTGATACTGGAACCCCGTGGCGTGGGAACTTGACATTGGTTTGATTCTGGAGCCCTGTTTACTGGGAACATGACTGAGGTTTGATGGTTGACACCTGTGGCCTGGCAACATGATTGAGGTTTGATAGTGGAACCCTCAGGCTTGGGAACATGAGTGAGGCTTGATGGTGGAACCCTGTGGCCTGGCAACATGAGTGAGGCTTGATGGTGGAACCCTGTGGCTTGGCAAGATGACTTAGGTTTGATTGTGGAACAGTCTTTCCTGGGAACATGACTGAGGCTTGATGGTGGAACCGTGGCCTAGCAACAGGACAGAGGTTTGATTGTGGAACCCTCTGGCCTGGGAACATGACTGAGGTTAAATTGTGGAACCCTGTGGCCTGGGAACATGACTGGGAGTTTATTTCTGAAACCTGTGTCCAGGGAACATGACTGAGGTTTTATTCTGGAACCATGTGGCCTGGGAATATGACTGAGATTTGATTCTGGAAACCATTGGCCTGGGAAGATGACTGATGTTAGAGTGTGGAATCCTGTGGCCTGGGAACATGACATCGGTGGATTCTGGAACCCTGTGGCCTGGGAACATGCCTGAGGTTTGATGGTGGAAACCTGTGGCCTGGCAACAGGACTGAGGTTTGATTCTGGAAGACTGTGGCTAGGGAACATGATATCGGGTTGATTCTGGCAACCTGTGTCCTGTGAACAAGACTGAGGTTTCATTCTGGAACCCTGTGCCTTGGGAACATGACTGAGGTTTGTTTCTGGAAGCCTGTTCCCTGGGAACATGACTGAGGCTTGATGGTGGAACCGTGGTCTGGCAACAGAACTGAGGTTTGATTGTGGAACCCTCTGTCCTGGGAATATGACTGAGCTTTTATTGTGGAACCCTGTGGCCTGGGAACACAACTGAGGTTTGATTCTGGAACCATGTGGCCTGGGAATATGACTGAGGTTTGATTCTGGAAACCATTGGCCTGGGAAGATGACTGATGTTAGAGTGTGGAATCCTGTGGCCTGGGAACATGACATCGGTTTGGATTCCGGTACACTGTTGCCTGGGAACATGTAATCGGTTTGATTCTGGAAACCTGTGGCCTGGGAATATGACTGAGGTTTGATGGTGGTACCCTATGGCCTGGCAACATGACTGAAGTTTGATTCTGGATCCCTGTGTCCTGGGAACATGGCTGAGGCGTGATTCTGGAACACTGTGGCCTCGGAACATGACATCTGTTTAGATTGTGGAATACTGTGCCCCGGGAACCGGACTGAGCCTCGGTTCTGGAACCCTGTGGACTGGGAACATGACTGAGGTTTTATTCTGGATCCCCGTAGCCTGGGAACATAACTGAGGATTGATTCTGGAATGTAGTGGCCTGGGAAAATGACAACGGTGGATTCTGGAACCCTGTGGCCTGGGAACATGAGAACGGTTTGATTCTGGAACCCTGTGGCCTGGGAACATGCCTGAGGTTTGATGGTGGAAACCTGTGGCCTGGCAACAGGACTGAGGTTTGATTCTGGAAGACTGTGGCTAGGGAACATGATATCGGCTTGATTCTGGCAACCTGTGTCCTGGGAACAAGACTGAGGTTTGATTCTGGAACCCTGTGCCTTGGGAACATGACTGAGGTTTGTTTCTGGAAGCCTGTTCCCTGGGAACATGACTGAGGCTTGATGGTGGAACCGTGGTCTGGCAACAGAACTGAGGTTTGATTGTGGAACCCTCTGGCCTGGGAATATGACTGAGCTTTTATTGTGGAACCCTGTGGCCTGGGAACATGACTGGGATTTTATTTCTGAAACCTGTGTCCAGGGAACATGACTGAGGTTTTATTCTGGAACCCTGTGTCCTGGGAACACAACTGAGGTTTGATTCTGGAACCATGTGGCCTGGGAATATGACTGAGGTTTGATTCTGGAAACCATTGGCCTGGGAAGATGACTGATGTTAGAGTGTGGAATCCTGTGGCCTGGGAACATGACATCGGTTTGGATTCCGGTACCCTGTTGCCTGGGAACATGAAATCGGTTTGATTCTGGAAACCTGTGTCCTGGGAAGATGACTGAGGTTTGATGGTGGTACCCTACGGCCTGGCAACATGACTGAAGTTTGATTCTGGATCCCTGTGTCCTGGGAACATGACTGAGGCGTGATTCTGGAACACTGTGTCCTGGGAACATGACATCTATTTAGATTGTGGAATACTGTGCCCCGGGAACCTGACTGAGCCTTGGTTTTGGAACCCTGTGGACTGGGAACATGACTGAGGTTTTATTCTGGAACCCTGTAGCGTGGGAACATAACTGAGGATTGATTCTGGAACCCTGTGGCCTGGGAACATGACATCGGTGGATTCTGGAACCCTGAGGCCTGGGAACATGACATCTGTTTAGATTGTGGAATACTGTGCCCCGGGAATCTGACTGAGCCTCGGTTCTGGAACCCTGTGGACTGGGAACATGACTGAGGTTTTATTCTGGATCCCTGTAGCCTGGGAACATAACTGAGGATTGATTCTGGAATCTTGTGGCCTGGGAAAATGACAACGGTGGATTCTGGATCCCTGTGGCCTGGGAACATGAGAACGTTTTGATTCTGGAACCCTGTGGCCTGGGAACATGCCTGAGGTTTGATGGTGGAAACCTGTGGCCTGGCAACATGACTGAGGTTTGATTCTGGAAGACTGTGGCTAGGGAACATGATATCGGGTTGATTCTGGCAACCTGTGTCCTGGGAACAAGACTGAGGTTTGATTGCTGAAACCTGTGGCCTGCGAACATGACTCAGGTTTGATTCTGGAACCATGTGTCCTGGGAATATGACTGAGGTTTGTTTCTGGAAACCTGTTCCCTGGGAACATGACTGAGGTTTGATTCTGGACACCTGTGTCCTGGGAACATGACTGAGGTTTGATTGCTGAAACCTGTGGCCTGCGAACATGACTCAGGTTTGATTCTGGAACCATGTGTCCTGGGAATATGACTGAGGTTTGATTCTGGAAACCTTTGGCCTGGGAAAATGACTGAGGTTTCATTGTGGAAACATGTGGCTTGGGATCATGACTGAGGTTTGATGGTGGAACACTATGGCCTGGCAAAATGACTGAGGCTTGATTCTGGAACCCTGTGGCCTGGCAACTTGACTGAGGTGTGATGGCAGAAACCTGTGGCCTGGCAACATGACTGAGTTTGATTGTGGCACCCTGTGCACGGGGAACATGACTGAGGCCTGATACTGGAACCCCGTGGCGTGGGAACTTGACATTGGTTTGATTCTGGAGCCCTGTTTACTGGGAACATGACTGAGGTTTGATGGTTGAAACCTGTGGCCTGGCAACATGATTGAGGTTTGATAGTGGAAGCCTCAGGCTTGGGAACATGAGTGAGGCTTGATGGTGGAACCCTGTGGCCTGGCAACATGAGTGAGGCTTGATGGTGGAAGCCTGTGGCCTGGCAAGATGACTTAGGTTTGATTGTGGAACAGTCTTTCCTGGGAACATGACTGAGGCTTGATGGTGGAACCGTGGCCTAGCAACAGGACAGAGGTTTGATTGTGGAACCCTCTGGCCTGGGAATATGACTGAGGTTTAATTGTGGAACCCTGTGGCCTGGGAACATGACTGGGAGTTTATTTCTGAAACCTGTGTCCAGGGAACATGACTGAGGTTTTATTCTGGAACCATGTGGCCTGGGAATATGACTGACGTTTGATTCTGGAAACCATTGGCCTGGGAAGATGACTGATGTTAGAGTGTGGAATCCTGTGGCCTGGGAACATGACATCGGTGGATTCTGGAACCCTGTGGCCTGGGAACATGCCTGAGGTTTGATGGTGGAAACCTGTGGCCTGGCAACAGGACTGAGGTTTGATTCTGGAAGACTGTGGCTAGGGAACATGATATCGGCTTGATTCTGGCAACCTGTGTCCTGGGAACAAGACTGAGGTTTGATTCTGGAACCCTGTGCCTTGGGAACATGACTGAGGTTTGTTTCTGGAAGCCTGTTCCCTGGGAACATGACTGAGGCTTGATGGTGGAAGCATGGTCTGGCAACAGAACTGAGGTTTGATTGTGGAACCCTCTGGCCTGGGAATATGACTGAGCTTTTATTGTGGAACCCTGTGGCCTGGGAACATGACTGGGATTTTATTTCTGAAACCTGTGTCCAGGGAACATGACTGAGGTTTTATTCTGGAACCCTGTGTCCTGGGAACACAACTGAGGTTTGATTCTGGAACCATGTGGCCTGGGAATATGACTGAGTTTTGATTCTGGAAACCATTGGCCTGGGAAGATGACTGATGTTAGAGTGTGGAATCCTGTGGCCTGGGAACATGACATCGGTTTGGATTCCGGTACCCTGTTGCCTGGGAACATGTAATCGGTTTGATTCTGGAAACCTGTGGCCGGGGAATATGACTGAGGTTTGATGGTGGAACACTCTGGCCTGGCAAAATGACTGAGGCTTGATTCTGGAACCCTGTGGCCTGGCAACTTGACTGAGGTGTGATGGCAGAAACCTGTGGCCTGGCAACATGACTGAGTTTGATTGTGGCACCCTGTGCACGGGGAACATGACTGAGGCCTGATACTGGAACCCCGTGGCGTGGGAACTTGACATTGGTTTGATTCTGGAGCCTTGTTTACTGGGAACATGACTGAGGTTTGATGGTTGAAACCTGTGGCCTGGCAAAATGAGTGAGGCTTGATGGTGGAACCCTGTGGCTTGGAAAGATGACTTAGGTTTGATTGTGGAACAGTCTTTCCTGGGAACATGACTGAGGTTTGATGGTAGAACCGTGGCCTAGCAACAGGACAGAGGTTTGATTGTGGAACCCTCTGGCCTGGGAATATGACTGAGGTTTAATTGTGGAACCCTGTGGCCTGGGAACATGACTGGGAGTTTATTTCTGAAACCTGTGTCCAGGGAACATGACTGAGGTTTTATTCTGGAACCATGTCGCCTGGGAATATGACTGACGTTTGATTCTGGAAACCATTGGCCTGGGAAGATGACTGATGTTAGAGTGTGGAATCCTGTGGCCTGGGAACATGACATCGGTTTGGATTCCGGTACCCTGTTGCCTGGGAACATGAAATCGGTTTGATTCTGGAAACCTGTGTCCTGGGAAGATGACTGAGGTTTGATGGTGGTACCCTACGGCCTGGCAACATGACTGAAGTTTGATTCTGGATCCCTGTGTCCTGGGAACATGACTGAGGCGTGATTCTGGAACACTGTGTCCTGGGAACATGACATCTATTTAGATTGTGGAATACTGTGCCCCGGGAACCTGACTGAGCCTTGGTTCTGGAACCCTGTGGACTGGGAACATGACTGAGGTTTTATTCTGGAACCCTGTAGCCTGGGAACATAACTGAGGATTGATTCTGGAACCCTGTGGCCTGGGAACATGACATCGGTGGATTCTGGAACCCTGAGGCCTGGGAACATGACATCTGTTTAGATTGTGGAATACTGTGCCCCGGGAATCTGACTGAGCCTCGGTTCTGGAACCCTGTGGACTGGGAACATGACTGAGGTTTTATTCTGGATCCCTGTAGCCTGGGAACATAACTGAGGATTGATTCTGGAATCTTGTGGCCTGGGAAAATGACAACGGTGGATTCTGGATCCCTGTGGCCTGGGAACATGAGAACGTCTTGATTCTGGAACCCTGTGGCCTGGGAACATGCCTGAGGTTTGATGGTGGAAACCTGTGGCCTGGCAACATGACTGAGGTTTGATTCTGGAAGACTGTGGCTAGGGAACATGATATCGGGTTGATTCTGGCAACCTGTGTCCTGGGAACAAGACTGAGGTTTGATTGCTGAAACCTGTGGCCTGCGAACATGACTCAGGTTTGATTCTGGAACCATGTGTCCTGGGAATATGACTGAGGTTTGTTTCTGGAAACCTGTTCCCTGGGAACATGACTGAGGTTTGATTCTGGACACCTGTGTCCTGGGAACATGACTGAGGTTTGATTGCTGAAACCTGTGGCCTGCGAACATGACTCAGGTTTGATTCTGGAACCATGTGTCCTGGGAATATGACTGAGGTTTGATTCTGGAAACCTTTGGCCTGGGAAAATGACTGAGGTTTCATTGTGGAAACATGTGGCTTGGGATCATGACTGAGGTTTGATGGTGGAACACTCTGGCCTGGCAAAATGACTGAGGCTTGATTCTGGAACCCTGTGGCCTGGCAACTTGACTGAGGTGTGATGGCAGAAACCTGTGGCCTGGCAACATGACTGAGTTTGATTGTGGCACCCTGTGCACGGGGAACATGACTGAGGCCTGATACTGGAACCCCGTGGCGTGGGAACTTGACATTGGTTTGATTCTGGAGCCCTGTTTACTGGGAACATGACTGAGGTTTGATGGTTGAAACCTGTGGCCTGGCAACATGATTGAGGTTTGATAGTGGAAGCCTCAGGCTTGGGAACATGAGTGAGGCTTGATGGTGGAACCCTGTGGCCTGGCAACATGAGTGAGGCTTGATGGTGGAAGCCTGTGGCTTGGCAAGATGACTTAGGTTTGATTGTGGAACAGTCTTTCCTGGGAACATGACTGAGGCTTGATGGTGGAACCGTGGCCTAGCAACAGGACAGAGGTTTGATTGTGGAACCCTCTGGCCTGGGAATATGACTGAGGTTTAATTGTGGAACCCTGTGGCCTGGGAACATGACTGGGAGTTTATTTCTGAAACCTGTGTCCAGGGAACATGACTGAGGTTTTATTCTGGAACCATGTGGCCTGGGAATATGACTGACGTTTGATTCTGGAAACCATTGGCCTGGGAAGATGACTGATGTTAGAGTGTGGAATCCTGTGGCCTGGGAACATGACATCGGTGGATTCTGGAACCCTGTGGCCTGGGAACATGCCTGAGGTTTGATGGTGGAAACCTGTGGCCTGGCAACAGGACTGAGGTTTGATTCTGGAAGACTGTGGCTAGGGAACATGATATCGGCTTGATTCTGGCAACCTGTGTCCTGGGAACAAGACTGAGGTTTGATTCTGGAACCCTGTGCCTTGGGAACATGACTGAGGTTTGTTTCTGGAAGCCTGTTCCCTGGGAACATGACTGAGGCTTGATGGTGGAAGCATGGTCTGGCAACAGAACTGAGGTTTGATTGTGGAACCCTCTGGCCTGGGAATATGACTGAGCTTTTATTGTGGAACCCTGTGGCCTGGGAACATGACTGGGATTTTATTTCTGAAACCTGTGTCCAGGGAACATGACTGAGGTTTTATTCTGGAACCCTGTGTCCTGGGAACACAACTGAGGTTTGATTCTGGAACCATGTGGCCTGGGAATATGACTGAGTTTTGATTCTGGAAACCATTGGCCTGGGAAGATGACTGATGTTAGAGTGTGGAATCCTGTGGCCTGGGAACATGACATCGGTTTGGATTCCGGTACCCTGTTGCCTGGGAACATGTAATCGGTTTGATTCTGGAAACCTGTGGCCGGGGAATATGACTGAGGTTTGATGGTGGTACCCTATGGCCTGGCAACATGACTGAAGATTGATTCTGGATCCCTGTGTCCTGGGAACATGGCTGAGGCGTGATTCTGGAACACTGTGGCCTGGGAACATGACATCTATTTAGATTGTGGAATACTGTGCCCCGGGAACCTGACTGAGCCTTGGTTCTGGAACCCTGTGGACTGGGAACATGACTGAGGTTTTATTCTGGAACCCTGTAGCCTGGGAACATAACTGAGGATTGATTCTGGAACCCCGTGGCCTGGGAACATGACATCAGTGGATTTTGGAACCCTGAGGCCTGGGAACATGACATCTGTTTAGATTGTGGAATACTGTGCCCCGGGAACCTGACTGATCCTCTGTTCTGGAACCCTGTGGCCTGGGAACATGACTGAGGTTTTATTCTGGAACCCTGTAGCCTGGGAACATAACTGAGGATTGATTCTGGAATCTTGTGGCCTGGGAAAATGACAACGGTGGATTCTGGAACCCTGTGGCCTGGGAACATGAGACTGGTTTGATTCTGGAACCCTGTGGCCTGGGAACATGCCTGAGGTTTGATGGTGGAAACCTGTGGCCTGGCAAGATGACTGAGGTTTGATTCTGGAAGACTGTGGCTAGGGAATATGATATCGGGTTGATTCTGGAAACCTGTGTCCTGGGAACAAGACTGAGGTTTGATTCTGGAACCCTGTGCCTTGGGAACATGACTGAGGTTTGTTTCTGGAAACCTGTTCCCTGGGAACATGACTGAGGTTTGATTCTGGACACCTGTGTCCTGGGAACATGACTGAGGTTTGATTGCTGAAACCTGTGGCCTGCGAACATGACTCAGGTTTGATTCTGGAACCATGTGTCCTGGGAATATGACTGAGGTTTGATTTTGGAAACCTTTGCCCTGGGAAAATGACTGAGGTTTCATTTTGGAAACATGTGGCTTGGGATCATGACTGAGGTTGGATGGTGGAACACTCTCGCCTGGCAAAATGACTGAGGCTTGATTCTGGAACCCTGTGGCCTGGCAACTTGACTGAGGTGTGATGGCAGAAACCTGTGGCCTGGCAACATGACTGAGTTTGATTGTGGCACCCTGTGCACGGGGAACATGACTGAGGCCTGATACTGGAACCCCGTGGCGTGGGAACTTGACATTGGTTTGATTCTGGAGCCCTGTTTACTGGGAACATGACTGAGGTTTGATGGTTGAAACCTGTGGCCTGGCAAAATGAGTGAGGCTTGATGGTGGAACCCTGTGGCTTGGAAAGATGACTTAGGTTTGATTGTGGAACAGTCTTTCCTGGGAACATGACTGAGGTTTGATGGTGGAACCGTGGCCTAGCAACAGGACAGAGGTTTGATTGTGGAACCCTCTGGCCTGGGAATATGACTGAGGTTTAATTGTGGAACCCTGTGGCCTGGGAACATGACTGGGAGTTTATTTCTGAAACCTGTGTCCAGGGAACATGACTGAGGTTTTATTCTGGAACCATGTCGCCTGGGAATATGACTGACGTTTGATTCTGGAAACCATTGGCCTGGGAAGATGACTGATGTTAGAGTGTGGAATCCTGTGGCCTGGGAACATGACATCGGTGGATTCTGGAACCCTGTGGCCTGGGAACATGCCTGAGGTTTGATGGTGGAAACCTGTGGCCTGGCAAGAGAACTGAGGTTTGATTCTGGAAGACTGTGGCTAGGGAACATGATATCGGGTTGATTCTGGCAACCTGTGTCCTGGGAACAAGACTGAGGTTTGATTCTGGAACCCTGTGCCTTGGGAACATGACTGAGGTTTGTTTCTGGAAGCCTGTTCCCTGGGAACATGACTGAGGCTTGATGGTGGAACCGTGGTCTGGCAACAGAACTGAGGTTTGATTGTGGAACCCTCTGGCCTGGGAATATGACTGAGCTTTTATTGTGGAACCCTGTGGCCTGGGAACATGACTGGGATTTTATTTCTGAAACCTGTGTCCAGGGAACATGACTGAGGTTTTATTCTGGAACCCTGTGTCCTGGGAACACAACTGAGGTTTGATTCTGGAACCATGTGGCCTGGGAATATGACTGAGGTTTGATTCTGGAAACCATTGGCCTGGGAAGATGACTGATGTTAGAGTGTGGAATCCTGTGGCCTGGGAACATGACATCGGTTTGGATTCCGGTACCCTGTTGCCTGGGAACATGAAATCGGTTTGATTCTGGAAACCTGTGTCCTGGGAAGATGACTGAGGTTTGATGGTGGTACCCTACGGCCTGGCAACATGACTGAAGTTTGATTCTGGATCCCTGTGTCCTGGGAACATGACTGAGGCGTGATTCTGGAACACTGTGTCCTGGGAACATGACATCTATTTAGATTGTGGAATACTGTGCCCCGGGAACCTGACTGAGCCTTGGTTCTGGAACCCTGTGGACTGGGAACATGACTGAGGTTTTATTCTGGAACCCTGTAGCCTGGGAACATAACTGAGGATTGATTCTGGAACCCTGTGGCCTGGGAACATGACATCGGTGGATTCTGGAACCCTGAGGCCTGGGAACATGACATCTGTTTAGATTGTGGAATACTGTGCCCCGGGAATCTGACTGAGCCTCGGTTCTGGAACCCTGTGGACTGGGAACATGACTGAGGTTTTATTCTGGATCCCTGTAGCCTGGGAACATAACTGAGGATTGATTCTGGAATCTTGTGGCCTGGGAAAATGACAACGGTGGATTCTGGATCCCTGTGGCCTGGGAACATGAGAACGTCTTGATTCTGGAACCCTGTGGCCTGGGAACATGCCTGAGGTTTGATGGTGGAAACCTGTGGCCTGGCAACATGACTGAGGTTTGATTCTGGAAGACTGTGGCTAGGGAACATGATATCGGGTTGATTCTGGCAACCTGTGTCCTGGGAACAAGACTGAGGTTTGATTCTGGAACCCTGTGCCTTGGGAACATGACTGAGGTTTGTTTCTGGAAACCTGTTCCCTGGGAACATGACTGAGGTTTGATTCTGGACACCTGTGTCCTGGGAACATGACTGAGGTTTGATTGCTGAAACCTGTGGCCTGCGAACATGACTAAGGTTTGATTCTGGAACCATGTGTCCTGGGAATATGACTGAGGTTTGATTTTGGAAACCTTTGCCCTGGGAAAATGACTGAGGTTTCATTTTGGAAACATGTGGCTTGGGATCATGACTGAGGTTTGATGGTGGAACACTCTGGCCTGGCAAAATGACTGAGGCTTGATTCTGGAACCCTGTGGCCTGGCAAATTGACTGAGGTGTGATGGCAGAAACCTGTGGCCTGGCAACATGACTGATTTTGATTGTGGCACCCTGTGCACGGGGAACATGACTGAGGCCTGATACTGGAACCCCGTGGCGTGGGAACTTGACATTGGTTTGATTCTGGAGCCCTGTTTACTGGGAACATGACTGAGGTTTGATGGTTGAAACCTGTGGCCTGGCAACATGATTGAGGTTTGATAGTGGAAGCCTCAGGCTTGGGAACATGAGTGAGGCTTGATGGTGGAACCCTGTGGCCTGGCAACATGAGTGAGGCTTGATGGTGGAAGCCTGTGGCTTGGCAAGATGACTTAGGTTTGATTGTGGAACAGTCTTTCCTGGGAACATGACTGAGGCTTGATGGTGGAACCGTGGCCTAGCAACAGGACAGAGGTTTGATTGTGGAACCCTCTGGCCTGGGAATATGACTGAGGTTTAATTGTGGAACCCTGTGGCCTGGGAACATGACTGGGAGTTTATTTCTGAAACCTGTGTCCAGGGAACATGACTGAGGTTTTATTCTGGAACCATGTCGCCTGGGAATATGACTGACGTTTGATTCTGGAAACCATTGGCCTGGGAAGATGACTGATGTTAGAGTGTGGAATCCTGTGGCCTGGGAACATGACATCGGTGGATTCTGGAACCCTGTGGCCTGGGAACATGCCTGAGGTTTGATGGTGGAAACCTGTGGCCTGGCAACAGGACTGAGGTTTGATTCTGGAAGACTGTGGCTAGGGAACATGATATCGGGTTGATTCTGGCAACCTGTGTCCTGGGAACAAGACTGAGGTTTGATTCTGGAACCCTGTGCCTTGGGAACATGACTGAGGTTTGTTTCTGGAAGCCTGTTCCCTGGGAACATGACTGAGGCTTGATGGTGGAACCATGGTCTGGCAACAGAACTGAGGTTTGATTGTGGAACCCTCTGGCCTGGGAATATGACTGAGCTTTTATTGTGGAACCCTGTGGCCTGGGAACATGACTGGGATTTTATTTCTGAAACCTGTGTCCAGGGAACATGACTGAGGTTTTATTCTGGAACCCTGTGTCCTGGGAACACAACTGAGGTTTGATTCTGGAACCATGTGGCCTGGGAATATGACTGAGTTTTGATTCTGGAAACCATTGGCCTGGGAAGATGACTGATGTTAGAGTGTGGAATCCTGTGGCCTGGGAACATGACATCGGTTTGGATTCCGGTACCCTGTTGCCTGGGAACATGTAATCGGTTTGATTCTGGAAATCTGTGGCCGGGGAATATGACTGAGGTTTGATGGTGGTACCCTATGGCCTGGCAACATGACTGAAGTTTGATTTTGGATCCCTGTGTCCTGGGAACATGGCTGAGGCGTGATTCTGGAACACTGTGGCCTGGGAACATGACATCTATTTAGATTGTGGAATACTGTGCCCCGGGAACCTGACTGAGCCTTGGTTCTGGAACCCTGTGGACTGGGAACATGACTGAGGTTTTATTCTGGAACCCTGTAGCCTGGGAACATAACTGAGGATTGATTCTGGAACCCCATGGCCTGGGAACATGACATCAGTGGATTCTGGAACCCTGAGGCCTGGGAACATGACATCTGTTTAGATTGTGGAATACTGTGCCCCGGGAACCTGACTGAGCCTCTGTTCTGGAACCCTGTGGCCTGGGAACATGACTGAGGTTTTATTCTGGAACCCTGTAGCCTGGGAACATAACTGAGGATTGATTCTGGAATCTTGTGGCCTGGGAAAATGACAACGGTGGATTCTGGAACCCTGTGGCCTGGGAACATGAGAATGGTTTGATTCTGGAACCCTGTGCCTGGAAACATGCCTGAGGTTTGATGGTGGAAACCTGTGGCCTGGCAAGATGACTGAGGTTTGATTCTGGAAGACTGTGGCTAGGGAATATGATATCGGGTTGATTCTGGAAACCTGTGTCCTGGGAACAAGACTGAGGTTTGATTCTGGAACCCTGTGCCTTGGGAACATGACTGAGGTTTGTTTCTGGAAACCTGTTCCCTGGGAACATGACTGAGGTTTGATTCTGGACACCTGTGTCCTGGGAACATGACTGAGGTTTGATTGCTGAAACCTGTGGCCTGCGAACATGACTCAGGTTTGATTCTGGAACCATGTGTCCTGGGAATATGACTGAGGTTTGATTTTGGAAACCTTTGGCCTGGGAAAATGACTGAGGTTTCATTTTGGAAACATGTGGCTTGGGATCATGACTGAGGTTTGATGGTGGAACACTCTGGCTTGGCAAAATGACTGAGGCTTGATTCTGGAACCCTGTGGCCTGGCAACTTGACTGAGGTGTGATGGCAGAAACCTGTGGCCTGGCAACATGACTGAGTTTGATTGTGGCACCCTGTGCACGGGGAACATGACTGAGGCCTGATACTGGAACCCCGTGGCGTGGGAACTTGACATTGGTTTGATTCTGGAGCCCTGTTTACTGGGAACATGACTGAGGTTTGATGGTTGAAACCTGTGGCCTGGCAAAATGAGTGAGGCTTGATGGTGGAACCCTGTGGCTTGGAAAGATGACTTAGGTTTGATTGTGGAACAGTCTTTCCTGGGAACATGACTGAGGTTTGATGGTGGAACCGTGGCCTAGCAACAGGACAGAGGTTTGATTGTGGAACCCTCTGGCCTGGGAATATGACTGAGGTTTAATTGTGGAACCCTGTGGCCTGGGAACATGACTGGGAGTTTATTTCTGAAACCTGTGTCCAGGGAACATGACTGAGGTTTTATTCTGGAACCATGTCGCCTGGGAATATGACTGACGTTTGATTCTGGAAACCATTGGCCTGGGAAGATGACTGATGTTAGAGTGTGGAATCCTGTGGCCTGGGAACATGACATCGGTGGATTCTGGAACCCTGTGGCCTGGGAACATGCCTGAGGTTTGATGGTGGAAACCTGTGGCCTGGCAAGAGAACTGAGGTTTGATTCTGGAAGACTGTGGCTAGGGAACATGATATCGGGTTGATTCTGGCAACCTGTGTCCTGGGAACAAGACTGAGGTTTGATTCTGGAACCCTGTGCCTTGGGAACATGACTGAGGTTTGTTTCTGGAAGCCTGTTCCCTGGGAACATGACTGAGGCTTGATGGTGGAACCGTGGTCTGGCAACAGAACTGAGGTTTGATTGTGGAACCCTCTGGCCTGGGAATATGACTGAGCTTTTATTGTGGAACCCTGTGGCCTGGGAACATGACTGGGATTTTATTTCTGAAACCTGTGTCCAGGGAACATGACTGAGGTTTTATTCTGGAACCCTGTGTCCTGGGAACACAACTGAGGTTTGATTCTGGAACCATGTGGCCTGGGAATATGACTGAGGTTTGATTCTGGAAACCATTGGCCTGGGAAGATGACTGATGTTAGAGTGTGGAATCCTGTGGCCTGGGAACATGACATCGGTTTGGATTCCGGTACCCTGTTGCCTGGGAACATGAAATCGGTTTGATTCTGGAAACCTGTGTCCTGGGAAGATGACTGAGGTTTGATGGTGGTACCCTACGGCCTGGCAACATGACTGAAGTTTGATTCTGGATCCCTGTGTCCTGGGAACATGACTGAGGCGTGATTCTGGAACACTGTGTCCTGGGAACATGACATCTATTTAGATTGTGGAATACTGTGCCCCGGGAACCTGACTGAGCCTTGGTTCTGGAACCCTGTGGACTGGGAACATGACTGAGGTTTTATTCTGGAACCCTGTAGCCTGGGAACATAACTGAGGATTGATTCTGGAACCCTGTGGCCTGGGAACATGACATCGGTGGATTCTGGAACCCTGAGGCCTGGGAACATGACATCTGTTTAGATTGTGGAATACTGTGCCCCGGGAATCTGACTGAGCCTCGGTTCTGGAACCCTGTGGACTGGGAACATGACTGAGGTTTTATTCTGGATCCCTGTAGCCTGGGAACATAACTGAGGATTGATTCTGGAAACTTGTGGCCTGGGAAAATGACAACGGTGGATTCTGGATCCCTGTGGCCTGGGAACATGAGAACGTCTTGATTCTGGAACCCTGTGGCCTGGGAACATGCCTGAGGTTTGATGGTGGAAACCTGTGGCCTGGCAACATGACTGAGGTTTGATTCTGGAAGACTGTGGCTAGGGAACATGATATCGGGTTGATTCTGGCAACCTGTGTCCTGGGAACAAGACTGAGGTTTGATTGCTGAAACCTGTGGCCTGCGAACATGACTCAGGTTTGATTCTGGAACCATGTGTCCTGGGAATATGACTGAGGTTTGTTTCTGGAAACCTGTTCCCTGGGAACATGACTGAGGTTTGATTCTGGACACCTGTGTCCTGGGAACATGACTGAGGTTTGATTGCTGAAACCTGTGGCCTGCGAACATGACTCAGGTTTGATTCTGGAACCATGTGTCCTGGGAATATGACTGAGGTTTGATTCTGGAAACCTTTGTCCTGGGAAAATGACTGAGGTTTCATTGTGGAAACATGTGGCTTGGGATCATGACTGAGGTTTGATGGTGGAACACTATGGCCTGGCAAAATGACTGAGGCTTGATTCTGGAACCCTGTGGCCTGGCAACTTGACTGAGGTGTGATGGCAGAAACCTGTGGCCTGGCAACATGACTGAGTTTGATTGTGGCACCCTGTGCACGGGGAACATGACTGAGGCCTGATACTGGAACCCCGTGGCGTGGGAACTTGACATTGGTTTGATTCTGGAGCCCTGTTTACTGGGAACATGACTGAGGTTTGATGGTTGAAACCTGTGGCCTGGCAACATGATTGAGGTTTGATAGTGGAACCCTCAGGCTTGGGAACATGAGTGAGGCTTGATGGTGGAACCCTGTGGCCTGGCAACATGAGTGAGGCTTGATGGTGGAAGCCTGTGGCTTGGCAAGATGACTTAGGTTTGATTGTGGAACAGTCTTTCCTGGGAACATGACTGAGGCTTGATGGTGGAACCGTGGCCTAGCAACAGGACAGAGGTTTGATTGTGGAACCCTCTGGCCTGGGAATATGACTGAGGTTTAATTGTGGAACCCTGTGGCCTGGGAACATGACTGGGAGTTTATTTCTGAAACCTGTGTCCAGGGAACATGACTGAGGTTTTATTCTGGAACCATGTGGCCTGGGAATATGACTGACGTTTGATTCTGGAAACCATTGGCCTGGGAAGATGACTGATGTTAGAGTGTGGAATCCTGTGGCCTGGGAACATGACATCGGTGGATTCTGGAACCCTGTGGCCTGGGAACATGCCTGAGGTTTGATGGTGGAAACCTGTGGCCTGGCAACAGGACTGAGGTTTGATTCTGGAAGACTGTGGCTAGGGAACATGATATCGGCTTGATTCTGGCAACCTGTGTCCTGGGAACAAGACTGAGGTTTGATTCTGGAACCCTGTGCCTTGGGAACATGACTGAGGTTTGTTTCTGGAAGCCTGTTCCCTGGGAACATGACTGAGGCTTGATGGTGGAACCATGGTCTGGCAACAGAACTGAGGTTTGATTGTGGAACCCTCTGGCCTGGGAATATGACTGAGCTTTTATTGTGGAACCCTGTGGCCTGGGAACATGACTGGGATTTTATTTCTGAAACCTGTGTCCAGGGAACATGACTGAGGTTTTATTCTGGAACCCTGTGTCCTGGGAACACAACTGAGGTTTGATTCTGGAACCATGTGGCCTGGGAATATGACTGAGTTTTGATTCTGGAAACCATTGGTCTGGGAAGATGACTGATGTTAGAGTGTGGAATCCTGTGGCCTGGGAACATGACATCGGTTTGGATTCCGGTACCCTGTTGCCTGGGAACATGTAATCGGTTTGATTCTGGAAACCTGTGGCCGGGGAATATGACTGAGGTTTGATGGTGGTACCCTATGGCCTGGCAACATGACTGAAGTTTGATTCTGGATCCCTGTGTCCTGGGAACATGGCTGAGGCGTGATTCTGGAACACTGTGGCCTGGGAACATGACATCTATTTAGATTGTGGAATACTGTGCCCCGGGAACCTGACTGAGCCTTGGTTCTGGAACCCTGTGGACTGGGAACATGACTGAGGTTTTATTCTGTAACCCTGTAGCCTGGGAACATAACTGAGGATTGATTCTGGAACCCCGTGGCCTGGGAACATGACATCAGTGGATTCTGGAACCCTGAGGCCTGGGAACATGACATCTGTTTAGATTGTGGAATACTGTGCCTCGGGAACCTGACTGAGCCTCTGTTCTGGAACCCTGTGGCCTGGGAACATGACTGAGGTTTTATTCTGGAACCCTGTAGCCTGGGAACATAACTGAGGTTTGATTCTGGAATCTTGTGGCCTGGGAAAATGACAACGGTGGATTCTGGAACCCTGTGGCCTGGGAACATGAGAATGGTTTGATTCTGGAACCCTGTGGCCTGGAAACATGCCTGAGGTTTGATGGTGGAAACCTGTGGCCTGGCAAGATGACTGAGGTTTGATTCTGGAAGACTGTGGCTAGGGAATATGATATCGGGTTGATTCTGGAAACCTGTGTCCTGGGAACAAGACTGAGGTTTGATTCTGGAACCCTGTGCCTTGGGAACATGACTGAGGTTTGTTTCTGGAAACCTGTTCCCTGGGAACATGACTGAGGTTTGATTCTGGACACCTGTGTCCTGGGAACATGACTGAGGTTTGATTGCTGAAACCTGTGGCCTGCGAACATGACTCAGGTTTGATTCTGGAACCATGTGTCCTGGGAATATGACTGAGGTTTGATTTTGGAAACCTTTGCCCTGGGAAAATGACTGAGGTTTCATTTTGGAAACATGTGGCTTGGGATCATGACTGAGGTTGGATGGTGGAACACTCTCGCCTGGCAAAATGACTGAGGCTTGATTCTGGAACCCTGTGGCCTGGCAACTTGACTGAGGTGTGATGGCAGAAACCTGTGGCCTGGCAACATGACTGAGTTTGATTGTGGCACCCTGTGCACGGGGAACATGACTGAGGCCTGATACTGGAACCCCGTGGCGTGGGAACTTGACATTGGTTTGATTCTGGAGCCCTGTTTACTGGGAACATGACTGAGGTTTGATGGTTGAAACCTGTGGCCTGGCAAAATGAGTGAGGCTTGATGGTGGAACCCTGTGGCTTGGAAAGATGACTTAGGTTTGATTGTGGAACAGTCTTTCCTGGGAACATGACTGAGGTTTGATGGTGGAACCGTGGCCTAGCAACAGGACAGAGGTTTGATTGTGGAACCCTCTGGCCTGGGAATATGACTGAGGTTTAATTGTGGAACCCTGTGGCCTGGGAACATGACTGGGAGTTTATTTCTGAAACCTGTGTCCAGGGAACATGACTGAGGTTTTATTCTGGAACCATGTCGCCTGGGAATATGACTGACGTTTGATTCTGGAAACCATTGGCCTGGGAAGATGACTGATGTTAGAGTGTGGAATCCTGTGGCCTGGGAACATGACATCGGTGGATTCTGGAACCCTGTGGCCTGGGAACATGCCTGAGGTTTGATGGTGGAAACCTGTGGCCTGGCAAGAGAACTGAGGTTTGATTCTGGAAGACTGTGGCTAGGGAACATGATATCGGGTTGATTCTGGCAACCTGTGTCCTGGGAACAAGACTGAGGTTTGATTCTGGAACCCTGTGCCTTGGGAACATGACTGAGGTTTGTTTCTGGAAGCCTGTTCCCTGGGAACATGACTGAGGCTTGATGGTGGAACCGTGGTCTGGCAACAGAACTGAGGTTTGATTGTGGAACCCTCTGGCCTGGGAATATGACTGAGCTTTTATTGTGGAACCCTGTGGCCTGGGAACATGACTGGGATTTTATTTCTGAAACCTGTGTCCAGGGAACATGACTGAGGTTTTATTCTGGAACCCTGTGTCCTGGGAACACAACTGAGGTTTGATTCTGGAACCATGTGGCCTGGGAATATGACTGAGGTTTGATTCTGGAAACCATTGGCCTGGGAAGATGACTGATGTTAGAGTGTGGAATCCTGTGGCCTGGGAACATGACATCGGTTTGGATTCCGGTACCCTGTTGCCTGGGAACATGAAATCGGTTTGATTCTGGAAACCTGTGTCCTGGGAAGATGACTGAGGTTTGATGGTGGTACCCTACGGCCTGGCAACATGACTGAAGTTTGATTCTGGATCCCTGTGTCCTGGGAACATGACTGAGGCGTGATTCTGGAACACTGTGTCCTGGGAACATGACATCTATTTAGATTGTGGAATACTGTGCCCCGGGAACCTGACTGAGCCTTGGTTCTGGAACCCTGTGGACTGGGAACATGACTGAGGTTTTATTCTGGAACCCTGTAGCCTGGGAACATAACTGAGGATTGATTCTGGAACCCTGTGGCCTGGGAACATGACATCGGTGGATTCTGGAACCCTGAGGCCTGGGAACATGACATCTGTTTAGATTGTGGAATACTGTGCCCCGGGAATCTGACTGAGCCTCGGTTCTGGAACCCTGTGGACTGGGAACATGACTGAGGTTTTATTCTGGATCCCTGTAGCCTGGGAACATAACTGAGGATTGATTCTGGAAACTTGTGGCCTGGGAAAATGACAACGGTGGATTCTGGATCCCTGTGGCCTGGGAACATGAGAACGTCTTGATTCTGGAACCCTGTGGCCTGGGAACATGCCTGAGGTTTGATGGTGGAAACCTGTGGCCTGGCAACATGACTGAGGTTTGATTCTGGAAGACTGTGGCTAGGGAACATGATATCGGGTTGATTCTGGCAACCTGTGTCCTGGGAACAAGACTGAGGTTTGATTGCTGAAACCTGTGGCCTGCGAACATGACTCAGGTTTGATTCTGGAACCATGTGTCCTGGGAATATGACTGAGGTTTGTTTCTGGAAACCTGTTCCCTGGGAACATGACTGAGGTTTGATTCTGGACACCTGTGTCCTGGGAACATGACTGAGGTTTGATTGCTGAAACCTGTGGCCTGCGAACATGACTCAGGTTTGATTCTGGAACCATGTGTCCTGGGAATATGACTGAGGTTTGATTCTGGAAACCTTTGTCCTGGGAAAATGACTGAGGTTTCATTGTGGAAACATGTGGCTTGGGATCATGACTGAGGTTTGATGGTGGAACACTATGGCCTGGCAAAATGACTGAGGCTTGATTCTGGAACCCTGTGGCCTGGCAACTTGACTGAGGTGTGATGGCAGAAACCTGTGGCCTGGCAACATGACTGAGTTTGATTGTGGCACCCTGTGCACGGGGAACATGACTGAGGCCTGATACTGGAACCCCGTGGCGTGGGAACTTGACATTGGTTTGATTCTGGAGCCCTGTTTACTGGGAACATGACTGAGGTTTGATGGTTGAAACCTGTGGCCTGGCAACATGATTGAGGTTTGATAGTGGAAGCCTCAGGCTTGGGAACATGAGTGAGGCTTGATGGTGGAACCCTGTGGCCTGGCAACATGAGTGAGGCTTGATGGTGGAAGCCTGTGGCTTGGCAAGATGACTTAGGTTTGATTGTGGAACAGTCTTTCCTGGGAACATGACTGAGGCTTGATGGTGGAACCGTGGCCTAGCAACAGGACAGAGGTTTGATTGTGGAACCCTCTGGCCTGGGAATATGACTGAGGTTTAATTGTGGAACCGTGTGGCCTGGGAACATGACTGGGAGTTTATTTCTGAAACCTGTGTCCAGGGAACATGACTGAGGTTTTATTCTGGAACCATGTGGCCTGGGAATATGACTGACGTTTGATTCTGGAAACCATTGGCCTGGGAAGATGACTGATGTTAGAGTGTGGAATCCTGTGGCCTGGGAACATGACATCGGTGGATTCTGGAACCCTGTGGCCTGGGAACATGCCTGAGGTTTGATGGTGGAAACCTGTGGCCTGGCAACAGGACTGAGGTTTGATTCTGGAAGACTGTGGCTAGGGAACATGATATCGGCTTGATTCTGGCAACCTGTGTCCTGGGAACAAGACTGAGGTTTGATTCTGGAACCCTGTGCCTTGGGAACATGACTGAGGTTTGTTTCTGGAAGCCTGTTCCCTGGGAACATGACTGAGGCTTGATGGTGGAAGCATGGTCTGGCAACAGAACTGAGGTTTGATTGTGGAACCCTCTGGCCTGGGAATATGACTGAGCTTTTATTGTGGAACCCTGTGGCCTGGGAACATGACTGGGATTTTATTTCTGAAACCTGTGTCCAGGGAACATGACTGAGGTTTTATTCTGGAACCCTGTGTCCTGGGAACACAACTGAGGTTTGATTCTGGAACCATGTGGCCTGGGAATATGACTGAGTTTTGATTCTGGAAACCATTGGTCTGGGAAGATGACTGATGTTAGAGTGTGGAATCCTGTGGCCTGGGAACATGACATCGGTTTGGATTCCGGTACCCTGTTGCCTGGGAACATGTAATCGGTTTGATTCTGGAAACCTGTGGCCGGGGAATATGACTGAGGTTTGATGGTGGTACCCTATGGCCTGGCAACATGACTGAAGTTTGATTCTGGATCCCTGTGTCCTGGGAACATGGCTGAGGCGTGATTCTGGAACACTGTGGCCTGGGAACATGACATCTATTTAGATTGTGGAATACTGTGCCCCGGGAACCTGACTGAGCCTTGGTTCTGGAACCCTGTGGACTGGGAACATGACTGAGGTTTTATTCTGTAACCCTGTAGCCTGGGAACATAACTGAGGATTGATTCTGGAACCCCGTGGCCTGGGAACATGACATCAGTGGATTCTGGAACCCTGAGGCCTGGGAACATGACATCTGTTTAGATTGTGGAATACTGTGCCTCGGGAACCTGACTGAGCCTCTGTTCTGGAACCCTGTGGCCTGGGAACATGACTGAGGTTTTATTCTGGAACCCTGTAGCCTGGGAACATAACTGAGGATTGATTCTGGAATCTTGTGGCCTGGGAAAATGACAACGGTGGATTCTGGAACCCTGTGGCCTGGGAACATGAGAATGGTTTGATTCTGGAACCCTGTGGCCTGGAAACATGCCTGAGGTTTGATGGTGGAAACCTGTGGCCTGGCAAGATGACTGAGGTTTGATTCTGGAAGACTGTGGCTAGGGAATATGATATCGGGTTGATTCTGGAAACCTGTGTCCTGGGAACAAGACTGAGGTTTGATTCTGGAACCCTGTGCCTTGGGAACATGACTGAGGTTTGTTTCTGGAAACCTGTTCCCTGGGAACATGACTGAGGTTTGATTCTGGACACCTGTGTCCTGGGAACATGACTGAGGTTTGATTGCTGAAACCTGTGGCCTGCGAACATGACTCAGGTTTGATTCTGGAACCATGTGTCCTGGGAATATGACTGAGGTTTGATTTTGGAAACCTTTGCCCTGGGAAAATGACTGAGGTTTCATTTTGGAAACATGTGGCTTGGGATCATGACTGAGGTTGGATGGTGGAACACTCTCGCCTGGCAAAATGACTGAGGCTTGATTCTGGAACCCTGTGGCCTGGCAACTTGACTGAGGTGTGATGGCAGAAACCTGTGGCCTGGCAACATGACTGAGTTTGATTGTGGCACCCTGTGCACGGGGAACATGACTGAGGCCTGATACTGGAACCCCGTGGCGTGGGAACTTGACATTGGTTTGATTCTGGAGCCCTGTTTACTGGGAACATGACTGAGGTTTGATGGTTGAAACCTGTGGCCTGGCAAAATGAGTGAGGCTTGATGGTGGAACCCTGTGGCTTGGAAAGATGACTTAGGTTTGATTGTGGAACAGTCTTTCCTGGGAACATGACTGAGGTTTGATGGTGGAACCGTGGCCTAGCAACAGGACAGAGGTTTGATTGTGGAACCCTCTGGCCTGGGAATATGACTGAGGTTTAATTGTGGAACCCTGTGGCCTGGGAACATGACTGGGAGTTTATTTCTGAAACCTGTGTCCAGGGAACATGACTGAGGTTTTATTCTGGAACCATGTCGCCTGGGAATATGACTGACGTTTGATTCTGGAAACCATTGGCCTGGGAAGATGACTGATGTTAGAGTGTGGAATCCTGTGGCCTGGGAACATGACATCGGTGGATTCTGGAACCCTGTGGCCTGGGAACATGCCTGAGGTTTGATGGTGGAAACCTGTGGCCTTTCAAGAGAACTGAGGTTTGATTCTGGAAGACTGTGGCTAGGGAACATGATATCGGGTTGATTCTGGCAACCTGTGTCCTGGGAACAAGACTGAGGTTTGATTCTGGAACCCTGTGCCTTGGGAACATGACTGAGGTTTGTTTCTGGAAGCCTGTTCCCTGGGAACATGACTGAGGCTTGATGGTGGAACCGTGGTCTGGCAACAGAACTGAGGTTTGATTGTGGAACCCTCTGGCCTGGGAATATGACTGAGCTTTTATTGTGGAACCCTGTGGCCTGGGAACATGACTGGGATTTTATTTCTGAAACCTGTGTCCAGGGAACATGACTGAGGTTTTATTCTGGAACCCTGTGTCCTGGGAACACAACTGAGGTTTGATTCTGGAACCATGTGGCCTGGGAATATGACTGAGGTTTGATTCTGGAAACCATTGGCCTGGGAAGATGACTGATGTTAGAGTGTGGAATCCTGTGGCCTGGGAACATGACATCGGTTTGGATTCCGGTACCCTGTTGCCTGGGAACATGAAATCGGTTTGATTCTGGAAACCTGTGTCCTGGGAAGATGACTGAGGTTTGATGGTGGTACCCTACGGCCTGGCAACATGACTGAAGTTTGATTCTGGATCCCTGTGTCCTGGGAACATGACTGAGGCGTGATTCTGGAACACTGTGTCCTGGGAACATGACATCTATTTAGATTGTGGAATACTGTGCCCCGGGAACCTGACTGAGCCTTGGTTCTGGAACCCTGTGGACTGGGAACATGACTGAGGTTTTATTCTGGAACCCTGTAGCCTGGGAACATAACTGAGGATTGATTCTGGAACCCTGTGGCCTGGGAACATGACATCGGTGGATTCTGGAACCCTGAGGCCTGGGAACATGACATCTGTTTAGATTGTGGAATACTGTGCCCCGGGAATCTGACTGAGCCTCGGTTCTGGAACCCTGTGGACTGGGAACATGACTGAGGTTTTATTCTGGATCCCTGTAGCCTGGGAACATAACTGAGGATTGATTCTGGAATCTTGTGGCCTGGGGAAATGACAACGGTGGATTCTGGATCCCTGTGGCCTGGGAACATGAGAACGTCTTGATTCTGGAACCCTGTGGCCTGGGAACATGCCTGAGGTTTGATGGTGGAAACCTGTGGCCTGGCAACATGACTGAGGTTTGATTCTGGAAGACTGTGGCTAGGGAACATGATATCGGGTTGATTCTGGCAACCTGTGTCCTGGGAACAAGACTGAGGTTTGATTCTGGAACCCTGTGCCTTGGGAACATGACTGAGGTTTGTTTCTGGAAACCTGTTCCCTGGGAACATGACTGAGGTTTGATTCTGGACACCTGTGTCCTGGGAACATGACTGAGGTTTGATTGCTGAAACCTGTGGCCTGCGAACATGACTAAGGTTTGATTCTGGAACCATGTGTCCTGGGAATATGACTGAGGTTTGATTTTGGAAACCTTTGCCCTGGGAAAATGACTGAGGTTTCATTTTGGAAACATGTGGCTTGGGATCATGACTGAGGTTTGATGGTGGAACACTCTGGCCTGGCAAAATGACTGAGGCTTGATTCTGGAACCCTGTGGCCTGGCAACTTGACTGAGGTGTGATGGCAGAAACCTGTGGCCTGGCAACATGACTGATTTTGATTGTGGCACCCTGTGCACGGGGAACATGACTGAGGCCTGATACTGGAACCCCGTGGCGTGGGAACTTGACATTGGTTTGATTCTGGAGCCCTGTTTACTGGGAACATGACTGAGGTTTGATGGTTGAAACCTGTGGCCTGGCAACATGATTGAGGTTTGATAGTGGAAGCCTCAGGCTTGGGAACATGAGTGAGGCTTGATGGTGGAACCCTGTGGCCTGGCAACATGAGTGAGGCTTGATGGTGGAAGCCTGTGGCTTGGCAAGATGACTTAGGTTTGATTGTGGAACAGTCTTTCCTGGGAACATGACTGAGGCTTGATGGTGGAACCGTGGCCTAGCAACAGGACAGAGGTTTGATTGTGGAACCCTCTGGCCTGGGAATATGACTGAGGTTTAATTGTGGAACCCTGTGGCCTGGGAACATGACTGGGAGTTTATTTCTGAAACCTGTGTCCAGGGAACATGACTGAGGTTTTATTCTGGAACCATGTCGCCTGGGAATATGACTGACGTTTGATTCTGGAAACCATTGGCCTGGGAAGATGACTGATGTTAGAGTGTGGAATCCTGTGGCCTGGGAACATGACATCGGTGGATTCTGGAACCCTGTGGCCTGGGAACATGCCTGAGGTTTGATGGTGGAAACCTGTGGCCTGGCAACAGGACTGAGGTTTGATTCTGGAAGACTGTGGCTAGGGAACATGATATCGGGTTGATTCTGGCAACCTGTGTCCTGGGAACAAGACTGAGGTTTGATTCTGGAACCCTGTGCCTTGGGAACATGACTGAGGTTTGTTTCTGGAAGCCTGTTCCCTGGGAACATGACTGAGGCTTGATGGTGGAACCATGGTCTGGCAACAGAACTGAGGTTTGATTGTGGAACCCTCTGGCCTGGGAATATGACTGAGCTTTTATTGTGGAACCCTGTGGCCTGGGAACATGACTGGGATTTTATTTCTGAAACCTGTGTCCAGGGAACATGACTGAGGTTTTATTCTGGAACCCTGTGTCCTGGGAACACAACTGAGGTTTGATTCTGGAACCATGTGGCCTGGGAATATGACTGAGTTTTGATTCTGGAAACCATTGGCTTGGGAAGATGACTGATGTTAGAGTGTGGAATCCTGTGGCCTGGGAACATGACATCGGTTTGGATTCCGGTACCCTGTTGCCTGGGAACATGTAATCGGTTTGATTCTGGAAATCTGTGGCCGGGGAATATGACTGAGGTTTGATGATGGTACCCTATGGCCTGGCAACATGACTGAAGTTTGATTTTGGATCCCTGTGTCCTGGGAACATGGCTGAGGCGTGATTCTGGAACACTGTGGCCTGGGAACATGACATCTATTTAGATTGTGGAATACTGTGCCCCGGGAACCTGACTGAGCCTTGGTTCTGGAACCCTGTGGACTGGGAACATGACTGAGGTTTTATTCTGGAACCCTGTAGCCTGGGAACATAACTGAGGATTGATTCTGGAACCCCATGGCCTGGGAACATGACATCAGTGGATTCTGGAACCCTGAGGCCTGGGAACATGACATCTGTTTAGATTGTGGAATACTGTGCCCCGGGAACCTGACTGAGCCTCTGTTCTGGAACCCTGTGGCCTGGGAACATGACTGAGGTTTTATTCTGGAACCCTGTAGCCTGGGAACATAACTGAGGATTGATTCTGGAATCTTGTGGCCTGGGAAAATGACAACGGTGGATTCTGGAACCCTGTGGCCTGGGAACATGAGAATGGTTTGATTCTGGAACCCTGTGCCTGGAAACATGCCTGAGGTTTGATGGTGGAAACCTGTGGCCTGGCAAGATGACTGAGGTTTGATTCTGGAAGACTGTGGCTAGGGAATATGATATCGGGTTGATTCTGGAAACCTGTGTCCTGGGAACAAGACTGAGGTTTGATTCTGGAACCCTGTGCCTTGGGAACATGACTGAGGTTTGTTTCTGGAAACCTGTTCCCTGGGAACATGACTGAGGTTTGATTCTGGACACCTGTGTCCTGGGAACATGACTGAGGTTTGATTGCTGAAACCTGTGGCCTGCGAACATGACTCAGGTTTGATTCTGGAACCATGTGTCCTGGGAATATGACTGAGGTTTGATTTTGGAAACCTTTGGCCTGGGAAAATGACTGAGGTTTCATTTTGGAAACATGTGGCTTGGGATCATGACTGAGGTTTGATGGTGGAACACTCTGGCTTGGCAAAATGACTGAGGCTTGATTCTGGAACCCTGTGGCCTGGCAACTTGACTGAGGTGTGATGGCAGAAACCTGTGGCCTGGCAACATGACTGAGTTTGATTGTGGCACCCTGTGCACGGGGAACATGACTGAGGCCTGATACTGGAACCCCGTGGCGTGGGAACTTGACATTGGTTTGATTCTGGAGCCCTGTTTACTGGGAACATGACTGAGGTTTGATGGTTGAAACCTGTGGCCTGGCAAAATGAGTGAGGCTTGATGGTGGAACCCTGTGGCTTGGAAAGATGACTTAGGTTTGATTGTGGAACAGTCTTTCCTGGGAACATGACTGAGGTTTGATGGTGGAACCGTGGCCTAGCAACAGGACAGAGGTTTGATTGTGGAACCCTCTGGCCTGGGAATATGACTGAGGTTTAATTGTGGAACCCTGTGGCCTGGGAACATGACTGGGAGTTTATTTCTGAAACCTGTGTCCAGGGAACATGACTGAGGTTTTATTCTGGAACCATGTCGCCTGGGAATATGACTGACGTTTGATTCTGGAAACCATTGGCCTGGGAAGATGACTGATGTTAGAGTGTGGAATCCTGTGGCCTGGGAACATGACATCGGTGGATTCTGGAACCCTGTGGCCTGGGAACATGCCTGAGGTTTGATGGTGGAAACCTGTGGCCTGGCAAGAGAACTGAGGTTTGATTCTGGAAGACTGTGGCTAGGGAACATGATATCGGGTTGATTCTGGCAACCTGTGTCCTGGGAACAAGACTGAGGTTTGATTCTGGAACCCTGTGCCTTGGGAACATGACTGAGGTTTGTTTCTGGAAGCCTGTTCCCTGGGAACATGACTGAGGCTTGATGGTGGAACCGTGGTCTGGCAACAGAACTGAGGTTTGATTGTGGAACCCTCTGGCCTGGGAATATGACTGAGCTTTTATTGTGGAACCCTGTGGCCTGGGAACATGACTGGGATTTTATTTCTGAAACCTGTGTCCAGGGAACATGACTGAGGTTTTATTCTGGAACCCTGTGTCCTGGGAACACAACTGAGGTTTGATTCTGGAACCATGTGGCCTGGGAATATGACTGAGGTTTGATTCTGGAAACCATTGGCCTGGGAAGATGACTGATGTTAGAGTGTGGAATCCTGTGGCCTGGGAACATGACATCGGTTTGGATTCCGGTACCCTGTTGCCTGGGAACATGAAATCGGTTTGATTCTGGAAACCTGTGTCCTGGGAAGATGACTGAGGTTTGATGGTGGTACCCTACGGCCTGGCAACATGACTGAAGTTTGATTCTGGATCCCTGTGTCCTGGGAACATGACTGAGGCGTGATTCTGGAACACTGTGTCCTGGGAACATGACATCTATTTAGATTGTGGAATACTGTGCCCCGGGAACCTGACTGAGCCTTGGTTCTGGAACCCTGTGGACTGGGAACATGACTGAGGTTTTATTCTGGAACCCTGTAGCCTGGGAACATAACTGAGGATTGATTCTGGAACCCTGTGGCCTGGGAACATGACATCGGTGGATTCTGGAACCCTGAGGCCTGGGAACATGACATCTGTTTAGATTGTGGAATACTGTGCCCCGGGAATCTGACTGAGCCTCGGTTCTGGAACCCTGTGGACTGGGAACATGACTGAGGTTTTATTCTGGATCCCTGTAGCCTGGGAACATAACTGAGGATTGATTCTGGAAACTTGTGGCCTGGGAAAATGACAACGGTGGATTCTGGATCCCTGTGGCCTGGGAACATGAGAACGTCTTGATTCTGGAACCCTGTGGCCTGGGAACATGCCTGAGGTTTGATGGTGGAAACCTGTGGCCTGGCAACATGACTGAGGTTTGATTCTGGAAGACTGTGGCTAGGGAACATGATATCGGGTTGATTCTGGCAACCTGTGTCCTGGGAACAAGACTGAGGTTTGATTGCTGAAACCTGTGGCCTGCGAACATGACTCAGGTTTGATTCTGGAACCATGTGTCCTGGGAATATGACTGAGGTTTGTTTCTGGAAACCTGTTCCCTGGGAACATGACTGAGGTTTGATTCTGGACACCTGTGTCCTGGGAACATGACTGAGGTTTGATTGCTGAAACCTGTGGCCTGCGAACATGACTCAGGTTTGATTCTGGAACCATGTGTCCTGGGAATATGACTGAGGTTTGATTCTGGAAACCTTTGGCCTGGGAAAATGACTGAGGTTTCATTGTGGAAACATGTGGCTTGGGATCATGACTGAGGTTTGATGGTGGAACACTATGGCCTGGCAAAATGACTGAGGCTTGATTCTGGAACCCTGTGGCCTGGCAACTTGACTGAGGTGTGATGGCAGAAACCTGTGGCCTGGCAACATGACTGAGTTTGATTGTGGCACCCTGTGCACGGGGAACATGACTGAGGCCTGATACTGGAACCCCGTGGCGTGGGAACTTGACATTGGTTTGATTCTGGAGCCCTGTTTACTGGGAACATGACTGAGGTTTGATGGTTGAAACCTGTGGCCTGGCAACATGATTGAGGTTTGATAGTGGAACCCTCAGGCTTGGGAACATGAGTGAGGCTTGATGGTGGAACCCTGTGGCCTGGCAACATGAGTGAGGCTTGATGGTGGAAGCCTGTGGCTTGGCAAGATGACTTAGGTTTGATTGTGGAACAGTCTTTCCTGGGAACATGACTGAGGCTTGATGGTGGAACCGTGGCCTAGCAACAGGACAGAGGTTTGATTGTGGAACCCTCTGGCCTGGGAATATGACTGAGGTTTAATTGTGGAACCCTGTGGCCTGGGAAAATGACTGGGAGTTTATTTCTGAAACCTGTGTCCAGGGAACATGACTGAGGTTTTATTCTGGAACCATGTGGCCTGGGAATATGACTGACGTTTGATTCTGGAAACCATTGGCCTGGGAAGATGACTGATGTTAGAGTGTGGAATCCTGTGGCCTGGGAACATGACATCGATGGATTCTGGAACCCTGTGGCCTGGGAACATGCCTGAGGTTTGATGGTGGAAACCTGTGGCCTGGCAACAGGACTGAGGTTTGATTCTGGAAGACTGTGGCTAGGGAACATGATATCGGCTTGATTCTGGCAACCTGTGTCCTGGGAACAAGACTGAGGTTTGATTCTGGAACCCTGTGCCTTGGGAACATGACTGAGGTTTGTTTCTGGAAGCCTGTTCCCTGGGAACATGACTGAGGCTTGATGGTGGAAGCATGGTCTGGCAACAGAACTGAGGTTTGATTGTGGAACCCTCTGGCCTGGGAATATGACTGAGCTTTTATTGTGGAACCCTGTGGCCTGGGAACATGACTGGGATTTTATTTCTGAAACCTGTGTCCAGGGAACATGACTGAGGTTTTATTCTGGAACCCTGTGTCCTGGGAACACAACTGAGGTTTGATTCTGGAACCATGTGGCCTGGGAATATGACTGAGTTTTGATTCTGGAAACCATTGGCCTGGGAAGATGACTGATGTTAGAGTGTGGAATCCTGTGGCCTGGGAACATGACATCGGTTTGGATTCCGGTACCCTGTTGCCTGGGAACATGTAATCGGTTTGATTCTGGAAACCTGTGGCCGGGGAATATGACTGAGGTTTGATGGTGGTACCCTATGGCCTGGCAACATGACTGAAGTTTGATTCTGGATCCCTGTGTCCTGGGAACATGGCTGAGGCGTGATTCTGGAACACTGTGGCCTGGGAACATGACATCTATTTAGATTGTGGAATACTGTGCCCCGGGAACATGACTGAGCCTTGGTTCTGGAACCCTGTGGACTGGGAACATGACTGAGGTTTTATTCTGGAACCCTGTAGCCTGGGAACATAACTGAGGATTGATTCTGGAACCCCGTGGCCTGGGAACATGACATCGGTGGATTCTGGAACCCTGAGGCCTAGGAACATGACATCTGTTTAGATTGTGGAATACTGTGCCCCGGGAACCTGACTGATCCTCTGTTCTGGAACCCTGTGGCCTGGGAACATGACTGAGGTTTTATTCTGGAACCCTGTAGCCTGGGAACATAACTGAGGATTGATTCTGGAATCTTGTGGCCTGGGAAAATGACAACGGTGGATTCTGGAACCCTGTGGCCTGGGAACATGAGAACGGTTTGATTCTGGAACCCTGTGGCCTGGGAACATGCCTGAGGTTTGATGGTGGAAACCTGTGGCCTGGCAAGATGACTGAGGTTTGATTCTGGAGGACTGTGGCTAGGGAATATGATATCGGGTTGATTCTGGAAACCTGTGTCCTAGGAACAAGACTGAGGTTTGATTCTGGAACCCTGTGCCTTGGGAACATGACTGAGGTTTGTTTCTGGAAGCCTGTTCCCTGGGAACATGACTGAGGTTTGATTCTGGACACCTGTGTCCTGGGAACATGACTGAGGTTTGATTGCTGAAACCTGTGGCCTGCGAACATGACTCAGGTTTGATTCTGGAACCATGTGTCCTGGGAATATGACTGAGGTTTGATTCTGGAAACCTTTGTCCTGGGAAAATGACTGAGGTTTCATTGTGGAAACATGTGGCTTGGGATCATGACTGAGGTTTGATGGTGGAACACTATGGCCTGGCAAAATGACTGAGGCTTGATTCTGGAACCCTGTGGCCTGGCAACTTGACTGAGGTGTGATGGCAGAAACCTGTGGACTGGCAACATGACTGAGTTTGATTGTGGCACCCTGTGCACGGGGAACATGACTGAGGCCTGATACTGGAACCCCGTGGCGTGGGAACTTGACATTGGTTTGATTCTGGAGCCCTGTTTACTGGGAACATGACTGAGGTTTGATGGTTGACACCTGTGGCCTGGCAACATGATTGAGGTTTGATAGTGGAACCCTCAGGCTTGGGAACATGAGTGAGGCTTGATGGTGGAACCCTGTGGCCTGGCAACATGAGTGAGGCTTGATGGTGGAACCCTGTGGCGTGGCAAGATGACTTAGGTTTGATTGTGGAACAGTCTTTCCTGGGAACATGACTGAGGCTTGATGGTGGAACCGTGGCCTAGCAACAGGACAGAGGTTTGATTGTGGAACCCTCTGGCCTGGGAATATGACTGAGGTTTAATTGTGGAACCCTGTGGCCTGGGAACATGACTGGGAGTTTATTTCTGAAACCTGTGTCCAGGGAACATGACTGAGGTTTTATTTTGGAACCATGTGGCCTGGGAATATGACTGACGTTTGATTCTGGAAACCATTGGCCTGGGAAGATGACTGATGTTAGAGTGTGGAATCCTGTGTCCTGGGAACATGACATCGGTGGACTCTGGAACCCTGTGGCCTGGGAACATGCCTGAGGTTTGATGGTGGAAACCTGTGGCCTGGCAAGAGAACTGAGGTTTGATTCTGGAAGACTGTGGCTAGGGAACATGATATCGGGTTGATTCTGGCAACCTGTGTCCTGGGAACAAGACTGAGGTTTGATTCTGGAACCCTGTGCCTTGGGAACATGACTGAGGTTTGTTTCTGGAAGCCTGTTCCCTGGGAACATGACTGAGGCTTGATGGTGGAACCGTGGTCTGGCAACAGAACTGAGGTTTGATTGTGGAACCCTCTGGCCTGGGAATATGACTGAGCTTTTATTGTGGAACCCTGTGGCCTGGGAACATGACTGGGATTTTATTTCTGAAACCTGTGTCCAGGGAACATGACTGAGGTTTTATTCTGGCACCCTGTGTCCTGGGAAAACAACTGAGGTTTGATTCTGGAACCATGTGGCCTGGGAATATGACTGAGGTTTGATTCTGGAAACCATTGGCCTGGGAAGATGACTGATGTTAGAGTGTGGAATCCTGTGGCCTGGGAACATGACATCGGTTTGGATTCCGGTACCCTGTTGCCTGGGAACATGAAATCGGTTTGATTCTGGAAACCTGTGTCCTGGGAAGATGACTGAGGTTTGATGGTGGTACGCTACGGCCTGGCAACATGACTGAATTTGATTCTGGATCCCTGTGTCCTGGGAACATGACTGAGGCGTGATTCTGGAACACTGTGGCCTGGGAACATGACATCTATTTAGATTGTGGAATACTGTGCCCCGGGAACCTGACTGAGCCTTGGTTCTGGAACCCTGTGGACTGGGAACATGACTGAGGTTTTATTCTGGAACCCTGTAGCCTGGGAACATAACTGAGGATTGATTCTGGAACCCTGTGGCCTGGGAACATGACATCGGTGGATTCTGGAACCCTGAGGCCTGGGAACATGACATCTGTTTAGATTGTGGAATACTGTGCCCCGGGAACCTGACTGAGCCTCGGTTCTGGAACCCTGTGGACTGGGAACATGACTGAGGTTTGATTGCTGAAACCTGTGGCCTGCGAACATGACTCAGGTTTGATTCTGGAACCATGTGTCCTGGGAATATGACTGAGGTTTGTTTCTGGAAACCTGTTCCCTGGGAACATGACTGAGGTTTGATTCTGGACACCTGTGTCCTGGGAACATGACTGAGGTTTGATTCTGGAAACCATTGGCCTGGGAAGATGACTGATGTTAGAGTGTGGAATCCTGTGGCCTGGGAACATGACATCGGTGGATTCTGGAACCCTGTGGCCTGGGAACATGCCTGAGGTTTGATGGTGGAAACCTGTGGCCTGGCAAGATGACTGAGGTTTGATTCTGGAAGACTGTGGCTAGGGAATATGATATCGGGTTGATTCTGGAAACCTGTGTCCTGGGAACAAGACTGAGGTTTGATTCTGGAACCCTGTGCCTTGGGAACATGACTGAGGTTTGTTTCAGGAAACCTGTTCCCTGGGAACATGACTGAGGTTTGATTCTGGACACCTGTGTCCTGGGAACATGACTGAGGTTTGATTGCTGAAACCTGTGGCCTGCGAACATGACTCAGGTTTGATTCTGGAACCATGTGTCCTGGGAATATGACTCAGGTTTGATTCTGGATCCATGTGTCCTGGGAATATGACTGAGGTTTGATTTTGGAAACCTTTGGCCTGGGAAAATGACTGAGGTTTCATTTTGGAAACATGTGGCTTGGGATCATGACTGAGGTTTGATGGTGTAACACTCTGGCCTGGCAAAATGACTGAGGCTTGATTCTGGAACCCTGTGGCCTGGCAACTTGACTGAGGTGTGATGGCAGAAACCTGTGGCCTGGCAACATGACTGAGTTTGATTGTGGCACCCTGTGCACGGGGAACATGACTGAGGCCTGATACTGGAACCCCGTGGCGTGGGAACTTGACATTGGTTTGATTCTGGAGCCCTGTTTACTGGGAACATGACTGAGGTTTGATGGTTGAAACCTGTGGCCTGGCAACATGATTGAGGTTTGATAGTGGAAGCCTCAGGCTTGGGAACATGAGTGAGGCTTGATGGTGGAACCCTGTGGCCTGGCAACATGAGTGAGGCTTGATGGTGGAAGCCTGTGGCTTGGCAAGATGACTTAGGTTTGATTGTGGAACAGTCTTTCCTGGGAACATGACTGAGGCTTGATGGTGGAACCGTGGCCTAGCAACAGGACAGAGGTTTGATTGTGGAACCCTCTGGCCTGGGAATATGACTGAGGTTTAATTGTGGAACCCTGTGGCCTGGGAACATGACTGGGAATTTATTTCTGAAACCTGTGTCCAGGGAACATGACTGAGGTTTTATTCTGGAACCATGTGGCCTGGGAATATGACTGACGTTTGATTCTGGAAACCATTGGCCTGGGAAGATGACTGATGTTAGAGTGTGGAATCCTGTGGCCTGGGAACATGACATCGGTGGATTCTGGAACCCTGTGGCCTGGGAACATGCCTGAGGTTTGATGGTGGAAACCTGTGGCCTGGCAACAGGACTGAGGTTTGATTCTGGAAGACTGTGGCTAGGGAACATGATATCGGGTTGATTCTGGCAACCTGTGTCCTGGGAACAAGACTGAGGTTTGATTCTGGAACCCTGTGCCTTGGGAACATGACTGAGGTTTGTTTCTGGAAGCCTGTTCCCTGGGAACATGACTGAGGCTTGATGGTGGAAGCATGGTCTGGCAACAGAACTGAGGTTTGATTGTGGAACCCTCTGGCCTGGGAATATGACTGAGCTTTTATTGTGGAACCCTGTGGCCTGGGAACATGACTGGGATTTTATTTCTGAAACCTGTGTCCAGGGAACATGACTGAGGTTTTATTCTGGAACCCTGTGTCCTGGGAACACAACTGAGGTTTGATTCTGGAACCATGTGGCCTGGGAATATGACTGAGATTTGATTCTGGAAACCATTGGCCTGGGAAGATGACTGATGTTAGAGTGTGGAATCCTGTGGCCTGGGAACATGACATCGGTTTGGATTCCGGTACCCTGTTGCCTGGGAACATGTAATCGGTTTGATTCTGGAAACCTGTGGCCGGGGAATATGACTGAGGTTTGATGGTGGTACCCTATGGCCTGGCAACATGACTGAAGTTTGATTTTGGATCCCTGTGTCCTGGGAACATGGCTGAGGCGTGATTCTGGAACACTGTGGCCTGGGAACATGACATCTATTTAGATTGTGAAATACTGTGCCCCGGGAACCTGACTGAGCCTTGGTTCTGGAACCCTGTGGACTGGGAACATGACTGAGGTTTTATTCTGGAACCCTGTAGCCTGGGAACATAACTGAGGATTGATTCTGGAACCCCGTGGCCTGGGAACATGACATCAGTGGATTCTGGAACCCTGAGGCCTGGGAACATGACATCTGTTTAGATTGTGGAATACTGTGCCCCGGGAACCTGACTGAGCCTCTGTTCTGGAACCCTGTGGCCTGGGAACATGACTGAGGTTTTATTCTGGAACCCTGTAGCCTGGGAACATAACTGAGGATTGATTCTGGAATCTTGTGGCCTGGGAAAATGACAACGGTGGATTCTGGAACCCTGTGGCTTGGGAACATGAGAATGGTTTGATTCTGGAACCCTGTGGCCTGGAAACATGCCTGAGGTTTGATGGTGGAAACCTGTGGCCTGGCAAGATGACTGAGGTTTGATTCTGGAAGACTGTGGCTAGGGAATATGATATCGGGTTGATTCTGGAAACCTGTGTCCTGGGAACAAGACTGAGGTTTGATTCTGGAACCCTGTGCCTTGGGAACATGACTGAGGTTTGTTTCTGGAAACCTGTTCCCTGGGAACATGACTGAGGTTTGATTCTGGACACCTGTGTCCTGGGAACATGACTGAGGTTTGATTGCTGAAACCTGTGGCCTGCGAACATGACTCAGGTTTGATTCTGGAACCATGTGTCCTGGGAATATGACTGAGGTTTGATTTTGGAAAACTTTGCCCTGGGAAAATGACTGAGGTTTCATTTTGGAAACATGTGGCTTGGGATCATGACTGAGGTTTGATGGTGGAACACTCTGGCCTGGCAAAATGACTGAGGCTTGATTCTGGAACCCTGTGGCCTGGCAACTTGACTGAGGTGTGATGGCAGAAACCTGTGGCCTGGCAACATGACTGAGTTTGATTGTGGCACCCTGTGCACGGGGAACATGACTGAGGCCTGATACTGGAACCCCGTGGCGTGGGAACTTGACATTGGTTTGATTCTGGAGCCCTGTTTACTGGGAACATGACTGAGGTTTGATGGTTGAAACCTGTGGCCTGGCAACATGATTGAGGTTTGATAGTGGAAGCCTCAGGCTTGGGAACATGAGTGAGGCTTGATGGTGGAACCCTGTGGCCTGGCAACATGAGTGAGGCTTGATGGTGGAAGCCTGTGGCTTGGCAAGATGACTTAGGTTTGATTGTGGAACAGTCTTTCCTGGGAACATGACTGAGGCTTGATGGTGGAACCGTGGCCTAGCAACAGGACAGAGGTTTGATTGTGGAACCCTCTGGCCTGGGAATATGACTGAGGTTTAATTGTGGAACCCTGTGGCCTGGGAACATGACTGGGAGTTTATTTCTGAAACCTGTGTCCAGGGAACATGACTGAGGTTTTATTCTGGAACCATGTGGCCTGGGAATATGACTGACGTTTGATTCTGGAAACCATTGGCCTGGGAAGATGACTGATGTTAGAGTGTGGAATCCTGTGGCCTGGGAACATGACATCGGTGGATTCTGGAACCCTGTGGCCTGGGAACATGCCTGAGGTTTGATGGTGGAAACCTGTGGCCTGGCAAGATGACTGAGGTTTGATTCTGGAAGACTGTGGCTAGGGAATATGATATCGGGTTGATTCTGGAAACCTGTGTCCTGGGAACAAGACTGAGGTTTGATTCTGGAACCCTGTGCCTTGGGAACATGACTGAGGTTTGTTTCTGGAAACCTGTTCCCTGGGAACATGACTGAGGTTTGATTCTGGACACCTGTGTCCTGGGAACATGACTGAGGTTTGATTGCTGAAACCTGTGGCCTGCGAACATGACTCAGGTTTGATTCTGGAACCATGTGTCCTGGGAATATGACTCAGGTTTGATTCTGGATCCATGTGTCCTGGGAATATGACTGAGGTTTGATTTTGGAAACCTTTGGCCTGGGAAAATGACTGAGGTTTCATTTTGGAAACATGTGGCTTGGGATCATGACTGAGGTTTGATGGTGTAACACTCTGGCCTGGCAAAATGACTGAGGCTTGATTCTGGAACCCTGTGGCCTGGCAACTTGACTGAGGTGTGATGGCAGAAACCTGTGGCCTGGCAACATGACTGAGTTTGATTGTGGCACCCTGTGCACGGGGAACATGACTGAGGCCTGATACTGGAACCCCGTGGCGTGGGAACTTGACATTGGTTTGATTCTGGAGCCCTGTTTACTGGGAACATGACTGAGGTTTGATGGTTGAAACCTGTGGCCTGGCAACATGATTGAGGTTTGATAGTGGAACCCTCAGGCTTGGGAACATGAGTGAGGCTTGATGGTGGAACCCTGTGTCCTGGCAACATGAGTGAGGCTTGATGGTGGAAGCCTGTGGCTTGGCAAGATGACTTAGGTTTGATTGTGGAACAGTCTTTCCTGGGAACATGACTGAGGCTTGATGGTGGAACCGTGGCCTAGCAACAGGACAGAGGTTTGATTGTGGAACCCTCTGGCCTGGGAATATGACTGAGGTTTAATTGTGGAACCCTGTGGCCTGGGAACATGACTGGGAATTTATTTCTGAAACCTGTGTCCAGGGAACATGACTGAGGTTTTATTCTGGAACCATGTGGCCTGGGAATATGACTGACGTTTGATTCTGGAAACCATTGGCCTGGGAAGATGACTGATGTTAGAGTGTGGAATCCTGTGGCCTGGGAACATGACATCGGTGGATTCTGGAACCCTGTGGCCTGGGAACATGCCTGAGGTTTGATGGTGGAAACCTGTGGCCTGGCAACAGGACTGAGGTTTGATTCTGGAAGACTGTGGCTAGGGAACATGATATCGGGTTGATTCTGGCAACCTGTGTCCTGGGAACAAGACTGAGGTTTGATTCTGGAACCCTGTGCCTTGGGAACATGACTGAGGTTTGTTTCTGGAAGCCTGTTCCCTGGGAACATGACTGAGGCTTGATGGTGGAACCATGGTCTGGCAACAGAACTGAGGTTTGATTGTGGAACCCTCTGGCCTGGGAATATGACTGAGCTTTTATTGTGGAACCCTGTGGCCTGGGAACATGACTGGGATTTTATTTCTGAAACCTGTGTCCAGGGAACATGACTGAGGTTTTATTCTGGAACCCTGTGTCCTGGGAACACAACTGAGGTTTGATTCTGGAACCATGTGGCCTGGGAATATGACTGAGATTTGATTCTGGAAACCATTGGCCTGGGAAGATGACTGATGTTAGAGTGTGGAATCCTGTGGCCTGGGAACATGACATCGGTTTGGATTCCGGTACCCTGTTGCCTGGGAACATGTAATCGGTTTGATTCTGGAAACCTGTGGCCGGGGAATATGACTGAGGTTTGATGGTGGTACCCTATGGCCTGGCAACATGACTGAAGTTTGATTTTGGATCCCTGTGTCCTGGGAACATGGCTGAGGCGTGATTCTGGAACACTGTGGCCTGGGAACATGACATCTATTTAGATTGTGGAATACTGTGCCCCGGGAACCTGACTGAGCCTTGGTTCTGGAACCCTGTGGACTGGGAACATGACTGAGGTTTTATTCTGGAACCCTGTAGCCTGGGAACATAACTGAGGATTGATTCTGGAACCCCGTGGCCTGGGAACATGACATCAGTGGATTCTGGAACCCTGAGGCCTGGGAACATGACATCTGTTTAGATTGTGGAATACTGTGCCCCGGGAACCTGACTGAGCCTCTGTTCTGGAACCCTGTGGCCTGGGAACATGACTGAGGTTTTATTCTGGAACCCTGTAGCCTGGGAACATAACTGAGGATTGATTCTGGAATCTTGTGGCCTGGGAAAATGACAACGGTGGATTCTGGAACCCTGTGGCTTGGGAACATGAGAATGGTTTGATTCTGGAACCCTGTGGCCTGGAAACATGCCTGAGGTTTGATGGTGGAAACCTGTGGCCTGGCAAGATGACTGAGGTTTGATTCTGGAAGACTGTGGCTAGGGAATATGATATCGGGTTGATTCTGGAAACCTGTGTCCTGGGAACAAGACTGAGGTTTGATTCTGGAACCCTGTGCCTTGGGAACATGACTGAGGTTTGTTTCTGGAAACCTGTTCCCTGGGAACATGACTGAGGTTTGATTCTGGACACCTGTGTCCTGGGAACATGACTGAGGTTTGATTGCTGAAACCTGTGGCCTGCGAACATGACTCAGGTTTGATTCTGGAACCATGTGTCCTGGGAATATGACTGAGGTTTGATTTTGGAAACCTTTGCCCTGGGAAAATGACTGAGGTTTCATTTTGGAAACATGTGGCTTGGGATCATGACTGAGGTTTGATGGTGGAACACTCTGGCCTGGCAAAATGACTGAGGCTTGATTCTGGAACCCTGTGGCCTGGCAACTTGACTGAGGTGTGATGGCAGAAACCTGTGGCCTGGCAACATGACTGAGTTTGATTGTGGCACCCTGTGCACGGGGAACATGACTGAGGCCTGATACTGGAACCCCGTGGCGTGGGAACTTGACATTGGTTTGATTCTGGAGCCCTGTTTACTGGGAACATGACTGAGGTTTGATGGTTGAAACCTGTGGCCTGGCAAAATGAGTGATGCTTGATGGTGGAACCCTGTGGCTTGGAAAGATGACTTAGGTTTGATTGTGGAACAGTCTTTCCTGGGAACATGACTGAGGTTTGATGGTGGAACCGTGGCCTAGCAACAGGACAGAGGTTTGATTGTGGACCCCTCTGGCCTGGGAATATGACTGAGGTTTAATTGTGGAACCCTGTGGCCTGGGAACATGACTGGGAGTTTATTTCTGAAACCTGTGTCCAGGGAACATGACTGAGGTTTTATTCTGGAACCATGTGGCCTGGGTATATGACTGACGTTTGATTCTGGAAACCATTGGCCTGGGAAGATGACTGATGTTAGAGTGTGGAATCCTGTGGCCTGGGAACATGACATCGGTGGATTCTGGAACCCTGTGGCCTGGGAACATGCCTGAGGTTTGATGGTGGAAACCTGTGGCCTGGCAACAGGACTGAGGTTTGATTCTGGAAGACTGTGGCTAGGGAACATGATATCGGGTTGATTCTGGCAACCTGTGTCCTGGGAACAAGACTGAGGTTTGATTCTGGAACCCTGTGCCTTGGGAACATGACTGAGGTTTGTTTCTGGAAGCCTGTTCCCTGGGAACATGACTGAGGCTTGATGGTGGAACCGTGGTCTGGCAACAGAACTGAGGTTTGATTGTGGAACCCTCTGGCCTGGGAATATGACTGAGCTTTTATTGTGGAACCCTGTGGCCTGGGAACATGACTGGGATTTTATTTCTGAAACCTGTGTCCAGGGAACATGACTGAGGTTTTATTCTGGAACCCTGTGTCCTGGGAACACAACTGAGGTTTGATTCTGGATCCATGTGGCCTGGGAATATGACTGAGGTTTGATTCTGGAAACCATTGGCCTGGGAAGATGACTGATGTTAGAGTGTGGAATCCTGTGGCCTGGGAACATGACATCGGTGGATTCTGGAACCCTGTGGCCTGGGAACATGCCTGAGGTTTGATGGTGGAAACCTGTGGCCTGGCAACAGGACTGAGGTTTGATTCTGGAAGACTGTGGCTAGGGAACATGATATCGGGTTGATTCTGGCAACCTGTGTCCTGGGAACAAGACTGAGGTTTGATTCTGGAACCCTGTGCCTTGGGAACATGACTGAGGTTTGTTTCTGGAAGCCTGTTCCCTGGGAACATGACTGAGGCTTGATGGTGGAACCGTGGTCTGGCAACAGAACTGAGGTTTGATTGTGGAACCCTCTGGCCTGGGAATATGACTGAGCTTTTATTGTGGAACCCTGTGGCCTGGGAACATGACTGGGATTTTATTTCTGAAACCTGTGTCCAGGGAACATGACTGAGGTTTTATTCTGGAACCCTGTGTCCTGGGAACACAACTGAGGTTTGATTCTGGAACCATGTGGCCTGGGAATATGACTGAGGTTTGATTCTGGAAACCATTGGCCTGGGAAGATGACTGATGTTAGAGTGTGGAATCCTGTGGCCTGGGAACATGACATCGGTTTGGATTCCGGTACCCTGTTGCCTGGGAACATGTAATCGGTTTGATTCTGGAAACCTGTGGCCGGGGAATATGACTGAGGTTTGATGGTGGTACCCTATGGCCTGGCAACATGACTGAAGTTTGATTCTGGATCCCTGTGTCCTGGGAACATGGCTGAGGCGTGATTCTGGAACACTGTGGCCTGGGAACATGACATCTATTTAGATTGTGGAATACTGTGCCCCGGGAACCTGACTGAGCCTTGGTTCTGGAACCCTGTGGACTGGGAACATGACTGAGGTTTTATTCTGGAACCCTGTAGCCTGGGAACATGACTGAGGTTTTATTCTGGAACCCTGTAGCCTGGGAACATAACTGAGGATTGATTCTGGAACCCCGTGGCCTGGGAACATGACATCGGTGGATTCTGGAACCCTGAGGCCTGGGAACATGACATCTGTTTAGATTGTGGAATACTGTGCCCCGGGAACCTGACTGATCCTCTGTTCTGGAACCCTGTGGCCTGGGAACATGACTGAGGTTTTATTCTGGAACCCTGTAGCCTGGGAACATAACTGAGGATTGATTCTGGAATCTTGTGGCCTGGGAAAATGACAACGGTGGATTCTGGAACCCTGTGGCCTGGGAACATGAGAACGGTTTGATTCTGGAACCCTGTGGCCTGGGAACATGCCTGAGGTTTGATGGTGGAAACCTGTGGCCTGGCAAGATGACTGAGGTTTGATTCTGGAGGACTGTGGCTAGGGAATATGATATCGGGTTGATTCTGGAAACCTGTGTCCTAGGAACAAGACTGAGGTTTGATTCTGGAACCCTGTGCCTTGGGAACATGACTGAGGTTTGTTTCTGGAAGCCTGTTCCCTGGGAACATGACTGACGTTTGATTCTGGACACCTGTGTCCTGGGAACATGACTGAGGTTTGATTGCTGAAACCTGTGGCCTGCGAACATGTCTCAGGTTTGATTCTGGAACCATGTGTCCTGGGAATATGACTGAGGTTTGATTCTGGAAACCTTTGGCCTGGGAAAATGACTGAGGTTTCAATGTGGAAACATGTGGCTTGGGATCATGCCTGAGGTTTGATGGTGGAACACTATGGCCTGGCAAAATGACTGAGGCTTGATTCTGGAACCCTGTGGCCTGGCAACTTGACTGAGGTGTGATGGCAGAAACCTGTGGACTGGCAACATGACTGAGTTTGATTGTGGCACCCTGTGCACGGGGAACATGACTGAGGCCTGATACTGGAACCCCGTGGCGTGGGAACTTGACATTGGTTTGATTCTGGAGCCCTGTTTACTGGGAACATGACTGAGGTTTGATGGTTGACACCTGTGGCCTGGCAACATGATTGAGGTTTGATAGTGGAACCCTCAGGCTTGGGAACATGAGTGAGGCTTGATGGTGGAACCCTGTGGCCTGGCAACATGAGTGAGGCTTGATGGTGGAACCCTGTGGCTTGGCAAGATGACTTAGGTTTGATTGTGGAACAGTCTTTCCTGGGAACATGACTGAGGCTTGATGGTGGAACCGTGGCCTAACAACAGGACAGAGGTTTGATTGTGGAACCCTCTGGCCTGGGAATATGACTGAGGTTTAATTGTGGAACCCTGTGGCCTGGGAACATGACTGGGAGTTTATTTCTGAAACCTGTGTCCAGGGAACATGACTGAGGTTTTATTCTGGAACCCTGTGTCCTGGGAACACAACTGAGGTTTGATTCTGGAACCATGTGGCCTGGGAATATGACTGAGGTTTGATTCTGGAAACCATTGGCCTGGGAAGATGACTGATGTTAGAGTGTGGAATCCTGTGGCCTGGGAACATGACATCGGTTTGGATTCCGGTACCCTGTTGCCTGGGAACATGAAATCGGTTTGATTCTGGAAACCTGTGTCCTGGGAAGATGACTGAGGTTTGATGGTGGTACGCTACGGCCTGGCAACATGACTGAATTTGATTCTGGATTCCTGTGTCCTGGGCACATGACTGAGGCGTGATTCTGGAACACTGTGGCCTGGGAACATGACATCTATTTAGATTGTGGAATACTGTGCCCCGGGAACCTGACTGAGCCTCGGCTCTGGAACCCTGTGGACTGGGAACATGACTGAGGTTTTATTCTGGATCCCTGTAGCCTGGGAACATAACTGAGGATTGATTCTGGAATCTTGTGGCCTGGGAAAATGACAATGGTGGATTCTGGAACCCTGTGGCCTGGGAACATGAGAACGGTTTGATTCTGGAACCCTGTGGCCTGGGAACATGCCTGAGGTTTGATGGTGGAAACCTGTGGCCTGGCAACATGACTGAGGTTTGATTCTGGAAGACTGTGGCTAGGGAACATGATATCGGGTTGATTCTGGAAACCTGTGTCCTGGGAACAAGACTGAGGTTTGATTCTGGAACCCTGTGCCTTGGGAACATGACTGAGGTTTGTTTCTGGAAACCTGTTCCCTGGGAACATGACTGAGGTTTGATTCTGGACACCTGTGTCCTGGGAACATGACTGAGGTTTGATTGTTGAAACCTGTGGCCTGCGAACATGACTCAGGTTTGATTCTGGAACCATGTGTCCTGGGAATATGACTGAGGTTTGATTCTGGAAACCTTTGGCCTGGGAAAATGACTGAGGTTTCATTGTGGAAACATGTGGCTTGGGATCATGACTGAGGTTTGATGGTGGAACACTATGGCCTGGCAAAATGACTGAGGCTTGATTCTGGAACCCTGTGGCCTGGCAACTTGACTGAGGTGTGATGGCAGAAACCTGTGGCCTGGCAACATGACTGAGTTTGATTGTGGCACCCTGTGCACGGGGAACATGACTGAGGCCTGATACTGGAACCCCGTGGCGTGGGAACTTGACATTGGTTTGATTCTGGAGCCCTGTTTACTGGGAACATGACTGAGGTTTGATGGTTGAAACCTGTGGCCTGGCAACATGATTGAGGTTTGATAGTGGAACCCTCAGGCTTGGGAACATGAGTGAGGCTTGATGGTGGAACCCTGTGGCCTGGCAACATGAGTGAGGCTTGATGGTGGAAGCCTGTGGCTTGGCAAGATGACTTAGGTTTGATTGTGGAACAGTCTTTCCTGGGAACATGACTGAGGCTTGATGGTGGAACCGTGGCCTAGCAACAGGACAGAGGTTTGATTGTGGAACCCTCTGGCCTGGGAATATGACTGAGGTTTAATTGTGGAACCGTGTGGCCTGGGAACATGACTGGGAGTTTATTTCTGAAACCTGTGTCCAGGGAACATGACTGAGGTTTTATTCTGGAACCATGTGGCCTGGGAATATGACTGACGTTTGATTCTGGAAACCATTGGCCTGGGAAGATGACTGATGTTAGAGTGTGGAATCCTGTGGCCTGGGAACATGACATCGGTGGATTCTGGAACCCTGTGGCCTGGGAACATGCCTGAGGTTTGATGGTGGAAACCTGTCGCCTGGCAACAGGACTGAGGTTTGATTCTGGAAGACTGTGGCTAGGGAACATGATATCGGGTTGATTCTGGCAACCTGTGTCCTGGGAACAAGACTGAGGTTTGATTCTGGAACCCTGTGCCTTGGGAACATGACTGAGGTTTGTTTCTGGAAGCCTGTTCCCTGGGAACATGACTGAGGCTTGATTGTGGAACCATGGTCTGGCAACAGAACTGAGGTTTGATTGTGGAACCCTCTGGCCTGGGAATATGACTGAGCTTTTATTGTGGAACCCTGTGGCCTGGGAACATGACTGGGATTTTATTTCTGAAACCTGTGTCCAGGGAACATGACTGAGGTTTTATTCTGGAACCCTGTGTCCTGGGAACACAACTGAGGTTTGATTCTGGAACCATGTGGCCTGGGAATATGACTGAGTTTTGATTCTGGAAACCATTGGCCTGGGAAGATGACTGATGTTAGAGTGTGGAATCCTGTGGCCTGGGAACATGACATCGGTTTGGATTCCGGTACCCTGTTGCCTGGGAACATGTAATCGGTTTGATTCTGGAAACCTGTGGCCGGGGAATATGACTGAGGTTTGATGGTGGTACCCTATGGCCTGGCAACATGACTGAAGTTTGATTCTGGATCCCTGTGTCCTGGGAACATGGCTGAGGCGTGATTCTGGAACACTGTGGCCTGGGAACATGACATCTATTTAGATTGTGGAATACTGTGCCCCGGGAACCTGACTGAGCCTTGGTTCTGGAACCCTGTGGACTGGGAACATGACTGAGGTTTTATTCTGGAACCCTGTAGCCTGGGAACATAACTGAGGATTGATTCTGGAACCCCGTGGCCTGGGAACATGACATCAGTGGATTCTGGAACCCTGAGGCCTGGGAACATGACATCTGTTTAGATTGTGGAATACTGTGCCCCGGGAACCTGACTGATCCTCTGTTCTGGAACCCTGTGGCCTGGGAACATGACTGAGGTTTTATTCTGGAACCCTGTAGCCTGGGAACATAACTGAGGATTGATTCTGGAATCTTGTGGCCTGGGAAAATGACAACGGTGGATTCTGGAACCCTGTGGACTGGGAACATGAGAATGGTTTGATTCTGGAACCCTGTGGCCTGGGAACATGCCTGAGGTTTGATGGTGGAAACCTGTGGCCTGGCAAGATGACTGAGGTTTGATTCTGGAAGACTGTGGCTAGGGAATATGATATCGGGTTGATTCTGGAAACCTGTGTCCTGGGAACAAGACTGAGGTTTGATTCTGGAACCCTGTGCCTTGGGAACATGACTGAGGTTTGTTTCTGGAAACCTGTTCCCTGGGAACATGACTGAGGTTTGATTCTGGACACCTGTGTCCTGGGAACATGACTGAGGTTTGATTGCTGAAACCTGTGGCCTGCGAACATGACTCAGGTTTGATTCTGGAACCATGTGTCCTGGGAATATGACTGAGGTTTGATTCTGGAAACCTTTGGCCTGGGAAAATGACTGAGGTTTCATTGTGGAAACATGTGGCTTGGGATCATGACTGAGGTTTGATGGTGGAACACTATGGCCTGGCAAAATGACTGAGGCTTGATTCTGGAACCCTGTGGCCTGGCAACTTGACTGAGGTGTGATGGCAGAAACCTGTGGCCTGGCAACATGACTGAGTTTGATTGTGGCACCCTGTGCACGGGGAACATGACTGAGGCCTGATACTGGAACCCCGTGGCGTGGGAACTTGACATTGGTTTGATTCTGGAGCCCTGTTTACTGGGAACATGACTGAGGTTTGATGGTTGAAACCTGTGGCCTGGCAAAATGAGTGAGGCTTGATGGTGGAACCCTGTGGCTTGGAAAGATGACTTAGGTTTGATTGTGGAACAGTCTTTCCTGGGAACATGACTGAGGTTTGATGGTGGAACCGTGGCCTAGCAACAGGACAGAGGTTTGATTGTGGAACCCTCTGGCCTGGGAATATGACTGAGGTTTAATTGTGGAACCCTGTGGCCTGGGAACATGACTGGGAGTTTATTTCTGAAACCTGTGTCCAGGGAACATGACTGAGGTTTTATTCTGGAACCATGTGGCCTGGGTATATGACTGACGTTTGATTCTGGAAACCATTGGCCTGGGAAGATGACTGATGTTAGAGTGCGGAATCCTGTGGCCTGGGAACATGACATCGGTGGATTCTGGAACCCTGTGGCCTGGGAACATGCCTGAGGTTTGATGGTGGAAACCTGTGGCCTGGCAACAGGACTGAGGTTTGATTCTGGAAGACTGTGGCTAGGGAACATGATATCGGGTTGATTCTGGCAACCTGTGTCCTGGGAACAAGACTGAGGTTTGATTCTGGAACCCTGTGCCTTGGGAACATGACTGAGGTTTGTTTCTGGAAGCCTGTTCCCTGGGAACATGACTGAGGCTTGATGGTGGAACCGTGGTCTGGCAACAGAACTGAGGTTTGATTGTGGAACCCTCTGGCCTGGGAATATGACTGAGCTTTTATTGTGGAACCCTGTGGCCTGGGAACATGACTGGGATTTTATTTCTGAAACCTGTGTCCAGGGAACATGACTGAGGTTTTATTCTGGAACCCTGTGTCCTGGGAACACAACTGAGGTTTGATTCTGGAACCATGTGGCCTGGGAATATGACTGAGGTTTGATTCTGGAAACCATTGGCCTGGGAAGATGACTGATGTTAGAGTGTGGAATCCTGTGGCCTGGGAACATGACATCGGTTTGGATTCCGGTACCCTGTTGCCTGGGAACATGTAATCGGTTTGATTCTGGAAACCTGTGGCCGGGGAATATGACTGAGGTTTGATGGTGGTACCCTATGGCCTGGCAACATGACTGAAGTTTGATTCTGGATCCCTGTGTCCTGGGAACATGGCTGAGGCGTGATTCTGGAACACTGTGGCCTGGGAACATGACATCTATTTAGATTGTGGAATACTGTGCCCCGGGAACCTGACTGAGCCTTGGTTCTGGAACCCTGTGGACTGGGAACATGACTGAGGTTTTATTCTGGAACCCTGTAGCCTGGGAACATAACTGAGGATTGATTCTGTAACCCCGTGGCCTGGGAACATGACATCGGTGGATTCTGGAACCCTGAGGCCTGGGAACATGACATCTGTTTAGATTGTGGAATACTGTGCCCCGGGAACCTGACTGATCCTCTGTTCTGGAACCCTGTGGCCTGGGAACATGACTGAGGTTTTATTCTGGAACCCTGTAGCCTGGGAACATAACTGAGGATTGATTCTGGAATCTTGTGGCCTGGGAAAATGACAACGGTGGATTCTGGAACCCTGTGGCCTGGGAACATGAGAACGGTTTGATTCTGGAACCCTGTGGCCTGGGAACATGCCTGAGGTTTGATGGTGGAAATCTGTGGCCTGGCAAGATGACTGAGGTTTGATTCTGGAGGACTGTGGCTAGGGAATATGATATCGGGTTGATTCTGGAAACCTGTGTCCTGGGAACAAGACTGAGGTTTGATTCTGGAACCCTGTGCCTTGGGAACATGACTGAGGTTTGTTTCTGGAAGCCTGTTCCCTGGGAACATGACTGAGGTTTGATTCTGGACACCTGTGTCCTGGGAACATGACTGAGGTTTGATTGCTGAAACCTGTGGCCTGCGAACATGACTCAGGTTTGATTCTGGAACCATGTGTCCTGGGAATATGACTGAGGTTTGATTCTGGAAACCTTTGGCCTGGGAAAATGACTGAGGTTTCATTGTGGAAACATGTGGCTTGGGATCATGACTGAGGTTTGATGGTGGAACACTATGGCCTGGCAAAATGACTGAGGCTTGAATCTGGAACCCTGTGGCCTGGCAACTTGACTGAGGTGTGATGGCAGAAACCTGTGGACTGGCAACATGACTGAGTTTGATTGTGGCACCCTGTGCACGGGGAACATGACTGAGGCCTGATACTGGAACCCCGTGGCGTGGGAACTTGACATTGGTTTGATTCTGGAGCCCTGTTTACTGGGAACATGACTGAGGTTTGATGGTTGACACCTGTGGCCTGGCAACATGATTGAGGTTTGATAGTGGAACCCTCAGGCTTGGGAACATGAGTGAGGCTTGATGGTGGAACCCTGTGGCCTGGCAACATGAGTGAGGCTTGATGGTGGAACCCTGTGGCTTGGCAAGATGACTTAGGTTTGATTGTGGAACAGTCTTTCCTGGGAACATGACTGAGGCTTGATGGTGGAACCGTGGCCTAGCAACAGGACAGAGGTTTGATTGTGGAACCCTCTGGCCTGGGAATATGACTGAGGTTTAATTGTGGAACCCTGTGGCCTGGGAACATGACTGGGAGTTTATTTCTGAAACCTGTGTCCAGGGAACATGACTGAGGTTTTATTTTGGAACCATGTGGCCTGGGAATATGACTGACGTTTGCTTCTGGAAACCATTGGCCTGGGAAGATGACTGATGTTAGAGTGTGGAATCCTGTGTCCTGGGAACATGACATCGGTGGATTCTGGAACCCTGTGGCCTGGGAACATGCCTGAGGTTTGATGGTGGAAACCTGTGGCCTGGCAAGAGAACTGAGGTTTGATTCTGGAAGACTGTGGCTAGGGAACATGATATCGGGTTGATTCTGGCAACCTGTGTCCTGGGAACAAGACTGAGGTTTGATTCTGGAACCCTGTGCCTTGGGAACATGACTGAGGTTTGTTTCTGGAAGCCTGTTCCCTGGGAACATGACTGAGGCTGGATGGTGGAACCGTGGTCTGGCAACAGAACTGAGGTTTGATTGTGGAACCCTCTGGCCTGGGAATATGACTGAGCTTTTATTGTGGAACCCTGTGGCCTGGGAACATGACTGGGATTTTATTTCTGAAACCTGTGTCCAGGGAACATGACTGAGGTTTTATTCTGGAACCCTGTGTCCTGGGAACACAACTGAGGTTTGATTCTGGAACCATGTGGCCTGGGAATATGACTGAGGTTTGATTCTGGAAACCATTGGCCTGGGAAGATGACTGATGTTAGAGTGTGGAATCCTGTGGCCTGGGAACATGACATCGGTTTGGATTCCGGTACCCTGTTGCCTGGGAACATGAAATCGGTTTGATTCTGGAAACCTGTGTCCTGGGAAGATGACTGAGGTTTGATGGTGGTACGCTACGGCCTGGCAACATGACTGAATTTGATTCTGGATCCCTGTGTCCTGGGAACATGACTGAGGCGTGATTCTGGAACACTGTGGCCTGGGAACATGACATCTATTTAGATTGTGGAATACTGTGCCCCAGGAACCTGACTGAGCCCTGGTTCTGGAACCCTGTGGACTGGGAACATGACTGAGGTTTTATTCTGGAACCCTGTAGCCTGGGAACATAACTGAGGATTGATTCTGGAACCCTGTGGCCTGGGAACATGACATCGGTGGATTCTGGAACCCTGAGGCCTGGGAACATGACATCTGTTTAGATTGTGGAATACTGTGCCCCGTGAACCTGACTGAGCCTTGGTTCTGGAACCCTGTGGACTGGGAACATGACTGAGGTTTTATTCTGGAACCCTGTAGCCTGGGAACATAACTGAGGATTGATTCTGGAACCCTGTGGCCTGGGAACATGACATCGGTGGATTCTGGAACCCTGAGGCCTGGGAACATGACATCTGTTTAGATAGTGGAATACTGTGCCCCGGGAACCTGACTGAGCCTTGGTTCTGGAACCCTGTGGCCTGGGAACATGACTGAGGTTTTATTCTGGAACCCTGTAGCCTGGGAACATAACTGAGGATTGATTCTGGAATCTTGTGGCCTGGGAAAATGACAACGGTGGATTCTGGAACCCTGTGGCCTGGGAACATGAGAACGGTTTGATTCTGGAACCCTGTGGCCTGGGAACATGCCTGAGGTTTGATGTTGGAAACCTGTGGCCTGGCAACATGACTGATGTTTGATTCTGGAAGACTGTGGCTAGGGAATATGATATCGGGTTGATTCTGGAAACCTGTGTCCTGGGAACAAGACTGAGGTTTGATTCTGGAACCCTGTGCCTTGGGAACATGACTGAGGTTTGTTTCTGGAAAACTGTTCCCTGGGAACATGACTGAGGTTTGATTCTGGACACCTGTGTCCTGGGAACATGACTGAGGTTTGATTGCTGAAACCTGTGGCCTGCAAACATGACTCAGGTTTGATTCTGGAACCGTGTGTCCTGGGAATATGACTGAGGTTTGATTTTGGAAACCTTTGGCCTGGGAAAATGACTGAGATTTCATTGTGGAAACATGTGGCTTGGGATCATGACTGAGGTTTGATGGTGGAAAACTATGGCCTGGCAAAATGACTGAGGCTTGATTCTGGAACCCTGTGGCCTGGCAACTTGACTGAGGTGTGATGGCAGAAACCTGTGGACTGGCAACATGACTGAGTTTGATTGTGGCACCCTGTGCACGGGGAACATGACTGAGGCCTGATACTGGAACCCCGTGGCGTGGGAACTTGACATTGGTTTGATTCTGGAGCCCTGTTTACTGGGAACATGACTGAGGTTTGATGGTTGACACCTGTGGCCTGGCAACATGATTGAGGTTTGATAGTGGAACCCTCAGGCTTGGGAACATGAGTGAGGCTTGATGGTGGAACCCTGTGGCCTGGCAACATGAGTGAGGCTTGATGGTGGAAGCCTGTGGCTTGGCAAGATGACTTAGGTTTGATTGTGGAACAGTCTTTCCTGGGAACATGACTGAGGCTTGATGGTGGAACCGTGGCCTAGCAACAGGACAGAGGTTGGATTGTGGAACCCTCTGGCCTGGGAACATGACTGAGGTTTAATTGTGGAACCCTGTGGCCTGGGAACATGACTGGGAGTTTATTTCTGAAACCTGTGTCCAGGGAACATGACTGAGGTTTTATTCTGGAACCATGTGGCCTGGGAATATGACTGAGGTTTGATTCTGGAAACCATTGGCCTGGGAAGATGACTGATGTTAGAGTGTGGAATCCTGTGGCCTGGGAACATGACATCGGTGGATTCTGGAACCCTGTGGCCTGGGAACATGCCTGAGGTTTGATGGTGGAAACCTGTGGCCTGGCAACAGGACTGAGGTTTGATTCTGGAAGACTGTGGCTAGGGAACATGATATCGGGTTGATTCTGGCAACCTGTGTCCTGGGAACAAGACTGAGGTTTGATTCTGGAACCCTGTGCCTTGGGAACATGACTGAGGTTTGTTTCTGGAAGCCTGTTCCCTGGGAACATGACTGAGGCTTGATGGTGGAACCGTGGTCTGGCAACAGAACTGAGGTTTGATTGTGGAACCCTCTGGCCTGGGAATATGACTGAGCTTTTATTGTGGAACCCTGTGGCCTGGGAACATGACTGGGATTTTATTTCTGAAACCTGTGTCCAGGGAACATGACTGAGGTTTTATTCTGGAACCCTGTGTCCTGGGAACACAACTGAGGTTTGATTCTGGAACCATGTGGCCTGGGAATATGACTGAGGTTTGATTCTGGAAACCATTGGCCTGGGAAGATGACTGATGTTAGAGTGTGGAATCCTGTGGCCTGGGAACATGACATCGGTTTGGATTCCGGTACCCTGTTGCCTGGGAACATGTAATCGGTTTGATTCTGGAAACCTGTGGCCGGGGAATATGACTGAGGTTTGATGGTGGTACCCTATGGCCTGGCAACATGACTGAAGTTTGATTCTGGATCCCTGTGTCCTGGGAACATGGCTGAGGCGTGATTCTGGAACACTGTGGCCTGGGAACATGACATCTATTTAGATTGTGGAATACTGTGCCCCGGGAACCTGACTGAGCCTTGGTTCTGGAACCCTGTGGACTGGGAACATGACTGAAGTTTTATTCTGGAACCCTGTAGCCTGGGAACATAACTGAGGATTGATTCTGGAACCCTGTGGCCTGGGAACATGACATCGGGGAATTCTGGAACCCTGAGGCCTGGGAACATGACATCTGTTTAGATTGTGGAATACTGTGCCCCGGGAACCTGACTGAGCCTCGGTTCTGGAACCCTGTAGCCTGGGAACATAACTGAGGTTTTATTCTGGATCCCTGTAGCCTGGGAACATAACTGAGGATTGATTCTGGAATCTTGTGGCCTGGGAAAATGACAATGGTGGATTCTGGAACCCTGTGGCCTGGGAACATGAGAACGGTTTGATTCTGGAACCCTGAGGCCTGGGAACATGCCTGAGGTTTGATGGTGGAAACCTGTGGCCTGGCAACATGACTGAGGTTTGATTCTGGAAGACTGTGGCTAAGGAACATGATATTGGGTTGATTCTGGAAACCTGTGTCCTCGGAACAAGACTGAGGTTTGATTCTGGAACCCTGTGCCTTGGGAACATGACTGAGGTTTGTTTCTGGAAACCTGTTCCCTGGGAACATGACTGAGGTTTGATTCTGGACACCTGTGTCCTGGGAACATGACTGAGGTTTGATTGCTGAAACCTGTGGCCTGCGAACATGACTCAGGTTTGATTCTGGAACCATGTGTCCTGGGAATATGACTGAGGTTTGACTTTGGAAACCTTTGGCCTGGGAAAATGACTGAGATTTCATTGTGGAAACATGTGGCTTGGGATCATGACTGAGGTTTGATGGTGGAACACTATGGCCTGGCAAAATGACTGAGGCTTGATTCTGGAACCCTGTGGCCTGGCAACTTGACTGAGGTGTGATGGCAGAAACCTGTGGACTGGCAACATGACTGAGTTTGATTGTGGCACCCTGTGCACGGGGAACATGACTGAGGCCTGATACTGGAACCCCGTGGCGTGGGAACTTGACATTGGTTTGATTCTGGAGCCCTGTTTACTGGGAACATGACTGAGGTTTGATGGTTGACACCTGTGGCCTGGCAACATGATTGAGGTTTGATAGTGGAACCCTCAGGCTTGGGAACATGAGTGAGGCTTGATGGTGGAACCCTGTGGCCTGGCAACATGAGTGAGGCTTGATGGTGGAACCCTGTGGCTTGGCAAGATGACTTAGGTTTGATTGTGGAACAGTCTTTCCTGGGAACATGACTGAGGCTTGATGGTGGAACCGTGGCCTAGCAACAGGACAGAGGTTTGATTGTGGAACCCTCTGGCCTGGGAACATGACTGAGGTTTAATTGTGGAACCCTGTGGCCTGGGAACATGACTGGGAGTTTATTTCTGAAACCTGTGTCCAGGGAACATGACTGAGGTTTTATTCTGGAACCATGTGGCCTGGGAATATGACTGAGATTTGATTCTGGAAACCATTGGCCTGGGAAGATGACTGATGTTAGAGTGTGGAATCCTGTGGCCTGGGAACATGACATCGGTGGATTCTGGAACCCTGTGGCCTGGGAACATGCCTGAGGTTTGATGGTGGAAACCTGTGGCCTGGCAACAGGACTGAGGTTTGATTCTGGAAGACTGTGGCTAGGGAACATGATATCGGGTTGATTCTGGCAACCTGTGTCCTGGGAACAAGACTGAGGTTTGATTCTGGAACCCTGTGCCTTGGGAACATGACTGAGGTTTGTTTCTGGAAGCCTGTTCCCTGGGAACATGACTGAGGCTTGATGGTGGAACCGGGGTCTGGCAACAGAACTGAGGTTTGATTGTGGAACCCTCTGTCCTGGGAATATGACTGAGCTTTTATTGTGGAACCCTGTGGCCTGGGAACATGACTGGGATTTTATTTCTGAAACCTGTGTCCAGGGAACATGACTGAGGTTTTATTCTGGAACCCTGTGTCCTGGGAACACAACTGAGGTTTGATTCTGGAACCATGTGGCCTGGGAATATGACTGAGGTTTGATTCTGGAAACCATTGGCCTGGGAAGATGACTGATGTTAGAGTGTGGAATCCTGTGGCCTGGGAACATGACATCGGTTTGGATTCCGGTACACTGTTGCCTGGGAACATGTAATCGGTTTGATTCTGGAAACCTGTGGCCTGGGAATATGACTGAGGTTTGATGGTGGTACCCTATGGCCTGGCAACATGACTGAAGTTTGATTCTGGATCCCTGTGTCCTGGGAACATGGCTGAGGCGTGATTCTGGAACACTGTGGCCTGGGAACATGACATCTATTTAGATTGTGGAATACTGTGCCCCGGGAACCTGACTGAGCCTTGGTTCTGGAACCCTGTGGACAGGGAACATGACTGAGGTTTTATTCTGTATCCCCGTAGCCTGGGAACATAACTGAGGATTGATTCTGGAACCCTGTGGCCTGGGAACATGACATCGGGGATTTCTGGAACCCTGAGGCCTGGGAACATGACATCTGTTTAGATTGTGGAATACTGTGCCCCGGGAACCGGACTGAGCCTCGGTTCTGGAACCCTGTGGACTGGGAACATGACTGAGGTTTTATTCTGGATCCCCGTAGCCTGGGAACATAACTGAGGATTGATTCTGGAATGTAGTGGCCTGGGAAAATGACAACGGTGGATTCTGGAACCCTGTGGCCTGGGAACATGAGAACGGTTTGATTCTGGAACCCTGTGGCCTGGGAACATGCCTGAGGTTTGATGGTGGAAACCTGTGGCCTGGCAACAGGACTGAGGTTTGATTCTGGAAGACTGTGGCTAGGGAACATGATATCGGGTTGATTCTGGCAACCTGTGTCCTGGGAACAAGACTGAGGTTTGATTCTGGAACCCTGTGCCTTGGGAACATGACTGAGGTTTGTTTCTGGAAGCCTGTTCCCTGGGAACATGACTGAGGCTTGATGGTGGAACCGTGGTCTGGCAACAGAACTGAGGTTTGATTGTGGAACCCTCTGGCCTGGGAATATGACTGAGGTTTAATTGTGGAACCCTGTGGCCTTGGAACATGACTGGGATTTTATTTCTGAAACCTGTGTCCAGGGAACATGACTGAGGTTTTATTCTGGAACCCTGTGTCCTGGGAACACAACTGAGGTTTGATTCTGGAACCATGTGGCCTGGGAATATGACTGAGGTTTGATTCTGGAAACCATTGGCCTGGGAAGATGACTGATGGTAGAGTGTGGAATCCTGTGGCCTGGGAACATGACATCGGTTTGGATTCCGGTACCCTGTTGCCTGGGAACATGAAATCGGTTTAATTCTGGAAACATGTGGCCGGGGAATATGACTGAGGTTTGATGGTGGTACCCTATGACTTGGAAACATGACTGAAGTTTGATTCTGGATCCCTTTGGCCTGGGAACGTGACTGAGGCGTGATTCTGGAAAACTGTGGCCTGGGAACATGACATCTATTTAGATTGTGGAATACTGTGCCCCGGGAACCTGACTGAGCCTTGGTTCTGGAACCCTGTGGACTGGGAACATGACTGAGGTTTTATTCTGGAACCCTGTAGCCTGGGAACATAACTGAGGATTGATTCTGGAACCCTGTGGCCTGGGAACATGACATCGGTGGATTCTGGAACCCTGAGGCCTGGGAACATGACATCTGTTTAGATTGTGGAATACTGTGCACCGGGAACCTGACTGAGCCTCGGTTCTGGAACCCTGTGGACTGGGAACATGACTGAGGTTTTATTCTGGAACCCTGTAGCCTGGGAACATAACTGAGGATTGATTCTGGAATCTTGTGGCCTGGGAAAAGGACAACGGTGGATTCTGGAACCCTTTGGCCTAGGAACATGAGAACGGTTTGATTCTGGAACCCTGTGGCCTGGGAACATGCCTGAGGTTTGATGGTGGAAACCTGTGGCCTGGCAACATGACTGAGGTTTGATTCTGGAAGACTGTGGCTAGGGAACATGATATCGGGTTGATTCTGGAAACCTGTGTGCTGGGAACAAGACTGAGGTTTGATTCTGGAACCCTGTGCCTTGGGAACATGACTGAGGTTTGTTTCTGGAAACCTGTTCCCTGGGAACATGACTGAGGTTTGATTCTGGACACCTGTGTCCTGGGAACATGACTGAGGTTTGATTGCTGAAACCTGTGGCCTGCGAACATGACTCAGGTTTGATTCTGGAACCATGTGTCCTGGGAATATGACTGAGGTTTGATTCTGGAAACCTTTGGCCTAGGAAAATGACTGAGGTTTCATTGTGGAAACATGTGGCTTGGTATCATGACTGAGGTTTGATGGTGGAACACTATGGCCTGGCAAAATGACTGAGGCTTGATTCTGGAACCCTGTGGCCTGGCAACTTGACTGAGGTGTGATGGCAGAAACCTGTGGACTGGCAACATGACTGAGTTTGATTGTGGCACCCTGTGCACGGGGAACATGACTGAGGCCTGATACTGGAACCCCGTGGCGTGGGAACTTGACATTGGTTTGATTCTGAAGCCCTGTTTACTGGGAACATGACTGAGGTTTGATGGTTGACACCTGTGGCCTGGCAACATGATTGAGGTTTGATAGTGGAACCCTCAGGCTTGGGAACATGAGTGAGGCTTGATGGTGGAACCCTGTGGCCTGGCAACATGAGTGAGGCTTGATGGTGGAACCCTGTGGCTTGGCAAGATGACTTAGGTTTGATTGTGGAACAGTCTTTCCTGGGAACATGACTGAGGCTTGATGGTGGAACCGTGGCCTGGCAACAGGACAGAGGTTTGATTGTGGAACCCTCTGGCCTGGGAATATGACTGAGGTTTAATTGTGGAACCCTGTGGCCTGGGAACATGACTGGGAGTTTATTTCTGAAACCTGTGTCCAGGGAACATGACTGAGGTTTTATTCTGGAACCATGTGGCCTGGGAACATGACTGAGGTTTGATTCTGGAAACCATTGGCCTGGGAAGATGACTGATGTTAGAGTGTGGAATCCTGTGGCCTGGGAACATGACATCGGTGGATTCTGGAACCCTGTGGCCTGGGAACATGCCTGAGGTTTGATGGTGGAAACCTGTGGCCTGGCATCAGGACTGAGGTTTGATTCTGGAAGACTGTGGCTAGGGAACATGATATCGGGTTGATTCTGGCAACCTGTGTCCTGGGAACAAGACTGAGGTTTGATTCTGGAACCCTGTGCCTTGGGAACATGACTGAGGTTTGTTTTCGGAAGCCTGTTCCCTGGGAACATGACTGAGGCTTGATGGTGGAACCGTGGTCTGGCAACAGAACTGAGGTTTGATTGTGGAACCCTGTGTCCTGGGAACACAACTGAGGTTTGATTCTGGAACCGTGTGGCCTGGGAATTTGACTGAGGTTTGATTCTGGAAACCATTGGCCTGGGAAGATGACTGATGTTAGAGTGTGGAATCCTGTGGCCTGGGAACATGACATCGGTTTGGATTCAGGTACCCTGTTGCCTGGGAACATAAAATCGGTTTGATTCTGGAAACCTGAGGCCTGGGAATATGACTGAGGTTTGATGGTGGTACCCTATGGCCTGGCAACATGACTGAAGTTTGATTCTGTATCCCTGTGGCCTGGGAACGTGACTGAGGCGTTATTCTGGAAAACTGTGGCCTGGGAACCTGACATCTATTTAGATTGTGGAATACTGTGCCCCGGGAACCTGACTGAGCCTTGGTTCTGGAACCCTGTGGACTGGCAACTTGACTGAGGTGTGATGGCAGAAACCTGTGGACTGGCAACATGACTGAGTTTGATTGTGGCACCCTGTGCACGGGGAACATGACTGAGGCCTGATACTGGAACCCCGTGGCGTGGGAACTTGACATTGGTTTGATTCTGGAGCCCTGTTTACTGGGAACATGACTGAGGTTTGATGGTTGACACCTGTGGCCTGGCAACATGATTGAGGTTTGATAGTGGAACCCTCAGGCTTGGCAACATGAGTGAGGCTTGATGGTGGAACCCTGTGGCCTGGCAACATGAGTGAGGCTTGATGGTGGAACCCTGTGGCTTGGCAAGATGACTTAGGTTTGATTGTGGAACAGTCTTTCCTGGGAACATGACTGAGGCTTGATGGTGGAACCGTGGCCTGGCAACAGGACAGAGGTTTGATTGTGGAACCCTCTGGCCTGGGAATATGACTGAGGTTTAATTGTGGAACCCTGTGGCCTGGGAACATGACTGGGAGTTTATTTCTGAAACCTGTGTCCAGGGAACATGACTGAGGTTTTATTCTGGAACCATGTGGCCTGGGAATATGACTGAGGTTTGATTCTGGAAACCATTGGCCTGGGAAGATGACTGATGTTAGAGTGTGGAATCCTGTGGCCTGGGAACATGACATCGGTGGATTCTGGAACCCTGTGGCCTGGGAACATGCCTGAGGTTTGATGGTGGAAACCTGTGGCCTGGCAACAGGACTGAGGTTTGATTCTGGAAGACTGTGGCTAGGGAACATGATATCGGGTTGATTCTGGCAACCTGTGTCCTGGGAACAAGACTGAGGTTTGATTCTGGAACCCTGTGCCTTGGGAACATGACTGAGGTTTGTTTTCGGAAGCCTGTTCCCTGGGAACATGACTGAGGCTTGATGGTGGAACCGTGGTCTGGCAACAGAACTGAGGTTTGATTGTGGAACCCTGTGTCCTGGGAACACAACTGAGGTTTGATTCTGGAACCGTGTGGCCTGGGAATTTGACTGAGTTTTGATTCTGGAAACCATTGGCCTGGGAAGATGACTGATGTTAGAGTGTGGAATCCTGTGGCCTGGGAACATGACATCGGTTTGGATTCCGGTACCCTGTTGCCTGGGAACATGAAATCGGTTTGATTCTGGAAACCTGATGCCTGGGAATATGACTGAGGTTTGATGGTGGTACCCTATGGCCTGGCAACATGACTGAAGTTTGATTCTGTATCCCTGTGGCCTGGGAACGTGACTGAGGCGTGATTCTGGAAAACTGTGGCCTGGGAACCTGACATCTATTTAGATTGTGGAATACTGTGCCCCGGGAACCTGACTGAGCCTTGGTTCTGGAACCCTGTGGACTGGGAACATGACTGAGGTTTTATTCTGGAACCCTGTAGCCTGGGAACATAACTGAGGATTGATTCTGGAACCCTGTGGCCTGGGAACATGACATCGGTGGATTCTGGAACCCTGAGGCCTGGGAACATGACATCTGTTTAGATAGTGGAATGCTGTGCCCCGGGAACCTGACTGAGCTTTGGTTCTGGAACCCTGTGGCCTGGGAACATGACTGAGGTTTTATTCTGGAACCCTGTAGCCTGGGAACATAACTGAAGATTGATTCTGGAATCTTGTGGCCTGGGAAAATGACAACGGTGGATTCTGGAACCCTGTGGCCTGGGAACATGAGAACGGTTTGATTCTGGAACCCTGTGGCCTGGGAACATGCCTGAGGTTTGATGGTGGAAACCTGTGGCCTGGCAACATGAGTGAGGCTTGATGGTGGAACCCTGTGGCTTGGCAAGATGACTTAGGTTTGATTGTGGAACAGTCTTTCCTGGGAACATGACTGAGGCTTGATGGTGGAACCGTGGCCTGGCAACAGGACAGAGGTTTGATTGGGGAACCCTCTGGCCTGGGAATATGACTGAGGTTTAATTGTGGAAACCTGTGGCCTGGGAACATGACTGGGAGTTTATTTCTGAAACCTGTGTCCAGGGAACATGACTGAGGTTTTATTCTGGAACCATGTGGCCTGGGAATATGACTGAGGTTTGATTCTGGAAACCATTGGCCTGGGAAGATGACTGATGTTAGAGTGTGGAATCCTGTGGCCTGGGAACATGACATCGGTTTGGATTCCGGTACCCTGTTGCCTGGGAACATGTAATCGGTTTGATTCTGGAAACCTGTGGCCGGGGAATATGACTGAGGTTTGATGGTGGTACCCTATGGCCTGGCAACATGACTGAAGTTTGATTCTGGATCTCTGTGTCCTGGGAACATGGCTGAGGCGTGATTCTGGAACACTGTGGCCTGGGAACATGACATCTATTTAGATTGTGGAATACTGTGCCCCGGGAACCTGACTGAGCCTTGGTTCTGGAACCCTGTGGACTGGGAACATGACTGAGGTTTTATTCTGGAACCCTGTAGCCTGGGAACATAACTGAGGATTGATTCTGGAACCCTGTGGCCTGGGAACATGACATCGGTGGATTCTGGAACCCTGAGGCCTGGGAACATGACATCTGTTTAGATTGTGTAATACTGTGCCCCGGGAATCTGACTGAGCCTCGGTTCTGGAACCCTGTGGACTGGGAACATGACTGAGGTTTTATTCTGGATCCCTGTAGCCTGGGAACATAACTGAGGATTGATTCTGGAATCTTGTGGCCTGGAAAAATGACAACGGTGGATTCTGGAACCCTGTGGCCTGGGAACATGAGAACGGTTTGATTCTGGAACCCTGTGGCCTGGGAACATGCCTGAGGTTTGATGGTGGAAACCTGTGGCCTGGCAACATGACTGAGGTTTGATTCTGGAAGACTGTGGCTAGGGAACATGATATCGGGTTGATTCTGGAAACCTGTGTCCTGGGAACAAGACTGAGGTTTGATTCTGGAACCCTGTGCCTTGGGAACATGACTGAGGTTTGTTTCTGGAAACCTGTTCCCTGGGAACATGACTGAGGTTTGATTCTGGACACCTGTGTCCTGGGAACATGACTGAGGTTTGATTGCTGAAACCTGTGGCCTGCGAACATGACTCAGGTTTGATTCTGGAACCATGTGTCCTGGGAATATGACTGAGGTTTGATTCTGGAAACCTTTGGCCTGGGAAAATGACTGAGGTTTCATTTTGGAAACATGTGGCTTGGGATCATGACTGAGGTTTGATGGTGGAACACTCTGGCCGGGCAAAATGACTGAGGCTTGATTCTGGAACCCTGTGGCCTGGCAAATTGACTGAGGTGTGATGGCAGAAACCTGTGGCCTGGCAACATGACTGAGTTTGATTGTGGCACCCTGTGCACGGGGAACATGACTGAGGCCTGATACTGGAACCCCGTGGCGTGGGAACTTGACATTGGTTTGATTCTGGAGCCCTGTTTACTGGGAACATGACTGAGGTTTGATGGTTGAAACCTGTGGCCTGGCAAAATGAGTGAGGCTTGATGGTGGAACCCTGTGGCTTGGAAAGATGACTTAGGTTTGATTGTGGAACAGTCTTTCCTGGGAACATGACTGAGGTTTGATGGTGGAACCGTGGCCTAGCAACAGGACAGAGGTTTGATTGTGGAACCCTCTGGCCTGGGAATATGACTGAGGTTTAATTGTGGAACCCTGTGGCCTGGGAACATGACTGGGAGTTTATTTCTGAAACCTGTGTCCAGGGAACATGACTGAGGTTTTATTCTGGAACCATGTCGCCTGGGAATATGACTGACGTTTGATTCTGGAAACCATTGGCCTGGGAAGATGACTGATGTTAGAGTGTGGAATCCTGTGGCCTGGGAACATGACATCGGTGGATTCTGGAACACTGTGGCCTGGGAACATGCCTGAGGTTTGATGGTGGAAACCTGTGGCCTGGCAAGAGAACTGAGGTTTGATTCTGGAAGACTGTGGCTAGGGAACATGATATCGGGTTGATTCTGGCAACCTGTGTCCTGGGAACAAGACTGAGGTTTGATTCTGGAACCCTGTGCCTTGGGAACATGACTGAGGTTTGTTTCTGGAAGCCTGTTCCCTGGGAACATGACTGAGGCTTGATGGTGGAACCGTGGTCTGGCAACAGAACTGAGGTTTGATTGTGGAACCCTGTGTCCTGGGAACACAACTGAGGTTTGATTCTGGAACCGTGTGGCCTGGGAATTTGACTGAGGTTTGATTCTGGAAACCATTGGCCTGGGAAGATGACTGATGTTAGAGTGTGGAATCCTGTGGCCTGGGAACATGACATCGGTTTGGATTCCGGTACCCTGTTGCCTGGGAACATGAAATCGGTTTCATTCTGGAAACCTGAGGCCTGGGAATATGACTGAGGTTTGATGGTGGTACCCTATGGCCTGGCAACATGACTGAAGTTTGATTCTGTATCCCTGTGGCCTGGGAACGTGACTGAGGCGTGATTCTGGAAAACTGTGGCCTGGGAACCTGACATCTATTTAGATTGTGGAATACTGTGCCCCGGGAACCTGACTGAGCCTTGGTTCTGGAACCCTGTGGACTGGCAACTTGACTGAGGTTTTATTCTGGAACCCTGTAGCCTGGGAACATAACTGAGGATTGATTCTGGAACCCTGTGGCCTGGGAATTTGACTGAGGTTTGATTCTGGAACCCTGTAGCCTGTGAACATAACTGAGGATTGATTCTGGAACCCTGTGGCCTGGGAACATGACATCGGTGGATTCTGGAACCCTGAGGCCTGGGAACATGACATCTGTTTAGATAGTGGAATGCTGTGCCCCGGGAACCTGACTGAGCCTTGGTTCTGGAACCCTGTGGCCTGGGAACATGACTGAGGTTTTATTCTGGAACCCTGTAGCCTGGGAACATAACTGAAGATTGATTCTGGAATCTTGTGGCCTGGGAAAATGACAACGGTGGATTCTGGAACCCTGTGGCCTGGGAACATGAGAACGGTTTGATTCTGGAACCCTGTGGCCTGGGAACATGCCTGAGGTTTGATGGTGGAAACCTGTGGCCTGGCAACATGAGTGAGGCTTGATGGTGGAACCCTGTGGCTTGGCAAGATGACTTAGGTTTGATTGTGGAACAGTCGTTCCTGGGAACATGACTGAGGCTTGATGGTGGAACCGTGGCCTGGCAACAGGACAGAGGTTTGATTGTGGAACCCTCTGGCCTGGGAATATGACTGAGGTTTAATTGTGGAACCCTGTGGCCTGGGAACATGACTGGGAGTTTATTTCTGAAACCTGTGTCCAGGGAACATGACTGAGGTTTTATTCTGGAACCATGTGGCCTGGGAATATGACTGAGGTTTGATTCTGGAAACCATTGGCCTGGGAAGATGACTGATGTTAGAGTGTGGAATCCTGTGGCCTGGGAACATGACATCGGTGGATTCTGGAACCCTGTGGCCTGGGAACATGCCTGAGGTTTGATGGTGGAAACCTGTGGCCTGGCAACAGGACTGAGGTTTGATTCTGGAAGACTGTGGCTAGGGAACATGATATCGGGTTGATTCTGGCAACCTGTGTCCTGGGAACAAGACTGAGGTTTGATTCTGGAACCCTGTGCCTTGGGAACATGACTGAGGTTTGTTTTCGGAAGCCTGTTCCCTGGGAACATGACTGAGGCTTGATGGTGGAACCGTGGTCTGGCAACAGAACTGAGGTTTGATTGTGGAACCCTGTGTCCTGGGAACACAACTGAGGTTTGATTCTGGAACCGTGTGGCCTGGGAATTTGACTGAGGTTTGATTCTGGAAACCATTGGCCTGGGAAGATGACTGATGTTAGAGTGTGGAATCCTGTGGCCTGGGAACATGACATCGGTTTGGATTCCGGTACCCTGTTGCCTGGGAACATGAAATCGGTTTGATTCTGGAAACCTGAGGCCTGGGAATATGACTGAGGTTTGATGGTGGTACCCTATGGCCTGGCAACATGACTGAAGTTTGATTCTGTATCCCTGTGGCCGGGGAACGTGACTGAGGCGTGATTCTGGAAAACTGTGGCCTGGGAACCTGACATCTATTTAGATTGTGGAATACTGTGCCCCGGGAACCTGACTGAGCCTTGGTTCTGGAACCCTGTGGACTGGCAACTTGACTGAGGTTTTATTCTGGAACCCTGTAGCCTGGGAACATAACTGAGGATTGATTCTGGAACTCTGTGGCCTGGGAACATGACTGAGGTTTGTTTTCGGAAGCCTGTTCCCTGGGAACATGACTGAGGCTTGATGGTGGAACCGTGGTCTGGCAACAGAACTGAGGTTTGATTGTGGAACCCTCTGTCCTGGGAATATGACTGAGGTTTAATTGTGGAACCCTGTGGCCTGGGAACATGACTGGGATTTTATTTCTGAAACCTGTGTCCAGGGAACATGACTGAGGTTTTATTCTGGAACCCTGTGTCCTGGGAACACAACTGAGGTTTGATTCTGGAACCGTGTGGCCTGGGAATTTGACTGAGGTTTGATTCTGGAAACCATTGGCCTGGGAAGATGACTGATGTTAGAGTGTGGAATCCTGTGGCCTGGGAACATGACATCGGTTTGGATTCCGGTACCCTGTTGCCTGGGAACATGTAATCGGTTTGATTCTGGAAACCTGTGGCCGGGGAATATGACTGAGGTTTGATGGTGGTACCCTATGGCCTGGCAACATGACTGAAGTTTGATTCTGGATCTCTGTGTCCTGGGAACATGGCTGAGGCGTGATTCTGGAACACTGTGGCCTGGGAACATGACATCTATTTAGATTGTGGAATACTGTGCCCCGGGAACCTGACTGAGCCTTGGTTCTGGAACCCTGTGGACTGGGAACATGACTGAGGTTTTATTCTGGAACCCTGTAGCCTGGGAACATAACTGAGGATTGATTCTGGAACCCTGTGGCCTGGGAACATGACATCGGTGGATTCTGGAACCCTGAGGCCTGGGAACATGACATCTGTTTAGATTGTGTAATACTGTGCCCCGGGAATCTGACTGAGCCTCGGTTCTGGAACCCTGTGGACTGGGAACATGACTGAGGTTTTATTCTGGATCCCTGTAGCCTGGGAACATAACTGAGGATTGATTCTGGAATCTTGTGGCCTGGAAAAATGACAACGGTGGATTCTGGAACCCTGTGGCCTGGGAACATGAGAACGGTTTGATTCTGGAACCCTGTGGCCTGGGAACATGCCTGAGGTTTGATGGTGGAAACCTGTGGCCTGGCAACATGACTGAGGTTTGATTCTGGAAGACTGTGGCTAGGGAACATGATATCGGGTTGATTCTGGAAACCTGTGTCCTGGGAACAAGACTGAGGTTTGATTCTGGAACCCTGTGCCTTGGGAACATGACTGAGGTTTGTTTCTGGAAACCTGTTCCCTGGGAACATGACTGAGGTTTGATTCTGGACACCTGTGTCCTGGGAACATGACTGAGGTTTGATTGCTGAAACCTGTGGCCTGCGAACATGACTCAGGTTTGATTCTGGAACCATGTGTCCTGGGAATATGACTGAGGTTTGATTCTGGAAACCTTTGGCCTGGGAAAATGACTGAGGTTTCATTTTGGAAACATGTGGCTTGGGATCATGACTGAGGTTTGATGGTGGAACACTCTGGCCGGGCAAAATGACTGAGGCTTGATTCTGGAACCCTGTGGCCTGGCAAATTGACTGAGGTGTGATGGCAGAAACCTGTGGCCTGGCAACATGACTGAGTTTGATTGTGGCACCCTGTGCACGGGGAACATGACTGAGGCCTGATACTGGAACCCCGTGGCGTGGGAACTTGACATTGGTTTGATTCTGGAGCCCTGTTTACTGGGAACATGACTGAGGTTTGATGGTTGAAACCTGTGGCCTGGCAAAATGAGTGAGGCTTGATGGTGGAACCCTGTGGCTTGGAAAGATGACTTAGGTTTGATTGTGGAACAGTCTTTCCTGGGAACATGACTGAGGTTTGATGGTGGAACCGTGGCCTAGCAACAGGACAGAGGTTTGATTGTGGAACCCTCTGGCCTGGGAATATGACTGAGGTTTAATTGTGGAACCCTGTGGCCTGGGAACATGACTGGGAGTTTATTTCTGAAACCTGTGTCCAGGGAACATGACTGAGGTTTTATTCTGGAACCATGTCGCCTGGGAATATGACTGACGTTTGATTCTGGAAACCATTGGCCTGGGAAGATGACTGATGTTAGAGTGTGGAATCCTGTGGCCTGGGAACATGACATCGGTGGATTCTGGAACACTGTGGCCTGGGAACATGCCTGAGGTTTGATGGTGGAAACCTGTGGCCTGGCAAGAGAACTGAGGTTTGATTCTGGAAGACTGTGGCTAGGGAACATGATATCGGGTTGATTCTGGCAACCTGTGTCCTGGGAACAAGACTGAGGTTTGATTCTGGAACCCTGTGCCTTGGGAACATGACTGAGGTTTGTTTCTGGAAGCCTGTTCCCTGGGAACATGACTGAGGCTTGATGGTGGAACCGTGGTCTGGCAACAGAACTGAGGTTTGATTGTGGAACCCTGTGTCCTGGGAACACAACTGAGGTTTGATTCTGGAACCGTGTGGCCTGGGAATTTGACTGAGGTTTGATTCTGGAAACCATTGGCCTGGGAAGATGACTGATGTTAGAGTGTGGAATCCTGTGGCCTGGGAACATGACATCGGTTTGGATTCCAGTACCCTGTTGCCTGGGAACATGAAATCGGTTTCATTCTGGAAACCTGAGGCCTGGGAATATGACTGAGGTTTGATGGTGGTACCCTATGGCCTGGCAACATGACTGAAGTTTGATTCTGTATCCCTGTGGCCTGGGAACGTGACTGAGGCGTGATTCTGGAAAACTGTGGCCTGGGAACCTGACATCTATTTAGATTGTGGAATACTGTGCCCCGGGAACCTGACTGAGCCTTGGTTCTGGAACCCTGTGGACTGGCAACTTGACTGAGGTTTTATTCTGGAACCCTGTAGCCTGGGAACATAACTGAGGATTGATTCTGGAACCCTGTGGCCTGGGAATTTGACTGAGGTTTGATTCTGGAACCCTGTAGCCTGTGAACATAACTGAGGATTGATTCTGGAACCCTGTGGCCTGGGAACATGACATCGGTGGATTCTGGAACCCTGAGGCCTGGGAACATGACATCTGTTTAGATAGTGGAATGCTGTGCCCCGGGAACCTGACTGAGCCTTGGTTCTGGAACCCTGTGGCCTGGGAACATGACTGAGGTTTTATTCTGGAACCCTGTAGCCTGGGAACATAACTGAAGATTGATTCTGGAATCTTGTGGCCTGGGAAAATGACAACGGTGGATTCTGGAACCCTGTGGCCTGGGAACATGAGAACGGTTTGATTCTGGAACCCTGTGGCCTGGGAACATGCCTGAGGTTTGATGGTAGAAACCTGTGGCCTGGCAACATGAGTGAGGCTTGATGGTGGAACCCTGTGGCTTGGCAAGATGACTTAGGTTTGATTGTGGAACAGTCGTTCCTGGGAACATGACTGAGGCTTGATGGTGGAACCGTGGCCTGGCAACAGGACAGAGGTTTGATTGTGGAACCCTCTGGCCTGGGAATATGACTGAGGTTTAATTGTGGAACCCTGTGGCCTGGGAACATGACTGGGAGTTTATTTCTGAAACCTGTGTCCAGGGAACATGACTGAGGTTTTATTCTGGAACCATGTGGCCTGGGAATATGACTGAGGTTTGATTCTGGAAACCATTGGCCTGGGAAGATGACTGATGTTAGAGTGTGGAATCCTGTGGCCTGGGAACATGACATCGGTGGATTCTGGAACCCTGTGGCCTGGGAACATGCCTGAGGTTTGATGGTGGAAACCTGTGGCCTGGCAACAGGACTGAGGTTTGATTCTGGAAGACTGTGGCTAGGGAACATGATATCGGGTTGATTCTGGCAACCTGTGTCCTGGGAACAAGACTGAGGTTTGATTCTGGAACCCTGTGCCTTGGGAACATGACTGAGGTTTGTTTTCGGAAGCCTGTTCCCTGGGAACATGACTGAGGCTTGATGGTGGAACCGTGGTCTGGCAACAGAACTGAGGTTTGATTGTGGAACCCTGTGTCCTGGGAACACAACTGAGGTTTGATTCTGGAACCGTGTGGCCTGGGAATTTGACTGAGGTTTGATTCTGGAAACCATTGGCCTGGGAAGATGACTGATGTTAGAGTGTGGAATCCTGTGGCCTGGGAACATGACATCGGTTTGGATTCCGGTACCCTGTTGCCTGGGAACATGAAATCGGTTTGATTCTGGAAACCTGAGGCCTGGGAATATGACTGAGGTTTGATGGTGGTACCCTATGGCCTGGCAACATGACTGAAGTTTGATTCTGTATCCCTGTGGCCGGGGAACGTGACTGAGGCGTGATTCTGGAAAACTGTGGCCTGGGAACCTGACATCTATTTAGATTGTGGAATACTGTGCCCCGGGAACCTGACTGAGCCTTGGTTCTGGAACCCTGTGGACTGGCAACTTGACTGAGGTTTTATTCTGGAACCCTGTAGCCTGGGAACATAACTGAGGATTGATTCTGGAACTCTGTGGCCTGGGAATTTGACTGAGGTTTGATTCTGGAACCCTGTGCCTTGGGAACATGACTGAGGTTTGTTTTCGGAAGCCTGTTCCCTGGGAACATGACTGAGGCTTGATGGTGGAACCGTGGTCTGGCAACAGAACTGAGGTTTGATTGTGGAACCCTCTGTCCTGGGAATATGACTGAGGTTTAATTCTGGAACCCTGTGGCCTGGGAACATGACTGGGATTTTATTTCTGAAACCTGTGTCCAGGGAACATGACTGAGGTTTTATTCTGGAACCCTGTGTCCTGGGAACACAACTGAGGTTTGATTCTGGAACCGTGTGGCCTGGGAATTTGACTGAGGTTTGATTCTGGAAACCATTGGCCTGGGAAGATGACTGATGTTAGAGTGTGGAATCCTGTGGCCTGGGAACATGACATCGGTTTGGATTCCGGTACCCTGTTGCCTGGGAACATGAAATCGGTTTGATTCTGGAAACCTGAGGCCTGGGAATATGACTGAGGTTTGATGTTGGTACCCTATGGCCTGGCAACATGACTGAAGTTTGATTCTGTATCCCTGTGGCCTGGGAACGTGACTGAGGCGTGATTCTGGAAAACTGTGGCCTGGGAACCTGACATCTATTTAGATTGTGGAATACTGTGCCCCGGGAACCTGACTGAGCCTTGGTTCTGGAACCCTGTGGACTGGGAACATGACTGAGGTTTTATTCTGGAACCCTGTAGCCTGGGAACATAACTGAGGATTGATTCTGGAACCCTGTGGCCTGGGAACATGACATCGGTGGATTCTGGAACCCTGAGGCCTGGGAACATGACATCTGTTTAGATAGTGGAATGCTGTGCCCCGGGAACCTGACTGAGCCTTGGTTCTGGAACCCTGTGGCCTGGGAACATGACTGAGGTTTTATTCTGGAACCCTGTAGCCTGGGAACATAACTGAAGATTGATTCTGGAATCTTGTGGCCTGGGAAAATGACAACGGTGGATTCTGGAACCCTGTGGCCTGGGAACATGAGAACGGTTTGATTCTGGAACCCTGTGGCCTGGGAACATGCCTGAGGTTTGATGGTGGAAACCTGTGGCCTGGCAACATGACTGATGTTTGATTCTGGAAGACTGTGGCTAGGGAATATGATATCGGGTTGATTCTGGCAACCTGTGTCCTGGGAACAAGACTGAGGTTTGATTCTGGAACCCTGTGCCTTGGGAACATGACTGAGGTTTGTTTCTGGAAACCTGTTCCCTGGGAACATGACTGAGGTTTGATTCTGGACACCTGTGTCCTGGGAACATGACTGAGGTTTGATTGCTGAAACCTGTGGCCTGCGAACATGACTCAGGTTTGATTCTGGAACCGTGTGTCCTGGGAATATGACTGAGGTTTGATTTTGGAAACCTTTGGCCTGGGAAAATGACTGAGATTTCATTGTGGAAACATGTGGCTTGGGATCATGACTGAGGTTTGATGGTGGAAAACTATGGCCTGGCAAAATGACTGAGGCTTGATTCTGGAACCCTGTGGCCTGGCAACTTGACTGAGGTGTGATGGCAGAAACCTGTGGACTGGCAACATGACTGAGTTTGATTTTGGCACCCTGTGCACGGGGAACATGACTGAGGCCTGATACTGGAACCCCGTGGCGTGGGAACTTGACATTGGTTTGATTCTGGAGCCCTGTTTACTGGGAACATGACTGAGGTTTGATGGTTGACACCTGTGGCCTGGCAACATGATTGAGGTTTGATAGTGGAACCCTCAGGCTTGGGAACATGAGTGAGGCTTGATGGTGGAACCCTGTGGCCTGGCAACATGAGTGAGGCTTGATGGTGGAACCCTGTGGCTTGGCAAGATGACTTAGGTTTGATTGTGGAACAGTCTTTCCTGGGAACATGACTGAGGCTTGATGGTGGAACCGTGGCCTAGCAACAGGACAGAGGTTTGATTGTGGAACCCTCTGGCCTGGGAACATGACTGAGGTTTAATTGTGGAACCCTGTGGCCTGGGAACATGACATCGGTGGATTCTGGAACCCTGTGGCCTGGGAACATGCCTGAGGTTTGATGGTGGAAACCTGTGGCCTGGCAACAGGACTGAGGTTTGATTCTGGAAGACTGTGGCTAGGGAACATGATATCGGGTTGATTCTGGCAACCTGTGTCCTGGGAACAAGACTGAGGTTTGATTCTGGAACCCTGTGCCTTGGGAACATGACTGAGGTTTGTTTCTGGAAGCCTGTTCCCTGGGAACATGACTGAGGCTTGATGGTGGAACCGTGGTCTGGCAACAGAACTGAGGTTTGATTGTGGAACCCTCTGGCCTGGGAATATGACTGAGCTTTTATTGTGGAACCCTGTGGCCTGGGAACATGACTGGGATTTTATTTCTGAAACCTGTGTCCAGGGAACATGACTGAGGTTTTATTCTGGAACCCTGTGTCCTGGGAACACAACTGAGGTTTGATTCTGGAACCATGTGGCCTGGGAATATGACTGAGGTTTGATTCTGGAAACCATTGGCCTGGGAAGATGACTGATGTTAGAGTGTGGAATACTGTGGCCTGGGAACATGACATCGGTTTGGATTCCGGTACCCTGTTGCCTGGGAACATGTAATCGGTTTGATTCTGGAAACCTGTGGCCGGGGAATATGACTGAGGTTTGATGGTGGTACCCTATGGCCTGGCAACATGACTGAAGTTTGATTCTGGATCCCTGTGTCCTGGGAACATGGCTGAGGCGTGATTCTGGAACACTGTGGCCTGGGAACATGACATCTATTTAGATTGTGGAATACTGTGCCCCGGGAACCTGACTGAGCCTTGGTTCTGGAACCCTGTGGACTGGGAACATGACTGAGGTTTTATTCTGGAACCCTGTAGCCTGGGAACATAACTGAGGATTGATTCTGGAACCCTGTGGCCTGGAAAAATGACAACGGTGGATTCTGGAACCCTGTGGCCTGGGAACATGAGAACGGTTTGATTCTGGAACCCTGTGGCCTGGGAACATGCCTGAGGTTTGATGGTGGAAACCTGTGGCCTGGCAACATGACTGAGGTTTGATTCTGGAAGACTGTGGCTAGGGAACATGATATCGGGTTGATTCTGGAAACCTGTGTCCTGGGAACAAGACTGAGGTTTGATTCTGGAACCCTGTGCCTTGGGAACATGACTGAGGTTTGTTTCTGGAAACCTGTTCCCTGGGAACATGACTGAGGTTTGATTCTGGACACCTGTGTCCTGGGAACATGACTGAGGTTTGATTGCTGAAACCTGTGGCCTGCGAACATGACTCAGGTTTGATTCTGGAACCATGTGTCCTGGGAATATGACTGAGGTTTGATTCTGGAAACCTTTGGCCTGGGAAAATGACTGAGGTTTCATTTTGGAAACATGTGGCTTGGGATCATGACTGAGGTTTGACGGTGGAACACTCTGGCCTGGCAAAATGACTGAGGCTTGATTCTGGAACCCTGTGGCCTGGCAAATTGACTGAGGTGTGATGGCAGAAACCTGTGGCCTGGCAACATGACTGAGTTTGATTGTGGCACCCTGTGCACGGGGAACATGACTGAGGCCTGATACTGGAACCCCGTGGCGTGGGAACTTGACATTGGTTTGATTCTGGAGCCCTGTTTACTGGGAACATGACTGAGGTTTGATGGTTGAAACCTGTGGCCTGGCAAAATGAGTGAGGCTTGATGGTGGAAGCCTGTGGCTTGGAAAGATGACTTAGGTTTGATTGTGGAACAGTCTTTCCTGGGAACATGACTGAGGTTTGATGGTGGAACCGTGGCCTAGCAACAGGACAGAGGTTTGATTGTGGAACCCTCTGGCCTGGGAATATGACTGAGGTTTAATTGTGGAACCCTGTGGCCTGGGAACATGACTGGGAGTTTATTTCTGAAACCTGTGTCCAGGGAACATGACTGAGGTTTTATTCTGGAACCATGTCGCCTGGGAATATGACTGACGTTTGATTCTGGAAACCATTGGCCTGGGAAGATGACTGATGTTAGAGTGTGGAATCCTGTGGCCTGGGAACATGACATCGGTGGATTCTGGAACCCTGTGGCCTGGGAACATGCCTGAGGTTTGATGGTGGAAACCTGTGGCCTGGCAAGAGAACTGAAGTTTGATTCTGGAAGACTGTGGCTAGGGAACATGATATCGGGTTGATTCTGGCAACCTGTGTCCTGGGAACAAGACTGAGGTTTGATTCTGGAACCCTGTGCCTTGGGAACATGACTGAGGTTTGTTTCTGGAAGCCTGTTCCCTGGGAACATGACTGAGGCTTGATGGTGGAACCGTGGTCTGGCAACAGAACTGAGGTTTGATTGTGGAACCCTCTGGCCTGGGAATATGACTGAGCTTTTATTGTGGAACCCTGTGGCCTGGGAACATGACTGCGATTTTATTTCTGAAACCTGTGTCCAGGGAACATGACTGAGGTTTTATTCTGGAACCCTGTGTCCTGGGAACACAACTGAGGTTTGATTCTGGAACCATGTGGCCTGGGAATATGACTGAGGTTTGATTCTGGAAACCATTGGCCTGGGAAGATGACTGATGTTAGAGTGTGGAATCCTGTGGCCTGGGAACATGACATCGGTTTGGATTCCGGTACCCTGTTGCCTGGGAACATGAAATCGGTTTGATTCTGGAAACCTGTGTCCTGGGAAGATGACTGAGGTTTGATGGTGGTACCCTACGGCCTGGCAACATGACTGAAGTTTGATTCTGGATCCCTGTGTCCTGGGAACATGACTGAGGCGTGATTCTGGAACACTGTGTCCTGGGAACATGACATCTATTTAGATTGTGGAATACTGTGCCCCGGGAACCTGACTGAGCCTTGGTTCTGGAACCCTGTGGACTGGGAACATGACTGAGGTTTTATTCTGGAACCCTGTAGCCTGGGAACATAACTGAGGATTGATTCTGGAACCCTGTGGCCCGGGAACATGACATCGGTGGATTCTGGAACCCTGAGGCCTGGGAACATGACATCTGTTTAGATTGTGGAATACTGTGCCCCGGGAATCTGACTGAGCCTCGGTTCTGGAACCCTGTGGACTGGGAACATGACTGAGGTTTTATTCTGGATCCCTGTAGCCTGGGAACATAACTGAGGATTGATTCTGGAATCTTGTGGCCTGGGAAAATGACAACAGTGGATTCTGGATCCCTGTGGCCTGGGAACATGAGAACGTTTTGATTCTGGAACCCTGTGGCCTGGGAACATGCCTGAGGTTTGATGGTGGAAACCTGTGGCCTGGCAACATGACTGAGGTTTGATTCTGGAAGACTGTGGCTAGGGAACATGATATCGGGTTGATTCTGGCAACCTGTGTCCTGGGAACAAGACTGAGGTTTGATTGCTGAAACCTGTGGCCTGCGAACATGACTCAGGTATGATTCTGGAACCATGTGTCCTGGGAATATGACTGAGGTTTGTTTCTGGAAACCTGTTCCCTGGGAACATGACTGAGGTTTGATTCTGGACACCTGTGTCCTGGGAACATGACTGAGGTTTGATTGCTGAAACCTGTGGCCTGCGAACATGACTCAGGTTTGATTCTGGAACCATGTGTCCTGGGAATATGACTGAGGTTTGATTCTGGAAACCTTTGGCCTGGGAAAATGACTGAGGTTTCATTGTGGAAACATGTGGCTTGGGATCATGACTGAGGTTTGATGGTGGAACACTATGGCCTGGCAAAATGACTGAGGCTTGATTCTGGAACCCTGTGGCCTGGCAACTTGACTGAGGTGTGATGGCAGAAACCTGTGGCCTGGCAACATGACTGAGTTTGATTGTGGCACCCTGTGCACGGGGAACATGACTGAGGCCTGATACTGGAACCCCGTGGCGTGGGAACTTGACATTGGTTTGATTCTGGAGCCCTGTTTACTGGGAACATGACTGAGGTTTGATGGTTGAAACCTGTGGCCTGGCAACATGATTGAGGTTTGATAGTGGAAGCCTCAGGCTTGGGAACATGAGTGAGGCTTGATGGTGGAACCCTGTGGCCTGGCAACATGAGTGAGGCTTGATGGTGGAAGCCTGTGGCTTGGCAAGATGACTTAGGTTTGATTGTGGAACAGTCTTTCCTGGGAACATGACTGAGGCTTGATGGTGGAACCGTGGCCTAGCAACAGGACAGAGGTTTGATTGTGGAACCCTCTGGCCTGGGAATATGACTGAGGTTTAATTGTGGAACCCTGTGGCCTGGGAACATGACTGGGAGTTTATTTCTGAAACCTGTGTCCAGGGAACATGACTGAGGTTTTATTCTGGAACCATGTGGCCTGGGAATATGACTGACGTTTGATTCTGGAAACCATTGGCCTGGGAAGATGACTGATGTTAGAGTGTGGAATCCTGTGGCCTGGGAACATGACATCGGTGGATTCTGGAACCCTGTGGCCTGGGAACATGCCTGAGGTTTGATGGTGGAAACCTGTGGCCTGGCAACAGGACTGAGGTTTGATTCTGGAAGACTGTGGCTAGGGAACATGATATCGGGTTGATTCTGGCAACCTGTGTCCTGGGAACAAGACTGAGGTTTGATTCTGGAACCCTGTGCCTTGGGAACATGACTGAGGTTTGTTTCTGGAAGCCTGTTCCCTGGGAACATGACTGAGGCTTGATGGTGGAACCATGGTCTGGCAACAGAACTGAGGTTTGATTGTGGAACCCTCTGGCCTGGGAATATGACTGAGCTTTTATTGTGGAACCCTGTGGCCTGGGAACATGACTGGGATTTTATTTCTGAAACCTGTGTCCAGGGAACATGACTGAGGTTTTATTCTGGAACCCTGTGTCCTGGGAACACAACTGAGGTTTGATTCTGGAACCATGTGGCCGGGGAATATGACTGAGTTTTGATTCTGGAAACCATTGGCCTGGGAAGATGACTGATGTTAGAGTGTGGAATCCTGTGGCCTGGGAACATGACATCGGTTTGGATTCCGGTACCCTGTTGCCTGGGAACATGTAATCGGTTTGATTCTGGAAACCTGTGGCCGGGGAATATGACTGAGGTTTGATGGTGGTACCCTATGGCCTGGCAACATGACTGAAGTTTGATTCTGGATCCCTGTGTCCTGGGAACATGGCTGAGGCGTGATTCTGGAACACTGTGGCCTGGGAACATGACATCTATTTAGATTGTGGAATACTGTGCCCCGGGAACCTGACTGAGCCTTGGTTCTGGAACCCTGTGGACTGGGAACATGACTGAGGTTTTATTCTGGAACCCTGTAGCCTGGGAACATAACTGAGGATTGATTCTGGAACCCTGTGGCCTGGGAACATGACATCGGTGGATTCTGGAACCCTGAGGCCTGGGAACATGACATCTGTTTAGATTGTGTAATACTGTGCCCCGGGAATCTGACTGAGCCTCGGTTCTGGAACCCTGTGGACTGGGAACATGACTGAGGTTTTATTCTGGATCCCTGTAGCCTGGGAACATAACTGAGGATTGATTCTGGAATCTTGTGGCCTGGAAAAATGACAACGGTGGATTCTGGAACCCTGTGGCCTGGGAACATGAGAACGGTTTGATTCTGGAACCCTGTGGCCTGGGAACATGCCTGAGGTTTGATGGTGGAAACCTGTGGCCTGGCAACATGACTGAGGTTTGATTCTGGAAGACTGTGGCTAGGGAACATGATATCGGGTTGATTCTGGAAACCTGTGTCCTGGGAACAAGACTGAGGTTTGATTCTGGAACCCTGTGCCTTGGGAACATGACTGAGGTTTGTTTCTGGAAACCTGTTCCCTGGGAACATGACTGAGGTTTGATTCTGGACACCTGTGTCCTGGGAACATGACTGAGGTTTGATTGCTGAAACCTGTGGCCTGCGAACATGACTCAGGTTTGATTCTGGAACCATGTGTCCTGGGAATATGACTGAGGTTTGATTCTGGAAACCTTTGGCCTGGGAAAATGACTGAGGTTTCATTTTGGAAACATGTGGCTTGGGATCATGACTGAGGTTTGATGGTGGAACACTCTGGCCTGGCAAAATGACTGAGGCTTGATTCTGGAACCCTGTGGCCTGGCAACTTGACTGAGGTGTGATGGCAGAAACCTGTGGCCTGGCAACATGACTGAGTTTGATTGTGGCACCCTGTGCACGGGGAACATGACTGAGGCCTGATACTGGAACCCCGTGGCGTGGGAACTTGACATTGGTTTGATTCTGGAGCCCTGTTTACTGGGAACATGACTGAGGTTTGATGGTTGAAACCTGTGGCCTGGCAAAATGAGTGAGGCTTGATGGTGGTACCCTGTGGCTTGGAAAGATGACTTAGGTTTGATTGTGGAACAGTCTTTCCTGGGAACATGACTGAGGTTTGATGGTGGAACCGTGGCCTAGCAACAGGACAGAGGCTTGATTGTGGAACCCTCTGGCCTGGGAATATGACTGAGGTTTAATTGTGGAACCCTGTGGCCTGGGAACATGACTGGGAGTTTATTTCTGAAACCTGTGTCCAGGGAACATGACTGAGGTTTTATTCTGGAACCATGTGGCCTGGGAATATGACTGACGTTTGATTCTGGAAACCATTGGCCTGGGAAGATGACTGATGTTAGAGTGTGGAATCCTGTGGCCTGGGAACATGACATCGGTGGATTCTGGAACCCTGTGGCCTGGGAACATGCCTGAGGTTTGATGGTGGAAACCTGTGGCCTGGCAACATGACTGAGGTTTGATTCTGGAAGACTGTGGCTAGGGAACATGATATCGGGTTGATTCTGGCAACCTGTGTCCTGGGAACAAGACTGAGGTTTGATTGCTGAAACCTGTGGCCTGCGAACATGACTCAGGTTTGATTCTGGAACCATGTGTCCTGGGAATATGACTGAGGTTTGTTTCTGGAAACCTGTTCCCTGGGAACATGACTGAGGTTTGATTCTGGACACCTGTGTCCTGGGAACATGACTGAGGTTTGATTGCTGAAACCTGTGGCCTGCGAACATGACTCAGGTTTGATTCTGGAACCATGTGTCCTGGGAATATGACTGAGGTTTGATTCTGGAAACGTTTGGCCTGGGAAAATGACTGAGGTTTCATTGTGGAAACATGTGGCTTGGGATCATGACTGAGGTTTGATGGTGGAACACTATGGCCTGGCAAAATGACTGAGGCTTGATTCTGGAACCCTGTGGCCTGGCAACTTGACTGAGGTGTGATGGCAGAAACCTGTGGCCTGGCAACATGACTGAGTTTGATTGTGGCACCCTGTGCACGGGGAACATGACTGAGGCCTGATACTGGAACCCCGTGGCGTGGGAACTTGACATTGGTTTGATTCTGGAGCCCTGTTTACTGGGAACATGACTGAGGTTTGATGGTTGAAACCTGTGGCCTGGCAACATGATTGAGGTTTGATAGTGGAACCCTCAGGCTTGGGAACATGAGTGAGGCTTGATGGTGGAACCCTGTGGCCTGGCAACATGAGTGAGGCTTGATGGTGGAAGCCTGTGGCTTGGCAAGATGACTTAGGTTTGATTGTGGAACAGTCTTTCCTGGGAACATGACTGAGGCTTGATGGTGGAACCGTGGCCTAGCAACAGGACAGAGGTTTGATTGTGGAACCCTCTGGCCTGGGAATATGACTGAGGTTTAATTGTGGAACCCTGTGGCCTGGGAACATGACTGGGAGTTTATTTCTGAAACCTGTGTCCAGGGAACATGACTGAGGTTTTATTCTGGAACCATGTGGCCTGGGAATATGACTGAGGTTTGATTCTGGAAACCATTGGCCTGGGAAGATGACTGATGTTAGAGTGTGGAATCCTGTGGCCTGGGAACATGACATCGGTGGATTCTGGAACCCTGTGGCCTGGGAACATGCCTGAGGTTTGATGGTGGAAACCTGTGGCCTGGCAACAGGACTGAGGTTTGATTCTGGAAGACTGTGGCTAGGGAACATGATATCGGGTTGATTCTGGCAACCTGTGTCCTGGGAACAAGACTGAGGTTTGATTCTGGAACCCTGTGCCTTGGGAACATGACTGAGGTTTGTTTTCGGAAGCCTGTTCCCTGGGAACATGACTGAGGCTTGATGGTGGAACCGTGGTCTGGCAACAGAACTGAGGTTTGATTGTGGAACCCTGTGTCCTGGGAACACAACTGAGGTTTGATTCTGGAACCGTGTGGCCTGGGAATTTGACTGAGGTTTGATTCTGGAAACCATTGGCCTGGGAAGATGACTGATGTTAGAGTGTGGAATCCTGTGGCCTGGGAACATGACATCGGTTTGGATTCCGGTACCCTGTTGCCTGGGAACATGAAATCGGTTTGATTCTGGAAACCTGAGGCCTGGGAATATGACTGAGGTTTGATGGTGGTACCCTATGGCCTGGCAACATGACTGAAGTTTGATTCTGTATCCCTGTGGCCGGGGAACGTGACTGAGGCGTGATTCTGGAAAACTGTGGCCTGGGAACCTGACATCTATTTAGATTGTGGAATACTGTGCCCCGGGAACCTGACTGAGCCTTGGTTCTGGAACCCTGTGGACTGGCAACTTGACTGAGGTTTTATTCTGGAACCCTGTAGCCTGGGAACATAACTGAGGATTGATTCTGGAACTCTGTGGCCTGGGAATTTGACTGAGGTTTGATTCTGGAACCCTGTGCCTTGGGAACATGACTGAGGTTTGTTTTCGGAAGCCTGTTCCCTGGGAACATGACTGAGGCTTGATGGTGGAACCGTGGTCTGGCAACAGAACTGAGGTTTGATTGTGGAACCCTCTGTCCTGGGAATATGACTGAGGTTTAATTGTGGAACCCTGTGGCCTGGGAACATGACTGGGATTTTATTTCTGAAACCTGTGTCCAGGGAACATGACTGAGGTTTTATTCTGGAACCCTGTGTCCTGGGAACACAACTGAGGTTTGATTCTGGAACCGTGTGGCCTGGGAATTTGACTGAGGTTTGATTCTGGAAACCATTGGCCTGGGAAGATGACTGATGTTAGAGTGTGGAATCCTGTGGCCTGGGAACATGACATCGGTTTGGATTCCGGTACCCTGTTGCCTGGGAACATGAAATCGGTTTGATTCTGGAAACCTGAGGCCTGGGAATATGACTGAGGTTTGATGGTGGTACCCTATGGCCTGGCAACATGACTGAAGTTTGATTCTGTATCCCTGTGGCCTGGGAACGTGACTGAGGCGTGATTCTGGAAAACTGTGGCCTGGGAACCTGACATCTATTTAGATTGTGGAATACTGTGCCCCGGGAACCTGACTGAGCCTTGGTTCTGGAACCCTGTGGACTGGGAACATGACTGAGGTTTTATTCTGGAACCCTGTAGCCTGGGAACATAACTGAGGATTGATTCTGGAACCCTGTGGCCTGGGAACATGACATCGGTGGATTCTGGAACCCTGAGGCCTGGGAACATGACATCTGTTTAGATAGTGGAATGCTGTGCCCCGGGAACCTGACTGAGCCTTGGTTCTGGAACCCTGTGGCCTGGGAACATGACTGAGGTTTTATTCTGGAACCCTGTAGCCTGGGAACATAACTGAAGATTGATTCTGGAATCTTGTGGCCTGGGAAAATGACAACGGTGGATTCTGGAACCCTGTGGCCTGGGAACATGAGAACGGTTTGATTCTGGAACCCTGTGGCCTGGGAACATGCCTGAGGTTTGATGGTGGAAACCTGTGGCCTGGCAACATGACTGATGTTTGATTCTGGAAGACTGTGGCTAGGGAATATGATATCGGGTTGATTCTGGCAACCTGTGTCCTGGGAACAAGACTGAGGTTTGATTCTGGAACCCTGTGCCTTGGGAACATGACTGAGGTTTGTTTCTGGAAACCTGTTCCCTGGGAACATGACTGAGGTTTGATTCTGGACACCTGTGTCCTGGGAACATGACTGAGGTTTGATTGCTGAAACCTGTGGCCTGCGAACATGACTCAGGTTTGATTCTGGAACCGTGTGTCCTGGGAATATGACTGAGGTTTGATTTTGGAAACCTTTGGCCTGGGAAAATGACTGAGATTTCATTGTGGAAACATGTGGCTTGGGATCATGACTGAGGTTTGATGGTGGAAAACTATGGCCTGGCAAAATGACTGAGGCTTGATTCTGGAACCCTGTGGCCTGGCAACTTGACTGAGGTGTGATGGCAGAAACCTGTGGACTGGCAACATGACTGAGTTTGATTTTGGCACCCTGTGCACGGGGAACATGACTGAGGCCTGATACTGGAACCCCGTGGCGTGGGAACTTGACATTGGTTTGATTCTGGAGCCCTGTTTACTGGGAACATGACTGAAGTTTGATGGTTGACACCTGTGGCCTGGCAACATGATTGAGGTTTGATAGTGGAACCCTCAGGCTTGGGAACATGAGTGAGGCTTGATGGTGGAACCCTGTGGCCTGGCAACATGAGTGAGGCTTGATGGTGGAACCCTGTGGCTTGGCAAGATGACTTAGGTTTGATTGTGGAACAGTCTTTCCTGGGAACATGACTGAGGCTTGATGGTGGAACCGTGGCCTAGCAACAGGACAGAGGTTTGATTGTGGAACCCTCTGGCCTGGGAACATGACTGAGGTTTAATTGTGGAACCCTGTGGCCTGGGAACATGACATCGGTGGATTCTGGAACCCTGTGGCCTGGGAACATGCCTGAGGTTTGATGGTGGAAACCTGTGGCCTGGCAACAGGACTGAGGTTTGATTCTGGAAGACTGTGGCTAGGGAACATGATATCGGGTTGATTCTGGCAACCTGTGTCCTGGGAACAAGACTGAGGTTTGATTCTGGAACCCTGTGCCTTGGGAACATGACTGAGGTTTGTTTCTGGAAGCCTGTTCCCTGGGAACATGACTGAGGCTTGATGGTGGAACCGTGGTCTGGCAACAGAACTGAGGTTTGATTGTGGAACCCTCTGGCCTGGGAATATGACTGAGCTTTTATTGTGGAACCCTGTGGCCTGGGAACATGACTGGGATTTTATTTCTGAAACCTGTGTCCAGGGAACATGACTGAGGTTTTATTCTGGAACCCTGTGTCCTGGGAACACAACTGAGGTTTGATTCTGGAACCATGTGGCCTGGGAATATGACTGAGGTTTGATTCTGGAAACCATTGGCCTGGGAAGATGACTGATGTTAGAGTGTGGAATCCTGTGGCCTGGGAACATGACATCGGTTTGGATTCCGGTACCCTGTTGCCTGGGAACATGTAATCGGTTTGATTCTGGAAACCTGTGGCCGGGGAATATGACTGAGGTTTGATGGTGGTACCCTATGGCCTGGCAACATGACTGAAGTTTGATTCTGGATCCCTGTGTCCTGGGAACATGGCTGAGGCGTGATTCTGGAACACTGTGGCCTGGGAACATGACATCTATTTAGATTGTGGAATACTGTGCCCCGGGAACCTGACTGAGCCTTGGTTCTGGAACCCTGTGGACTGGGAACATGACTGAGGTTTTATTCTGGAACCCTGTAGCCTGGGAACATAACTGAGGATTGATTCTGGAACCCTGTGGCCTGGAAAAATGACAACGGTGGATTCTGGAACCCTGTGGCCTGGGAACATGAGAACGGTTTGATTCTGGAACCCTGTGGCCTGGGAACATGCCTGAGGTTTGATGGTGGAAACCTGTGGCCTGGCAACATGACTGAGGTTTGATTCTGGAAGACTGTGGCTAGGGAACATGATATCGGGTTGATTCTGGAAACCTGTGTCCTGGGAACAAGACTGAGGTTTGATTCTGGAACCCTGTGCCTTGGGAACATGACTGAGGTTTGTTTCTGGAAACCTGTTCCCTGGGAACATGACTGAGGTTTGATTCTGGACACCTGTGTCCTGGGAACATGACTGAGGTTTGATTGCTGAAACCTGTGGCCTGCGAACATGACTCAGGTTTGATTCTGGAACCATGTGTCCTGGGAATATGACTGAGGTTTGATTCTGGAAACCTTTGGCCTGGGAAAATGACTGAGGTTTCATTTTGGAAACATGTGGCTTGGGATCATGACTGAGGTTTGATGGTGGAACACTCTGGCCTGGCAAAATGACTGAGGCTTGATTCTGGAACCCTGTGGCCTGGCAAATTGACTGAGGTGTGATGGCAGAAACCTGTGGCCTGGCAACATGACTGAGTTTGATTGTGGCACCCTGTGCACGGGGAACATGACTGAGGCCTGATACTGGAACCCCGTGGCGTGGGAACTTGACATTGGTTTGATTCTGGAGCCCTGTTTACTGGGAACATGACTGAGGTTTGATGGTTGAAACCTGTGGCCTGGCAAAATGAGTGAGGCTTGATGGTGGAACCCTGTGGCTTGGAAAGATGACTTAGGTTTGATTGTGGAACAGTCTTTCCTGGGAACATGACTGAGGTTTGATGGTGGAACCGTGGCCTAGCAACAGGACAGAGGTTTGATTGTGGAACCCTCTGGCCTGGGAATATGACTGAGGTTTAATTGTGGAACCCTGTGGCCTGGGAACATGACTGGGAGTTTATTTCTGAAACCTGTGTCCAGGGAACATGACTGAGGTTTTATTCTGGAACCATGTCGCCTGGGAATATGACTGACGTTTGATTCTGGAAACCATTGGCCTGGGAAGATGACTGATGTTAGAGTGTGGAATCCTGTGGCCTGGGAACATGACATCGGTGGATTCTGGAACCCTGTGGCCTGGGAACATGCCTGAGGTTTGATGGTGGAAACCTGTGGCCTGGCAAGAGAACTGAAGTTTGATTCTGGAAGACTGTGGCTAGGGAACATGATATCGGGTTGATTCTGGCAACCTGTGTCCTGGGAACAAGACTGAGGTTTGATTCTGGAACCCTGTGCCTTGGGAACATGACTGAGGTTTGTTTCTGGAAGCCTGTTCCCTGGGAACATGACTGAGGCTTGATGGTGGAACCGTGGTCTGGCAACAGAACTGAGGTTTGATTGTGGAACCCTCTGGCCTGGGAATATGACTGAGCTTTTATTGTGGAACCCTGTGGCCTGGGAACATGACTGCGATTTTATTTCTGAAACCTGTGTCCAGGGAACATGACTGAGGTTTTATTCTGGAACCCTGTGTCCTGGGAACACAACTGAGGTTTGATTCTGGAACCATGTGGCCTGGGAATATGACTGAGGTTTGATTCTGGAAACCATTGGCCTGGGAAGATGACTGATGTTAGAGTGTGGAATCCTGTGGCCTGGGAACATGACATCGGTTTGGATTCCGGTACCCTGTTGCCTGGGAACATGAAATCGGTTTGATTCTGGAAACCTGTGTCCTGGGAAGATGACTGAGGTTTGATGGTGGTACCCTACGGCCTGGCAACATGACTGAAGTTTGATTCTGGATCCCTGTGTCCTGGGAACATGACTGAGGCGTGATTCTGGAACACTGTGTCCTGGGAACATGACATCTATTTAGATTGTGGAATACTGTGCCCCGGGAACCTGACTGAGCCTTGGTTCTGGAACCCTGTGGACTGGGAACATGACTGAGGTTTTATTCTGGAACCCTGTAGCCTGGGAACATAACTGAGGATTGATTCTGGAACCCTGTGGCCCGGGAACATGACATCGGTGGATTCTGGAACCCTGAGGCCTGGGAACATGACATCTGTTTAGATTGTGGAATACTGTGCCCCGGGAATCTGACTGAGCCTCGGTTCTGGAACCCTGTGGACTGGGAACATGACTGAGGTTTTATTCTGGATCCCTGTAGCCTGGGAACATAACTGAGGATTGATTCTGGAATCTTGTGGCCTGGGAAAATGACAACAGTGGATTCTGGATCCCTGTGGCCTGGGAACATGAGAACGTTTTGATTCTGGAACCCTGTGGCCTGGGAACATGCCTGAGGTTTGATGGTGGAAACCTGTGGCCTGGCAACATGACTGAGGTTTGATTCTGGAAGACTGTGGCTAGGGAACATGATATCGGGTTGATTCTGGCAACCTGTGTCCTGGGAACAAGACTGAGGTTTGATTGCTGAAACCTGTGGCCTGCGAACATGACTCAGGTATGATTCTGGAACCATGTGTCCTGGGAATATGACTGAGGTTTGTTTCTGGAAACCTGTTCCCTGGGAACATGACTGAGGTTTGATTCTGGACACCTGTGTCCTGGGAACATGACTGAGGTTTGATTGCTGAAACCTGTGGCCTGCGAACATGACTCAGGTTTGATTCTGGAACCATGTGTCCTGGGAATATGACTGAGGTTTGATTCTGGAAACCTTTGGCCTGGGAAAATGACTGAGGTTTCATTGTGGAAACATGTGGCTTGGGATCATGACTGAGGTTTGATGGTGGAACACTATGGCCTGGCAAAATGACTGAGGCTTGATTCTGGAACCCTGTGGCCTGGCAACTTGACTGAGGTGTGATGGCAGAAACCTGTGGCCTGGCAACATGACTGAGTTTGATTGTGGCACCCTGTGCACGGGGAACATGACTGAGGCCTGATACTGGAACCCCGTGGCGTGGGAACTTGACATTGGTTTGATTCTGGAGCCCTGTTTACTGGGAACATGACTGAGGTTTGATGGTTGAAACCTGTGGCCTGGCAACATGATTGAGGTTTGATAGTGGAAGCCTCAGGCTTGGGAACATGAGTGAGGCTTGATGGTGGAACCCTGTGGCCTGGCAACATGAGTGAGGCTTGATGGTGGAAGCCTGTGGCTTGGCAAGATGACTTAGGTTTGATTGTGGAACAGTCTTTCCTGGGAACATGACTGAGGCTTGATGGTGGAACCGTGGCCTAGCAACAGGACAGAGGTTTGATTGTGGAACCCTCTGGCCTGGGAATATGACTGAGGTTTAATTGTGGAACCCTGTGGCCTGGGAACATGACTGGGAGTTTATTTCTGAAACCTGTGTCCAGGGAACATGACTGAGGTTTTATTCTGGAACCATGTGGCCTGGGAATATGACTGACGTTTGATTCTGGAAACCATTGGCCTGGGAAGATGACTGATGTTAGAGTGTGGAATCCTGTGGCCTGGGAACATGCCTGAGGTTTGATGGTGGAAACCTGTGGCCTGGCAACAGGACTGAGGTTTGATTCTGGAAGACTGTGGCTAGGGAACATGATATCGGCTTGATTCTGGCAACTTGTGTCCTGGGAACAAGACTGAGGTTTGATTCTGGAACCCTGTGCCTTGGGAACATGACTGAGGTTTGTTTCTGGAAGCCTGTTCCCTGGGAACATGACTGAGGCTTGATGGTGGAAGCATGGTCTGGCAACAGAACTGAGGTTTGATTGTGGAACCCTCTGGCCTGGGAATATGACTGAGCTTTTATTGTGGAACCCTGTGGCCTGGGAACATGACTGGGATTTTATTTCTGAAACCTGTGTCCAGGGAACATGACTGAGGTTTTATTCTGGAACCCTGTGTCCTGGGAACACAACTGAGGTTTGATTCTGGAACCATGTGGCCTGGGAATATGACTGAGTTTTGATTCTGGAAACCATTGGCCTGGGAAGATGACTGATGTTAGAGTGTGGAATCCTGTGGCCTGGGAACATGACATCGGTTTGGATTCCGGTACCCTGTTGCCTGGGAACATGTAATCGGTTTGATTCTGGAATCCTGTGGCCGGGGAATATGACTGAGGTTTGATGGTGGTACCCTATGGCCTGGCAACATGACTGAAGTTTGATTCTGGATCCCTGTGTCCTGGGAACATGGCTGAGGCGTGATTCTGGAACACTGTGGCCTGGGAACATGACATCTATTTAGATTGTGGAATACTGTGCCCCGGGAACCTGACTGAGCCTTGGTTCTGGAACCCTGTGGACTGGGAACATGACTGAGGTTTTATTCTGGAACCCTGTAGCCTGGGAACATAACTGAGGATTGATTCTGGAACCCCGTGGCCTGGGAACATGACATCAGTGGATTTTGGAACCCTGAGGCCTGGGAACATGACATCTGTTTAGATTGTGGAATACTGTGCCCCGGGAACCTGACTGATCCTCTGTTCTGGAACCCTGTGGCCTGGGAACATGACTGAGGTTTTATTCTGGAACCCTGTAGCCTGGGAACATAACTGAGGATTGATTCTGGAATCTTGTGGCCTGGGAAAATGACAACGGTGGATTCTGGAACCCTGTGGCCTGGGAACATGAGAACGGTTTGATTCTGGAACCCTGTGGCCTGGGAACATGCCTGAGGTTTGATGGTGGAAACCTGTGGCCTGGCAAGATGACTGAGGTTTGATTCTGGAAGACTGTGGCTAGGGAATATGATATCGGGTTGATTCTGGAAACCTGTGTCCTGGGAACAAGACTGAGGTTTGATTCTGGAACCCTGTGCCTTGGGAACATGACTGAGGTTTGTTTCTGGAAACCTGTTCCCTGGGAACATGACTGAGGTTTGATTCTGGACACCTGTGTCCTAGGAACATGACTGAGGTTTGATTGCTGAAACCTGTGGCCTGCGAACATGACTCAGGTTTGATTCTGGAACCATGTGTCCTGGGAATATGACTGAGGTTTGATTCTGGAAACCTTTGGCCTGGGAAAATGACTGAGGTTTCATTGTGGAAACATGTGGCTTGGGATCATGACTGAGGTTTGATGGTGGAACACTCTGGCCTGGCAAAATGACTGAGGCTTGATTCTGGAACCCTGTGGCCTGGCAACTTGACTGAGGTGTGATGGCAGAAACCTGTGGCCTGGCAACATGACTGAGTTTGATTGTGGCACCCTGTGCACGGGGAACATGACTGAGGCCTGATACTGGAACCCCGTGGCGTGGGAACTTGACATTGGTTTGATTCTGGAGCCCTGTTTACTGGGAATATGACTGAGGTTTGATGGTTGAAACCTGTGGCCTGGCAACATGATTGAGGTTTGATAGTGGAAGCCTCAGGCTTGGGAACATGAGTGAGGCTTGATGGTGGAACCCTGTGGCCTGGCAACATGAGTGAGGCTTGATGGTGGAAGCCTGTGGCTTGGCAAGATGACTTAGGTTTGATTGTGGAACAGTCTTTCCTGGGAACATGACTGAGGCTTGATGGTGGAACCGTGGCCTAGCAACAGGACAGAGGTTTGATTGTGGAACCCTCTGGCCTGGGAATATGACTGAGGTTTAATTGTGGAACCCTGTGGCCTGGGAACATGACTGGGAGTTTATTTCTGAAACCTGTGTCCAGGGAACATGACTGAGGTTTTATTCTGGAACCATGTGGCCTGGGAATATGACTGACGTTTGATTCTGGAAACCATTGGCCTGGGAAGATGACTGATGTTAGAGTGTGGAATCCTGTGGCCTGGGAACATGACATCGGTGGATTCTGGAACCCTGTGGCCTGGGAACATGCCTGAGGTTTGATGGTGGAAACCTGTGGCCTGGCAACAGGACTGAGGTTTGATTCTGGAAGACTGTGGCTAGGGAACATGATATCGGCTTGATTCTGGCAACTTGTGTCCTGGGAACAAGACTGAGGTTTGATTCTGGAACCCTGTGCCTTGGGAACATGACTGAGGTTTGTTTCTGGAAGCCTGTTCCCTGGGAACATGACTGAGGCTTGATGGTGGAAGCATGGTCTGGCAACAGAACTGAGGTTTGATTGTGGAACCCTCTGGCCTGGGAATATGACTGAGCTTTTATTGTGGAACCCTGTGGCCTGGGAACATGACTGGGATTTTATTTCTGAAACCTGTGTCCAGGGAACATGACTGAGGTTTTATTCTGGAACCCTGTGTCCTGGGAACACAACTGAGGTTTGATTCTGGAACCATGTGGCCTGGGAATATGACTGAGTTTTGATTCTGGAAACCATTGGCCTGGGAAGATGACTGATGTTAGAGTGTGGAATCCTGTGGCCTGGGAACATGACATCGGTTTGGATTCCGGTACCCTGTTGCCTGGGAACATGTAATCGGTTTGATTCTGGAAACCTGTGGCCGGGGAATATGACTGAGGTTTGATGGTGGTACCCTATGGCCTGGCAACATGACTGAAGTTTGATTCTGGATCCCTGTGTCCTGGGAACATGGCTGAGGCGTGATTCTGGAACACTGTGGCCTGGGAACATGACATCTATTTAGATTGTGGAATACTGTGCCCCGGGAACCTGACTGAGCCTTGGGTCTGGAACCCTGTGGACTGGGAACATGACTGAGGTTTTATTCTGGAACCCTGTAGCCTGGGAACATAACTGAGGATTGATTCTGGAATCTTGTGGCCTGGGAAAATGACAACGGTGGATTCTGGAACCCTGTGGCCTGGGAACATGAGAATGGTTTGATTCTGGAACCCTGTGGCCTGGGAACATGCCTGAGGTTTGATGGTGGAAACCTGTGGCCTGGCAAGATGACTGAGGTTTGATTCTGGAAGACTGTGGCTAGGGAATATGATATCGGGTTGATTCTGGAAACCTGTGTCCTGGGAACAAGACTGAGGTTTGATTCTGGAACCCTGTGCCTTGGGAACATGACTGAGGTTTGTTTCTGGAAACCTGTTCCCTGGGAACATGACTGAGGTTTGATTCTGGACACCTGTGTCCTGGGAACATGACTGAGGTTTGATTGCTGAAACCTGTGGCCTGCGAACATGACTCAGGTTTGATTCTGGAACCATGTGTCCTGGGAATATGACTGAGGTTTGATTCTGGAAACCTTTGGCCTGGGAAAATGACTGAGGTTTCATTTTGGAAACATGTGGCTTGGGATCATGACTGAGGTTTGATGGTGGAACACTCTGGCCTGACAAAATGACTGAGGCTTGATTCTGGAACCCTGTGGCCTGGCAACTTGACTGAGGTGTGATGGCAGAAACCTGTGGCCTGGCAACATGACTGAGTTTGATTGTGGCACCCTCTGCACGGGGAACATGACTGAGGCCTGATACTGGAACCCCGTGGCGTGGGAACTTGACATTGGTTTGATTCTGGAGCCCTGTTTACTGGGAACATGACTGAGGTTTGATGGTTGAAACCTGTGGCCTGGCAAAATGAGTGAGGCTTGATGGTGGAACCCTGTGGCTTGGAAAGATGACTTAGGTTTGATTGTGGAACAGTCTTTCCTGGGAACATGACTGAGGTTTGATGGTGGAACCGTGGCCTAGCAACAGGACAGAGGTTTGATTGTGGAACCCTCTGGCCTGGGAATATGACTGAGGTTTAATTGTGGAACCCTGTGGCCTGGGAACATATCTGGGAGTTTATTTCTGAAACCTGTGTCCAGGGAACATGACTGAGGTTTTATTCTGGAACCATGTGGCCTGGGAATATGACTGACGTTTGATTCTGGAAACCATTGGCCTGGGAAGATGACTGATGTTAGAGTGTGGAATCCTGTGGCCTGGGAACATGACATCGGTGGATTCTGGAACCCTGTGGCCTGGGAACATGCCTGAGGTTTGATGGTGGAAACCTGTGGCCTGGCAAGAGAACTGAGGTTTGATTCTGGAAGACTGTGGCTAGGGAACATGATATCGGGTTGATTCTGGCAACCTGTGTCCTGGGAACAAGACTGAGGTTTGATTCTGGAACCCTGTGCCTTGGGAACATGACTGAGGTTTGTTTCTGGAAGCCTGTTCCCTGGGAACATGACTGAGGCTTGATGGTGGAACCGTGGTCTGGCAACAGAACTGAGGTTTGATTGTGGAACCCTCTGGCCTGGGAATATGACTGAGCTTTTATTGTGGAACCCTGTGGCCTGGGAACATGACTGGGATTTTATTTCTGAAACCTGTGTCCAGGGAACATGACTGAGGTTTTATTCTGGAACCCTGTGTCCTGGGAACACAACTGAGGTTTGATTCTGGAACCATGTGGCCTGGGAATATGACTGAGGTTTGATTCTGGAAACCATTGGCCTGGGAAGATGACTGATGTTAGAGTGTGGAATCCTGGGGCCTGGGAACATGACATCGGTTTGGATTCCGGTACCCTGTTGCCTGGGAACATGAAATCGGTTTGATTCTGGAAACCTGTGTCCTGGGAAGATGACTGAGGTTTGATGGTGGTACCCTACGGCCTGGCAACATGACTGAAGTTTGATTCTGGATCCCTGTGTCCTGGGAACATGGCTGAGGCGTGATTCTGGAACACTGTGGTCTGGGAACATGACATCTATTTAGATTGTGGAATACTGTGCCCCGGGAACCTGACTGAGCCTTGGTTCTGGAACCCTGTGGACTGGGAACATGACTGAGGTTTTATTCTGGAACCCTGTAGCCTGGGAACATAACTGAGGATTGATTCTGGAACCCTGTGGCCTGGGAACATGACATCGGTGGATTCTGGAACCCTGAGGCCTGGGAACATGACATCTGTTTAGATTGTGTAATACTGTGCCCCGGGAATCTGACTGAGCCTCGGTTCTGGAACCCTGTGGACTGGGAACATGACTGAGGTTTTATTCTGGATCCCTGTAACCTGGGAACATAACTGAGGATTGATTCTGGAATCTTGTGGCCTGGAAAAATGACAACGGTGGATTCTGGAACCCTGTGGCCTGGGAACATGAGAACGGTTTGATTCTGGAACCCTGTGGCCTGGGAACATGCCTGAGGTTTGATGGTGGAAACCTGTGGCCTGGCAACATGACTGAGGTTTGATTCTGGAAGACTGTGGCTAGGGAACATGATATCGGGTTGATTCTGGAAACCTGTGTCCTGGGAACAAGACTGAGGTTTGATTCTGGAACCCTGTGCCTTGGGAACATGACTGAGGTTTGTTTCTGGAAACCTGTTCCCTGGGAACATGACTGAGGTTTGATTCTGGACACCTGTGTCCTGGGAACATGACTGAGGTTTGATTGCTGAAACCTGTGGCCTGCGAACATGACTCAGGTTTGATTCTGGAACCATGTGTCCTGGGAATATGACTGAGGTTTGATTCTGGAAACCTTTGGCCTGGGAAAATGACTGAGGTTTCATTTTGGAAACATGTGGCTTGGGATCATGACTGAGGTTTGATGGTGGAACACTCTGGCCTGGCAAAATGACTGAGGCTTGATTCTGGAACCCTGTGGCCTGGCAACTTGACTGAGGTGTGATGGCAGAAACCTGTGGCCTGGCAACATGACTGAGTTTGATTGTGGCACCCTGTGCACGGGGAACATGACTGAGGCCTGATACTGGAACCCCGTGGCGTGGGAACTTGACATTGGTTTGATTCTGGAGCCCTGTTTACTGGGAACATGACTGAGGTTTGATGGTTGAAACCTGTGGCCTGGCAAAATGAGTGAGGCTTGATGGTGGAACCCTGTGGCTTGGAAAGATGACTTAGGTTTGATTGTGGAACAGTCTTTCCTGGGAACATGACTGAGGTTTGATGGTGGAACCGTGGCCTAGCAACAGGACAGAGGTTTGATTGTGGAACCCTCTGGCCTGGGAATATGACTGAGGTTTAATTGTGGAACCCTGTGGCCTGGGAACATGACTGGGAGTTTATTTCTGAAACCTGTGTCCAGGGAACATGACTGAGGTTTTATTCTGGAACCATGTCGCCTGGGAATATGACTGACGTTTGATTCTGGAAACCATTGGCCTGGGAAGATGACTGATGTTAGAGTGTGGAATCCTGTGGCCTGGGAACATGACATCGGTGGATTCTGGAACCCTGTGGCCTGGGAACATGCCTGAGGTTTGATGGTGGAAACCTGTGGCCTGGCAAGAGAACTGAGGTTTGATTCTGGAAGACTGTGGCTAGGGAACATGATATCGGGTTGATTCTGGCAACCTGTGTCCTGGGAACAAGACTGAGGTTTGATTCTGGAACCCTGTGCCTTGGGAACATGACTGAGGTTTGTTTCTGGAAGCCTGTTCCCTGGGAACATGACTGAGGCTTGATGGTGGAACCGTGGTCTGGCAACAGAACTGAGGTTTGATTGTGGAACCCTCTGGCCTGGGAATATGACTGAGCTTTTATTGTGGAACCCTGTGGCCTGGGAACATGACTGGGATTTTATTTCTGAAACCTGTGTCCAGGGAACATGACTGAGGTTTTATTCTGGAACCCTGTGTCCTGGGAACACAACTGAGGTTTGATTCTGGAACCATGTGGCCTGGGAATATGACTGAGGTTTGATTCTGGAAACCATTGGCCTGGGAAGATGACTGATGTTAGAGTGTGGAATCCTGTGGCCTGGGAACATGACATCGGTTTGGATTCCGGTACCCTGTTGCCTGGGAACATGTAATCGGTTTGATTCTGGAAACCTGTGGCCGGGGAATATGACTGAGGTTTGATGGTGGTACCCTATGGCCTGGCAACATGACTGAAGTTTGATTCTGGATCCCTGTGTCCTGGGAACATGGCTGAGGCGTGATTCTGGAACACTGTGGCCTGGGAACATGACATCTATTTAGATTGTGGAATACTGTGCCCCGGGAACCTGACTGAGCCTTGGTTCTGGAACCCTGTGGACTGGGAACATGACTGAGGTTTTATTCTGGAACCCTGTAGCCTGGGAACATAACTGAGGATTGATTCTGGAACCCCGTGGCCTGGGAACATGACATCAGTGGATTTTGGAACCCTGAGGCCTGGGAACATGACATCTGTTTAGATTGTGGAATACTGTGCCCCGGGAACCTGACTGATCCTCTGTTCTGGAACCCTGTGGCCTGGGAACATGACTGAGGTTTTATTCTGGAACCCTGTAGCCTGGGAACATAACTGAGGATTGATTCTGGAATCTTGTGGCCTGGGAAAATGACAACGGTGGATTCTGGAACCCTGTGGCCTGGGAACATGAGAATGGTTTGATTCTGGAACCCTGTGGCCTGGGTACATGCCTGAGGTTTGATGGTGGAAACCTGTGGCCTGGCAAGATGACTGAGGTTTGATTCTGGAAGACTGTGGCTAGGGAATATGATATCGGGTTGATTCTGGAAACCTGTGTCCTGGGAACAAGACTGAGGTTTGATTCTGGAACCCTGTGCCTTGGGAACATGACTGAGGTTTGTTTCTGGAAACCTGTTCCCTGGGAACATGACTGAGGTTTGATTCTGGACACCTGTGTCCTGGGAACATGACTGAGGTTTGATTGCTGAAACCTGTGGCCTGCGAACATGACTCAGGTTTGATTCTGGAACCATGTGTCCTGGGAATATGACTGAGGTTTGATTCTGGAAACCTTTGGCCTGGGAAAATGACTGAGGTTTCATTGTGGAAACATGTGGCTTGGGATCATGACTGAGGTTTGATGGTGGAACACTCTGGCCTGGCAAAATGACTGAGGCTTGATTCTGGAACCCTGTGGCCTGGCAAATTGACTGAGGTGTGATGGCAGAAACCTGTGGCCTGGCAACATGACTGAGTTTGATTGTGGCACCCTGTGCACGGGGAACATGACTGAGGCCTGATACTGGAACCCCGTGGCGTGGGAACTTGACATTGGTTTGATTCTGGAGCCCTGTTTACTGGGAACATGACTGAGGTTTGATGGTTGAAACCTGTGGCCTGGCAAAATGAGTGAGGCTTGATGGTGGAACCCTGTGGCTTGGAAAGATGACTTAGGTTTGATTGTGGAACAGTCTTTCCTGGGAACATGACTGAGGTTTGATGGTGGAACCGTGGCCTAGCAACAGGACAGAGGTTTGATTGTGGAACCCTCTGGCCTGGGAATATGACTGAGGTTTAATTGTGGAACCCTGTGGCCTGGGAACATGACTGGGAGTTTATTTCTGAAACCTATGTCCAGGGAACATGACTGAGGTTTTATTCTGGAACCATGTCGCCTGGGAATATGACTGACGTTTGTTTCTGGAAACCATTGGCCTGGGAAGATGACTGATGTTAGAGTGTGGAATCCTGTGGCCTGGGAACATGACATCGGTGGATTCTGGAACCCTGTGGCCTGGGAACATGCCTGAGGTTTGATGGTGGAAACCTGTGGCCTGGCAAGAGAACCGAGGTTTGATTCTGGAAGACTGTGGCTAGGGAACATGATATCGGGTTGATTCTGGCAACCTGTGTCCTGGGAACAAGACTGAGGTTTGATTCTGGAACCCTGTGCCTTGGGAACATGACTGAGGTTTGTTTCTGGAAGCCTGTTCCCTGGGAACATGACTGAGGCTTGATGGTGGAACCGTGGTCTGGCAACAGAACTGAGGTTTGATTGTGGAACCCTCTGGCCTGGGAATATGACTGAGCTTTTATTGTGGAACCCTGTGGCCTGGGAACATGACTGGGATTTTATTTCTGAAACCTGTGTCCAGGGAACATGACTGAGGTTTTATTCTGGAACCCTGTGTCCTGGGAACACAACTGAGGTTTGATTCTGGAACCATGTGGCCTGGGAATATGACTGAGGTTTGATTCTGGAAACCATTGGCCTGGGAAGATGACTGATGTTAGAGTGTGGAATCCTGTGGCCTGGGAACATGACATCGGTTTGGATTCCGGTACCCTGTTGCCTGGGAACATGAAATCGGTTTGATTCTGGAAACCTGTGTCCTGGGAAGATGACTGAGGTTTGATGGTGGTACCCTACGGCCTGGCAACATGACTGAAGTTTGATTCTGGATCCCTGTGTCCTGGGAACATGACTGAGGCGTGATTCTGGAACACTGTGTCCTGGGAACATGACATCTATTTAGATTGTGGAATACTGTGCCCCGGGAACCTGACTGAGCCTTGGTTCTGGAACCCTGTGGACTGAGAACATGACTGAGGTTTTATTCTGGAACCCTGTAGCCTGGGAACATAACTGAGGATTGATTCTGGAACCCTGTGGCCTGGGAACATGACATCGGTGGATTCTGGAACCCTGAGGCCTGGGAACATGACATCTGTTTAGATTGTGGAATACTGTGCCCCGGGAATCTGACTGAGCCTCGGTTCTGGAACCCTGTGGACTGGGAACATGACTGAGGTTTTATTCTGGATCCCTGTAGCCTGGGAACATAACTGAGGATTGATTCTGGAATCCTGTGGCCTGGGAAAATGACAACGGTGGATTCTGGATCCCTGTGGCCTGGGAACATGAGAACGTTTTGATTCTGGAACCCTGTGGCCTGGGAACATGCCTGAGGTTTGATGGTGGAAACCTGTGGCCTGGCAACATGACTGAGGTTTGATTCTGGAAGACTGTGGCTAGGGAACATGATATCGGGTTGATTCTGGCAACCTGTGTCCTGGGAACAAGACTGAGGTTTGATTGCTGAAACCTGTGGCCTGCGAACATGACTCAGGTATGATTCTGGAACCATGTGTCCTGGGAATATGACTGAGGTTTGTTTCTGGAAACCTGTTCCCTGGGAACATGACTGAGGTTTGATTCTGGACACCTGTGTCCTGGGAACATGACTGAGGTTTGATTGCTGAAACCTGTGGCCTGCGAACATGACTCAGGTTTGATTCTGGAACCATGTGTCCTGGGAATATGACTGAGGTTTGATTCTGGAAACCTTTGGCCTGGGAAAATGACTGAGGTTTCATTGTGGAAACATGTGGCTTGGGATCATGACTGAGGTTTGATGGTGGAACACTATGGCCTGGCAAAATGACTGAGGCTTGATTCTGGAACCTTGTGGCCTGGCAACTTGACTGAGGTGTGATGGCAGAAACCTGTGGCCTGGCAACATGACTGAGTTTGATTGTGGCACCCTGTGCACGGGGAACATGACTGAGGCCTGATACTGGAACCCCGTGGCGTGGGAACTTGACATTGGTTTGATTCTGGAGCCCTGTTTACTGGGAACATGACTGAGGTTTGATGGTTGAAACCTGTGGCCTGGCAACATGATTGAGGTTTGATAGTGGAAGCCTCAGGCTTGGGAACATGAGTGAGGCTTGATGGTGGAACCCTGTGGCCTGGCAACATGAGAGAGGCTTGATGGTGGAAGCCTGTGGCTTGGCAAGATGACTTAGGTTTGATTGTGGAACAGTCTTTCCTGGGAACATGACTGAGGCTTGATGGTGGAACCGTGGCCTAGCAACAGGACAGAGGTTTGATTGTGGAACCCTCTGGCCTGGGAATATGACTGAGGTTTAATTGTGGAACCCTGTGGCCTGGGAACATGACTGGGAGTTTATTTCTGAAACCTGTGTCCAGGGAACATGACTGAGGTTTTATTCTGGAACCATGTGGCCTGGGAATATGACTGACGTTTGATTCTGGAAACCATTGGCCTGGGAAGATGACTGATGTTAGAGTGTGGAATCCTGTGGCCTGGGAACATGACATCGGTGGATTCTGGAACCCTGTGGCCTGGGAACATGCCTGAGGTTTGATGGTGGAAACCTGTGGCCTGGCAACAGGACTGAGGTTTGATTCTGGAAGACTGTGGCTAGGGAACATGATATCGGGTTGATTCTGGCAACCTGTGTCCTGGGAACAAGACTGAGGTTTGATTCTGGAACCCTGTGCCTTGGGAACATGACTGAGGTTTGTTTCCTGAAGCCTTTTCCCTGGGAACATGACTGAGGCTTGATGGTGGAACCATGGTCTGGCAACAGAACTGAGGTTTGATTGTGGAACCCTCTGGCCTGGGAATATGACTGAGCTTTTATTGTGGAACCCTGTGGCCTGGGAACATGACTGGGATTTTATTTCTGAAAGCCTTGTCCAGGGAACATGACTGAGGTTTTATTCTGGAACCCTGTGTCCTGGGAACACAACTGAGGTTTGATTCTGGAACCATGTGGCCTGGGAATATGACTGAGTTTTGATTCTGGAAACCATTGTCCTGGGAAGATGACTGATGTTAGAGTGTGGAATCCTGTGGCCTGGGAACATGACATCGGTTTGGATTCCGGTACCCTGTTGCCTGGGAACATGTAATCGGTTTGATTCTGGAAACCTGTGGCCGGGGAATATGACTGAGGTTTGATGGTGGTACCCTATGGCCTGGCAACATGACTGAAGTTTGATTTTGGATCCCTGTGTCCTGGGAACATGGCTGAGGCCTGATTCTGGAACACTGTGGCCTGGGAACATGACATCTATTTAGATTGTGGAATACTGTGCCCCGGGAACCTGACTGAGCCTTGGTTCTGGAACCCTGTGGACTGGGAACATGACTGAGGTTTTATTCTGGAACCCTGTAGCCTGGGAACATAACTGAGGATTGATTCTGGAACCCCGTGGCCTGGGAACATGACATCAGTGGATTCTGGAACCCTGAGGCCTGGGAACATGACATCTGTTTAGATTGTGGAATACTGTGCCCCGGGAACCTGACTGAGCCTCTGTTCTGGAACCCTGTGGCCTGGGAACATGACTGAGGTTTTATTCTGGAACCCTGTAGCCTGGGAACATCACTGAGGATTGATTCTGGAATCTTGTGGCCTGGGAAAATGAAAATGGTGGATTCTGGAACCCTGTGGCCTGGGAACATGAGAATGGTTTGATTCTGGAACCCTGTGGCCTGGAAACATGCCTGAGGTTTGATGGTGGAAACCTGTGGCCTGGCAAGATGACTGAGGTTTGATTCTGGAAGACTGTGGCTAGGGAATATGATATCGGGTTGATTCTGGAAACCTGTGTCCTGGGAACAAGACTGAGGTTTGATTCTGGAACCCTGTGCCTTGGGAACATGACTGAGGTTTGTTTCTGGAAACCTGTTCCCTGGGAACATGACTGAGGTTTGATTCTGGACACCTGTGTCCTGGGAACATGACTGAGGTTTGATTGCTGAAACCTGTGGCCTGCGAACATGACTCAGGTTTGATTCTGGAACCATGTGTCCTGGGAATATGACTGAGGTTTGATTTTGGAAACCTTTGCCCTGGGAAAATGACTGAGGTTTCATTTTGGAAACATGTGGCTTGGGATCATGACTGAGGTTTGATGGTGGAACACTCTGGCCTGGCAAAATGACTGAGGCTTGATTCTGGAACCCTGTGGCCTGGCAACTTGACTGAGGTGTGATGGCAGAAACCTGTGGCCTGGCAACATGACTGAGTTTGATTGTGGCACCCTGTGCACGGGGAACATGACTGAGGCCTGATACTGGAACCCCGTGGCGTGGGAACTTGACATTGGTTTGATTCTGGAGCCCTGTTTACTGGGAACATGACTGAGGTTTGATGGTTGAAACCTGTGGCCTGGCAAAATGAGTGAGGCTTGATGGTGGAACCCTGTGGCTTGGAAAGATGACTTAGGTTTGATTGTGGAACAGTCTTTCCTGGGAACATGACTGAGGTTTGATGGTGGAACCGTGGCCTAGCAACAGGACAGAGGTTTGATTGTGGAACCCTCTGGCCTGGGAATATGACTGAGGTTTAATTGTGGAACCCTGTGGCCTGGGAACATGACTTGGAGTTTATTTCTGAAACCTGTGTCCAGGGAACATGACTGAGGTTTTATTCTGGAACCATGTGGCCTGGGAAGATGACTGATGTTAGAGTGTGGAATCCTGTGGCCTGGGAAGATGACTGATGTTAGAGTGTGGAATCCTGTGGCCTGGGAACATGACATCGGTTTGGATTCCGGTACCCTGTTGCCTGGGAACATGAAATCGGTTTGATTCTGGAAACCTGTGTCCTGGGAAGATGACTGAGGTTTGATGGTGGTACCCTACGCCCTGGCAACATGACTGAAGTTTGATTCTGGATCCCTGTGTCCTGGGAACATGACTGAGGCGTGATTCTGGAACACTGTGTCCTGGGAACATGACATCTATTTAGATTGTGGAATACTGTGCCCCGGGAACCTGACTGAGCCTTGGTTCTGGAACCCTGTGGACTGGGAACATGACTGAGGTTTTATTCTGGAACCCTGTAGCCTGGGAACATAACTGAGGATTGATTCTGGAACCCTGTGGCCTGGGAACATGACATCGGTGGATTCTGGAACCCTGAGGCCTGGGAACATGACATCTGTTTAGATTGTGGAATACTGTGCCCCGGGAATCTGACTGAGCCTCGGTTCTGGAACCCTGTGGACTGGGAACATGACTGAGGTTTTATTCTGGATCCCTGTAGCCTGGGAACATAACTGAGGATTGATTCTGGAATCTTGTGGCCTGGGAAAATGACAACGGTGGATTCTGGATCCCTGTGGCCTGGGAACATGAGAACGTTTTGATTCTGGAACCCTGTGGCCTGGGAACATGCCTGAGGTTTGATGGTGGAAACCTGTGGCCTGGCAACATGACTGAGGTTTGATTCTGGAAGACTGTGGCTAGGGAACATGATATCGGGTTGATTCTGGCAACCTGTGTCCTGGGAACAAGACTGAGGTTTGATTGCTGAAACCTGTGGCCTGCGAACATGACTCAGGTTTGATTCTGGAACCATGTGTCCTGGGAATATGACTGAGGATTGTTTCTGGAAACCTGTTCCCTGGGAACATGACTGAGGTTTGATTCTGGACACCTGTGTCCTGGGACCATGACTGAGGTTTGATTGCTGAAACCTGTGGCCTGCGAACATGACTCAGGTTTGATTCTGGAACCATGTGTCCTGGGAATATGACTGAGGTTTGATTCTGGAAACCTTTGGCCTGGGAAAATGACTGAGGTTTCATTGTGGAAACATGTGGCTTGGGATCATGACTGAGGTTTGATGGTGGAACACTATGGCCTGGCAAAATGACTGAGGCTTGATTCTGGAACCCTGTGGCCTGGCAACTTGACTGAGGTGTGATGGCAGAAACCTGTGGCCTGGCAACATGACTGAGTTTGATTGTGGCACCCTGTGCACGGGGAACATGACTGAGGCCTGATACTGGAACCCCGTGGCGTGGGAACTTGACATTGGTTTGATTCTGGAGCCCTGTTTACTGGGAACATGACTGAGGTTTGATGGTTGAAACCTGTGGCCTGGCAACATGATTGAGGTTTGATAGTGGAACCCTCAGGCTTGGGAACATGAGTGAGGCTTGATGGTGGAACCCTGTGGCCTGGCAACATGAGTGAGGCTTGATGGTGGAAGCCTGTGGCTTGGCAAGATGACTTAGGTTTGATTGTGGAACAGTCTTTCCTGGGAACATGACTGAGGCTTGATGGTGGAACCGTGGCCTAGCAACAGGACAGAGGTTTGATTGTGGAACCCTCTGGCCTGGGAATATGACTGAGGTTTAATTGTGGAACCCTGTGGCCTGGGAACATGACTGGGAGTTTATTTCTGAAACCTGTGTCCAGGGAACATGACTGAGGTTTTATTCTGGAACCATGTGGCCTGGGAATATGACTGACGTTTGATTCTGGAAACCATTGGCCTGGGAAGATGACTGATGTTAGAGTGTGGAATCCTGTGGCCTGGGAACATGACATCGGTGGATTCTGGAACCCTGTGGCCTGGGAACATGCCTGAGGTTTGATGGTGGAAACCTGTGGCCTGGCAACAGGACTGAGGTTTGATTCTGGAAGACTGTGGCTAGGGAACATGATATCGGCTTGATTCTGGCAACTTGTGTCCTGGGAACAAGACTGAGGTTTGATTCTGGAACCCTGTGCCTTGGGAACATGACTGAGGTTTGTTTCTGGAAGCCTGTTCCCTGGGAACATGACTGAGGCTTGATGGTGGAAGCATGGTCTGGCAACAGAACTGAGGTTTGATTGTGGAACCCTCTGGCCTGGGAATATGACTGACCTTTTATTGTGGAACCCTGTGGCCTGGGAACATGACTGGGATTTTATTTCTGAAACCTGTGTCCAGGGAACATGACTGAGGTTTTATTCTGGAACCCTGTGTCCTGGGAACACAACTGAGGTTTGATTCTGGAACCATGTGGCCTGGGAATATGACTGAGTTTTGATTCTGGAAACCATTGGCCTGGGAAGATGACTGATGTTAGAGTGTGGAATCCTGTGGCCTGGGAACATGACATCGGTTTGGATTCCGGTACCCTGTTGCCTGGGAACATGTAATCGGTTTGATTCTGGAAACCTGTGGCCGGGGAATATGACTGAGGTTTGATGGTGGTACCCTATGGCCTGGCAACATGACTGAAGTTTGATTCTGGATCCCTGTGTCCTGGGAACATGGCTGAGGCGTGATTCTGGAACACTGTGGCCTGGGAACATGACATCTATTTAGATTGTGGAATACTGTGCCCCGGGAACCTGACTGAGCCTTGGTTCTGGAACCCTGTGGACTGGGAACATGACTGAGGTTTTATTCTGGAACCCTGTAGCCTGGGAACATAACTGAGGATTGATTCTGGAACCCCGTGGCCTGGGAACATGACATCAGTGGATTTTGGAACCCTGAGGCCTGGGAACATGACATCTGTTTAGATTGTGGAATACTGTGCCCCGGGAACCTGACTGATCCTCTGTTCTGGAACCCTGTGGCCTGGGAACATGACTGAGGTTTTATTCTGGAACCCTGTAGCCTGGGAACATAACTGAGGATTGATTCTGGAATCTTGTGGCCTGGGAAAATGACAACGGTGGATTCTGGAACCCTGTGGCCTGGGAACATGAGAATGGTTTGATTCTGGAACCCTGTGGCCTGGGAACATGCCTGAGGTTTGATGGTGGAAACCTGTGGCCTGGCAAGATGACTGAGGTTTGATTCTGGAAGACTGTGGCTAGGGAATATGATATGGGGTTGATTCTGGAAACCTGTGTCCTGGGAACAAGACTGAGGTTTGATTCTGGAACCCTGTGCCTTGGGAACATGACTGAGGTTTGTTTCTGGAAACCTGTTCCCTGGGAACATGACTGAGGTTTGATTCTGGACACCTGTGTCCTGGGAACATGACTGAGGTTTGATTGCTGAAACCTGTGGCCTGCGAACATGACTCAGGTTTGATTCTGGAACCATGTGTCCTGGGAATATGACTGAGGTTTGATTCTGGAAACCTTTGGCCTGGGAAAATGACTGAGGTTTCATTGTGGAAACATGTGGCTTGGGATCATGACTGAGGTTTGATGGTGGAACACTCTGGCCTGACAAAATGACTGAGGCTTGATTCTGGAACCCTGTGGCCTGGCAACTTGACTGAGGTGTGATGGCAGAAACCTGTGGCCTGGCAACATGACTGAGTTTGATTGTGGCACCCTGTGCACGGGGAACATGACTGAGGCCTGATACTGGAACCCCGTGGCGTGGGAACTTGACATTGGTTTGATTCTGGAGCCCTGTTTACTGGGAACATGACTGAGGTTTGATGGTTGAAACCTGTGGCCTGGCAAAATGAGTGAGGCTTGATGGTGGAACCCTGTGGCTTGGAAAGATGACTTAGGTTTGATTGTGGAACAGTCTTTCCTGGGAACATGACTGAGGTTTGATGGTGGAACCGTGGCCTAGCAACAGGACAGAGGTTTGATTGTGGAACCCTCTGGCCTGGGAATATGACTGAGGTTTAATTGTGGAACCCTGTGGCCTGGGAACATATCTGGGAGTTTATTTCTGAAACCTGTGTCCAGGGAACATGACTGAGGTTTTATTCTGGAACCATGTCGCCTGGGAATATGACTGACGTTTGATTCTGGAAACCATTGGCCTGGGAAGATGACTGATGTTAGAGTGTGGAATCCTGTGGCCTGGGAACATGACATCGGTGGATTCTGGAACCCTGTGGCCTGGGAACATGCCTGAGGTTTGATGGTGGAAACCTGTGGCCTGGCAAGAGAACTGAGGTTTGATTCTGGAAGACTGTGGCTAGGGAACATGATATCGGGTTGATTCTGGCAACCTGTGTCCTGGGAACAAGACTGAGGTTTGATTCTGGAACCCTGTGCCTTGGGAACATGACTGAGGTTTGTTTCTGGAAGCCTGTTCCCTGGGAACATGACTGAGGCTTGATGGTGGAACCGTGGTCTGGCAACAGAACTGAGGTTTGATTGTGGAACCCTCTGGCCTGGGAATATGACTGAGCTTTTATTGTGGAACCCTGTGGCCTGGGAAAATGACTGGGATTTTATTTCTGAAACCTGTGTCCAGGGAACATGACTGAGGTTTTATTCTGGAACCCTGTGTCCTGGGAACACAACTGAGGTTTGATTCTGGAACCATGTGGCCTGGGAATATGACTGAGGTTTGATTCTGGAAACCATTGGCCTGGGAAGATGACTGATGTTAGAGTGTGGAATCCTGGGGCCTGGGAACATGACATCGGTTTGGATTCCGGTACCCTGTTGCCTGGGAACATGAAATCGGTTTGATTCTGGAAACCTGTGTCCTGGGAAGATGACTGAGGTTTGATGGTGGTACCCTACGGCCTGGCAACATGACTGAAGTTTGATTCTGGATCCCTGTGTCCTGGGAACATGGCTGAGGCGTGATTCTGGAACACTGTGGTCTGGGAACATGACATCTATTTAGATTGTGGAATACTGTGCCCCGGGAACCTGACTGAGCCTTGGTTCTGGAACCCTGTGGACTGGGAACATGACTGAGGTTTTATTCTGGAACCCTGTAGCCTGGGAACATAACTGAGGATTGATTCTGGAACCCTGTGGCCTGGGAACATGACATCGGTGGATTCTGGAACCCTGAGGCCTGGGAACATGACATCTGTTTAGATTGTGGAATACTGTGCCCCGGGAATCTGACTGAGCCTCGGTTCTGGAACCCTGTGGACTGGGAACATGACTGAGGTTTTATTCTGGATCCCTGTAGCCTGGGAACATAACTGAGGATTGATTCTGGAATCTTGTGGCCTGGAAAAATGACAACGGTGGATTCTGGAACCCTGTGGCCTGGGAACATGAGAACGGTTTGATTCTGGAACCCTGTGGCCTGGGAACATGCCTGAGGTTTGATGGTGGAAACCTGTGGCCTGGCAACATGACTGAGGTTTGATTCTGGAAGACTGTGGCTAGGGAACATGATATCGGGTTGATTCTGGAAACCTGTGTCCTGGGAACAAGACTGAGGTTTGATTCTGGAACCCTGTGCCTTGGGAACATGACTGAGGTTTGTTTCTGGAAACCTGTTCCCTGGGAACATGACTGAGGTTTGATTCTGGACACCTGTGTCCTGGGAACATGACTGAGGTTTGATTGCTGAAACCTGTGGCCTGCGAACATGACTCAGGTTTGATTCTGGAACCATGTGTCCTGGGAATATGACTGAGGTTTGATTCTGGAAACCTTTGGCCTGGGAAAATGACTGAGGTTTCATTTTGGAAACATGTGGCTTGGGATCATGACTGAGGTTTGATGGTGGAACACTCTGGCCTGGCAAAATGACTGAGGCTTGATTCTGGAACCCTGTGGCCTGGCAAATTGACTGAGGTGTGATGGCAGAAACCTGTGGCCTGGCAACATGACTGAGTTTGATTGTGGCACCCTGTGCACGGGGAACATGACTGAGGCCTGATACTGGAACCCCGTGGCGTGGGAACTTGACATTGGTTTGATTCTGGAGCCCTGTTTACTGGGAACATGACTGAGGTTTGATGGTTGAAACCTGTGGCCTGGCAAAATGAGTGAGGCTTGATGGTGGAACCCTGTGGCTTGGAAAGATGACTTAGGTTTGATTGTGGAACAGTCTTTCCTGGGAACATGACTGAGGTTTGATGGTGGAACCGTGGCCTAGCAACAGGACAGAGGTTTGATTGTGGAACCCTCTGGCCTGGGAATATGACTGAGGTTTAATTGTGGAACCCTGTGGCCTGGGAACATGACTGGGAGTTTATTTCTGAAACCTGTGTCCAGGGAACATGACTGAGGTTTTATTCTGGAACCATGTCGCCTGGGAATATGACTGACGTTTGATTCTGGAAACCATTGGCCTGGGAAGATGACTGATGTTAGAGTGTGGAATCCTGTGGCCTGGGAACATGACATCGGTGGATTCTGGAACCCTGTGGCCTGGGAACATGCCTGAGGTTTGATGGTGGAAACCTGTGGCCTGGCAAGAGAACTGAGGTTTGATTCTGGAAGACTGTGGATAGGGAACATGATATCGGGTTGATTCTGGCAACCTGTGTCCTGGGAACAAGACTGAGGTTTGATTCTGGAACCCTGTGCCTTGGGAACATGACTGAGGTTTGTTTCTGGAAGCCTGTTCCCTGGGAACATGACTGAGGCTTGATGGTGGAACCGTGGTCTGGCAACAGAACTGAGGTTTGATTGTGGAACCCTCTGGCCTGGGAATATGACTGAGCTTTTATTGTGGAACCCTGTGGCCTGGGAACATGACTGGGATTTTATTTCTGAAACCTGTGTCCAGGGAACATGACTGAGGTTTTATTCTGGAACCCTGTGTCCTGGGAACACAACTGAGGTTTGATTCTGGAACCATGTGGCCTGGGAATATGACTGAGGTTTGATTCTGGAAACCATTGGCCTGGGAAGATGACTGATGTTAGAGTGTGGAATCCTGTGGCCTGGGAACATGACATCGGTTTGGATTCCGGTACCCTGTTGCCTGGGAACATGTACTCGGTTTGATTCTGGAAACCTGTGGCCGGGGAATATGACTGAGGTTTGATGGTGGTACCCTATGGCCTGGCAACATGACTGAAGTTTGATTCTGGATCCCTGTGTCCTGGGAACATGGCTGAGGCGTGATTCTGGAACACTGTGGCCTGGGAACATGACATCTATTTAGATTGTGGAATACTGTGCCCCGGGAACCTGACTGAGCCTTGGTTCTGGAACCCTGTGGACTGGGAACATGACTGAGGTTTTATTCTGGAACCCTGTAGCCTGGGAACATAACTGAGGATTGATTCTGGAACCCCGTGGCCTGGGAACATGACATCAGTGGATTTTGGAACCCTGAGGCCTGGGAACATGACATCTGTTTAGATTGTGGAATACTGTGCCCCGGGAACCTGACTGATCCTCTGTTCTGGAACCCTGTGGCCTGGGAACATGACTGAGGTTTTATTCTGGAACCCTGTAGCCTGGGAACATAACTGAGGATTGATTCTGGAATCTTGTGGCCTGGGAAAATGACAACGGTGGATTCTGGAACCCTGTGGCCTGGGAACATGAGAATGGTTTGATTCTGGAACCCTGTGGCCTGGGAACATGCCTGAGGTTTGATGGTGGAAACCTGTGGCCTGGCAAGATGACTGAGGTTTGATTCTGGAAGACTGTGGCTAGGGAATATGATATCGGGTTGATTCTGGAAACCTGTGTCCTGGGAACAAGACTGAGGTTTGATTCTGGAACCCTGTGCCTTGGGAACATGACTGAGGTTTGTTTCTGGAAACCTGTTCCCTGGGAACATGACTGAGGTTTGATTCTGGACACCTGTGTCCTGGGAACATGACTGAGGTTTGATTGCTGAAACCTGTGGCCTGCGAACATGACTCAGGTTTGATTCTGGAACCATGTGTCCTGGGAATATGACTCAGGTTTGATTCTGGATCCATGTGTCCTGGGAATATGACTGAGGTTTGATTTTGGAAACCTTTGGCCTGGGAAAATGACTGAGGTTTCATTTTGGAAACATGTGGCTTGGGATCATGACTGAGGTTTGATGGTGGAACACTCTGGCCTGGCAAAATGACTGAGGCTTGATTCTGGAACCCTGTGGCCTGGCAACTTGACTGAGGTGTGATGGCAGAAACCTGTGGCCTGGCAACATGACTGAGTTTGATTGTGGCACCCTGTGCACGGGGAACATGACTGAGGCCTGATACTGGAACCCCGTGGCGTGGGAACTTGACATTGGTTTGATTCTGGAGCCCTGTTTACTGGGAACATGACTGAGGTTTGATGGTTGAAACCTGTGGCCTGGCAAAATGAGTGAGGCTTGATGGTGGAACCCTGTGGCTTGGAAAGATGACTTAGGTTTGATTGTGGAACAGTCTTTCCTGGGAACATGACTGAGGTTTGATGGTGGAACCGTGGCCTAGCAACAGGACAGAGGTTTGATTGTGGAACCCTCTGGCCTGGGAATATGACTGAGGTTTAATTGTGGAACCCTGTGGCCTGGGAACATGACTGGGAGTTTATTTCTGAAACCTGTGTCCAGGGAACATGACTGAGGTTTTATTCTGGAACCATGTCGCCTGGGAATATGACTGACGTTTGATTCTGGAAACCATTGGCCTGGGAAGATGACTGATGTTAGAGTGTGGAATCCTGTGGCCTGGGAACATGACATCGGTGGATTCTGGAACCCTGTGGCCTGGGAACATGCCTGAGGTTTGATGGTGGAAACCTGTGGCCTGGCAAGAGAACTGAGGTTTGATTCTGGAAGACTGTGGCTAGGGAACATGATATCGGGTTGATTCTGGCAACCTGTGTCCTGGGAACAAGACTGAGGTTTGATTCTGGAACCCTGTGCCTTGGGAACATGACTGAGGTTTGTTTCTGGAAGCCTGTTCCCTGGGAACATGACTGAGGCTTGATGGTGGAACCGTGGTCTGGCAACAGAACTGAGGTTTGATTGTGGAACCCTCTGGCCTGGGAATATGACTGAGCTTTTATTGTGGAACCCTGTGGCCTGGGAACATGACTGGGATTTTATTTCTGAAACCTGTGTCCAGGGAACATGACTGAGGTTTTATTCTGGAACCCTGTGTCCTGGGAACACAACTGAGGTTTGATTCTGGAACCATGTGGCCTGGGAATATGACTGAGGTTTGATTCTGGAAACCATTGGCCTGGGAAGATGACTGATGTTAGAGTGTGGAATCCTGGGGCCTGGGAACATGACATCGGTTTGGATTCCGGTACCCTGTTGCCTGGGAACATGAAATCGGTTTGATTCTGGAAACCTGTGTCCTGGGAAGATGACTGAGGTTTGATGGTGGTACCCTACGGCCTGGCAACATGACTGAAGTTTGATTCTGGATCCCTGTGTCCTGGGAACATGGCTGAGGCGTGATTCTGGAACACTGTGGTCTGGGAACATGACATCTATTTAGATTGTGGAATACTGTGCCCCGGGAACCTGACTGAGCCTTGGTTCTGGAACCCTGTGGACTGGGAACATGACTGAGGTTTTATTCTGGAACCCTGTAGCCTGGGAACATAACTGAGGATTGATTCTGGAACCCTGTGGCCTGGGAACATGACATCGGTGGATTCTGGAACCCTGAGGCCTGGGAACATGACATCTGTTTAGATTGTGGAATACTGTGCCCCGGGAATCTGACTGAGCCTCGGTTCTGGAACCCTGTGGACTGGGAACATGACTGAGGTTTTATTCTGGATCCCTGTAGCCTGGGAACATAACTGAGGATTGATTCTGGAATCTTGTGGCCTGGAAAAATGACAACGGTGGATTCTGGAACCCTGTTGCCTGGGAACATGAGAACGGTTTGATTCTGGAACCCTGTGGCCTGGGAACATGCCTGAGGTTTGATGGTGGAAACCTGTGGCCTGGCAACATGACTGAGGTTTGATTCTGGAAGACTGTGGCTAGGGAACATGATATCGGGTTGATTCTGGAAACCTGTGTCCTGGGAACAAGACTGAGGTTTGATTCTGGAACCCTGTGCCTTGGGAACATGACTGAGGTTTGTTTCTGGAAACCTGTTCCCTGGGAACATGACTGAGGTTTGATTCTGGACACCTGTGTCCTGGGAACATGACTGAGGTTTGATTGCTGAAACCTGTGGCCTGCGAACATGACTCAGGTTTGATTCTGGAACCATGTGTCCTGGGAATATGACTGAGGTTTGATTCTGGAAACCTTTGGCCTGGGAAAATGACTGAGGTTTCATTTTGGAAACATGTGGCTTGGGATCATGACTGAGGTTTGATGGTGGAACACTCTGGCCTGGCAAAATGACTGAGGCTTGATTCTGGAACCCTGTGGCCTGGCAAATTGACTGAGGTGTGATGGCAGAAACCTGTGGCCTGGCAACATGACTGAGTTTGATTGTGGCACCCTGTGCACGGGGAACATGACTGAGGCCTGATACTGGAACCCCGTGGCGTGGGAACTTGACATTGGTTTGATTCTGGAGCCCTGTTTACTGGGAACATGACTGAGGTTTGATGGTTGAAACCTGTGGCCTGGCAAAATGAGTGAGGCTTGATGGTGGAACCCTGTGGCTTGGAAAGATGACTTAGGTTTGATTGTGGAACAGTCTTTCCTGGGAACATGACTGAGGTTTGATGGTGGAACCGTGGCCTAGCAACAGGACAGAGGTTTGATTGTGGAACCCTCTGGCCTGGGAATATGACTGAGGTTTAATTGTGGAACCCTGTGGCCTGGGAACATGACTGGGAGTTTATTTCTGAAACCTGTGTCCAGGGAACATGACTGAGGTTTTATTCTGGAACCATGTCGCCTGGGAATATGACTGACGTTTGATTCTGGAAACCATTGGCCTGGGAAGATGACTGATGTTAGAGTGTGGAATCCTGTGGCCTGGGAACATGACATCGGTGGATTCTGGAACCCTGTGGCCTGGGAACATGCCTGAGGTTTGATGGTGGAAACCTGTGGCCTGGCAAGAGAACTGAGGTTTGATTCTGGAAGACTGTGGCTAGGGAACATGATATCGGGTTGATTCTGGCAACCTGTGTCCTGGGAACAAGACTGAGGTTTGATTCTGGAACCCTGTGCCTTGGGAACATGACTGAGGTTTGTTTCTGGAAGCCTGTTCCCTGGGAACATGACTGAGGCTTGATGGTGGAACCGTGGTCTGGCAACAGAACTGAGGTTTGATTGTGGAACCCTCTGGCCTGGGAATATGACTGAGCTTTTATTGTGGAACCCTGTGGCCTGGGAACATGATTGGGATTTTATTTCTGAAACCTGTGTCCAGGGAACATGACTGAGGTTTTATTCTGGAACCCTGTGTCCTGGGAACACAACTGAGGTTTGATTCTGGAACCATGTGGCCTGGGAATATGACTGAGGTTTGATTCTGGAAACCATTGGCCTGGGAAGATGACTGATGTTAGAGTGTGGAATCCTGTGGCCTGGGAACATGACATCGGTTTGGATTCCGGTACCCTGTTGCCTGGGAACATGTACTCGGTTTGATTCTGGAAACCTGTGGCCGGGGAATATGACTGAGGTTTGATGGTGGTACCCTATGGCCTGGCAACATGACTGAAGTTTGATTCTGGATCCCTGTGTCCTGGGAACATGGCTGAGGCGTGATTCTGGAACACTGTGGCCTGGGAACATGACATCTATTTAGATTGTGGAATACTGTGCCCCGGGAACCTGACTGAGCCTTGGTTCTGGAACCCTGTGGACTGGGAACATGACTGAGGTTTTATTCTGGAACCCTGTAGCCTGGGAACATAACTGAGGATTGATTCTGGAACCCCGTGGCCTGGGAACATGACATCAGTGGATTTTGGAACCCTGAGGCCTGGGAACATGACATCTGTTTAGATTGTGGAATACTGTGCCCCGGGAACCTGACTGATCCTCTGTTCTGGAACCCTGTGGCCTGGGAACATGACTGAGGTTTTATTCTGGAACCCTGTAGCCTGGGAACATAACTGAGGATTGATTCTGGAATCTTGTGGCCTGGGAAAATGACAACGGTGGATTCTGGAACCCTGTGGCCTGGGAACATGAGAATGGTTTGATTCTGGAACCCTGTGGCCTGGAAACATGCCTGAGGTTTGATGGTGGAAACCTGTGGCCTGGCAAGATGACTGAGGTTTGATTCTGGAAGACTGTGGCTAGGGAATATGATATCGGGTTGATTCTGGAAACCTGTGTCCTGGGAACAAGACTGAGGTTTGATTCTGGAACCCTGTGCCTTGGGAACATGACTGAGGTTTGTTTCTGGAAACCTGTTCCCTGGGAACATGACTGAGGTTTGATTCTGGACACCTGTGTCCTGGGAACATGACTGAGGTTTGATTGCTGAAACCTGTGGCCTGCGAACATGACTCAGGTTTGATTCTGGAACCATGTGTCCTGGGAATATGACTCAGGTTTGATTCTGGATCCATGTGTCCTGGGAATATGACTGAGGTTTGATTTTGGAAACCTTTGGCCTGGGAAAATGACTGAGGTTTCATTTTGGAAACATGTGGCTTGGGATCATGACTGAGGTTTGATGGTGGAACACTCTGGCCTGGCAAAATGACTGAGGCTTGATTCTGGAACCCTGTGGCCTGGCAACTTGACTGAGGTGTGATGGCAGAAACCTGTGGCCTGGCAACATGACTGAGTTTGATTGTGGCACCCTGTGCACGGGGAACATGACTGAGGCCTGATACTGGAACCCCGTGGCGTGGGAACTTGACATTGGTTTGATTCTGGAGCCCTGTTTACTGGGAACATGACTGAGGTTTGATGGTTGAAACCTGTGGCCTGGCAAAATGAGTGAGGCTTGATGGTGGAACCCTGTGGCTTGGAAAGATGACTTAGGTTTGATTGTGGAACAGTCTTTCCTGGGAACATGACTGAGGTTTGATGGTGGAACCGTGGCCTAGCAACAGGACAGAGGTTTGATTGTGGAACCCTCTGGCCTGGGAATATGACTGAGGTTTAATTGTGGAACCCTGTGGCCTGGGAACATGACTGGGAGTTTATTTCTGAAACCTGTGTCCAGGGAACATGACTGAGGTTTTATTCTGGAACCATGTCGCCTGGGAATATGACTGACGTTTGATTCTGGAAACCATTGGCCTGGGAAGATGACTGATGTTAGAGTGTGGAATCCTGTGGCCTGGGAACATGACATCGGTGGATTCTGGAACCCTGTGGCCTGGGAACATGCCTGAGGTTTGATGGTGGAAACCTGTGGCCTGGCAAGAGAACTGAGGTTTGATTCTGGAAGACTGTGGCTAGGGAACATGATATCGGGTTGATTCTGGCAACCTGTGTCCTGGGAACAAGACTGAGGTTTGATTCTGGAACCCTGTGCCTTGGGAACATGACTGAGGTTTGTTTCTGGAAGCCTGTTCCCTGGGAACATGACTGAGGCTTGATGGTGGAACCGTGGTCTGGCAACAGAACTGAGGTTTGATTGTGGAACCCTCTGGCCTGGGAATATGACTGAGCTTTTATTGTGGAACCCTGTGGCCTGGGAACATGATTGGGATTTTATTTCTGAAACCTGTGTCCAGGGAACATGACTGAGGTTTTATTCTGGAACCCTGTGTCCTGGGAACACAACTGAGGTTTGATTCTGGAACCATGTGGCCTGGGAATATGACTGAGGTTTGATTCTGGAAACCATTGGCCTGGGAAGATGACTGATGTTAGAGTGTGGAATCCTGTGGCCTGGGAACATGACATCGGTTTGGATTCCGGTACCCTGTTGCCTGGGAACATGTACTCGGTTTGATTCTGGAAACCTGTGGCCGGGGAATATGACTGAGGTTTGATGGTGGTACCCTATGGCCTGGCAACATGACTGAAGTTTGATTCTGGATCCCTGTGTCCTGGGAACATGGCTGAGGCGTGATTCTGGAACACTGTGGCCTGGGAACATGACATCTATTTAGATTGTGGAATACTGTGCCCCGGGAACCTGACTGAGCCTTGGTTCTGGAACCCTGTGGACTGGGAACATGACTGAGGTTTTATTCTGGAACCCTGTAGCCTGGGAACATAACTGAGGATTGATTCTGGAACCCCGTGGCCTGGGAACATGACATCAGTGGATTTTGGAACCCTGAGGCCTGGGAACATGACATCTGTTTAGATTGTGGAATACTGTGCCCCGGGAACCTGACTGATCCTCTGTTCTGGAACCCTGTGGCCTGGGAACATGACTGAGGTTTTATTCTGGAACCCTGTAGCCTGGGAACATAACTGAGGATTGATTCTGGAATCTTGTGGCCTGGGAAAATGACAACGGTGGATTCTGGAACCCTGTGGCCTGGGAACATGAGAATGGTTTGATTCTGGAACCCTGTGGCCTGGGAACATGCCTGAGGTTTGATGGTGGAAACCTGTGGCCTGGCAAGATGACTGAGGTTTGATTCTGGAAGACTGTGGCTAGGGAATATGATATCGGGTTGATTCTGGAAACCTGTGTCCTGGGAACAAGACTGAGGTTTGATTCTGGAACCCTGTGCCTTGGGAACATGACTGAGGTTTGTTTCTGGAAACCTGTTCCCTGGGAACATGACTGAGGTTTGATTCTGGACACCTGTGTCCTGGGAACATGACTGAGGTTTGATTGCTGAAACCTGTGGCCTGCGAACATGACTCAGGTTTGATTCTGGAACCATGTGTCCTGGGAATATGACTCAGGTTTGATTCTGGATCCATGTGTCCTGGGAATATGACTGAGGTTTGATTTTGGAAACCTTTGGCCTGGGAAAATGACTGAGGTTTCATTTTGGAAACATGTGGCTTGGGATCATGACTGAGGTTTGATGGTGGAACACTCTGGCCTGGCAAAATGACTGAGGCTTGATTCTGGAACCCTGTGGCCTGGCAACTTGACTGAGGTGTGATGGCAGAAACCTGTGGCCTGGCAACATGACTGAGTTTGATTGTGGCACCCTGTGCACGGGGAACATGACTGAGGCCTGATACTGGAACCCCGTGGCGTGGGAACTTGACATTGGTTTGATTCTGGAGCCCTGTTTACTGGGAACATGACTGAGGTTTGATGGTTGAAACCTGTGGCCTGGCAAAATGAGTGAGGCTTGATGGTGGAACCCTGTGGCTTGGAAAGATGACTTAGGTTTGATTGTGGAACAGTCTTTCCTGGGAACATGACTGAGGTTTGATGGTGGAACCGTGGCCTAGCAACAGGACAGAGGTTTGATTGTGGAACCCTCTGGCCTGGGAATATGACTGAGGTTTAATTGTGGAACCCTGTGGCCTGGGAACATGACTGGGAGTTTATTTCTGAAACCTGTGTCCAGGGAACATGACTGAGGTTTTATTCTGGAACCATGTCGCCTGGGAATATGACTGACGTTTGATTCTGGAAACCATTGGCCTGGGAAGATGACTGATGTTAGAGTGTGGAATCCTGTGGCCTGGGAACATGACATCGGTGGATTCTGGAACCCTGTGGCCTGGGAACATGCCTGAGGTTTGATGGTGGAAACCTGTGGCCTGGCAAGAGAACTGAGGTTTGATTCTGGAAGACTGTGGCTAGGGAACATGATATCGGGTTGATTCTGGCAACCTGTGTCCTGGGAACAAGACTGAGGTTTGATTCTGGAACCCTGTGCCTTGGGAACATGACTGAGGTTTGTTTCTGGAAGCCTGTTCCCTGGGAACATGACTGAGGCTTGATGGTGGAACCGTGGTCTGGCAACAGAACTGAGGTTTGATTGTGGAACCCTCTGGCCTGGGAATATGACTGAGCTTTTATTGTGGAACCCTGTGGCCTGGGAACATGATTGGGATTTTATTTCTGAAACCTGTGTCCAGGGAACATGACTGAGGTTTTATTCTGGAACCCTGTGTCCTGGGAACACAACTGAGGTTTGATTCTGGAACCATGTGGCCTGGGAATATGACTGAGGTTTGATTCTGGAAACCATTGGCCTGGGAAGATGACTGATGTTAGAGTGTGGAATCCTGTGGCCTGGGAACATGACATCGGTTTGGATTCCGGTACCCTGTTGCCTGGGAACATGTACTCGGTTTGATTCTGGAAACCTGTGGCCGGGGAATATGACTGAGGTTTGATGGTGGTACCCTATGGCCTGGCAACATGACTGAAGTTTGATTCTGGATCCCTGTGTCCTGGGAACATGGCTGAGGCGTGATTCTGGAACACTGTGGCCTGGGAACATGACATCTATTTAGATTGTGGAATACTGTGCCCCGGGAACCTGACTGAGCCTTGGTTCTGGAACCCTGTGGACTGGGAACATGACTGAGGTTTTATTCTGGAACCCTGTAGCCTGGGAACATAACTGAGGATTGATTCTGGAACCCCGTGGCCTGGGAACATGACATCAGTGGATTTTGGAACCCTGAGGCCTGGGAACATGACATCTGTTTAGATTGTGGAATACTGTGCCCCGGGAACCTGACTGATCCTCTGTTCTGGAACCCTGTGGCCTGGGAACATGACTGAGGTTTTATTCTGGAACCCTGTAGCCTGGGAACATAACTGAGGATTGATTCTGGAATCTTGTGGCCTGGGAAAATGACAACGGTGGATTCTGGAACCCTGTGGCCTGGGAACATGAGAATGGTTTGATTCTGGAACCCTGTGGCCTGGGAACATGCCTGAGGTTTGATGGTGGAAACCTGTGGCCTGGCAAGATGACTGAGGTTTGATTCTGGAAGACTGTGGCTAGGGAATATGATATCGGGTTGATTCTGGAAACCTGTGTCCTGGGAACAAGACTGAGGTTTGATTCTGGAACCCTGTGCCTTGGGAACATGACTGAGGTTTGTTTCTGGAAACCTGTTCCCTGGGAACATGACTGAGGTTTGATTCTGGACACCTGTGTCCTGGGAACATGACTGAGGTTTGATTGCTGAAACCTGTGGCCTGCGAACATGACTCAGGTTTGATTCTGGAACCATGTGTCCTGGGAATATGACTCAGGTTTGATTCTGGATCCATGTGTCCTGGGAATATGACTGAGGTTTGATTTTGGAAACCTTTGGCCTGGGAAAATGACTGAGGTTTCATTTTGGAAACATGTGGCTTGGGATCATGACTGAGGTTTGATGGTGGAACACTCTGGCCTGGCAAAATGACTGAGGCTTGATTCTGGAACCCTGTGGCCTGGCAACTTGACTGAGGTGTGATGGCAGAAACCTGTGGCCTGGCAACATGACTGAGTTTGATTGTGGCACCCTGTGCACGGGGAACATGACTGAGGCCTGATACTGGAACCCCGTGGCGTGGGAACTTGACATTGGTTTGATTCTGGAGCCCTGTTTACTGGGAACATGACTGAGGTTTGATGGTTGAAACCTGTGGCCTGGCAAAATGAGTGAGGCTTGATGGTGGAACCCTGTGGCTTGGAAAGATGACTTAGGTTTGATTGTGGAACAGTCTTTCCTGGGAACATGACTGAGGTTTGATGGTGGAACCGTGGCCTAGCAACAGGACAGAGGTTTGATTGTGGAACCCTCTGGCCTGGGAATATGACTGAGGTTTAATTGTGGAACCCTGTGGCCTGGGAACATGACTGGGAGTTTATTTCTGAAACCTGTGTCCAGGGAACATGACGGAGGTTTTATTCTGGAACCATGTGGCCTGGGTATATGACTGACGTTTGATTCTGGAAACCATTGGCCTGGGAAGATGACTGATGTTAGAGTGTGGAATCCTGTGGCCTGGGAACATGACATCGGTGGATTCTGGAACCCTGTGGCCTGGGAACATGCCTGAGGTTTGATGGTGGAAACCTGTGGCCTGGCAACAGGACTGAGGTTTGATTCTGGAAGACTGTGGCTAGGGAACATGATATCGGGTTGATTCTGGCAACCTGTGTCCTGGGAACAAGACTGAGGTTTGATTCTGGAACCCTGTGCCTTGGGAACATGACTGAGGTTTGTTTCTGGAAGCCTGTTCCCTGGGAACATGACTGAGGCTTGATGGTGGAACCGTGGTCTGGCAACAGAACTGAGGTTTGATTGTGGAACCCTCTGGCCTGGGAATATGACTGAGCTTTTATTGTGGAACCCTGTGGCCTGGGAACATGACTGGGATTTTATTTCTGAAACCTGTGTCCAGGGAACATGACTGAGGTTTTATTCTGGAACCCTGTGTCCTGGGAACACAACTGAGGTTTGATTCTGGATCCATGTGGCCTGGGAATATGACTGAGGTTTGATTCTGGAAACCATTGGCCTGGGAAGATGACTGATGTTAGAGTGTGGAATCCTGTGGCCTGGGAACATGACATCGGTTTGGATTCCGGTACCCTGTTGCCTGGGAACATGAAATCGGTTTGATTCTGGAAACCTGTGTCCTGGGAAGATGACTGAGGTTTGATGGTGGTACCCTACGGCCTGGCAACATGACTGAAGTTTGATTCTGGATCCCTGTGTCCTGGGAACATGACTGAGGCGTGATTCTGGAACACTGTGTCCTGCGAACATGACATCTATTTAGATTGTGGAATACTGTGCCCCGGGAACCTGACTGAGCCTTGGTTCTGGAACCCTGTGGACTGGGAACATGACTGAGGTTTTATTCTGGAACCCTGTAGCCTGGGAACATAACTGAGGATTGATTCTGGAACCCTGTGGCCTGGGAACATGACATCGGTGGATTCTGGAACCCTGAGGCCTGGGAACATGACATCTGTTTAGATTGTGGAATACTGTGCCCCGGGAATCTGACTGAGCCTCGGTTCTGGAACCCTGTGGACTGGGAACATGACTGAGGTTTTATTCTGGATCCCTGTAGCCTGGGAACATAACTGAGGATTGATTCTGGAATCTTGTGACCTGGGAAAATGACAACGGTGGATTCTGGATCCCTGTGGCCTGGAAACATGAGAACGTTTTGATTCTGGAACCCTGTGGCCTGGGAACATGCCTGAGGTTTGATGGTGGAAACCTGTGGCCTGGCAACATGACTGAGGTTTGATTCTGGAAGACTGTGGCTAGGGAACATGATATCGGGTTGATTCTGGCAACCTGTGTCCTGGGAACAAGACTGAGGTTTGATTGCTGAAACCTGTGGCCTGCGAACATGACTCAGGTTTGATTCTGGAACCATGTGTCCTGGGAATATGACTGAGGTTTGTTTCTGGAAACCTGTTCCCTGGGAACATGACTGAGGTTTGATTCTGGACACCTGTGTCCTGGGAACATGACTGAGGTTTGATTGCTGAAACCTGTGGCCTGCGAACATGACTCAGGTTTGATTCTGGAACCATGTGTCCTGGGAATATGACTGAGGTTTGATTCTGGAAACCTTTGGCCTGGGAAAATGACTGAGGTTTCATTGTGGAAACATGTGGCTTGGGATCATGACTGAGGTTTGATGGTGGAACACTATGGCCTGGCAAAATGACTGAGGCTTGATTCTGGAACCCTGTGGCCTGGCAACTTGACTGAGGTGTGATGGCAGAAACCTGTGGCCTGGCAACATGACTGAGTTTGATTGTGGCACCCTGTGCACGGGGAACATGACTGAGGCCTGATACTGGAACCCCGTGGCGTGGGAACTTGACATTGGTTTGATTCTGGAGCCCTGTTTACTGGGAACATGACTGAGGTTTGATGGTTGAAACCTGTGGCCTGGCAACATGATTGAGGTTTGATAGTGGAACCCTCAGGCTTGGGAACATGAGTGAGGCTTGATGGTGGAACCCTGTGGCCTGGCAACATGAGTGAGGCTTGATGGTGGAACCCTGTGGCTTGGCAAGATGACTTAGGTTTGATTGTGGAACAGTCTTTCCTGGGAACATGACTGAGGCTTGATGGTGGAACCGTGGCCTAGCAACAGGACAGAGGTTTGATTGTGGAACCCTCTGGCCTGGGAATATGACTGAGGTTTAATTGTGGAACCCTGTGGCCTGGGAACATGACTGGGAGTTTATTTCTGAAACCCGTGTCCAGGGAACATGACTGAGGTTTTATTCTGGAACCATGTGGCCTGGGAATATGACTGACGTTTGATTCTGGAAACCATTGGCCTGGGAAGATGACTGATGTTAGAGTGTGGAATCCTGTGGCCTGGGAACATGACATCGGTGGATTCTGGAACCCTGTGGCCTGGGAACATGCCTGAGGTTTGATGGTGGAAACCTGTGGCCTGGCAACAGGACTGAGGTTTGATTCTGGAAGACTGTGGCTAGGGAACATGATATCGGCTTGATTCTGGCAACCTGTGTCCTGGGAACAAGACTGAGGTTTGATTCTGGAACCCTGTGCCTTGGGAACATGACTGAGGTTTGTTTCTGGAAGCCTGTTCCCTGGGAACATGACTGAGGCTTGATGGTGGAAGCATGGTCTGGCAACAGAACTGAGGTTTGATTGTGGAACCCTCTGGCCTGGGAATATGACTGAGCTTTTATTGTGGAACCCTGTGGCCTGGGAACATGACTGGGATTTTATTTCTGAAACCTGTGTCCAGGGAACATGACTGAGGTTTTATTCTGGAACCCTGTGTCCTGGGAACACAACTGAGGTTTGATTCTGGAACCATGTGGCCTGGGAATATGACTGAGTTTTGATTCTGGAAACCATTGGCCTGGGAAGATGACTGATGTTAGAGTGTGGAATCCTGTGGCCTGGGAACATGACATCGGTTTGGATTCCGGTACCCTGTTGCCTGGGAACATGTAATCGGTTTGATTCTGGAAACCTGTGGCCGGGGAATATGACTGAGGTTTGATGGTGGTACCCTATGGCCTGGCAACATGACTGAAGTTTGATTCTGGATCCCTGTGTCCTGGGAACATGGCTGAGGCGTGATTCTGGAACACTGTGGCCTGGGAACATGACATCTATTTAGATTGTGGAATACTGTGCCCCGGGAACCTGACTGAGCCTTGGTTCTGGAACCCTGTGGACTGGGAACATGACTGAGGTTTTATTCTGGAACCCTGTAGCCTGGGAACATAACTGAGGATTGATTCTGGAACCCCGTGGCCTGGGAACATGACATCAGTGGATTTTGGAACCCTGAGGCCTGGGAACATGACATCTGTTTAGATTGTGGAATACTGTGCCCCGGGAACCTGACTGAGCCTCGGTTCTGGAACCCTGTGGCCTGGGAACATGACTGAGGTTTTATTCTGGAACCCTGTAGCCTGGGAACATAACTGAGGATTGATTCTGGAATCTTGTGGCCTGGGAAAATGACAACGGTGGATTCTGGAACCCTGTGGCCTGGGAACATGAGAATGGTTTGATTCTGGAACCCTGTGGCCTGGGAACATGCCTGAGGTTTGATGGTGGAAACCTGTGGCCTGGCAAGATGACTGAGGTTTGATTCTGGAAGACTGTGGCTAGGGAATATGATATCGGGTTGATTCTGGAAACCTGTGTCCTGGGAACAAGACTGAGGTTTGATTCTGGAACCCTGTGCCTTGGGAACATGACTGAGGTTTGTTTCTGGAAACCTGTTCCCTGGGAACATGACTGAGGTTTGATTCTGGACACCTGTGTCCTGGGAACATGACTGAGGTTTGATTGCTGAAACCTGTGGCCTGCGAACATGACTCAGGTTTGATTCTGGAACCATGTGTCCTGGGAATATGACTGAGGTTTGATTTTGGAAACCTTTGGCCTGGGAAAATGACTGAGGTTTCATTTTGGAAACATGTGGCTTGGGATCATGACTGAGGTTTGATGGTGGAACACTCTGGCCTGGCAAAATGACTGAGGCTTGATTCTGGAACCCTGTGGCCTGGCAACTTGACTGAGGTGTGATGGCAGAAACCTGTGGCCTGGCAACATGACTGAGTTTGATTGTGGCACCCTGTGCACGGGGAACATGACTGAGGCCTGATACTGGAACCCCGTGGCGTGGGAACTTGACATTGGTTTGATTCTGGAGCCCTGTTTACTGGGAACATGACTGAGGTTTGATGGTTCAAACCTGTGGCCTGGCAAAATGAGTGAGGCTTGATGGTGGAACCCTGTGGCTTGGAAAGATGACTTAGGTTTGATTGTGGAACAGTCTTTCCTGGGAACATGACTGAGGTTTGATGGTGGAACCGTGGCCTAGCAACAGGACAGAGGTTTGATTGTGGAACCCTCTGGCCTGGGAATATGACTGAGGTTTAATTGTGGAACCCTGTGTCCTGGGAACATGACTGGGAGTTTATTTCTGAAACCTGTGTCCAGGGAACATGACGGAGGTTTTATTCTGGAACCATGTGGCCTGGGTATATGACTGACGTTTGATTCTGGAAACCATTGGCCTGGGAAGATGACTGATGTTAGAGTGTGGAATCCTGTGGCCTGGGAACATGACATCGGTGGATTCTGGAACCCTGTGGCCTGGGAACATGCCTGAGGTTTGATGGTGGAAACCTGTGGCCTGGCAACAGGACTGAGGTTTGATTCTGGAAGACTGTGGCTAGGGAACATGATATCGGGTTGATTCTGGCAACCTGTGTCCTGGGAACAAGACTGAGGTTTGATTCTGGAACCCTGTGCCTTGGGAACATGACTGAGGTTTGTTTCTGGAAGCCTGTTCCCTGGGAACATGACTGAGGCTTGATGGTGGAACCGTGGTCTGGCAACAGAACTGAGGTTTGATTGTGGAACCCTCTGGCCTGGGAATATGACTGAGCTTTTATTGTGGAACCCTGTGGCCTGGGAACATGACTGGGATTTTATTTCTGAAACCTGTGTCCAGGGAACATGACTGAGGTTTTATTCTGGAACCCTGTGTCCTGGGAACACAACTGAGGTTTGATTCTGGATCCATGTGGCCTGGGAATATGACTGAGGTTTGATTCTGGAAACCATTGGCCTGGGAAGATGACTGATGTTAGAGTGTGGAATCCTGTGGCCTGGGAACATGACATCGGTTTGGATTCTGGTACCCTGTTGCCTGGGAACATGAAATCGGTTTGATTCTGGAAACCTGTGTCCTGGGAAGATGACTGAGGTTTGATGGTGGTACCCTACGGCCTGGCAACATGACTGAAGTTTGATTCTGGATCACTGTGTCCTGGGAACATGACTGAGGCGTGACTCTGGAACACTGTGTCCTGCGAACATGACATCTATTTAGATTGTGGAATACTGTGCCCCGGGAACCTGACTGAGCCTTGGTTCTGGAACCCTGTGGACTGGGAACATGACTGAGGTTTTATTCTGGAACCCTGTAGCCTGGGAACATAACTGAGGATTGATTCTGGAACCCTGTGGCCTGGGAACATGACATCGGTGGATTCTGGAACCCTGAGGCCTGGGAACATGACATCTGTTTAGATTGTGGAATACTGTGCCCCGGGAATCTGACTGAGCCTCGGTTCTTGAACCCTGTGGACTGGGAACATGACTGAGGTTTTATTCTGGATCCCTGTAGCCTGGGAACATAACTGAGGATTGATTCTGGAATCTTGTGGCCTGGGAAAATGACAACGGTGGATTCTGGATCCCTGTGGCCTGGAAACATGAGAACGTTTTGATTCTGGAACCCTGTGGCCTGGGAACATGCCTGAGGTTTGATTCTGGAAGACTGTGGCTAGGGAACATGATATCGGGTTGATTCTGGCAACCTGTGTCCTGGGAACAAGACTGAGGTTTGATTGCTGAAACCTGTGGCCTGCGAACATGACTCAGGTTTGATTCTGGAACCATGTGTCCTGGGAATATGACTGAGGTTTGTTTCTGGAAACCTGTTCCCTGGGAACATGACTGAGGTTTGATTCTGGACACCTGTGTCCTGGGAACATGACTGAGGTTTGATTGCTGAAACCTGTGGCCTGCGAACATGACTCAGGTTTGATTCTGGAACCATGTGTCCTGGGAATATGACTGAGGTTTGATTCTGGAAACCTTTGGCCTGGGAAAATGACTGAGGTTTCATTGTGGAAACATGTGGCTTGGGATCATGACTGAGGTTTGATGGTGGAACACTATGGCCTGGTAAAATGACTGGGGCTTGATTCTGGAACCCTGTGGCCTGGCAACTTGACTGAGGTGTGATGGCAGAAACCTGTGGCCTGGCAACATGACTGAGTTTGATTGTGGCACCCTGTGCACGGGGAACATGACTGAGGCCTGATACTGGAACCCCGTGGTGTGGGAACTTGACATTGGTTTGATTCTGGAGCCCTGTTTACTGGGAACATGACTGAGGTTTGATGGTTGAAACCTGTGGCCTGGCAACATGATTGAGGTTTGATAGTGGAACCCTCAGGCTTGGGAACATGAGTGAGGCTTGATGGTGGAACCCTGTGGCCTGGCAACATGAGTGAGGCTTGATGGTGGAAGCCTGTGGCTTGGCAAGATGACTTAGGTTTGATTGTGGAACAGTCTTTCCTGGGAACATGACTGAGGCTTGATGGTGGAACCGTGGCCTAGCAACAGGACAGAGGTTTGATTGTGGAACCCTCTGGCCTGGGAATATGACTGAGGTTTAATTGTGGAACCCTGTGGCCTGGGAACATGACTGGGAGTTTATTTCTGAAACCCGTGTCCAGGGAACATGACTGAGGTTTTATTCTGGAACCATGTGGCCTGGGAATATGACTGACGTTTGATTCTGGAAACCATTGGCCTGGGAAGATGACTGATGTTAGAGTGTGGAATCCTGTGGCCTGGGAACATGACATCGGTGGATTCTGGAACCCTGTGGCCTGGGAACATGCCTGAGGTTTGATGGTGGAAACCTGTGGCCTGGCAACAGGACTGAGGTTTGATTCTGGAAGACTGTGGCTAGGGAACATGATATCGGCTTGATTCTGGCAACCTGTGTCCTGGGAACAAGACTGAGGTTTGATTCTGGAACCCTGTGCCTTGGGAACATGACTGAGGTTTGTTTCTGGAAGCCTGTTCCCTGGGAACATGACTGAGGCTTGATGGTGGAAGCATGGTCTGGCAACAGAACTGAGGTTTGATTGTGGAACCCTCTGGCCTGGGAATATGACTGAGCTTTTATTGTGGAACCCTGTGGCCTGGGAACATGACTGGGATTTTATTTCTGAAACCTGTGTCCAGGGAACATGACTGAGGTTTTATTCTGGAACCCTGTGTCCTGGGAACACAACTGAGGTTTGATTCTGGAACCATGTGGCCTGGGAATATGACTGAGTTTTGATTCTGGAAACCATTGGCCTGGGAAGATGACTGATGTTAGAGTGTGGAATCCTGTGGCCTGGGAACATGACATCGGTTTGGATTCCGGTACCCTGTTGCCTGGGAACATGTAATCGGTTTGATTCTGGAAACCTGTGGCCGGGGAATATGACTGAGGTTTGATGGTGGTACCCTATGGCCTGGCAACATGACTGAAGTTTGATTCTGGATCCCTGTGTCCTGGGAACATGGCTGAGGCGTGATTCTGGAACACTGTGGCCTGGGAACATGACATCTATTTAGTTTGTGGAATACTGTGCCCCGGGAACCTGACTGAGCCTTGGTTCTGGAACCCTGTGGATTGGGAACATGACTGAGGTTTTATTCTGGAACCCTGTAGCCTGGGAACATAACTGAGGATTGATTCTGGAACCCCGTGGCCTGGGAACATGACATCAGTGGATTCTGGAACCCTGAGGCCTGGGAACATGACATCTGTTTAGATTGTGGAATACTGTGCCCCGGGAACCTGACTGATCCTCTGTTCTGGAACCCTGTGCCCTGGGAACATGACTGAGGTTTTATTCTGGAACCCTGTAGCCTGGGAACATAACTGAGGATTGATTCTGGAATCTTGTGGCCTGGGAAAATGACAACGGTGGATTCTGGAACCCTGTGGCCTGGGAACATGAGAATGGTTTGATTCTGGAACCCTGTGGCCTGGGAACATGCCTGAGGTTTGATGGTGGAAACCTGTGGCCTGGCAAGATGACTGAGGTTTGATCTGGAAGACTGTGGCTAGGGAATATGATATCGGGTTGATTCTGGAAACCTGTGTCCTGGGAACAAGACTGAGGTTTGATTCTGGAACCCTGTGCCTTGGGAACATGACTGAGGTTTGTTTCTGGAAACCTGTTCCCTGGGAACATGACTGAGGTTTGATTCTGGACACCTGTGTCCTGGGAACATGACTGAGGTTTGATTGCTGAAACCTGTGGCCTGCGAACATGACTCAGGTTTGATTCTGGAACCATGTGTCCTGGGAATATGACTGAGGTTTGATTTTGGAAACCTTTGGCCTGGGAAAATGACTGAGGTTTCATTTTGGAAACATGTGGCTTGGGATCATGACTGAGGTTTGATGGTGGAACACTCTCGCCTGGCAAAATGACTGAGGCTTGATTCTGGAACCCTGTGGCCTGGCAACTTGACTGAGGTGTGATGGCAGAAACCTGTGGCCTGGCAACATGACTGAGTTTGATTGTGGCACCCTGTGCAAGGGGAACATGACTGAGGCCTGATACTGGAACCCCGTGGCGTGGGAACTTGACATTGGTTTGATTCTGGAGCCCTATTTACTGGGAACATGACTGAGGTTTGATGGTTGAAACCTGTGGCCTGGCAAAATGAGTGAGGCTTGATGGTGGAACCCTGTGGCTTGGAAAGATGACTTAGGTTTGATTGTGGAACAGTCTTTCCTGGGAACATGACTGAGGTTTGATGGTGGAACCGTGGCCTAGCAACAGGACAGAGGTTTGATTGTGGAACCCTCTGGCCTGGGAATATGACTGAGGTTTAATTGTGGAACCCTGTGGCCTGGGAACATGACTGGGAGTTTATTTCTGAAACCTGTGTCCAGGGAACATGACTGAGGTTTTATTCTGGAACCATGTGGCCTGGGTATATGACTGACGTTTGATTCTGGAAACCATTGGCCTGGGAAGATGACTGATGTTAGAGTGTGGAATCCTGTGGCCTGGGAACATGACATCGGTGGATTCTGGAACCCTGTGGCCTGGGAACATGCCTGAGGTTTGATGGTGGAAACCTGTGGCCTGGCAACAGGACTGAGGTTTGATTCTGGAAGACTGTGGCTAGGGAACATGATATCGGCTTGATTCTGGCAACCTGTGTCCTGGGAACAAGACTGAGGTTTGATTCTGGAACCCTGTGCCTTGGGAACATGACTGAGGTTTGTTTCTGGAAGCCTGTTCCCTGGGAACATGACTGAGGCTTGATGGTGGAAGCATGGTCTGGCAACAGAACTGAGGTTTGATTGTGGAACCCTCTGGCCTGGGAATATGACTGAGCTTTTATTGTGGAACTCTGTGGCCTGGGAACATGACTGGGATTTTATTTCTGAAACCTGTGTCCAGGGAACATGACTGAGGTTTTATTCTGGAACCCTGTGTCCTGGGAACACAACTGAGGTTTGATTCTGGAACCATGTGGCCTGGGAATATGACTGAGTTTTGATTCTGGAAACCATTGGCCTGGGAAGATGACTGATGTTAGAGTGTGGAATCCTGTGGCCTGGGAACATGACATCGGTTTGGATTCCGGTACCCTGTTGCCTGGGAACATGTAATCGGTTTGATTCTGGAAACCTGTGGCCGGGGAATATGACTGAGGTTTGATGGTGGTACCCTATGGCCTGGCAACATGACTGAAGTTTGATTCTGGATCCCTGTGTCCTGGGAACATGGCTGAGGCGTGATTCTGGAACACTGTGGCCTGGGAACATGACATCTATTTAGATTGTGGAATACTGTGCCCCGGGAACCTGACTGAGCCTTGGTTCTGGAACCCTGTGGACTGGGAACATGACTGAGGTTTTATTCTGGAACCCTGTAGCCTGGGAACATAACTGAGGATTGATTCTGGAACCCCGTGGCCTGGGAACATGACATCAGTGGATTCTGGAACCCTGAGGCCTGGGAACATGACATCTGTTTAGATTGTGGAATACTGTGCCCCGGGAACCTGACTGATCCTCTGTTCTGGAACCCTGTGGCCTGGGAACATGACTGAGGTTTTATTCTGGAACCCTTTAGCCTGGGAACATAACTGAGGATTGATTCTGGAATCTTGTGGCCTGGGAAAATGACAACGGTGGATTCTGGAACCCTGTGGCCTGGGAACATGAGAATGGTTTGATTCTGGAACCCTGTGGCCTGGGAACATGCCTGAGGTTTGATGGTGGAAACCTGTGGCCTGGCAAGATGACTGAGGTTTGATTCTGGAAGACTGTGGCTAGGGAATATGATATCGGGTTGATTCTGGAAACCTGTGTCCTGGGAACAAGACTGAGGTTTGATTCTGGAACCCTGTGCCTTGGGAACATGACTGAGGTTTGATTCTGGACACCTGTGTCCTGGGAACATGACTGAGGTTTGATTGCTGAAACCTGTGGCCTGCGAACATGACTCAGGTTTGATTCTGGAACCATGTGTCCTGGGAATATGACTCAGGTTTGATTCTGGATCCATGTGTCCTGGGAATATGACTGAGGTTTGATTTTGGAAACCTTTGGCCTGGGAAAATGACTGAGGTTTCATTTTGGAAACATGTGGCTTGGGATCATGACTGAGGTTTGATGGTGGAACACTCTGGCCTGGCAAAATGACTGAGGCTTGATTCTGGAACCCTGTGGCCTGGCAACTTGACTGAGGTGTGATGGCAGAAACCTGTGCCCTGGCAACATGACTGAGTTTGATTGTGGCACCCTGTGCACGGGGAACATGACTGAGGCCTGATACTGGAACCCCGTGGCGTGGGAACTTGACATTGGTTTGATTCTGGAGCCCTGTTTACTGGGAACATGACTGAGGTTTGATGGTTGAAACCTGTGGCCTGGCAAAATGAGTGAGGCTTGATGGTGGAACCCTGTGGCTTGGAAAGATGACTTAGGTTTGATTGTGGAACAGTCTTTCCTGGGAACATGACTGAGGTTTGATGGTGGAACCGTGGCCTAGCAACAGGACAGAGGTTTGATTGTGGACCCCTCTGGCCTGGGAATATGACTGAGGTTTAATTGTGGAACCCTGTGGCCTGGGAACATGACTGGGAGTTTATTTCTGAAACCTGTGTCCAGGGAACATGACTGAGGTTTTATTCTGGAACCATGTGGCCTGGGTATATGACTGACGTTTGATTCTGGAAACCATTGGCCTGGGAAGATGACTGATGTTAGAGTGTGGAATCCTGTGGCCTGGGAACATGACATCGGTGGATTCTGGAACCCTGTGGCCTGGGAACATGCCTGAGGTTTGATGGTGGAAACCTGTGGCCTGGCAACAGGACTGAGGTTTGATTCTGGAAGACTGTGGCTAGGGAACATGATATCGGGTTGATTCTGGCAACCTGTGTCCTGGGAACAAGACTGAGGTTTGATTCTGGAACCCTGTGCCTTGGGAACATGACTGAGGTTTGTTTCTGGAAGCCTGTTCCCTGGGAACATGACTGAGGCTTGATGGTGGAACCGTGGTCTGGCAACAGAACTGAGGTTTGATTGTGGAACCCTCTGGCCTGGGAATATGACTGAGCTTTTATTGTGGAACCCTGTGGCCTGGGAACATGACTGGGATTTTATTTCTGAAACCTGTGTCCAGGGAACATGACTGAGGTTTTATTCTGGAACCCTGTGTCCTGGGAACACAACTGAGGTTTGATTCTGGATCCATGTGGCCTGGGAATATGACTGAGGTTTGATTCTGGAAACCATTGGCCTGGGAAGATGACTGATGTTAGAGTGTGGAATCCTGTGGCCTGGGAACATGACATCGGTTTGGATTCCGGTACCCTGTTGCCTGGGAACATGAAATCGGTTTGATTCTGGAAACCTGTGTCCTGGGAAGATGACTGAGGTTTGATGGTGGTACCCTACGGCCTGGCAACATGACTGAAGTTTGATTCTGGATCCCTGTGTCCTGGGAACATGACTGAGGCGTGATTCTGGAACACTGTGTCCTGCGAACATGACATCTATTTAGATTGTGGAATACTGTGCCCCGGGAACCTGACTGAGCCTTGGTTCTGGAACCCTGTGGACTGGGAACATGACTGAGGTTTTATTCTGGAACCCTGTAGCCTGGGAACATAACTGAGGATTGATTCTGGAACCCTGTGGCCTGGAAACATGACATCGGTGGATTCTGGAAACCTGAGGCCTGGGAACATGACATCTGTTTAGATTGTGGAATACTGTGCCCCGGGAAACTGACTGAGCCTCGGTTCTGGAACCCTGTGGACTGGGAACATGACTGAGGTTTTATTCTGGATCCCTGTAGCCTGGGAACATAACTGAGGATTGATTCTGAAATCTTGTGGCCTGGGAAAATGACAACGGTGGATTCTGGATCCCTGTGGCCTGGGAACATGAGAACGTTTTGATTCTGGAACCCTGTGGCCTGGGAACATGCCTGAGGTTTGATGGTGGAAACCTGTGGCCTGGCAACATGACTGAGGTTTGATTCTGGAAGACTGTGGCTAGGGAACATGATATCGGGTTGATTCTGGCAACCTGTGTCCTGGGAACAAGACTGAGGTTTGATTGCTGAAACCTGTGGCCTGCGAACATGACTCAGGTTTGATTCTGGAACCATGTGTCCTGGGAATATGACTGAGGTTTGTTTCTGGAAACCTGTTCCCTGGGAACATGACTGAGGTTTGATTCTGGACACCTGTGTCCTGGGAACATGACTGAGGTTTGATTGCTGAAACCTGTGGCCTGCGAACATGACTCAGGTTTGATTCTGGAACCATGTGTCCTGGGAATATGACTGAGGTTTGATTCTGGAAACCTTTGGCCTGCGAAAATGACTGAGGTTTCATTGTGGAAACATGTGGCTTGGGATCATGACTGAGGTTTGATGGTGGAACACTATGGCCTGGTAAAATGACTGGGGCTTGATTCTGGAACCCTGTGGCCTGGCAACTTGACTGAGGTGTGATGGCAGAAACCTGTGGCCTGGCAACATGACTGAGTTTGATTGTGGCACCCTGTGCACGGGGAACATGACTGAGGCCTGATACTGGAACCCCGTGGCGTGGGAACTTGACATTGGTTTGATTCTGGAGCCCTGTTTACTGGGAACATGACTGAGGTTTGATGGTTGAAACCTGTGGCCTGGCAACATGATTGAGGTTTGATAGTGGAACCCTCAGGCTTGGGAACATGAGTGAGGCTTGATGGTGGAACCCTGTGGCCTGGCAACATGAGTGAGGCTTGATGGTGGAAGCCTGTGGCTTGGCAAGATGACTTAGGTTTGATTGTGGAACAGTCTTTCCTGGGAACATGACTGAGGCTTGATGGTGGAACCGTGGCCTAGCAACAGGACAGAGGTTTGATTGTGGAACCCTCTGGCCTGGGAATATGACTGAGGTTTAATTGTGGAACCCTGTGGCCTGGGAACATGACTGGGAGTTTATTTCTGAAACCTGTGTCCAGGGAACATGACTGAGGTTTTATTCTGGAACCATGTGGCCTGGGAATATGACTGACGTTTGATTCTGGAAACCATTGGCCTGGGAAGATGACTGATGTTAGAGTGTGGAATCCTGTGGCCTGGGAACATGACATCGGTGGATTCTGGAACCCTGTGGCCTGGGAACATGCCTGAGGTTTGATGGTGGAAACCTGTGGCCTGGCAACAGGACTGAGGTTTGATTCTGGAAGACTGTGGCTAGGGAACATGATATCGGCTTGATTCTGGCAACCTGTGTCCTGGGAACAAGACTGAGGTTTGATTCTGGAACCCTGTGCCTTGGGAACATGACTGAGGTTTGTTTCTGGAAGCCTGTTCCCTGGGAACATGACTGAGGCTTGATGGTGGAAGCATGGTCTGGCAACAGAACTGAGGTTTGATTGTGGAACCCTCTGGCCTGGGAATATGACTGAGCTTTTATTGTGGAACCCTGTGGCCTGGGAACATGACTGGGATTTTATTTCTGAAACCTGTGTCCAGGGAACATGACTGAGGTTTTATTCTGGAACCCTGTGTCCTGGGAACACAACTGAGGTTTGATTCTGGAACCATGTGGCCTGGGAATATGACTGAGTTTTGATTCTGGAAACCATTGGCCTGGGAAGATGACTGATGTTAGAGTGTGGAATCCTGTGGCCTGGGAACATGACATCGGTTTGGATTCCGGTACCCTGTTGCCTGGGAACATGTAATCGGTTTGATTCTGGAAACCTGTGGCCGGGGAATATGACTGAGGTTTGATGGTGGTACCCTATGGCCTGGCAACATGACTGAAGTTTGATTCTGGATCCCTGTGTCCTGGGAACATGGCTGAGGCGTGATTCTGGAACACTGTGGCCTGGGAACATGACATCTATTTAGATTGTGGAATACTGTGCCCCGGGAACCTGACTGAGCCTTGGTTCTGGAACCCTGTGGACTGGGAACATGACTGAGGTTTTATTCTGGAACCCTGTAGCCTGGGAACATAACTGAGGATTGATTCTGGAACCCCGTGGCCTGGGAACATGACATCAGTGGATTCTGGAACCCTGAGGCCTGGGAACATGACATCTGTTTAGATTGTGGAATACTGTGCCCCGGGAACCTGACTGATCCTCTGTTCTGGAACCCTGTGGCCTGGGAACATGACTGAGGTTTTATTCTGGAACCCTGTAGCCTGGGAACATAACTGAGGATTGATTCTGGAATCTTGTGGCCTGGGAAAATGACAACGGTGGATTCTGGAACCCTGTGGCCTGGGAACATGAGAATGGTTTGATTCTGGAACCCTGTGGCCTGGGAACATGCCTGAGGTTTGATGGTGGAAACCTGTGGCCTGGCAAGATGACTGAGGTTTGATTCTGGAAGACTGTGGCTAGGGAATATGATATCGGCTTGATTCTGGCAACCTGTGTCCTGGGAACAAGACTGAGGTTTGATTCTGGAACCCTGTGCCTTGGGAACATGACTGAGGTTTGATTCTGGACACCTGTGTCCTGGGAACATGACTGAGGTTTGATTGCTGAAACCTGTGGCCTGCGAACATGACTCAGGTTTGATTCTGGAACCATGTGTCCTGGGAATATGACTCAGGTTTGATTCTGGATCCATGTGTCCTGGGAATATGACTGAGGTTTGATTTTGGAAACCTTTGGCCTGGGAAAATGACTGAGGTTTCATTTTGGAAACATGTGGCTTGGGATCATGACTGAGGTTTGATGGTGGAACACTCTGGCCTGGCAAAATGACTGAGGCTTGATTCTGGAACCCTGTGGCCTGGCAACTTGACTGAGGTGTGATGGCAGAAACCTGTGGCCTGGCAACATGACTGAGTTTGATTGTGGCACCCTGTGCACGGGGAACATGACTGAGGCCTGATACTGGAACCCCGTGGCGTGGGAACTTGACATTGGTTTGATTCTGGAGCCCTGTTTACTGGGAACATGACTGAGGTTTGATGGTTGAAACCTGTGGCCTGGCAAAATGAGTGAGGCTTGATGGTGGAACCCTGTGGCTTGGAAAGATGACTTAGGTTTGATTGTGGAACAGTCTTTCCTGGGAACATGACTGAGGTTTGATGGGGGAACCGTGGCCTAGCAACAGGACAGAGGTTTGATTGTGGACCCCTCTGGCCTGGGAATATGACTGAGGTTTAATTGTGGAACCCTGTGGCCTGGGAACATGACTGGGAGTTTATTTCTGAAACCTGTGTCCAGGGAACATGACTGAGGTTTTATTCTGGAACCATGTGGCCTGGGTATATGACTGACGTTTGATTCTGGAAACCATTGGCCTGGGAAGATGACTGATGTTAGAGTGTGGAATCCTGTGGCCTGGGAACATGACATCGGTGGATTCTGGAACCCTGTGGCCTGGGAACATGCCTGAGGTTTGATGGTGGAAACCTGTGGCCTGGCAACAGGACTGAGGTTTGATTCTGGAAGACTGTGGCTAGGGAACATGATATCGGGTTGATTCTGGCAACCTGTGTCCTGGGAACAAGACTGAGGTTTGATTCTGGAACCCTGTGCCTTGGGAACATGACTGAGGTTTGTTTCTGGAAGCCTGTTCCCTGGGAACATGACTGAGGCTTGATGGTGGAACCGTGGTCTGGCAACAGAACTGAGGTTTGATTGTGGAACCCTCTGGCCTGGGAATATGACTGAGCTTTTATTGTGGAACCCTGTGGCCTGGGAACATGACTGGGATTTTATTTCTGAAACCTGTGTCCAGGGAACATGACTGAGGTTTTATTCTGGAACCCTGTGTCCTGGGAACACAACTGAGGTTTGATTCTGGATCCATGTGGCCTGGGAATATGACTGAGGTTTGATTCTGGAAACCCTTGGCCTGGGAAGATGACTGATGTTAGAGTGTGGAATCCTGTGGCCTGGGAACATGACATCGGTTTGGATTCCGGTACCCTGTTGCCTGGGAACATGAAATCGGTTTGATTCTGGAAACCTGTGTCCTGGGAAGATGACTGAGGTTTGATGGTGGTACCCTACGGCCTGGCAACATGACTGAAGTTTGATTCTGGATCCCTGTGTCCTGGGAACATGACTGAGGCGTGATTCTGGAACACTGTGTCCTGCGAACATGACATCTATTTAGATTGTGGAATACTGTGCCCCGGGAACCTGACTGAGCCTTGGTTCTGGAACCCTGTGGACTGGGAACATGACTGAGGTTTTATTCTGGAACCCTGTAGCCTGGGAACATAACTGAGGATTGATTCTGGAACCCTGTGGCCTGGAAACATGACATCGGTGGATTCTGGAAACCTGAGGCCTGGGAACATGACATCTGTTTAGATTGTGGAATACTGTGCCCCGGGAATCTGACTGAGCCTCGGTTCTGGAACCCTGTGGACTGGGAACATGACTGAGGTTTTATTCTGGATCCCTGTAGCCTGGGAACATAACTGAGGATTGATTCTGGAATCTTGTGGCCTGGGAAAATGACAACGGTGGATTCTGGATCCCTGTGGCCTGGGAATATGACAACGTTTTGATTCTGGAACCCTGTGGCCTGGGAACATGCCTGAGGTTTGATGGTGGAAACCTGTGGCCTGGCAACATGACTGAGGTTTGATTCTGGAAGACTGTGGCTAGGGAACATGATATCGGGTTGATTCTGGCAACCTGTGTCCTGGGAACAAGACTGAGGTTTGATTGCTGAAACCTGTGGCCTGCGAACATGACTCAGGTTTGATTCTGGAACCATGTGTCCTGGGAATATGACTGAGGTTTGTTTCTGGAAACCTGTTCCCTGGGAACATGACTGAGGTTTGATTCTGGACACCTGTGTCCTGGGAACATGACTGAGGTTTGATTGCTGAAACCTGTGGCCTGCGAACATGACTCAGGTTTGATTCTGGAACCATGTGTCCTGGGAATATGACTGAGGTTTGATTCTGGAAACCTTTGGCCTGCGAAAATGACTGAGGTTTCATTTTGGAAACATGTGGCTTGGGATCATGACTGAGGTTTGATGGTGGAACACTCTGGCCTGGCAAAATGACTGAGGCTTGATTCTGGAACCCTGTGGCCTGGCAACTTGACTGAGGTGTGATGGCAGAAACCTGTGGCCTGGCAACATGACTGAGTTTGATTGTGGCACCCTGTGCACGGGGAACATGACTGAGGCCTGATACTGGAACCCCGTGGCGTGGGAACTTGACATTGGTTTGATTCTGGAGCCCTGTTTACTGGGAACATGACTGAGGTTTGATGGTTGAAACCTGTGGCCTGGCAAAATGAGTGAGGCTTGATGGTGGAACCCTGTGGCTTGGAAAGATGACTTAGGTTTGATTGTGGAACAGTCTTTCCTGGGAACATGACTGAGGTTTGATGGTGGAACCGTGGCCTAGCAACAGGACAGAGGTTTGATTGTGGACCCCTCTGGCCTGGGAATATGACTGAGGTTTAATTGTGGAACCCTGTGGCCTGGGAACATGACTGGGAGTTTATTTCTGAAACCTGTGTCCAGGGAACATGACTGAGGTTTTATTCTGGAACCATGTGGCCTGGGAATATGACTGACGTTTGATTCTGGAAACCATTGGCCTGGGAAGATGACTGATGTTAGAGTGTGGAATCCTGTGGCCTGGGAACATGACATCGGTGGATTCTGGAACCCTGTGGCCTGGGAACATGCCTGAGGTTTGATGGTGGAAACCTGTGGCCTGGCAACAGGACTGAGGTTTGATTCTGGAAGACTGTGGCTAGGGAACATGATATCGGGTTGATTCTGGCAACCTGTGTCCTGGGAACAAGACTGAGGTTTGATTCTGGAACCCTGTGCCTTGGGAACATGACTGAGGTTTGTTTCTGGAAGCCTGTTCCCTGGGAACATGACTGAGGCTTGATGGTGGAACCGTGGTCTGGCAACAGAACTGAGGTTTGATTGTGGAACCCTCTGGCCTGGGAATATGACTGAGCTTTTATTGTGGAACCCTGTGGCCTGGGAACATGACTGGGATTTTATTTCTGAAACCTGTGTCCAGGGAACATGACTGAGGTTTTATTCTGGAACCCTGTGTCCTGGGAACACAACTGAGGTTTGATTCTGGATCCATGTGGCCTGGGAATATGACTGAGGTTTGATTCTGGAAACCATTGGCCTGGGAAGATGACTGATGTTAGAGTGTGGAATCCTGTGGCCTGGGAACATGATATCGGTTTGGATTCCGGTACCCTGTTGCCTGGGAACATGAAATCGGTTTGATTCTGGAAACCTGTGTCCTGGGAAGATGACTGAGGTTTGATGGTGGTACCCTACGGCCTGGCAACATGACTGAAGTTTGATTCTGGATCCCTGTGTCCTGGGAACATGACTGAGGCGTGATTCTGGAACACTGTGTCCTGCGAACATGACATCTATTTAGATTGTGGAATACTGTGCCCCGGGAACCTGACTGAGCCTTGGTTCTGGAACACTGTGGACTGGGAACATGACTGAGGTTTTATTCTGGAACCCTGTAGCCTGGGAACATAACTGAGGATTGATTCTGGAACCCTGTGGCCTGGAAACATGACATCGGTGGATTCTGGAAACCTGAGGCCTGGGAACATGACATCTGTTTAGATTGTGGAATACTGTGCCTCGGGAATCTGACTGAGCCTCGGTTCTGGAACCCTGTGGACTGGGAACATGACTGAGGTTTTATTCTGGATCCCTGTAGCCTGGGAACATAACTGAGGATTGATTCTGGAATCTTGTGGCCTGGGAAAATGACAACGGTGGATTCTGGATCCCTGTGGCCTGGGAATATGAGAACGTTTTGATTCTGGAACCCTGTGGCCTGGGAACATGCCTGAGGTTTGATGGTGGAAACCTGTGGCCTGGCAACATGACTGAGGTTTGATTCTGGAAGACTGTGGCTAGGGAACATGATATCGGGTTGATTCTGGCAACCTGTGTCCTGGGAACAAGACTGAGGTTTGATTGCTGAAACCTGTGGCCTGCGAACATGACTCAGGTTTGATTCTGGAACCATGTGTCCTGGGAATATGACTGAGGTTTGTTTCTGGAAACCTGTTCCCTGGGAACATGACTGAGGTTTGATTCTGGACACCTGTGTCCTGGGAACATGACTGAGGTTTGATTGCTGAAACCTGTGGCCTGCGAACATGACTCAGGTTTGATTCTGGAACCATGTGTCCTGGGAATATGACTGAGGTTTGATTCTGGAAACCTTTGGCCTGCGAAAATGACTGAGGTTTCATTGTGGAAACATGTGGCTTGGGATCATGACTGAGGTTTGATGGTGGAACACTATGACCTGGTAAAATGACTGGGGCTTGATTCTGGAACCCTGTGGCCTGGCAACTTGACTGAGGTGTGATGGCAGAAACCTGTGGCCTGGCAACATGACTGAGTTTGATTGTGGCACCCTGTGCACGGGGAACATGACTGAGGCCTGATACTGGAACCCCGTGGCGTGGGAACTTGACATTGGTTTGATTCTGGAGCCCTGTTTACTGGGAATATGACTGAGGTTTGATGGTTGAAACCTGTGGCCTGGCAACATGATTGAGGTTTGATAGTGGAACCCTCAGGCTTGGGAACATGAGTGAGGCTTGATGGTGGAACCCTGTGGCCTGGCAACATGAGTGAGGCTTGATGGTGGAAGCCTGTGGCTTGGCAAGATGACTTAGGTTTGATTGTGGAACAGTCTTTCCTGGGAACATGACTGAGGCTTGATGGTGGAACCGTGGCCTAGCAACAGGACAGAGGTTTGATTGTGGAACCCTCTGGCCTGGGAATATGACTGAGGTTTAATTGTGGAACCCTGTGGCCTGGGAACATGACTGGGAGTTTATTTCTGAAACCTGTGTCCAGGGAACATGACTGAGGTTTTATTCTGGAACCATGTGGCCTGGGAATATGACTGACGTTTGATTCTGGAAACCATTGGCCTGGGAAGATGACTGATGTTAGAGTGTGGAATCCTGTGGCCTGGGAACATGACATCGGTGGATTCTGGAACCCTGTGGCCTGGGAACATGCCTGAGGTTTGATGGTGGAAACCTGTGGCCTGGCAACAGGACTGAGGTTTGATTCTGGAAGACTGTGGCTAGGGAACATGATATCGGCTTGATTCTGGCAACCTGTGTCCTGGGAACAAGACTGAGGTTTGATTCTGGAACCCTGTGCCTTGGGAACATGACTGAGGTTTGTTTCTGGAAGCCTGTTCCCTGGGAACATGACTGAGGCTTGATGGTGGAAGCATGGTCTGGCAACAGAACTGAGGTTTGATTGTGGAACCCTCTGGCCTGGGAATATGACTGAGCTTTTATTGTGGAACCCTGTGGCCTGGGAACATGACTGGGATTTTATTTCTGAAACCTGTGTCCAGGGAACATGACTGAGGTTTTATTCTGGAACCCTGTGTCCTGGGAACACAACTGAGGTTTGATTCTGGAACCATGTGGCCTGGGAATATGACTGAGTTTTGATTCTGGAAACCATTGGCCTGGGAAGATGACTGATGTTAGAGTGTGGAATCCTGTGGCCTGGGAACATGACATCGGTTTGGATTCCGGTACCCTGTTGCCTGGGAACATGTAATCGGTTTGATTCTGGAAACCTGTGGCCGGGGAATATGACTGAGGTTTGATGGTGGTACCCTATGGCCTGGCAACATGACTGAAGTTTGATTCTGGATCCCTGTGTCCTGGGAACATGGCTGAGGCGTGATTCTGGAACACTGTGGCCTGGGAACATGACATCTATTTAGATTGTGGAATACTGTGCCCCGGGAACCTGACTGAGCCTTGGTTCTGGAACCCTGTGGACTGGGAACATGACTGAGGTTTTATTCTGGAACCCTGTAGCCTGGGAACATAACTGAGGATTGATTCTGGAACCCCGTGGCCTGGGAACATGACATCAGTGGATTCTGGAACCCTGAGGCCTGGGAACATGACATCTGTTTAGATTGTGGAATACTGTGCCCCGGGAACCTGACTGATCCTCTGTTCTGGAACCCTGTGGCCTGGGAACATGACTGAGGTTTTATTCTGGAACCCTGTAGCCTGGGAACATAACTGAGGATTGATTCTGGAATCTTGTGGCCTGGGAAAATGACAACGGTGGATTCTGGAACCCTGTGGCCTGGGAACATGAGAATGGTTTGATTCTGGAACCCTGTGGCCTGGGAACATGCCTGAGGTTTGATGGTGGAAACCTGTGGCCTGGCAAGATGACTGAGGTTTGATTCTGGAAGACTGTGGCTAGGGAATATGATATCGGGTTGATTCTGGAAACCTGTGTCCTGGGAACAAGACTGAGGTTTGATTCTGGAACCCTGTGCCTTGGGAACATGACTGAGGTTTGTTTCTGGAAACCTGTTCCCTGGGAACATGACTGAGGTTTGATTCTGGACACCTGTGTCCTGGGAACATGACTGAGGTTTGATTGCTGAAACCTGTGGCCTGCGAACATGACTCAGGTTTGATTCTGGAACCATGTGTCCTGGGAATATGACTGAGGTTTGATTTTGGAAACCTTTGGCCTGGGAAAATGACTGAGGTTTCATTTTGGAAACATGTGGCTTGGGATCATGACTGAGGTTTGATGGTGGAACACTCTGGCCTGGCAAAATGACTGAGGCTTGATTCTGGAACCCTGTGGCCTGGCAACTTGACTGAGGTGTGATGGCAGAAACCTGTGCCCTGGCAACATGACTGAGTTTGATTGTGGCACCCTGTGCACGGGGAACATGACTGAGGCCTGATACTGGAACCCCGTGGCGTGGGAACTTGACATTGGTTTGATTCTGGAGCCCTATTTACTGGGAACATGACTGAGGTTTGATGGTTGAAACCTGTGGCCTGGCAAAATGAGTGAGGCTTGATGGTGGAACCCTGTGGCTTGGAAAGATGACTTAGGTTTGATTGTGGAACAGTCTTTCCTGGGAACATGACTGAGGTTTGATGGTGGAACCGTGGCCTAGCAACAGGACAGAGGTTTGATTGTGGAACCCTCTGGCCTGGGAATATGACTGAGGTTTAATTGTGGAACCCTGTGGCCTGGGAACATGACTGGGAGTTTATTTCTGAAACCTGTGTCCAGGGAACATGACTGAGGTTTTATTTTGGAACCATGTGGCTTGGGAATATGACTGACGTTTGATTCTGGAAACCATTGGCCTGGGAAGATGACTGATGTTAGAGTGTGGAATCCTGTGTCCTGGGAACATGACATCGGTGGATTCTGGAACCCTGTGGCCTGGGAACATGCCTGAGGTTTGATGGTGGAAACCTGTGGCCTGGCAAGAGAACTGAGGTTTGATTCTGGAAGACTGTGGCTAGGGAACATGATATCGGGTTGATTCTGGCAACCTGTGTCCTGGGAACAAGACTGAGGTTTGATTCTGGAACCCTGTGCCTTGGGAACATGACTGAGGTTTGTTTCTGGAAGCCTGTTCCCTGGGAACATGACTGAGGCTTGATGGTGGAACCGTGGTCTGGCAACAGAACTGAGGTTTGATTGTGGAACCCTCTGGCCTGGGAATATGACTGAGCTTTTATTGTGGAACCCTGTGGCCTGGGAACATGACTGGGATTTTATTTCTGAAACCTGTGTCCAGGGAACATGACTGAGGTTTTATTCTGGAACCCTGTGTCCTGGGAACACAACTGAGGTTTGATTCTGGAACCATGTGGCCTGGGAATATGACTGAGGTTTGATTCTGGAAACCATTGGCCTGGGAAGATGACTGATGTTAGAGTGTGGAATCCTGTGGCCTGGGAACATGACATCGGTTTGGATTCCGGTACCCTGTTGCCTGGGAACATGAAATCGGATTGATTCTGGAAACCTGTGTCCTGGGAAGATGACTGAGGTTTGATGGTGGTACGCTACGGCCTGGCAACATGACTGAATTTGATTCTGGATCCCTGTGTCCTGGGAACATGACTGAGGCGTGATTCTGGAACACTGTGGCCTGGGAACATGACATCTATTTAGATTGTGGAATACTGTGCCCCGGGAACCTGACTGAGCCTTGGTTCTGGAACCCTGTGGACTGGGAACATGACTGAGGATTTATTCTGGAACCCTGTAGCCTGGGAACATAACTGAGGATTGATTCTGGAACCCTGTGGCCTGGGAACATGGCATCGGTGGATTCTGGAACCCTGAGGCCTGGGAACATGACATCTGTTTAGATTGTGGAATACTGTGCCCCGGGAACCTGACTGAGCCTCGGTTCTGGAACCCTGTGGACTGGGAACATGACTGAGGTTTTATTCTGGATCCCTGTAGCCTGGGAACATAACTGAGGATTGATTCTGGAATCTTGTGGCCTGGGAAAATGACAACGGTGGATTCTGGAACCCTGTGGCCTGGGAACATGAGAACGGTTTGATTCTGGAACCCTGTGGCCTGGGAACATGCCTGAGGTTTGATGGTGGAAATCTGTGGCCTGGCAAGATGACTGAGGTTTGATTCTGGAGGACTGTGGCTAGGGAATATGATATCGGGTTGATTCTGGAAACCTGTGTCCTGGGAACAAGACTGAGGTTTGATTCTGGAACCCTGTGCCTTGGGAACATGACTGAGGTTTGTTTCTGGAAGCCTGTTCCCTGGGAACATGACTGAGGTTTGATTCTGGACACCTGTGTCCTGGGAACATGACTGAGGTTTGATTGCTGAAACCTGTGGCCTGCGAACATGACTCAGGTTTGATTCTGGAACCATGTGTCCTGGGAATATGACTGAGGTTTGATTCTGGAAACCTTTGGCCTGGGAAAATGACTGAGGTTTCATTGTGGAAACATGTGGCTTGGGATCATGACTGAGGTTTGATGGTGGAACACTATGGCCTGGCAAAATGACTGAGGCTTGATTCTGGAACCCTGTGGCCTGGCAACTTGACTGAGGTGTGATGGCAGAAACCTGTGGACTGGCAACATGACTGAGTTTGATTGTGGCACCCTGTGCACGGGGAACATGACTGAGGCCTGATACTGGAACCCCGTGGCGTGGGAACTTGACATTGGTTTGATTCTGGAGCCCTGTTTACTGGGAACATGACTGAGGTTTGATGGTTGACACCTGTGGCCTGGCAACATGATTGAGGTTTGATAGTGGAACCCTCAGGCTTGGGAACATGAGTGAGGCTTGATGGTGGAACCCTGTGGCCTGGCAACATGAGTGAGGCTTGATGGTGGAACCCTGTGGCTTGGCAAGATGACTTAGGTTTGATTGTGGAACACTCTTTCCTGGGAACATGACTGAGGCTTGATGGTGGAACCGTGGCCTAGCAACAGGACAGAGGTTTGATTGTGGAACCCTCTGGCCTGGGAATATGACTGAGGTTTAATTGTGGAACCCTGTGGCCTGGGAACATGACTGGGAGTTTATTTCTGAAACCTGTGTCCAGGGAACATGACTGAGGTTTTATTCTGGAACCATGTGGCCTGGGAATATGACTGACGTTTGATTCTGGAAACCATTGGCCTGGGAAGATGACTGATGTTAGAGTGTGGAATCCTGTGGCCTGGGAACATGACATCGGTGGATTCTGGAACCCTGTGGCCTGGGAACATGCCTGAGGTTTGATGGTGGAAACCTGTGGCCTGGCAACAGGACTGAGGTTTGATTCTGGAAGACTGTGGCTAGGGAACATGATATCGGGTTGATTCTGGCAACCTGTGTCCTGGGAACAAGACTGAGGTTTGATTCTGGAACCCTGTGCCTTGGGAACATGACTGAGGTTTGTTTCTGGAAGCCTGTTCCCTGGGAACATGACTGAGGCTTGATGGTGGAACCGTGGTCTGGCAACAGAACTGAGGTTTGATTGTGGAACCCTCTGGCCTGGGAATATGACTGAGCTTTTATTGTGGAACCCTGTGGCCTGGGAACATGACTGGGATTTTATTTCTGAAACCTGTGTCCAGGGAACATGACTGAGGTTTTATTCTGGAACCCTGTGTCCTGGGAACACAACTGAGGTTTGATTCTGGAACCATGTGGCCTGGGAATATGACTGAGGTTTGATTCTGGAAACCATTGGCCTGGGAAGATGACTGATGTTAGAGTGTGGAATCCTGTGGCCTGGGAACATGACATCGGTTTGGATTCCGGTACCCTGTTGCCTGGGAACATGTAATCGGTTTGATTCTGGAAACCTGTGGCCGGGGAATATGACTGAGGTTTGATGGTGGTACCCTATGGCCTGGCAACATGACTGAAGTTTGATTCTGGATCCCTGTGTCCTGGGAACATGGCTGAGGCGTGATTCTGGAACACTGTGGCCTGGGAACATGACATCTATTTAGATTGTGGAATACTGTGCCCCGGGAACCTGACTGAGCCTTGGTTCTGGAACCCTGTGGACTGGGAACATGACTGAGGTTTTATTCTGGAACCCTGTAGCCTGGGAATATAACTGAGGATTGATTTTGGAACCCCGTGGCTTGGGAACATGACATCGGTGGTTTCTGGAACCCTGAGGCCTGGGAACATGACATCTGTTTAGATTGTGGAATACTGTGCCCCGGGAACCTGACTGATCCTCTGTTCTGGAACCCTGGGGCCTGGGAACATGACTGAGGTTTTATTCTGGAACCCTGTAGCCTGGGAACATAACTGAGGATTGATTCTGGAATCTTGTGGCCTGGGAAAATGACAACGGTGGATTCTGGATCCCTGTGGCCTGGGAACATGAGAACGGTTTGATTCTGGAACCGTGTGGCCTGGGAACATGCCTGAGGTTTGATGGTGGAAACCTGTGGCCTGGCAACATGACTGAGGTTTGATTCTGGAAGACTGTGGCTAGGGAACATGATATCGGGTTGATTCTGGAAACCTGTGTCCTGGGAACAAGACTGAGGTTTGATTCTGGAACCCTGTGCCTTGGGAACATGACTGAGGTTTGTTTCTGGAAACCTGTTCCCTGGAAACATGACTGAGGTTTGATTCTGGACACCTGTGTCCTGGGAACATGACTGAGGTTTGATTGCTGAAACCTGTGGCCTGCGAACATGACTCAGGTTTGATTCTGGAACCATGTGTCCTGGGAATATGACTGAGGTTTGATTCTGGAAACCTTTGGCCTGGGAAAATGACTGAGGTTTCATTGTGGAAACATGTGGCTTGGGATCATGACTGAGGTTTGATAATGGAACACTATGGCCTGGCAAAATGACTGAGGCTTGATTCTGGAACCGTGTGGCCTGGCAACTTAACTTAGGTGTGATGGCAGAAACCTGTGGCCTGGCAACATGACTGAGTTTGATTGTGGCACCCTGTGCACGGGGAACATGACTGAGGCCTGATACTGGAACCCCGTGGCGTGGGAACTTGACATTGGTTTGATTCTGGAGCCCTGTTTACTGGGAACATGACTGAGGTTTGATGGTTGAAACCTGTGGCCTGGCAACATGATTGAGGTTTGATAGTGGAACCCTCAGGCTTGGGAACATGAGTGAGGCTTGATGGTGGAACCCTGTGGCCTGGCATCATGAGTGAGGCTTGATGGTGGAACCCTGTGGCTTGGCAAGATGACTTAGGTTTGATTGTGGAACAGTCTTTCCTGGGAACATGACTGAGGCTTGATGGTGGAACCGTGGCCTAGCAACAGGACAGAGGTTTGATTGTGGAACCCTCTGGCCTGGGAATATGACTGAGGTTTAATTGTGGAACCCTGTGGCCTGGGAACATGACTGGGAGTTTATTTCTGAAACCTGTGTCCAGGGAACATGACTGAGGTTTTATTCTGGAACCATGTGGCCTGGGAATATGACTGACGTTTGATTCTGGAAACCATTGGCCTGGGAAGATGACTGATGTTAGAGTGTGGAATCCTGTGGCCTGGGAACATGACATCGGTGGATTCTGGAACCCTGTGGCCTGGGAACATGCCTGAGGTTTGATGGTGGAAACCTGTGGCCTGGCAACAGGACTGAGGTTTGATTCTGGAAGACTGTGGCTAGGGAACATGATATCGGGTTGATTCTGGCAACCTGTGTCCTGGGAACAAGACTGAGGTTTGATTCTGGAACCCTGTGCCTTGGGAACATGACTGAGGTTTGTTTCTGGAAGCCTGTTCCCTGGGAACATGACTGAGGCTTGATGGTGGAACCGTGGTCTGGCAACAGAACTGAGGTTTGATTGTGGAACCCTCTGGCCTGGGAATATGACTGAGCTTTTATTGTGGAACCCTGTGGCCTGGGAACATGACTGGGATTTTATTTCTGAAACCTGTGTCCAGGGAACATGACTGAGGTTTTATTCTGGAACCCTGTGTCCTGGGAACACAACTGAGGTTTGATTCTGGAACCATGTGGCCTGGGAATATGACTGAGTTTTGATTCTGGAAACCATTGGCCTGGGAAGATGACTGATGTTAGAGTGTGGAATCCTGTGGCCTGGGAACATGACATCGGTTTGGATTCCGGTACCCTGTTGCCTGGGAACATGTAATCGGTTTGATTCTGGAAACCTGTGGCCGGGGAATATGACTGAGGTTTGATGGTGGTACCCTATGGCCTGGCAACATGACTGAAGTTTGATTCTGGATCCCTGTGTCCTGGGAACATGGCTGAGGCGTGATTCTGGAACACTGTGGCCTGGGAACATGACATCTATTTAGATTGTGGAATACTGTGCCCCGGGAACCTGACTGAGCCTTGGTTCTGGAACCCTGTGGACTGGGAACATGACTGAGGTTTTATTCTGGAACCCTGTAGCCTGGGAACATAACTGAGGATTGATTCTGGAACCCCGTGGCCTGGGAACATGACATCAGTGGATTCTGGAACCCTGAGGCCTGGGAACATGACATCTGTTTAGATTGTGGAATACTGTGCCCCGGGAACCTGACTGATCCTCTGTTCTGGAACCCTGTGGCCTGGGAACATGACTGAGGTTTTATTCTGGAACCCTGTAGCCTGGGAACATAACTGAGGATTGATTCTGGAATCTTGTGGCCTGGGAAAATGACAACGGTGGATTCTGGAACCCTGTGGCCTGGGAACATGAGAATGGTTTGATTCTGGAACCCTGTGGCCTGGGAACATGCCTGAGGTTTGATGGTGGAAACCTGTGGCCTGGCAAGATGACTGAGGTTTGATTCTGGAAGACTGTGGCTAGGGAATATGATATCGGGTTGATTCTGGAAACCTGTGTCCTGGGAACAAGACTGAGGTTTGATTCTGGAACCCTGTGCCTTGGGAACATGACTGAGGTTTGTTTCTGGAAACCTGTTCCCTGGGAACATGACTGAGGTTTGATTCTGGACACCTGTGTCCTGGGAACATGACTGAGGTTTGATTGCTGAAACCTGTGGCCTGCGAACATGACTCAGGTTTGATTCTGGAACCATGTGTCCTGGGAATATGACTGAGGTTTGATTTTGGAAACCTTTGGCCTGGGAAAATGACTGAGGTTTCATTTTGGAAACATGTGGCTTGGGATCATGACTGAGGTTTGATGGTGGAACACTCTGGCCTGGCAAAATGACTGAGGCTTGATTCTGGAACCCTGTGGCCTGGCAACTTGACTGAGGTGTGATGGCAGAAACCTGTGCCCTGGCAACATGACTGAGTTTGATTGTGGCACCCTGTGCACGGGGAACATGACTGAGGCCTGATACTGGAACCCCGTGGCGTGGGAACTTGACATTGGTTTGATTCTGGAGCCCTATTTACTGGGAACATGACTGAGGTTTGATGGTTGAAACCTGTGGCCTGGCAAAATGAGTGAGGCTTGATGGTGGAACCCTGTGGCTTGGAAAGATGACTTAGGTTTGATTGTGGAACAGTCTTTCCTGGGAACATGACTGAGGTTTGATGGTGGAACCGTGGCCTAGCAACAGGACAGAGGTTTGATTGTGGAACCCTCTGGCCTGGGAATATGACTGAGGTTTAATTGTGGAACCCTGTGGCCTGGGAACATGACTGGGAGTTTATTTCTGAAACCTGTGTCCAGGGAACATGACTGAGGTTTTATTTTGGAACCATGTGGCTTGGGAATATGACTGACGTTTGATTCTGGAAACCATTGGCCTGGGAAGATGACTGATGTTAGAGTGTGGAATCCTGTGTCCTGGGAACATGACATCGGTGGATTCTGGAACCCTGTGGCCTGGGAACATGCCTGAGGTTTGATGGTGGAAACCTGTGGCCTGGCAAGAGAACTGAGGTTTGATTCTGGAAGACTGTGGCTAGGGAACATGATATCGGGTTGATTCTGGCAACCTGTGTCCTGGGAACAAGACTGAGGTTTGATTCTGGAACCCTGTGCCTTGGGAACATGACTGAGGTTTGTTTCTGGAAGCCTGTTCCCTGGGAACATGACTGAGGCTTGATGGTGGAACCGTGGTCTGGCAACAGAACTGAGGTTTGATTGTGGAACCCTCTGGCCTGGGAATATGACTGAGCTTTTATTGTGGAACCCTGTGGCCTGGGAACATGACTGGGATTTTATTTCTGAAACCTGTGTCCAGGGAACATGACTGAGGTTTTATTCTGGAACCCTGTGTCCTGGGAACACAACTGAGGTTTGATTCTGGAACCATGTGGCCTGGGAATATGACTGAGGTTTGATTCTGGAAACCATTGGCCTGGGAAGATGACTGATGTTAGAGTGTGGAATCCTGTGGCCTGGGAACATGACATCGGTTTGGATTCCGGTACCCTGTTGCCTGGGAACATGAAATCGGATTGATTCTGGAAACCTGTGTCCTGGGAAGATGACTGAGGTTTGATGGTGGTACGCTACGGCCTGGCAACATGACTGAATTTGATTCTGGATCCCTGTGTCCTGGGAACATGACTGAGGCGTGATTCTGGAACACTGTGGCCTGGGAACATGACATCTATTTAGATTGTGGAATACTGTGCCCCGGGAACCTGACTGAGCCTTGGTTCTGGAACCCTGTGGACTGGGAACATGACTGAGGATTTATTCTGGAACCCTGTAGCCTGGGAACATAACTGAGGATTGATTCTGGAACCCTGTGGCCTGGGAACATGGCATCGGTGGATTCTGGAACCCTGAGGCCTGGGAACATGACATCTGTTTAGATTGTGGAATACTGTGCCCCGGGAACCTGACTGAGCCTCGGTTCTGGAACCCTGTGGACTGGGAACATGACTGAGGTTTTATTCTGGATCCCTGTAGCCTGGGAACATAACTGAGGATTGATTCTGGAATCTTGTGGCCTGGGAAAATGACAACGGTGGATTCTGGAACCCTGTGGCCTGGGAACATGAGAACGGTTTGATTCTGGAACCCTGTGGCCTGGGAACATGCCTGAGGTTTGATGGTGGAAATCTGTGGCCTGGCAAGATGACTGAGGTTTGATTCTGGAGGACTGTGGCTAGGGAATATGATATCGGGTTGATTCTGGAAACCTGTGTCCTGGGAACAAGACTGAGGTTTGATTCTGGAACCCTGTGCCTTGGGAACATGACTGAGGTTTGTTTCTGGAAGCCTGTTCCCTGGGAACATGACTGAGGTTTGATTCTGGACACCTGTGTCCTGGGAACATGACTGAGGTTTGATTGCTGAAACCTGTGGCCTGCGAACATGACTCAGGTTTGATTCTGGAACCATGTGTCCTGGGAATATGACTGAGGTTTGATTCTGGAAACCTTTGGCCTGGGAAAATGACTGAGGTTTCATTGTGGAAACATGTGGCTTGGGATCATGACTGAGGTTTGATGGTGGAACACTATGGCCTGGCAAAATGACTGAGGCTTGATTCTGGAACCCTGTGGCCTGGCAACTTGACTGAGGTGTGATGGCAGAAACCTGTGGACTGGCAACATGACTGAGTTTGATTGTGGCACCCTGTGCACGGGGAACATGACTGAGGCCTGATACTGGAACCCCGTGGCGTGGGAACTTGACATTGGTTTGATTCTGGAGCCCTGTTTACTGGGAACATGACTGAGGTTTGATGGTTGACACCTGTGGCCTGGCAACATGATTGAGGTTTGATAGTGGAACCCTCAGGCTTGGGAACATGAGTGAGGCTTGATGGTGGAACCCTGTGGCCTGGCAACATGAGTGAGGCTTGATGGTGGAACCCTGTGGCTTGGCAAGATGACTTAGGTTTGATTGTGGAACACTCTTTCCTGGGAACATGACTGAGGCTTGATGGTGGAACCGTGGCCTAGCAACAGGACAGAGGTTTGATTGTGGAACCCTCTGGCCTGGGAATATGACTGAGGTTTAATTGTGGAACCCTGTGGCCTGGGAACATGACTGGGAGTTTATTTCTGAAACCTGTGTCCAGGGAACATGACTGAGGTTTTATTCTGGAACCATGTGGCCTGGGAATATGACTGACGTTTGATTCTGGAAACCATTGGCCTGGGAAGATGACTGATGTTAGAGTGTGGAATCCTGTGGCCTGGGAACATGACATCGGTGGATTCTGGAACCCTGTGGCCTGGGAACATGCCTGAGGTTTGATGGTGGAAACCTGTGGCCTGGCAACAGGACTGAGGTTTGATTCTGGAAGACTGTGGCTAGGGAACATGATATCGGGTTGATTCTGGCAACCTGTGTCCTGGGAACAAGACTGAGGTTTGATTCTGGAACCCTGTGCCTTGGGAACATGACTGAGGTTTGTTTCTGGAAGCCTGTTCCCTGGGAACATGACTGAGGCTTGATGGTGGAACCGTGGTCTGGCAACAGAACTGAGGTTTGATTGTGGAACCCTCTGGCCTGGGAATATGACTGAGCTTTTATTGTGGAACCCTGTGGCCTGGGAACATGACTGGGATTTTATTTCTGAAACCTGTGTCCAGGGAACATGACTGAGGTTTTATTCTGGAACCCTGTGTCCTGGGAACACAACTGAGGTTTGATTCTGGAACCATGTGGCCTGGGAATATGACTGAGGTTTGATTCTGGAAACCATTGGCCTGGGAAGATGACTGATGTTAGAGTGTGGAATCCTGTGGCCTGGGAACATGACATCGGTTTGGATTCCGGTACCCTGTTGCCTGGGAACATGTAATCGGTTTGATTCTGGAAACCTGTGGCCGGGGAATATGACTGAGGTTTGATGGTGGTACCCTATGGCCTGGCAACATGACTGAAGTTTGATTCTGGATCCCTGTGTCCTGGGAACATGGCTGAGGCGTGATTCTGGAACACTGTGGCCTGGGAACATGACATCTATTTAGATTGTGGAATACTGTGCCCCGGGAACCTGACTGAGCCTTGGTTCTGGAACCCTGTGGACTGGGAACATGACTGAGGTTTTATTCTGGAACCCTGTAGCCTGGGAATATAACTGAGGATTGATTTTGGAACCCCGTGGCTTGGGAACATGACATCGGTGGTTTCTGGAACCCTGAGGCCTGGGAACATGACATCTGTTTAGATTGTGGAATACTGTGCCCCGGGAACCTGACTGATCCTCTGTTCTGGAACCCTGGGGCCTGGGAACATGACTGAGGTTTTATTCTGGAACCCTGTAGCCTGGGAACATAACTGAGGATTGATTCTGGAATCTTGTGGCCTGGGAAAATGACAACGGTGGATTCTGGATCCCTGTGGCCTGGGAACATGAGAACGGTTTGATTCTGGAACCGTGTGGCCTGGGAACATGCCTGAGGTTTGATGGTGGAAACCTGTGGCCTGGCAACATGACTGAGGTTTGATTCTGGAAGACTGTGGCTAGGGAACATGATATCGGGTTGATTCTGGAAACCTGTGTCCTGGGAACAAGACTGAGGTTTGATTCTGGAACCCTGTGCCTTGGGAACATGACTGAGGTTTGTTTCTGGAAACCTGTTCCCTGGAAACATGACTGAGGTTTGATTCTGGACACCTGTGTCCTGGGAACATGACTGAGGTTTGATTGCTGAAACCTGTGGCCTGCGAACATGACTCAGGTTTGATTCTGGAACCATGTGTCCTGGGAATATGACTGAGGTTTGATTCTGGAAACCTTTGGCCTGGGAAAATGACTGAGGTTTCATTGTGGAAACATGTGGCTTGGGATCATGACTGAGGTTTGATAATGGAACACTATGGCCTGGCAAAATGACTGAGGCTTGATTCTGGAACCGTGTGGCCTGGCAACTTAACTTAGGTGTGATGGCAGAAACCTGTGGCCTGGCAACATGACTGAGTTTGATTGTGGCACCCTGTGCACGGGGAACATGACTGAGGCCTGATACTGGAACCCCGTGGCGTGGGAACTTGACATTGGTTTGATTCTGGAGCCCTGTTTACTGGGAACATGACTGAGGTTTGATGGTTGAAACCTGTGGCCTGGCAACATGATTGAGGTTTGATAGTGGAACCCTCAGGCTTGGGAACATGAGTGAGGCTTGATGGTGGAACCCTGTGGCCTGGCATCATGAGTGAGGCTTGATGGTGGAACCCTGTGGCTTGGCAAGATGACTTAGGTTTGATTGTGGAACAGTCTTTCCTGGGAACATGACTGAGGCTTGATGGTGGAACCGTGGCCTAGCAACAGGACAGAGGTTTGATTGTGGAACCCTCTGGCCTGGGAATATGACTGAGGTTTAATTGTGGAACCCTGTGGCCTGGGAACATGACTGGGAGTTTATTTCTGAAACCTGTGTCCAGGGAACATGACTGAGGTTTTATTCTGGAACCATGTGGCCTGGGAATATGACTGACGTTTGATTCTGGAAACCATTGGCCTGGGAAGATGACTGATGTTAGAGTGTGGAATCCTGTGGCCTGGGAACATGACATCGGTGGATTCTGGAACCCTGTGGCCTGGGAACATGCCTGAGGTTTGATGGTGGAAACCTGTGGCCTGGCAACAGGACTGAGGTTTGATTCTGGAAGACTGTGGCTAGGGAACATGATATCGGGTTGATTCTGGCAACCTGTGTCCTGGGAACAAGACTGAGGTTTGATTCTGGAACCCTGTGCCTTGGGAACATGACTGAGGTTTGTTTCTGGAAGCCTGTTCCCTGGGAACATGACTGAGGCTTGATGGTGGAACCGTGGTCTGGCAACAGAACTGAGGTTTGATTGTGGAACCCTCTGGCCTGGGAATATGACTGAGCTTTTATTGTGGAACCCTGTGGCCTGGGAACATGACTGGGATTTTATTTCTGAAACCTGTGTCCAGGGAACATGACTGAGGTTTTATTCTGGAACCCTGTGTCCTGGGAACACAACTGAGGTTTGATTCTGGAACCATGTGGCCTGGGAATATGACTGAGGTTTGATTCTGGAAACCATTGGCCTGGGAAGATGACTGATGTTAGAGTGTGGAATCCTGTGGCCTGGGAACATGACATCGGTTTGGATTCCGGTACCCTGTTGCCTGGGAACATGTAATCGGTTTGATTCTGGAAACCTGTGGCCGGGGAATATGACTGAGGTTTGATGGTGGTACCCTATGGCCTGGCAACATGACTGAAGTTTGATTCTGGATCCCTGTGTCCTGGGAACATGGCTGAGGCGTGATTCTGGAACACTGTGGCCTGGGAAAATGACATCTATTTAGATTGTGGAATACTGTGCCCCGGGAACCTGACTGAGCCTTGGTTCTGGAACCCTGTGGACTGGGAACATGACTGAGGTTTTATTCTGGAACCCTGTAGCCTGGGAATATAACTGAGGATTGATTTTGGAACCCCGTGGCTTGGGAACATGACATCGGTGGTTTCTGGAACCCTGAGGCCTGGGAACATGACATCTGTTTAGATTGTGGAATACTGTGCCCCGGGAACCTGACTGATCCTCTGTTCTGGAACCCTGGGGCCTGGGAACATGACTGAGGTTTTATTCTGGAACCCTGTAGCCTGGGAACATAACTGAGGATTGATTCTGGAATCTTGTGGCCTGGGAAAATGACAACGGTGGATTCTGGATCCCTGTGGCCTGGGAACATGAGAACGGTTTGATTCTGGAACCGTGTGGCCTGGGAACATGCCTGAGGTTTGATGGTGGAAACCTGTGGCCTGGCAACATGACTGAGGTTTGATTCTGGAAGACTGTGGCTAGGGAACATGATATCGGGTTGATTCTGGAAACCTGTGTCCTGGGAACAAGACTGAGGTTTGATTCTGGAACCCTGTGCCTTGGGAACATGACTGAGGTTTGTTTCTGGAAACCTGTTCCCTGGAAACATGACTGAGGTTTGATTCTGGACACCTGTGTCCTGGGAACATGACTGAGGTTTGATTGCTGAAACCTGTGGCCTGCGAACATGACTCAGGTTTGATTCTGGAACCATGTGTCCTGGGAATATGACTGAGGTTTGATTCTGGAAACCTTTGGCCTGGGAAAATGACTGAGGTTTCATTGTGGAAACATGTGGCTTGGGATCATGACTGAGGTTTGATAATGGAACACTATGGCCTGGCAAAATGACTGAGGCTTGATTCTGGAACCGTGTGGCCTGGCAACTTGACTTAGGTGTGATGGCAGAAACCTGTGGCCTGGCAACATGACTGAGTTTGATTGTGGCACCCTGTGCACGGGGAACATGACTGAGGCCTGATACTGGAACCCCGTGGCGTGGGAACTTGACATTGGTTTGATTCTGGAGCCCTGTTTACTGGGAACATGACTGAGGTTTGATGGTTGAAACCTGTGGCCTGGCAACATGATTGAGGTTTGATAGTGGAACCCTCAGGCTTGGGAACATGAGTGAGGCTTGATGGTGGAACCCTGTGGCCTGGCAACATGAGTGAGGCTTGATGGTGGAAGCCTGTGGCTTGGCAAGATGACTTAGGTTTGATTGTGGAACAGTCTTTCCTGGGAACATGACTGAGGCTTGATGGTGGAACCGTGGCCTAGCAACAGGACAGAGGTTTGATTGTGGAACCCTCTGGCCTGGGAATATGACTGAGGTTTAATTGTGGAACCCTGTGGCCTGGGAACATGACTGGGAGTTTATTTCTGAAACCTGTGTCCAGGGAACATGACTGAGGTTTTATTCTGGAACCATGTGGCCTGGGAATATGACTGACGTTTGATTCTGGAAACCATTGGCCTGGGAAGATGACTGATGTTAGAGTGTGGAATCCTGTGGCCTGGGAACAGGACATCGGTGGATTCTGGAACCCTGTGGCCTGGGAACATGCCTGAGGTTTGATGGTGGAAACCTGTGGCCTGGCAACAGGACTGAGGTTTGATTCTGGAAGACTGTGGCTAGGGAACATGATATCGGGTTGATTCTGGCAACCTGTGTCCTGGGAACAAGACTGAGGTTTGATTCTGGAACCCTGTGCCTTGGGAACATGACTGAGGTTTGTTTCTGGAAGCCTGTTCCCTGGGAACATGACTGAGGCTTGATGGTGGAACCGTGGTCTGGCAACAGAACTGAGGTTTGATTGTGGAACCCTCTGGCCTGGGAATATGACTGAGCTTTTATTGTGGAACCCTGTGGCCTGGGAACATGACTGGGATTTTATTTCTGAAACCTGTGTCCAGGGAACATGACTGAGGTTTTATTCTGGAACCCTGTGTCCTGGGAACACAACTGAGGTTTGATTCTGGAACCATGTGGCCTGGGAATATGACTGAGGTTTGATTCTGGAAACCATTGGCCTGGGAAGATGACTGATGTTAGAGTGTGGAATCCTGTGGCCTGGGAACATGACATCGGTTTGGATTCCGGTACCCTGTTGCCTGGGAACATGTAATCGGTTTGATTCTGGAAACCTGTGGCCGGGGAATATGACTGAGGTTTGATGGTGGTACCCTATGGCCTGGCAACATGACTGAAGTTTGATTCTGGATCCCTGTGTCCTGGGAACATGGCTGAGGCGTGATTCTGGAACACTGTGGCCTGGGAACATGACATCTATTTAGATTGTGGAATACTGTGCCCCGGGAACCTGACTGAGCCTTGCTTCTGGAACCCTGTGGACTGGGAACATGACTGAGGTTTTATTCTGGAACCCTGTAGCCTGGGAACATAACTGAGGATTGATTCTGGAACCCCGTGGCCTGGGAACATGACATCGGTGGTTTCTGGAACCCTGAGGCCTGGGAACATGACATCTGTTTAGATTGTGGAATACTGTGCCCCGGGAACCTGACTGATCCTCTGTTCTGGAACCCTGTGGCCTGGGAACATGACTGAGGTTTTATTCTGGAACCCTGTAGCCTGGGAACATAACTGAGGATTGATTCTGGAATCTTGTGGCCTGGGAAAATGACAACGGTGGATTCTGGAACCCTGTGGCCTGGGAACATGAGAATGGTTTGATTCTGGAACCCTGTGGCCTGGGAACATGCCTGAGGTTTGATGGTGGAAACCTGTGGCCTGGCAAGATGACTGAGGTTTGATTCTGGAAGACTGTGGCTAGGGAATATGATATCGGGTTGATTCTGGAAACCTGTGTCCTGGGAACAAGACAGGTTTGATTCTGGAACCCTGTGCCTTGGGAACATGACTGAGGTTTGTTTCTGGAAGCCTGTTCCCTGGGAACATGACTGAGGTTTGATTCTGGACACCTGTGTCCTGGGAACATGACTGAGGTTTGATTGCTGAAACCTGTGGCCTGCGAACATGACTCAGGTTTGATTCTGGAACCATGTGTCCTGGGAATATGACTGAGGTTTGATTCTGGAAACCTTTGGCCTGGGAAAATGACTGAGGTTTCATTGTGGAAACATGTGGCTTGGGATCATGACTGAGGTTTGACGGTGGAACACTATGGCCTGGCAAAATGACTGAGGCTTGATTCTGGAACCCTGTGGCCTGGCAACTTGACTGAGGTGTGATGGCAGAAACCTGTGGCCTGGCAACATGACTGAGTTTGACTGTGGCACCCTGTGCACGGGGAACATGACTGAGGCCTGATACTGGAACCCCGTGGCGTGGGAACTTGACATTGGTTTGATTCTGGAGCCCTGTTTGCTGGGAACATGACTGAGGTTTGATGGTTGAAACCTGTGGCCTGGCAACATGATTGAGGTTTGATAGTGGAACCCTCAGGCTTGGGAACATGAGTGAGGCTTGATGGTGGAACCCTGTGGCCTGGCAACATGAGTGAGGCTTGATGGTGGAACCCTGTGGCTTGGCAAGATGACTTAGGTTTGATTGTGGAACAGTCTTTCCTGGGAACATGACTGAGGCTTGATGGTGGAACCGTGGCCTAGCAACAGCACAGAGGTTTGATTGTGGAACCCTCTGGCCTGGGAATATGACTGAGGTTTAATTGTGGAACCCTGTGGCCTGGGAACATGACTGGGAGTTTATTTCTGAAACCTGTGTCCAGGGAACATGACTGAGGTTTTATTCTGGAACCATGTGGCCTGGGAATATGACTGAGGTTTGATTCTGGAAACCATTGGCCTGGGAAGATGACTGATGTTAGAGTGTGGAATCCTGTGGCCTGGGAACATGACATCGGTGGATTCTGGAACCCTGTGGCCTGGGAACATGCCTGAGGTTTGATGGTGGAAACCTGTGGCCTGGCAACATTACTGAGGTTTGATTCTGGAAGACTGTGGCTAGGGAACATGATATCGGGTTGATTCTGGCAACCTGTGTCCTGGGAACAAGACTGAGGTTTGATTCTGGAACCCTGTGCCTTGGGAACATGACTGAGGTTTGTTTCTGGAAGCCTGTTCCCTGGGAGCATGACTGAGGCTTGATGGTGGAACCGTGGTCTAGCAACAGAACTGAGGTTTGATTGTGGAACCCTCTGGCCTGGGAATATGACTGAGCTTTTATTGTGGAACCCTGTGGCCTGGGAACATGACTGGGATTTTATTTCTGAAACCTGTGTCCAGGGAACATGACTGAGGTTTTATTCTGGAACCATGTGGCCTGGGTATATGACTGACGTTTGATTCTGGAAACCATTGGCCTGGGAAGATGACTGATGTTAGAGTGTGGAATCCTGTGGCCTGGGAACATGACATCGGTGGATTCTGGAACCCTGTGGCCTGGGAACATGCCTGAGGTTTGATGGTGGAAACCTGTGGCCTGGCAACAGGACTGAGGTTTGATTCTGGAAGACTGTGGCTAGGGAACATGATATCGGGTTGATTCTGGCAACCTGTGTCCTGGGAACAAGACTGAGGTTTGATTCTGGAACCCTGTGCCTTGGGAACATGACTGAGGTTTGTTTCTGGAAGCCTGTTCCCTGGGAACATGACTGAGGCTTGATGGTGGAACCGTGGTCTGGCAACAGAACTGAGGTTTGATGGTGGAACCCTCTGGCCTGGGAATATGACTGAGCTTTTATTGTGGAACCCTGTGGCCTGGGAACATGACTGGGATTTTATTTCTGAAACCTGTGTCCAGGGAACATGACTGAGGTTTTATTCTGGAACCCTGTGTCCTGGGAACACAACTGAGGTTTGATTCTGGAACCATGTGGCCTGGGAATATGACTGAGGTTTGATTCTGGAAACCATTGGCCTGGGAAGATGACTGATGTTAGAGTGTGGAATCCTGTGGCCTGGGAACATGACATCGGTTTGGATTCCGGTACCCTGTTTCCTGGGAACATGTAATCGGTTTGATTCTGGAAACCTGTGGCCGGGGAATATGACTGAGGATTGATGGTGGTACCCTATGGCCTGGCAACATGACTGAAGTTTGATTCTGGATCCCTGTGTCCTTGGAACATGGCTGAGGCGTGATTCTGTAACACTGTGGCCTGGGAACATGACATCTATTTAGATTGTGGAATACTGTGCCCCGGGAACCTGACTGAGCCTTGGTTCTGGAACCCTGTGGACTGGGAACATGACTGAGGTTTTATTCTGGAACCCTGTAGCCTGGGAACATAACTGAGGATTGATTCTGGAACCCCGTGGCCTGGGAACATGACATCGGTGGATTCTGGAACCCTGAGGCCTGGGAACATGACATCTGTTTAGATTGTGGAATACTGTGCCCCGGGAACCTGACTGATCCTCTGTTCTGGAACCCTGTGGCCTGGGAACATGACTGAGGTTTTATTCTGGAACCCTGTAGCCTGGGAACATAACTGAGGATTGATTCTGGAATCTTGTGGCCTGGGAAAATGACAACGGTGGATTCTGGAACCCTGTGGCCTGGGAACATGAGAACGGTTTGATTCTGGAACCCTGTGGCCTGGGAACATGCCTGAGGTTTGATGGTGGAAACCTGTGGCCTGGCAAGATGACTGAGGTTTGATTCTGGAAGAATGTGGCTAGGGAATATGATATTGGGTTGATTCTGGAAACCTGTGTCCTGGGAACAAGACTGAGGTTTGATTCTGGAACCCTGTGCCTTGGGAACATGACTGAGGTTTGTTTCTGGAAACCTGTTCCCTGGGAACATGACTGAGGTTTGATTCTGGACACCTGTGTCCTGGGAATATGACTGAGGTTTGATTGCTGAAACCTGTGGCCTGCGAACATGACTCAGGTTTGATTCTGGAACCATGTGTCCTGGGAATATGACTGAGGTTTGATTCTGGAAACCTTTGGCCTGGGAAAATGATTGAGGTTTCATTGTGGAAACATGTGGCTTGGGATCATGACTGAGGTTTGATGGTGGAACACTATGGCCTGGCAAAATGACTGAGGCTTGATTCTGGAACCCTGTGGCCTGGCAACTTGACTGAGGTGTGATGGCAGAAACCTGTGGCCTGGCAACATGACTGAGTTTGACTGTGGCACCCTGTGCACGGGGAACATGACTGAGGCCTGATACTGGAACCCCGTGGCGTGGGAACTTGACATTGGTTTGATTCTGGAGCCCTGTTTACTGGGAACATGACTGAGGTTTGATGGTTGAAACCTGTGGCCTGGCAACATGATTGAGGTTTGATAGTGGAACCCTCAGGCTTGGGAACATGAGTGAGGCTTGATGGTGGAACCCTGTGGCTTGGCAACATGAGTGAGGCTTGATGGTGGAACCCTGTGGCTTGGCAAGATGACTTAGGTTTGATTGTGGAACAGTCTTTCCTGGGAACATGACTGAGGCTTGATGGTGGAACCGTGGCCTAGCAACAGGACAGAGGTTTGATTGTGGAACCCTCTGGCCTGGGAATATGACTGAGGTTTAATTGTGGAACCCTGTGGCCTGGGAACATGACTGGGAGTTTATTTCTGAAACCTGTGTCCAGGGAACATGACTGAGGTTTTATTCTGGAACCATGTGGCCTGGGAATATGACTGAGGTTTGATTCTGGAAACCATTGGCCTGGGAAGATGACTGATGTTAGAGTGTGGAATCCTGTGGCCTGGGAACATGACATCGGTGGATTCTGGAACCCTGTGACCTGGGAACATGCCTGAGGTTTGATGGTGGAAACCTGTGGCCTGGCATCAGGACTGAGGTTTGATTCTGGAAGACTGTGGCTAGGGAACATGATATCGGTTTGATTCTGGCAACCTGTGTCCTGGGAACAAGACTGAGGTTTGATTCTGGAACCCTGTGCCTTGGGAACATGACTGAGGTTTGTTTCTGGAAGCCTGTTCCCTGGGAACATGACTGAGGCTTGATGGTGGAACCGTGGTCTGCCAACAGAACTGAGGTTTGATTGTGGAACCCTCTGGCCTGGGAATATGACTGAGCTTTTATTGTGGAACCCTGTGGCCTGGGAACATGACTGGGATTTTATTTCTGAAACCTGTGTCCAGGGAACATGACTGAGGTTTTATTCTGGAACCATGTGGCCTGGGTATATGACTGACGTTTGATTCTGGAAACCATTGGCCTGGGAAGATGACTGATGTTAGAGTGTGGAAACATGTGGCTTGGGATCATGACTGAGGTTTGATGGTGGAACACTATGGCCTGGCAAAATGACTGAGGCTTGATTCTGGAACCCTGTGGCCTAGCAACTTGACTGAGGTGTGATGGCAGAAACCTGTGGCCTGGCAACATGACTGAGTTTGATTGTGGCACCCTGTGCACGGGGAACATGACTGAGGCCTGATACTGGAACCTCGTGGCGTGGGAACTTGACATTGGTTTGATTCTGGAGCCCTGTTTACTGGGAACATGACTGAGGTTTGATGGTTGAAACCTGTGGCCTGGCAACATGATTGAGGTTTGATAGTGGAACCCTCAGGCTTGGGAACATGAGTGAGGCTTGATGGTGGAACCCTGTGGCCTGGCAACATGAGTGAGGCTTGATGGTGGAACCCTGTGGCTTGGCAAGATGACTTAGGTTTGATTGTGGAACAGTCTTTCCTGGGAACATGACTGAGGCTTGATGGTGGAACCGTGCCCTAGCAACAGGACAGAGGTTTGATTGTGGAACCCTCTGGCCTGGGAATATGACTGAGGTTTAATTGTGGAACCCTGTGGCCTGGGAACATGACTGGGAGTTTATTTCTGAAACCTGTGTCCAGGGAACATGACTGAGGTTTTATTCTGGAACCATGTGGCCTGGGAATATGACTGAGGTTTGATTCTGGAAACCATTGGCCTGGGAATATGACTGAGGTTTGATTCTGGAAACCATTGGCCTGGGAAGATGACTGATGTTAGAGTGTGGAATCCTGTGGCCTGGGAACATGACATCGGTTTGGATTCCGGTACCCTGTTGCCTGGGAACATGTAATCGGTTTGATTCGGGAAACCTGTGGCCGGGGAATATGACTGAGGTTTGATGGTGGTACCCTATGGCCTGGTAACATGACTGAAGTTTGATTCTGGATCCCTGTGTCCTGGGAACATGGCTGAGGCGTGATTCTGGAACACTGTGGCCTGGGAACATGACATCTATTTAGATTGTGGAATACTGTGCCCCGGGAACCTGACTGAGCCTTGGTTCTGGAACCCTGAGGCCTGGGAACATGACATCTGTTTAGATTGTGGAATACTGTGCCCCGGGAACCTGACTGATCCTCTGTTCTGGAACCCTGTGGCCTGGGAACATGACTGAGGTTTTATTCTGGAACCCTGTGTCCTGGGAACACAACTGAGGTTTGATTCTGGAACCATGTGGCCTGGGAATATGACTGAGGTTTGATTCTGGAAACCATTGGCCTGGGAAGATGACTGATGTTAGAGTGTGGAATCCTGTGGCCTGGGAACATGACATCGGTTTGGATTCCGGTACCCTGTTGTCTGGGAACATGAAATCGGTTTGATTCTGGAAACCTGTGTCCTGGGAAGATGACTGAGGTTTGATGGTGGTACCCTACGGCCTGGCAACATGACTGAAGTTTGATTCTGGATCCCTGTGTCCTGGGAACATGACTGAGGCGTGATTCGGGAACACTGTGGCCTGGGAACATGACATCTATTTAGATTGTGGAATACTGTGCCCCGGGAACCTGACTGAGCCTTGGTTCTGGAACCCTGTGGACTGGGAACATGACTGAGGTTTTATTCTGGAACCCTGTAGCCTGGGAACATAACTGAGGATTGATTCTGGAACCCTGTGTCCTGGGAACATGACATCGGTGGATTCTGGAACCCTGAGGCCTGGGAACATGACATCTGTTTAGATTGTGGAATACTGTGCCCCGGGAACCTGACTGAGCCTCGGTTCTGGAACCCTGTGGACTGGGAACATGACTGAGGTTTTATTCTGGATCCCTGTAGCCTGGGAACATAACTGAGGATTGATTCTGGAATCTTGTGGCCTGGGAAAATGACAACGGTGGATTCTGGAACCCTGTGGCCTGGGAACATGAGAACGGTTTGATTCTGGAACCCTGTGGCCTGGGAACATGCCTGAGGTTTGATGGTGGAAACCTGTGGCCTGGCAACATGACTGAGGTTTGATTCTGGAAGACTGTGGCTAGGGAACATGATATCGGGTTGATTCTGGAAACCTGTGTCCTGGGAACAAGACTGAGGTTTGATTCTGGAACCCTGTGCCTTGGGAACATGACTGAGGTTTGTTTCTGGAAACCTGTTCCCTGGGAACATGACTGAGGTTTGATTGCTGAAACCTGTGGCCTGCGAATATGACTCAGGTTTGATTCTGGAACCATGTGTCCTGGGAATATGACTGAGGTTTGATTCTGGAAACCTTTGGCCTGGGAAAATGACTGAGGTTTCATTGTGGAAACATGTGGCTTGGGATCATGACTGAGGTTTGATGGTGGAACACTATGGCCTGGCAAAATGACTGAGGCTTGATTCTGGAACCCTGTGGCCTGGCAACTTGACTGAGGTGTGATGGCAGAAACCTGTGGCCTGGCAACATGACTGAGTTTGATTGTGGCACCCTGTGCACGGGGAACATGACTGAGGCCTGATACTGGAACCCCGTGGAGTGGGAACTTGACATTGGTTTGATTCTGGATCCCTGTTTACTGGGAACATGACTGAGGTTTGATGGTTGAAACCTGTGGCCTGGCAACATGATTGAGGTTTGATAGTGGAACCCTCAGGCTTGGGAACATGAGTGAGGCTTGATGGTGGAACCCTGTGGCCTGGCAACATGAGTGAGGCTTGATGGTGGAACCCTGTGGCTTGGCAAGATGTCTTAGGTTTGATTGTGGAACAGTCTTTCCTGGGAACATGACTGAGGCTTGATGGTGGAACCGTGGCCTAGCAACAGGACAGAGGTTTGATTGTGGAACCCTCTGGCCTGGGAATATGACTGAGGTTTAATTGTGGAACCCTGTGGCCTGGGAACATGACTGGGAGTTTATTTCTGAAACCTGTGTCCAGGGAACATGACTGAGGTTTTATTCTGGAACCATGTGGCCTGGGAATATGACTGAGGTTTGATTCTGGAAACCATTGGCCTGGGAAGATGACTGATGTTAGAGTGTGGAATCCTGTGGCCTGGGAACATGACATCGGTGGATTCTGGAACCCTGTGGCCTGGGAACCTGCCTGAGGTTTGATCGTGGAAACCTGTGGCCTGGCATCAGGACTGAGGTTTGATTCTGGAAGACTGTGGCTAGGGAACATGATATCGGGTTGATTCTGGCAACCTGTGTCCTGGGAACAAGACTGAGGTTTGATTCTGGAACCCTGTGCCTTGGGAACATGACTGAGGTTTGTTTCTGGAAGCCTGTTCCCTGGGAACATGACTGAGGCTTGATGGTGGAACCGTGGTCTGGCAACAGAACTGAGGTTTGATTGTGGAACCCTCTGGCCTTGGAATATGACTGAGGTTTAATTGTGGAACCCTGTGGCCTGGGAACATGACTGGGATTTTATTTCTGAAACCTGTGTCCAGGGAACATGACTGAGGTTTTATTCTGGAACCCTGTGTCCTGGGAACACAGCTGAGGTTTGATTCTGGAACCATGTGGCGTGGGAATATGTTTGAGGTTTGATTCTGGAAACCATTGGCCTGGGAAGATGACTGATGTTAGAGTGTGGAATCCTGTGGCCTGGGAACATGACATCGGTTTGGATTCCGGTACCCTGTTGCCTGGGAACATGTAATCGGTTTGATTCTGGAAACCTGTGGCCGGGGAATATGACTGAGGTTTGATGGTGGTACCCTATGGCCTGGCAACATGACTGAAGTTTGATTCTGGATCCCTGTGTCCTGGGAACATGGCTGAGGCGTGATTCTGGAACACTGTGGCCTGGGAACATGACATCTATTTAGATTGTGGAATACTGTGCACCGGGAACCTGACTGAGCCTTGGTTCTGGAACCCTGTGGACTGGGAATATGACTGAGGTTTTATTCTGGAACGCTGTAGCCTGGGAACATAACTGAGGATTGATTCTGGAACCCTGTGGCCTGGGAACATGACATCGGTGGATTCTGGAACCCTGAGGCCTGGGAACATGACATCTGTTTAGATTGTGGAATACTGTGCCCCGGGAACCGGACTGAGCCTCGGTTCTGGAACCCTGTGGACTGGGAACATGACTGAGGTTTTATTCTGGATCCCCGTAGCCTGGGAACATAACTGAGGATTGATTCTGGAATCTTGTGGCCTGGGAAAATGACAACGGTGGATTCTGGAACCCTGTGGCCTGGGAACATGAGAACGGTTTGATTCTGGAACCCTGTGGCCTGGGAACATGCCTGAGGTTTGATGGTGGAAACCTGTGGCCTGGCAACATGACTGAGGTTTGATTCTGGAAGACTGGCTAGGGAACATGATATCGGGTTGATTCTGGAAACCTGTGTCCTCGGAACAAGACTGAGGTTTGATTCTGGAACCCTGTGCCTTGGGAACATGACTGAGGTTTGTTTCTGGAAACCTGTTCCCTGGGAACATGACTGAGGTTTGATTCTGGACACCTGTGTCCTGGGAACATGACTGAGGTTTGATTGCTGAAACCTGTGGCCTGCGAACATGACTCAGGTTTGATTCTGGAACCATGTGTCCGGGGAATATGACTGAGGTTTGATTCTGGAAACCTTTGGCCTGGGAAAATGACTGAGGTTTCATTGTGGAAACATGTGGCTTGGGATCATGACTGAGGTTTGATGGTGGAACACTCTGGCCTGGCAAAATGACTGAGGCTTGATTCTGGAACCCTGTGGCCTGGCAACTTGACTGAGGTGTGATGGCAGAAACCTGTGGCCTGGCAACATGACTGAGTTTGATTGTGGCACCCTGTGCACGGGGAACATGACTGAGGCCTGATACTGGAACCCCGTGGCGTGGGAACTTGACATTGGTTTGATTCTGGAGCCCTGTTTACTGGGAACATGACTGAGGTTTGATGGTTGAAACCTGTGGCCTGGCAACATGATTGAGATTTGATAGTGGAACCCTCAGGCTTGGGAACATGAGTGAGGCTTGATGGTGGAACCCTTTGGCCTGGCAACATGAGTGAGGCTTGATGGTGGAACCCTGTGGCTTGGCAAGATGACTTAGGTTTGATTGTGGAACAGTCTTTCCTGGGAACATGACTGAGGCTTGATGGTGGAACCGTGGCCTAGCAACAGGACAGAGGTTTGATTGTGGAACCCTCTGGGCTGGGAATATGACTGAGCTTTTATTGTGGAACCCTGTGGCCTGGGAACATGACTGGGATTTTATTTCTGAAACCTGTGTCCAGGGAACATGACTGAGGTTTTATTCTGGAACCCTGTGTCCTGGGAACACAACTGAGGTTTGATTCTGGAACCATGTGGCCTGGGAATATGACTGAGGTTTGATTCTGGAAACCATTGGCCTGGGAAGATGACTGATGTTAGAGTGTGGAATCCTGTGGCCTGGGAACATGACATCGGTTTGGATTCCGGTACCCTGTTGTCTGGGAACATGAAATCGGTTTGATTCTGGAAACCTGTGTCCTGGGAAGATGACTGAGGTTTGATGGTGGTACCCTACGGCCTGGCAACATGACTGAAGTTTGATTCTGGATCCCTGTGTCCTGGGAACATGACTGAGGCGTGATTCGGGAACACTGTGGCCTGGGAACATGACATCTATTTAGATTGTGGAATACTGTGCCCCGGGAACCTGACTGAGCCTTGGTTCTGGAACCCTGTGGACTGGGAACATGACTGAGGTTTTATTCTGGAACCCTGTAGCCTGGGAACATAACTGAGGATTGATTCTGGAACCCTGTGGCCTGGGAACATGACATCAGTGGATTCTGGAACCCTGAGGCCTGGGAACATGACATCTGTTTAGATTGTGGAATACTGTGCCCCGGGAACCTGACTGAGCCTCGGTTCTGGAACACTGTGGACTGGGAACATGACTGAGGTTTTATTCTGGATCCCTGTAGCCTGGGAACATAACTGAGGATTGATTCTGGAATCTTGTGGCCTGGGAAAATGACAACGGTGGATTCTGGAACCCTGTGGCCTGGGAACATGAGAACGGTTTGATTCTGGAACCCTGTGGCCTGGGAACATGCCTGAGGTTTGATGGTGGAAACCTGTGGCCTGGCAACATGACTGAGGTTTGATTCTGGAAGACTGTGGCTAGGGAACATGTTATCGGGTTGATTCTGGAAACCTGTGTCCTGGGAACAAGACTGAGGTTTGATTCTGGAACCCTGTGCCTTGGGAACATGACTGAGGTTTGTTTCTGGAAACCTGTTCCCTGGGAACATGACTGAGGTTTGATTCTGGACACCTGTGCCCTGGGAACATGACTGAGGTTTGATTGCTGAAACCTGTGGCCTGCGAACATGACTCAGGTTTGATTCTGGAACCATGTGTCCTGGGAATATGACTGAGGTTTGATTCTGGAAACCTTTGGCCTGGGAAAATGACTGAGGTTTCATTGTGGAAACATGTGGCTTGGGATCATGACTGAGGTTTGATGGTGGAACACTATGGCCTGGCAAAATGACTGAGGCTTGATTCTGGAACCCTGTGGCCTGGCAACTTGACTGAGGTGTGATGGCAGAAACCTGTGGCCTGGCAACATGACTGAGTTTGATTGTGGCACCCTGTGCACGGGGAACATGACTGAGGCCTGATACTGGAACCCCGTGGAGTGGGAACTTGACATTGGTTTGATTCTGGATCCCTGTTTACTGGGAACATGACTGAGGTTTGATGGTTGAAACCTGTGGCCTGGCAACATGATTGAGGTTTGATAGTGGAACCCTCAGGCTTGGGAACATGAGTGAGGCTTGATGGTGGAACCCTGTGGCCTGGCAACATGAGTGAGGCTTGATGGTGGAACCCTGTGGCTTGGCAAGATGACTTAGGTTTGATTGTGGAACAGTCTTTCCTGGGAACATGACTGAGGCTTGATGGTGGAACCGTGGCCTAGCAACAGGACAGAGGTTTGATTGTGGAACCCTCTGGCCTGGGAATATGACTGAGGTTTAATTGTGGAACCCTGTGGCCTGGGAACATGACTGGGAGTTTATTTCTGAAACCTGTGTCCAGGGAACATGACTGAGGTTTTATTCTGGAACCATGTGGCCTGGGAATATGACTGAGGTTTGATTCTGGAAACCATTGGCCTGGGAAGATGACTGATGTTAGAGTGTGGAATCCTGTGGCCTGGGAACATGACATCGGTGGATTCTGGAACCCTGTGGCCTGGGAACCTGCCTGAGGTTTGATCGTGGAAACCTGTGGCCTGGCATCAGGACTGAGGTTTGATTCTGGAAGACTGTGGCTAGGGAACATGATATCGGGTTGATTCTGGCAACCTGTGTCCTGGGAACAAGACTGAGGTTTGATTCTGGAACCCTGTGCCTTGGGAACATGACTGAGGTTTGTTTCTGGAAGCCTGTTCCCTGGGAACATGACTGAGGCTTGATGGTGGAACCGTGGTCTGGCAACAGAACTGAGGTTTGATTGTGGAACCCTCTGGCCTTGGAATATGACTGAGGTTTAATTGTGGAACCCTGTGGCCTGGGAACATGACTGGGATTTTATTTCTGAAACCTGTGTCCAGGGAACATGACTGAGGTTTTATTCTGGAACCCTGTGTCCTGGGAACACAGCTGAGGTTTGATTCTGGAACCATGTGGCGTGGGAATATGTTTGAGGTTTGATTCTGGAAACCATTGGCCTGGGAAGATGACTGATGTTAGAGTGTGGAATCCTGTGGCCTGGGAACATGACATCGGTTTGGATTCCGGTACCCTGTTGCCTGGGAACATGTAATCGGTTTGATTCTGGAAACCTGTGGCCGGGGAATATGACTGAGGTTTGATGGTGGTACCCTATGGCCTGGCAACATGACTGAAGTTTGATTCTGGATCCCTGTGTCCTGGGAACATGGCTGAGGCGTGATTCTGGAACACTGTGGCCTGGGAACATGACATCTATTTAGATTGTGGAATACTGTGCACCGGGAACCTGACTGAGCCTTGGTTCTGGAACCCTGTGGACTGGGAACATGACTGAGGTTTTATTCTGGAACCCTGTAGCCTGGGAACATAACTGAGGATTGATTCTGGAACCCTGTGGCCTGGGAACATGACATCGGTGGATTCTGGAACCCTGAGGCCTGGGAACATGACATCTGTTTAGATTGTGGAATACTGTGCCCCGGGAACCGGACTGAGCCTCGGTTCTGGAACCCTGTGGACTGGGAACATGACTGAGGTTTTATTCTGGATCCCCGTAGCCTGGGAACATAACTGAGGATTGATTCTGGAATCTTGTGGCCTGGGAAAATGACAACGGTGGATTCTGGAACCCTGTGGCCTGGGAACATGAGAACGGTTTGATTCTGGAACCCTGTGGCCTGGGAACATGCCTGAGGTTTGATGGTGGAAACCTGTGGCCTGGCAACATGACTGAGGTTTGATTCTGGAAGACTGGCTAGGGAACATGATATCGGGTTGATTCTGGAAACCTGTGTCCTCGGAACAAGACTGAGGTTTGATTCTGGAACCCTGTGCCTTGGGAACATGACTGAGGTTTGTTTCTGGAAACCTGTTCCCTGGGAACATGACTGAGGTTTGATTCTGGACACCTGTGTCCTGGGAACATGACTGAGGTTTGATTGCTGAAACCTGTGGCCTGCGAACATGACTCAGGGTTGATTCTGGAACCATGTGTCCGGGGAATATGACTGAGGTTTGATTCTGGAAACCTTTGGCCTGGGAAAATGACTGAGGTTTCATTGTGGAAACATGTGGCTTGGGATCATGACTGAGGTTTGATGGTGGAACACTCTGGCCTGGCAAAATGACTGAGGCTTGATTCTGGAACCCTGTGGCCTGGCAACTTGACTGAGGTGTGATGGCAGAAACCTGTGGCCTGGCAACATGACTGAGTTTGATTGTGGCACCCTGTGCACGGGGAACATGACTGAGGCCTGATACTGGAACCCCGTGGCGTGGGAACTTGACATTGGTTTGATTCTGGAGCCCTGTTTACTGGGAACATGACTGAGGTTTGATGGTTGAAACCTGTGGCCTGGCAACATGATTGAGATTTGATAGTGGAACCCTCAGGCTTGGGAACATGAGTGAGGCTTGATGGTGGAACCCTTTGGCCTGGCAACATGAGTGAGGCTTGATGGTGGAACCCTGTGGCTTGGCAAGATGACTTAGGTTTGATTGTGGAACAGTCTTTCCTGGGAACATGACTGAGGCTTGATGGTGGAACCGTGGCCTAGCAACAGGACAGAGGTTTGATTGTGGAACCCTCTGGGCTGGGAATATGACTGAGCTTTTATTGTGGAACCCTGTGGCCTGGGAACATGACTGGGATTTTATTTCTGAAACCTGTGTCCAGGGAACATGACTGAGGTTTTATTCTGGAACCCTGTGTCCTGGGAACACAACTGAGCTTTGATTCTGGAACCATGTGGCCTGGGAATATGACTGAGGTTTGATTCTGGAAACCATTGGCCTGGGAAGATGACTGATGTTAGAGTGTGGAATCCTGTGGCCTGGGAACATGACATCGGTTTGGATTCCGGTACCCTGTTGTCTGGGAACATGAAATCGGTTTGATTCTGGAAACCTGTGTCCTGGGAAGATGACTGAGGTTTGATGGTGGTACCCTACGGCCTGGCAACATGACTGAAGTTTGATTCTGGATCCCTGTGTCCTGGGAACATGACTGAGGCGTGATTCGGGAACACTGTGGCCTGGGAACATGACATCTATTTAGATTGTGGAATACTGTGCCCCGGGAACCTGACTGAGCCTTGGTTCTGGAACCCTGTGGACTGGGAACATGACTGAGGTTTTATTCTGGAACCCTGTAGCCTGGGAACATAACTGAGGATTGATTCTGGAACCCTGTGGCCTGGGAACATGACATCAGTGGATTCTGGAACCCTGAGGCCTGGGAACATGACATCTGTTTAGATTGTGGAATACTGTGCCCCGGGAACCTGACTGAGCCTCGGTTCTGGAACCCTGTGGAATGGGAACATGACTGAGGTTTTATTCTGGATCCCTGTAGCCTGGGAACATAACTGAGGATTGATTCTGGAATCTTGTGGCCTGGGAAAATGACAACGGTGGATTCTGGAACCCTGTGGCCTGGGAACATGAGAACGGTTTGATTCTGGAACCCTGTGGCCTGGGAACATGCCTGAGGTTTGATGGTGGAAACCTGTGGCCTGGCAACATGACTGAGGTTTGATTCTGGAAGACTGTGGCTAGGGAACATGATATCGGGTTGATTCTGGAAACCTGTGTCCTGGGAACAAGACTGAGGTTTGATTCTGGAACCCTGTGCCTTGGGAACATGACTGAGGTTTGTTTCTGGAAACCTGTTCCCTGGGAATATGACTGAGGTTTGATTCTGGACACCTGTGCCCTGGGAACATGACTGAGGTTTGATTGCTGAAACCTGTGGCCTGCGAACATGACTCAGGTTTGATTCTGGAACCATGTGTCCTGGGAATATGACTGAGGTTTGATTCTGGAAACCTTTGGCCTGGGAAAATGACTGAGGTTTCATTGTGGAAACATGTGGCTTGGGATCATGACTGAGGTTTGATGGTGGAACACTATGGCCTGGCAAAATGACTGAGGCTTGATTCTGGAACCCTGTGGCCTGGCAACTTGACTGAGGTGTGATGGCAGAAACCTGTGGCCTGGCAACATGACTGAGTTTGATTGTGGCACCCTGTGCACGGGGAACATGACTGAGGCCTGATACTGGAACCCCGTGGAGTGGGAACTTGACATTGGTTTGATTCTGGATCCCTGTTTACTGGGAACATGACTGAGGTTTGATGGTTGAAACCTGTGGCCTGGCAACATGATTGAGGTTTGATAGTGGAACCCTCAGGCTTGGGAACATGAGTGAGGCTTGATGGTGGAACCCTGTGGCCTGGCAACATGAGTGAGGCTTGATTGTGGAACCCTGTGGCTTGGCAAGATGACTTAGGTTTGATTGTGGAACAGTCTTTCCTGGGAACATGACTGAGGCTTGATGGTGGAACCGTGGCCTAGCAACAGGACAGAGGTTTGATTGTGGAACCCTCTGGCCTGGGAATATGACTGAGGTTTAATTGTGGAACCCTGTGGCCTGGGAACATGACTGGGAGTTTATTTCTGAAACCTGTGTCCAGGGAACATGACTGAGGTTTTATTCTGGAACCATGTGGCCTGGGAATATGACTGAGGTTTGATTCTGGAAACCATTGGCCTGGGAAGATGACTGATGTTAGAGTGTGGAATCCTGTGGCCTGGGAACATGACATCGCTGGATTCTGGAACCCTGTGGCCTGGGAACCTGCCTGAGGTTTGATCGTGGAAACCTGTGGCCTGGCATCAGGACTGAGGTTTGATTCTGGAAGACTGTGGCTAGGGAACATGATATCGGGTTGATTCTGGCAACCTGTGTCCTGGGAACAAGACTGAGGTTTGATTCTGGAACCCTGTGCCTTGGGAACATGACTGAGGTTTGTTTCTGGAAGCCTGTTCCCTGGGAACATGACTGAGGCTTGATGGTGGAACCGTGGTCTGGCAACAGAACTGAGGTTTGATTGTGGAACCCTCTGGCCTTGGAATATGACTGAGGTTTAATTGTGGAACCCTGTGGCCTGGGAACATGACTGGGATTTTATTTCTGAAACCTGTGTCCAGGGAACATGACTGAGGTTTTATTCTGGAACCCTGTGTCCTGGGAACACAACTGAGGTTTGATTCTGGAACCATGTGGCCTGGGAATATGACTGAGGTTTGATTCTGGAAACCATTGGCCTGGGAAGATGACTGATGTTAGAGTGTGGAATCCTGTGGCCTGGGAACATGACATCGGTTTGGATTCCGGTACCCTGTTGCCTGGGAACATGTAATCGGTTTGATTCTGGAAACCTGTGGCCGGGGAATATGACTGAGGTTTGATGGTGGTACCCTATGGCCTGGCAACATGACTGAAGTTTGATTCTGGATCCCTGTGTCCTGGGAACATGGCTGAGGCGTGATTCTGGAACACTGTGGCCTGGGAACATGACATCTATTTAGATTGTGGAATACTGTGCACCGGGAACCTGACTGAGCCTTGGTTCTGGAACCCTGTGGACTGGGAACATGACTGAGGTTTTATTCTGGAACCCTGTAGACTGGGAACATAACTGAGGATTGATTCTGGAACCCTGTGGCCTGGGAACATGACATCGGTGGATTCTGGAACCCTGAGGCCTGGGAACATGACATCTGTTTAGATTGTGGAATACTGTGCCCCGGGAACCGGACTGAGCCTCGGTTCTGGAACCCTGTGGACTGGGAACATGACTGAGGTTTTATTCTGGATCCCCGTAGCCTGGGAACATAACTGAGGATTGATTCTGGAATCTTGTGGCCTGGGAAAATGACAACGGTGGATTCTGGAACCCTGTGGCCTGGGAACATGAGAACGGTTTGATTCTGGAACCCTGTGGCCTGGGAACATGCCTGAGGTTTGATGGTGGAAACCTGTGGCCTGGCAACATGACTGAGGTTTGATTCTGGAAGACTGGCTAGGGAACATGATATCGGGTTGATTCTGGAAACCTGTGTCCTCGGAACAAGACGGAGGTTTGATTCTGGAACCCTGTGCCTTGGGAACATGACTGAGGTTTGTTTCTGGAAACCTGTTCCCTGGGAACATGACTGAGGTTTGATTCTGGACACCTGTGTCCTGGGAACATGACTGAGGTTTGATTGCTGAAACCTGTGGCCTGCGAACATGACTCAGGTTTGATTCTGGAACCATGTGTCCGGGGAATATGACTGAGGTTTGATTCTGGAAACCTTTGGCCTGGGAAAATGACTGAGGTTTCATTGTGGAAACATGTGGCTTGGGATCATGACTGAGGTTTGATGGTGGAACACTCTGGCCTGGCAAAATGACTGAGGCTTGATTCTGGAACCCTGTGGCCTGGCAACTTGACTGAGGTGTGATGGCAGATACCTGTGGCCTGGCAACATGACTGAGTTTGATTGTGGCACCCTGTGCACGGGGAACATGACTGAGGCCTGATACTGGAACCCCGTGGCGTGGGAACTTGACATTGGTTTGATTCTGGAGCCCTGTTTACTGGGAACATGACTGAGGTTTGATGGTTGAAACCTGTGGTCTGGCAACATGATTGAGATTTGATAGTGGAACCCTCAGGCTTGGGAACATGAGTGAGGCTTGATGGTGGAACCCTTTGGCCTGGCAACATGAGTGAGGCTTGATGGTGGAACCCTGTGGCTTGGCAAGATGACTTAGGTTTGATTGTGGAACAGTCTTTCCTGGGAACATGACTGAGGCTTGATGGTGGAACCGTGGCCTAGCAACAGGACAGAGGTTTGATTGTGGAACCCTCTGGCCTGGGAATATGACTGAGGTTTAATTGTGGAACCCTGTGGCCTGGGAACATGACTGGGAGTTTATTTCTGAACCCTGTGTCCAGGGAACATGACTGAGGTTTTATTCTGGAACCATGTGGCCTGGGTATATGACTGACGTTTGATTCTGGAAACCATTGGCCTGGGAAGATGACTGATGTTAGAGTGTGGAATCCTGTGGCCTGGGAACATGACATCGGTGGATTCTGGAACCCTGTGGCCTGGGAACATGCCTGAGGTTTGATGGTGCAAACCTGTGGCCTGGCAACAGGACTGAGGTTTGATTCTGGAAGACTGTGGCTAGGGAACATGATATCGGGTTGATTCTGGCAACCTGTGTCCTGGGAACAAGACTAAGGTCTGATTCTGGAACCCTGTGCCTTGGGAACGTGACTGAGGTTTGTTTCTGGAAGCCTGTTCCCTGGGAACATGACTGAGGCTTGATGGTGGAACCGTGGTCTGGCAACAGAACTGAGGTTTGATTGTGGAACCCTCTGGCCTGGGAATATGACTGAGCTTTTATTGTGGAACCCTGTGGCCTGGAACATGACTGGGATTTTATTTCTGAAACCTGTGTCCAGGGAACATGACTGAGGTTTTATTCTGGAACCATGTGGCCTGGGAATATGACTGAGGTTTGATTTTGGAAACCATTGGCCTGGGAAGATGACTGATGTTAGAGTGTCGAATCCTGTGGCCTGGGAACATGACATCGGTTTGGATTCCGGTACCCTGTTGCCTGGGAACATGTAATCGGTTTGATTCTGGAAACCTGTGGCCGGGGAATATGACTGAGGTTTGATGGTGGTACCCTATGGCCTGGCAACATGACTGAAGTTTGATTCTGGATCCCTTTGTCCTGGGAACATGGCTGAGGCGTGATTCTGGAACACTGTGGCCTGGGAACATGACATCTATTTAGATTGTGGAATACTGTGCCCCGGGAACCTGACTGAGCCTTTGTTCTGGAACCCTGTGGACTGGGAACATGACTGAGGTTTTATTCTGGAACCCTGTAGCCTGGGAACATAACTGATGATTGATTCTGGAACCCCGTGGCCTGGGAACATGACATCGGTGGATTCTGGAAACCTGAGGCCTGGGAACATGACATCTGTTTAGATTGTGGAATACTGTGCCCCGGGAACCTGACTGATCCTCTGTTCTGGAACCCTGTGGCCTGGGAACATGACTGAGGTTTTATTCTGGAACCCTGTAGCCTGGGAACATAACTGAGGATTGATTCTGGAATCTTGTGGCCTGGGAAAATGACAACGGTGGATTCTGGAACCCTGTGGCCTGGGAACATGAGAACGGTTTGATTCTGGAACCCTGTGGCCTGGGAACATGCCTGAGGTTTGATGGTGGAAACCTGTGGCCTGGCAAGATGACTGAGGTTTGATTCTGGAAGACTGTGGCTAGGGAATATGTTATCGGGTTGATTCTGGAAACCTGTGTCCTGGGAACAAGACTGAGGTTTGATTCTGGAACCCTGTGCCTTGGGAACATGACTGAGGTTTGTTTCTGGAAACCTGTTCCCTGGGAACATGACTGAGGTTTGATTCTGGACACCTGTGCCCTGGGAACATGACTGAGGTTTGATTGCTGAAACCTGTGGCCTGCGAACATGACTCAGGTTTGATTCTGGAACCATGTGTCCTGGGAATATGACTGAGGTTTGATTCTGGAAACCTTTGGCCTGGGAAAATGACTGAGGTTTCATTGTGGAAACATGTGGCTTGGGATCATGACTGAGGTTTGATGGTGGAACACTATGGCCTGGCAAAATGACTGAGGCTTGATTCTGGAACCCTGTGGCCTGGCAACTTGACTGAGGTGTGATGGCAGAAACCTGTGGCCTGGCAACATGACTGAGTTTGATTGTGGCACCCTGTGCACGGGGAACATGACTGAGGCCTGATACTGGAACCCCGTGGCGTGGGAACTTGACATTGGTTTGATTCTGGAGCCCTGTTTACTGGGAACATGACTGAGGTTTGATGGTTGAAACCTGTGGCCTGGCAACATGAGTGAGGCTTGATGGTGGAACCCTGTGGCTTGGCAAGATGACTTAGGTTTGATTGTGGAACAGTCTTTCCTGGGAACATGACTGAGGCTTGATGGTGGAACCGTGGCCTAGCAACAGGACAGAGGTTTGATTGTGGAACCCTCTGGCCTGGGAATATGACTGAGGTTTAACTGTGGAACCCTGTGGCCTGGGAACATGACTGGAAGTTTATTTCTGAAACCTGTGTCCAGGGAACATGACTGAGGTTTTATTCTGGAACCATGTGGCCTGGGTATATGACTGACGTTTGATTCTGGAAACCATTGGCCTGGGAAGATGACTGATGTTAGAGTGTGGAATCCTGTGGCCTGGGAACATGACATCGGTGGATTCTGGAACCCTGTGTCCTGGGAACATGCCTGAGGTTTGATGGTGGAAACCTGTGGCCTGGCAACAGGACTGAGGTTTGATTCTGGAAGACTGTGGCTAGGGAACATGATATCGGGTTGATTCTGGCAACCTGTGTCCTGGGAACAAGACTGAGGTTTGATTCTGGAACCCTGTGCCTTGGGAACATGACTGAGGTTTGTTTCTGGAAGCCTGTTCCCTGGGAACATGACTGAGGCTTGATGGTGGAACCGTGGTCTGGCAACAGAACTGAGGTTTGACTGTGGAACCCTCTGGCCTGGGAATATGACTGAGGTTTAATTGTGGAACCCTGTGGCCTGGGAACATGACTGGGATTTTATTTCTGAAACCTGTGTCCAGGAAACATGACTGAGGTTTTATTCTGGAACCCTGTGTCCTGGGAACACAACTGAGGTTTGATTCTGGAACCATGTGGCCTGGGAATATGACTGAGGTTTGATTCTGGAAACCATTGGCCTGGGAAGATGACTGATGTTAGAGTGTGGAATCCTGTGGCCTGGGAACATGACATCGGTTTGGATTCCGGTACCCTGTTGCCTGGGAACATGAAATCGGTTTGATTCTGGATCCCTGTGGCCTGGGAACATGACTGAAGCGTGATTCTGGAACCCTGTGGCCTGGGAACCTGACATCGGTGGATTCTGGAACCCTGAGGCCTGGGAACATGACATCTGTTTAGATTGTGGAATACTGTGCCCCGGGAACCTGACTGAGCCTTGGTTCTGGAACCCTGTGGGCTGGGAATATGACTGAGGTTTTATTCTGGAACCCTGTAGCCTGGGAACATAACTGAGGATTGATTCTGGAATCTTGTCGCCTGGGAAAATGACAACGGTGGATTCTGGAACCCTGTGGCCTGGGAACATGAGAACGGTTTGATTCTGGAACCCTGTGGCCTGGGAACATGCCTGAGGTTTGATGGTGGAAACCTGTGGCCTGGCAACATGATTGAGGTTTGATTCTTGAAGACTGTGGCTAGGGAACATGATATCGGGTTGATTCTGGAAACCTGTGTCCTGGGAAGAAGACTGAGGTTTGATTCTGGAACCCTGTGCCTTGGGAACATGACTGTGGTTTGTTTCTGGAAACCTGTTCCCTGGGAACATGACTGTCTTTTGATTATGGACACCTGTGTCCTGGGAACATGACTGAGGTTTGATTGCTGAAACCTGTGGCCTGCGAACATGACTCAGGTTTGATTCTGGAACCATGTGTCCTGGGAATATGACTGAGGTTTGATTCTGGAAACCTTTGGCCTGGGAAAATGACTGATGTTTCATTGTGGAAACATGTGGCTTGGGATCATGACTGAGGTTTGATGGTGGAACACTATGGCCTGGCAAAATGACTGAGGCTTGATTCTGGAACCCTGTGGCCTGGCAACTTGACTGAGGTGTGATGGCAGAAACCTGTGGACTGGCAACATGACTGAGTTTGATTGTGGCACCCTGTGCACGGGGAACATGACTGAGGCCTGATACTGGAACCCCGTGGCGTGTGAACTTGACATTGGTTTGATTCTGGAGCCCTGATTACTGGGAACATGACTGAGGTTTGATGGTTGACACCTGTGGCCTGGCAACATGATTGAGGTTTGATAGTGGAACCCTCAGGCTTGGGAACATGAGTGAGGCTTGATGGTGGAACCCTGGGGCCTGGCAACATAAGTGAGACTTGATGGTGGAACCCTGTGGCTTGGCAAGATGACTTAGGTTTGATTGTGGAACAGTCTTTCCTGGGAACATGACTGAGGCTTGATGGTGGAACCGTGGCCTAGCAACAGGACAGAGGTTTGTTTGTGGAACACTCTGGCCTGGGAATATGACTGAGGTTTAATTGTGGAACCCTGTGGCCTGGGAACATGACTGGGAGTTTATTTCTGAAACCTGTGTCCAGGGAAGAAGACTGAGGTATTATTCTGGAACCATGTGGCCTGGGAATATGACTGAGGTTTGATTCTGGAAACCATTGGCCTGGGAAGATGACTGATGTTAGAGTGTGGAATCCTGTGGCCTGGGAACATGACATCGGTGGATTCTGGAACCCTGTGGCCTGGGAACATGCCTGAGGTTTGATGGTGGAAACCTGTGGCCTGGCAACAGGACTGAGGTTTGATTCTGGAAGACTGTGGCTAGGGAACATGATATCGGGTTGATTCTGGCAACCTGTGTCCTGGGAACAAGACTGAGGTTTGATTCTGGAACCCTGTGCCTTGGGAACATGACTGAGGTTTGATTCTGGAAGCCTGTTCCCTGGGAACATGACTGAGGCTTGATGGTGGAACCGTGGCCTGGCAACAGGACTGAGGTTTGATTGTGGAACCCTCTGGCCTGGGAATATGACTGAGGTTTAATTGTGGAACCCTGTGGCCTGGGAACATGACTGGGAGTTTATTTCTGAAACCTGTGTCCAGGGAACATGACTGAGGTTTTATTCTGGAACCCTGTGTCCTGGGAACACAACTGAGGTTTGATTCTGGAACCATGTGGCCTGGGAATATGACTGAGGTTTGATTCTGGAAACCATTGGCCTGGGAAGATGAATGATGTTAGAGTGTGGAATCCTGTGGCCTGGGAACATGACATCGGTTTGGATTCCGGTACCCTGTTGCCTGGGAACATGAAATCGGTTTGATTCTGGAAACCTGTGGCCTGGGAATATGACTGAGGTTTGATGGTGGTACCCTATGGCCTGGCAACATGACTGAAGTTTGATTCTGGATCCCTGTGTCCTGGGAACGTGACTGAGGCGTGATTCTGGAAAACTGTGGCCTGGGAACATGACATCTATTTAGATTGTGGAATAATGTGCCCCGGGAACCTGACTGAGCCTTGGTTCTGGAACCCTGTGGGCTGGGAACATGACTGAGGTTTTATTCTGGAACCCTGTAGCCTGGGAACATAACTGAGGATTGATTCTGGAATCTTGTGGCCTAGGAAAATGACAACGGTGGATTCTGGAACCCTGTGGCCTGGGAACATGCCTGAGGTTTGATGGTGGAAACCTGTGGCCTGGCAACAGGACTGAGGTTTGATTCTGGAAGACTGTGGCTAGGGAACATGATATCGGGTTGATTCTGGCAACCTGTGTCCTGGGAACAAGACTGAGGTTTGATTCTGGAACCCTGTGCCTTGGGAACATGACTGAGGTTTGATTCTGGAAGCCTGTTCCCTGGGAACATGACTGAGGCTTGATGGTGGAACCGTGGTCTGGCAACAGAACTGAGGTTTGATTGTGGAACCCTCTGGCCTGGGAATATGACTGAGGTTTAATTTTGGAACCCTGTGCCCTGGGAACATGACTGGGAGTTTATTTCTGAAACCTGTGTCCAGGGAACATGACTGAGGTTTTATTCTGGAAGCCTGTGTCCTGGTAACACAACTGAGGTTTGATTCTGGAACCATGTGGCCTGGGAATATGACTGAGGTTTGATTCTGGAAACCATTGGCCTGGGAAGATGACTGATGTTAGAGTGTGGAATCCTGTGGCCTGGGAACATGACATCGGTTTGGATTCCGGTACCCTGTTGCCTGGGAACATGAAATCGGTTTGATTCTGGAAACCTGTGGCCTGGGAATATGACTGAGGTTTGATGGTGGTACCCTATGGCCTGGCAACATGACTGAAGTTTGATTCTGGATCCCTGTGTCCTGGGAACATGACTGAGGCGTGATTCTGGAAAACTGTGGCCTGGGAACATGACATCTATTTAGATTGTGGAATACTGTGCCCCGGGAACCTGACTGAGCCTTGGTTCTGGAACCCTGTGGGCTGGGAATATGACTGAGGTTTTATTCTGGAACCCTGTAGCCTGGGAACATAACTGAGGATTGATTCTGGAATCTTGTGGCCTGGGAAAATGACAACGGTGGATTCTGGAACCCTGTGGCCTGGGAACATGAGAACGGTTTGATTCTGGAACCCTGTGGCCTGGGAACATGCCTGAGGTTTGATGGTGGAAACCTGTGGCCTGGCAACATGATTGAGGTTTGATTCTTGAAGACTGTGGCTAGGGAACATGATATCGGGTTGATTCTGGAAACCTGTGTCCTGGGAAGAAGACTGAGGTTTGATTCTGGAACCCTGTGCCTTGGGAACATGACTGTGGTTTGTTTCTGGAAACCTGTTCCCTGGGAACATGACTGTGGTTTGATTATGGACACCTGTGTCCTGGGAACATGACTGAGGTTTGATTGCTGAAACCTGTGGCCTGCGAACATGACTCAGGTTTGATTCTGGAACCATGTGTCCTGGGAATATGACTGAGGTTTGATTCTGGAAGCCTTTGGCCTGGGAAAATGACTGAGGTTTCATTGTGGAAACATGTGGCTTGGGATCATGACTGAGGTTTGATGGTGGAACACTATGGCCTGGCAAAATGACTGAGGCTTGATTCTGGAACCCTGTGGCCTGGCAACTTGACTGAGGTGTGATGGCAGAAACCTGTGGACTGGCAACATGACTGAGTTTGATTGTGGCACCCTGTGCACGGGGAATATGACTGAGGCCTGATACTGGAACCCCGTGGCGTGTGAACTTGACATTGGTTTGATTCTGGAGCCCTGATTACTGGGAACATGACTGAGGTTTGATGGTTGACACCTGTGGCCTGGCAACATGATTGAGGTTTGATAGTGGAACCCTCAGGCTTGGGAACATGAGTGAGGCTTGATGGTGGAACCCTGTGGCCTGGCAACATGAGTGAGGCTTGATGGTGGAACCCTGTGGCTTGGCAAGATGACTTAGGTTTGATTGTGGAACAGTCTTTCCTGGGAACATGACTGAGGCTTGATGGTGGAACCGTGGCCTAGCAACAGGACAGAGGTTTGATTGTGGAACACTCTGGCCTGGGAATATGACTGAGGTTTAATTGTGGAACCCTGTGGCCTGGGAACATGACTGGGAGTTTATTTCTGAAACATGTGTCCAGGGAAGAAGACTGAGGTATTATTCTGGAACCATGTGGCCTGGGAATATGACTGAGGTTTGATTCTGGAAACCATTGGCCTGGGAAGATGACTGATGTTAGAGTGTGGAATCCTGTGGCCTGGGAACATGACATCGGTGGATTCTGGAACCCTGTGGCCTGGGAACATGCCTGAGGTTTGATGGTGGAAACCTGTGGCCTGGCAACAGGACTGAGGTTTGATTCTGGAAGACTGTGGCTAGGGAACATGATATCGGGTTGATTCTGGCAACCTGTGTCCTGGGAACAAGACTGAGGTTTGATTCTGGAACCCTGTGCCTTGGGAACATGACTGAGGTTTGATTCTGGAAGCCTGTTCCCTGGGAACATGACTGAGGCTTGATGGTGGAACCGTGGTCTGGCAACAGAACTGAGGTTAGATTGTGGAACCCTCTGGCCTGGGAATATGACTGAGGTTTAATTGTGGAACCCTGTGGCCTGGGAACATGACTGGGAGTTTATTTCTGAAACCTGTGTCCAGGGAACATGACTGAGTTTTTATTCTGGAAGCCTGTGTCCTGGGAACACAACTGAGGTTTGATTCTGGAACCATGTGGCCTGGGAATATGACTGAGGTTTGATTCTGGAAACCATTGGCCTGGGAAGATGACTGATGTTAGAGTGTGGAATCCTGTGGCCTGGGAACATGACATCGGTTTGGATTCCGGTACCCTGTTGCCTGGGAACATGAAATCGGTTTGATTCTGGAAACCTGTGGCCTGGGAATATGACTGAGGTTTGATGGTGGTACCCTATGGCCTGGCAACATGACTGAAGTTTGATTCTGGATCCCTGTGTCCTGGGAACATGACTGAGGCGTGATTCTGGAAAACTGTGGCCTGGGAACATGACATCTATTTAGATTGTGGAATACTGTGCCCCGGGAACCTGACTGAGCCTTGGTTCTGGAACCCTGTGGGCTGGGAATATGACTGAGGTTTTATTCTGGAACCCTGTAGCCTGGGAACATAACTGAGGATTGATTCTGGAATCTTGTGGCCTGGGAAAATGACAACGGTGGATTCTGGAACCCTGTGGCCTGGGAACATGAGAACGGTTTGATTCTGGAACCCTGTGGCCTGGGAACATGCCTGAGGTTTGATGGTGGAAACCTGTGGCCTGGCAACATGATTGAGGTTTGATTCTTGAAGACTGTGGCTAGGGAACATGATATCGGGTTGATTCTGGAAACCTGTGTCCTGGGAAGAAGACTGAGGTTTGATTCTGGAACCCTGTGCCTTGGGAACATGACTGTGGTTTGTTTCTGGAAACCTGTTCCCTGGGAACATGACTGTGGTTTGATTATGGACACCTGTGTCCTGGGAACATGACTGAGGTTTGATTGCTGAAACCTGTGGCCTGCGAACATGACTCAGGTTTGATTCTGGAACCATGTGTCCTGGGAATATGACTGAGGTTTGATTCTGGAAGCCTTTGGCCTGGGAAAATGACTGAGGTTTCATTGTGGAAACATGTGGCTTGGGATCATGACTGAGGTTTGATGGTGGAACACTATGGCCTGGCAAAATGACTGAGGCTTGATTCTGGAACCCTGTGGCCTGGCAACTTGACTGAGGTGTGATGGCAGAAACCTGTGGACTGGCAACATGACTGAGTTTGATTGTGGCACCCTGTGCACGGGGAACATGACTGAGGCCTGATACTGGAACCCCGTGGCGTGTGAACTTGACATTGGTTTGATTCTGGAGCCCTGATTACTGGGAACATGACTGAGGTTTGATGGTTGACACCTGTGGCCTGGCAACATGATTGAGGTTTGATAGTGGAACCCTCAGGCTTGGGAACATGAGTGAGGCTTGATGGTGGAACCCTGGGGCCTGGCAACATGAGTGAGGCTTGATGGTGGAACCCTGTGGCTTGGCAAGATGACTTAGGTTTGATTGTGGAACAGTCTTTCCTGGGAACATGACTGAGGCTTGATGGTGGAACCGTGGCCTAGCAACAGGACAGAGGTTTGATTGTGGAACACTCTGGCCTGGGAATATGACTGAGGTTTAATTGTGGAACCCTGTGGCCTGGGAACATGACTGGGAGTTTATTTCTGAAACCTGTGTCCAGGGAAGAAGACTGAGGTATTATTCTGGAACCATGTGGCCTGGGAATATGACTGAGGTTTGATTCTGGAAACCATTGGCCTGGGAAGATGACTGATGTTAGAGTGTGGAATCCTGTGGCCTGGGAACATGACATCGGTGGATTCTGGAACCCTGTGGCCTGGGAACATGCCTGAGGTTTGATGGTGGAAACCTGTGGCCTGGCAACAGGACTGAGGTTTGATTCTGGAAGACTGTGGCTAGGGAACATGATATCGGGTTGATTCTGGCAACCTGTGTCCTGGGAACAAGACTGAGGTTTGATTCTGGAACCCTGTGCCTTGGGAACATGACTGAGGTTTGATTCTGGAAGCCTGTTCCCTAGGAACATGACTGAGGATTGATGGTGGAACCGTGGCCTGGCAACAGGACTGAGGTTTGATTGTGGAACCCTCTGGCCTGGGAATATGACTGAGGTTTAATTGTGGAACCCTGTGGCCTGGGAACATGACTGGGAGTTTATTTCTGAAACCTGTGTCCAGGGAACATGACTGAGGTTTTATTCTGGAACCCTGTGTCCTGGGAACACAACTGAGGTTTGATTCTGGAACCATGTGGCCTGGGAATATGACTGAGGTTTGATTCTGGAAACCATTGGCCTGGGAAGATGACTGATGTTAGAGTGTGGAATCCTGTGGCCTGGGAACATGACATCGGTTTGGATTCCGGTACCCTGTTGCCTGGGAACATGAAATCGGTTTGATTCTGGAAACCTGTGGCCTGGGAATATGACTGAGGTTTGATGGTGGTACCCTATGGCCTGGCAACATGACTGAAGTTTGATTCTGGATCCCTGTGTCCTGGGAACATGACTGAGGCGTGATTCTGGAAAACTGTGGCCTGGGAACATGACATCTATTTAGATTGTGGAATACTGTGCCCCGGGAACCTGACTGAGCCTTGGTTCTGGAACCCTGTGGGCTGGGAACATGACTGAGGTTTTATTCTGGAACCCTGTAGCCTGGGAACATAACTGAGGATTGATTCTGGAATCTTGTGGCCTAGGAAAATGACAACGGTGGATTCTGGAACCCTGTGGCCTGGGAACATGAGAACGGTTTGATTCTGGAACCCTGTGGCGTGGGAACATGCCTGAGGTTTGATGGTGGAAACCTGTGGCCTGGCAACATGATTGAGGTTTGATTCTGGAAGACTGTGGCTAGGGTACATGATATCGGGTTGATTCTGGAAACCTGTGTCCTGGGAAGAAGACTGAGGTTTGATTCTGGAACCCTGTGCCTTGGGAACATGACTGTGGTTTGTTTCTGGAAACCTGTTCCCTGGGAACATGAGTGAGGTTTGATTATGGACACCTGTGTCCTGGGAACATGACTGAGGTTTGATTGCTGAAACCTGTGGCCTGCGAACATGACTCAGGTTTGATTCTGGAACCATGTGTCCTGGGAATATGACTGAGGTTTGATTCTGGAAGCCTTTGGCCTGGGAAAATGACTGAGGTTTCATTGTGGAAACGTGTGGCTTGGGATCATGACTGAGGTTTGATGGTGGAACACTATGGCCTGGCAAAATGACTGAGGCTTGATTCTTGAACCCTGTGGCCTGGCAAATTGACTGAGGTGTGATGGCAGAAACCTGTGGACTGGCAACATGACTGAGTTTGATTGTGGCACCCTGTGCACGGGGAACATGACTGAGGCCTGATACTGGAACCCCGTGGCGTGGGAACTTGACATTGGTTTGATTCTGGAGCCCTGTTTACTGGGAACATGACTGAGGTTTGATGGTTGACACCTGTGGCCTGGCAACATGATTGAGGTTTGATAGTGGAACCCTCAGGCTTGGGAACATGAGTGAGGCTTGATGGTGGAACCCTGTGGCCTGGCAACATGAGTGAGGCTTGATGGTGGAACCCTGTGGCTTGGCAAGATGACTTAGGTTTGATTGTGGAACAGTCTTTCCTGGGAAAATGACTGAGGCTTGATGGTGGAACCGTGGCCTAGCAACAGGACAGAGGTTTGATTGTGGAACCCTCTGGCCTGGAAATATGACTGAGGTTTAATTGTGGAACCCTGTGGCCTCGGAACATGACTGAGAGTTTATTTCTGAAACCTGTGTCCAGGGAACATGACTGAGGTTTTATTCTGGAACCATGTGGCCTGGGAATATGACTGAGGTTTGATTCTGGAAACCATTGGCCTGGGAAGATGACTGATGTTAGAGTGTGGAATCCTGTGGCCTGGGAACATGACATCGGTGGATTCTGGAACCCTGTGGCCTGGGAACATGCCTGAGGTTTGATGGTGGAAACCTGTGGCCTGGCAACAGGACTGAGGTTTGATTCTGGAAGACTGTGGCTAGGGAACATGATATCGGGTTGATTCTGGCAACCTGTGTCCTGGGAACAAGACTGAGGTTTGATTCTGGAACCCTGTGCCTTGGGAACATGACTGAGGTTTGATTCTGGAAGCCTGTTCCCTAGGAACATGACTGAGGATTGATGGTGGAACCGTGGCCTGGCAACAGGACTGAGGTTTGATTGTGGAACCCTCTGGCCTGGGAATATGACTGAGGTTTAATTGTGGAACCCTGTGGCCTGGGAACATGACTGGGAGTTTATTTCTGAAACCTGTGTCCAGGGAACATGACTGAGGTTTTATTCTGGAACCCTGTGTCCTGGGAACACAACTGAGGTTTGATTCTGGAACCATGTGGCCTGGGAATATGACTGAGGTTTGATTCTGGAAACCATTGGCCTGGGAAGATGACTGATGTTAGAGTGTGGAATCCTGTGGCCTGGGAACATGACATCGGTTTGGATTCCGGTACCCTGTTGCCTGGGAACATGAAATCGGTTTGATTCTGGAAACCTGTGGCCTGGGAATATGACTGAGGTTTGATGGTGGTACCCTATGGCCTGGCAACATGACTGAAGTTTGATTCTGGATCCCTGTGTCCTGGGAACATGACTGAGGCGTGATTCTGGAAAACTGTGGCCTGGGAACATGACATCTATTTAGATTGTGGAATACTGTGCCCCGGGAACCTGACTGAGCCTTGGTTCTGGAACCCTGTGGGCTGGGAATATGACTGAGGTTTTATTCTGGAACCCTGTAGCCTGGGAACATAACTGAGGATTGATTCTGGAATCTTGTGGCCTGGGAAAATGACAACGGTGGATTCTGGTACCCTGTGGCCTGGGAACATGAGAACGGTCTGACTCTGGAACCCTGTGGCCTGGGAACATGCCTGAGGTTTGATGGTGGAAACCTGTGGCCTGGCAACATGATTGAGGTTTGATTCTTGAAGACTGTGGCTAGGGAACATGATATCGGGTTGATTCTGGAAACCTGTGTCCTGGGAAGAAGACTGAGGTTTGATTCTGGAACCCTGTGCCTTGGGAACATGACTGTGGTTTGTTTCTGGAATCCTGTTCCCTGGGAACATGACTGTGGTTTGATTATGGACACCTGTGTCCTGGGAACATGACTGAGGTTTGATTGCTGAAACCTGTGGCCTGCGAACATGACTCAGGTTTGATTCTGGAACCATGTGTCCTGGGAATATGACTGAGGTTTGATTCTGGAAACCTTTGGCCTGGGAAAATGACTGAGGTTTCATTGTGGAAACATGTGGCTTGGGATCATGACTGAGGTTTGATGGTGGAACACTATGGCCTGGCAAAATGACTGAGGCTTGATTCTGGAACCCTGTGGCCTGGCAACTTGACTGAGGTGTGATGGCAGAAACCTGTGGCCTGGCAACATGACTGAGTTTGATTGTGGCACCCTGTGCACGGGGAACATGACTGAGGCCTGATACTGGAACCCCGTGGCGTGGGAACTTGACATTGGTTTGATTCTGGAGCCCTGTTTACTGGGAACATGACTGAGGTTTGATGGTTGAAACCTGTGGCCTGGCAACATGAGTGAGGCTTGATGGTGGAACCCTGTGGCTTGGCAAGATGACTTAGGTTTGATTGTGGAACAGTCTTTCCTGGGAACATGACTGAGGCTTGATGGTGGAACCGTGGCCTAGCAACAGGACAGAGGTTTGATTGTGGAACCCTCTGGCCTGGGAATATGACTGAGGTTTAACTGTGGAACCCTGTGGCCTGGGAACATGACTGGAAGTTTATTTCTGAAACCTGTGTCCAGGGAACATGACTGAGGTTTTATTCTGGAACCATGTGGCCTGGGTATATGACTGACGTTTGATTCTGGAAACCATTGGCCTGGGAAGATGACTGATGTTAGAGTGTGGAATCCTGTGGCCTGGGAACATGACATCGGTGGATTCTGGAACCCTGTGTCCTGGGAACATGCCTGAGGTTTGATGGTGGAAACCTGTGGCCTGGCAACAGGACTGAGGTTTGATTCTGGAAGACTGTGGCTAGGGAACATGATATCGGGTTGATTCTGGCAACCTGTGTCCTGGGAACAAGACTGAGGTTTGATTCTGGAACCCTGTGCCTTGGGAACATGACTGAGGTTTGTTTCTGGAAGCCTGTTCCCTGGGAACATGACTGAGGCTTGATGGTGGAACCGTGGTCTGGCAACAGAACTGAGGTTTGATTGTGGAACCCTCTGGCCTGGGAATATGACTGAGGTTTAATTGTGGAACCCTGTGGCCTGGGAACATGACTGGGATTTTATTTCTGAAACCTGTGTCCAGGAAACATGACTGAGGTTTTATTCTGGAACCCTGTGTCCTGGGAACACAACTGAGGTTTGATTCTGGAACCATGTGGCCTGGGAATATGACTGAGGTTTGATTCTGGAAACCATTGGCCTGGGAAGATGACTGATGTTAGAGTGTGGAATCCTGTGGCCTGGGAACATGACATCGGTTTGGATTCCGGTACCCTGTTGCCTGGGAACATGAAATCGGTTTGATTCTGGATCCCTGTGGCCTGGGAACATGACTGAAGCGTGATTCTGGAACCCTGTGGCCTGGGAACCTGACATCGGTGGATTCTGGAACCCTGAGGCCTGGGAACATGACATCTGTTTAGATTGTGGAATACTGTGCCCCGGGAACCTGACTGAGCCTTGGTTCTGGAACCCTGTGGGCTGGGAATATGACTGAGGTTTTATTCTGGAACCCTGTAGCCTGGGAACATAACTGAGGATTGATTCTGGAATCTTGTCGCCTGGGAAAATGACAACGGTGGATTCTGGAACCCTGTGGCCTGGGAACATGAGAACGGTTTGATTCTGGAACCCTGTGGCCTGGGAACATGCCTGAGGTTTGATGGTGGAAACCTGTGGCCTGGCAACATGATTGAGGTTTGATTCTTGAAGACTGTGGCTAGGGAACATGATATCGGGTTGATTCTGGAAACCTGTGTCCTGGGAAGAAGACTGAGGTTTGATTCTGGAACCCTGTGCCTTGGGAACATGACTGTGGTTTGTTTCTGGAAACCTGTTCCCTGGGAACATGACTGTCTTTTGATTATGGACACCTGTGTCCTGGGAACATGACTGAGGTTTGATTGCTGAAACCTGTGGCCTGCGAACATGACTCAGGTTTGATTCTGGAACCATGTGTCCTGGGAATATGACTGAGGTTTGATTCTGGAAACCTTTGGCCTGGGAAAATGACTGAGGTTTCATTGTGGAAACATGTGGCTTGGGATCATGACTGAGGTTTGATGGTGGAACACTATGGCCTGGCAAAATGACTGAGGCTTGATTCTGGAACCCTGTGGCCTGGCAACTTGACTGAGGTGTGATGGCAGAAACCTGTGGACTGGCAACATGACTGAGTTTGATTGTGGCACCCTGTGCACGGGGAACATGACTGAGGCCTGATACTGGAACCCCGTGGCGTGTGAACTTGACATTGGTTTGATTCTGGAGCCCTGATTACTGGGAACATGACTGAGGTTTGATGGTTGACACCTGTGGCCTGGCAACATGATTGAGGTTTGATAGTGGAACCCTCAGGCTTGGGAACATGAGTGAGGCTTGATGGTGGAACCCTGGGGCCTGGCAACATAAGTGAGACTTGATGGTGGAACCCTGTGGCTTGGCAAGATGACTTAGGTTTGATTGTGGAACAGTCTTTCCTGGGAACATGACTGAGGCTTGATGGTGGAACCGTGGCCTAGCAACAGGACAGAGGTTTGATTGTGGAACACTCTGGCCTGGGAATATGACTGAGGTTTAATTGTGGAACCCTGTGGCCTGGGAACATGACTGGGAGTTTATTTCTGAAACCTGTGTCCAGGGAAGAAGACTGAGGTATTATTCTGGAACCATGTGGCCTGGGAATATGACTGAGGTTTGTTCTGGAAACCATTGGCCTGGGAAGATGACTGATGTTAGAGTGTGGAATCCTGTGGCCTGGGAACATGACATCGGTGGATTCTGGAACCCTGTGGCCTGGGAACATGCCTGAGGTTTGATGGTGGAAACCTGTGGCCTGGCAACAGGACTGAGGTTTGATTCTGGAAGACTGTGGCTAGGGAACATGATATCGGGTTGATTCTGGCAACCTGTGTCCTGGGAACAAGACTGAGGTTTGATTCTGGAACCCTGTGCCTTGGGAACATGACTGAGGTTTGTTTCTGGAAGCCTGTTCCCTGGGAACATGACTGAGGCTTGATGGTGGAACCGTGGTCTGGCAACAGAACTGAGGTTTGATTGTGGAACCCTCTGGCCTGGGAATATGACTGAGGTTTAATTGTGGAACCCTGTGGCCTGGGAACATGACTGGGATTTTATTTCTGAAACCTGTGTCCAGGGAACATGACTGAGGTTTTATTCTGGAACCCTGTGTCCTGGGAACACAACTGAGGTTTGATTCTGGAACCATGTGGCCTGGGAATATGACTGAGGTTTGATTCTGGAAACCATTGGCCTGGGAAGATGACTGATGTTAGAGTGTGGAATCCTGTGGCCTGGGAACATGACATCGGTTTGGATTCCGGTACCCTGTTGCCTGGGAACATGAAATCGATTTGATTCTGGAAACCTGTGGCCTGGGAATATGACTGAGGTTTGATGGTGGTACCCTACGGCCTGGCAACATGACTGAAGTTTGATTCTGGATCCCTGTGGCCTGGGAACATGACTGAGGCGTGATTCTTGAACACTGTGGCCTGGGAACATGACATCTATTTAGATTGTGGAATACTGTGCCCCGGGAACCTGACTGAGCCTTGGTTCTGGAACCCTGTGGACTGGGAACATGCCTGAGGTTCTATTCTGGAACCCTGTAGCCTGGGAACATAACTGAGGATTGATTCTGGAACCCTGTGGCCTGGGAACATGACATCGGTGGATTCTGGAACCCTGAGGCCTGGGAACATGACATCTGTTTAGATTGTGGAATACTGTGCCCCGGGAACCTGACTGAGCCTCGATTCTGGAACCCTGTGGACTGGGAACATGACTGAGGTTCTATTCTGGAACCCTGTAGCCTGGGAACATAACTGAGGATTGATTCTGGAATCTTGTGGCCTGGGAAAATGAGAATGGTGGATTCTGGAACCCTGTGGCCTGGGAACATGAGAACGGTTTGATTCTGGAACCCTGTGGCCTGGGAACATGCCTGAGGTTTGATGGTGTAAACCTGTGGCCTGGCAACATGATTGAGGTTTGATTCTGGAAGACTGTGGCTAGGGAACATGATATCGGGTTCATTCTGGAAACCTGTGTCCTGGGAACAAGACTGAGGTTTGATTCTGGAACCCTGTGCCTTGGGAACATGACTGAGGTTTGTTTCTGGAAACCTGTTCCCTGGGAACATGACTGAGGTTTGATTCTGGACACCTGTGTCCTGGGAACATGACTGAGGATTGATTGCTGAAACGTGTGGCCTGCGAACATGTCTCAGGTTTGATTCTGGAACCATGTGTCCTTGGAATATGACTGAGGTTTGATTCTGGAAACCTTTGGCCTGGGAAAATGACTGAGGTTTCATTGTGGAAACATGTGGCTTGGGATCATGACTGCGGTTTGATGGTGGAACTCTATGGCCTGGCAAAATGACTGAGGATTGATTCTGGAACCCGGTGGCCTGGCAACTTGACTGAGGTGTGATGGCAGAAACCTGTGGACTGGCAACATGACTGAGTTTGATTGTGGCACCCTGTGCACGGGGAACATGACTGAGGCCTGATACTGGAACCCCGTGGCGTGGGAACTTGACATTGGTTTGATTCTGGAGCCCTGTTTACTGGGAACATGACTGAGGTTTGATGGTTGACACCTGTGGCCTGGCAACATGATTGAGGTTTGATAGTGGAACCCTCAGGCTTGGGAACATGAGTGAGGCTTGATGGTGGAACCCTGTGGCCTGGCAACATGAGTGAGGCTTGATGGTGGAACCCTGTGGCTTGGCAAGATGACTTAGGTTTGATTGTGGAACAGTCTTTCCTGGGAACATGACTGAGGCGTGATGGTGGAACCGTGGCCTAGCAACAGGACAGAGGTTTGATTGTGGAACCCTCTGGCCTGGGAATATGACTGAGGTTTAATTGTGGAACCCTGTGGCCTGGGAACACACCTGAGGTTTGATTCTGGAACCATGTGGCCTGGGAATATGACTGAGGTTTGATTCTGGAAACCATTGGCCTGGGAAGATGACTGATGTTAGAGTGTGGAATCCTGTGGCCTGGGAACATGACATCGGTTTGGATTCCGGTACCCTGTTGCCTGGGAACATGAAATCGGTTTGATTCTGGAAACCTGTGGCCTGGGAATATGACTGAGGTTTGATGGTGGTACCCTATGGCCTGGCAACATGACTGAAGTTTGATTCTGGATCCCTGTGTCCTGGGAACGTGACTGAGGCGTGATTCTGGAAAACTGTGGCCTGGGAACATGACATCTATTTAGATTGTGGAATAATGTGCCCCGGGAACCTGACTGAGCCTTGGTTCTGGAACCCTGTGGGCTGGGAACATGACTGAGGTTTTATTCTGGAACCCTGTAGCCTGGGAACATAACTGAGGATTGATTCTGGAATCTTGTGGCCTAGGAAAATGACAACGGTGGATTCTGGAACCCTGTGGCCTGGGAACATGCCTGAGGTTTGATGGTGGAAACCTGTGGCCTGGCAACAGGACTGAGGTTTGATTCTGGAAGACTGTGGCTAGGGAACATGATATCGGGTTGATTCTGGCAACCTGTGTCCTGGGAACAAGACTGAGGTTTGATTCTGGAACCCTGTGCCTTGGGAACATGACTGAGGTTTGATTCTGGAAGCCTGTTCCCTGGGAACATGACTGAGGCTTGATGGTGGAACCGTGGTCTGGCAACAGAACTGAGGTTTGATTGTGGAACCCTCTGGCCTGGGAATATGACTGAGGTTTAATTGTGGAACCCTGTGGCCTGGGAACATGACTGGGAGTTTATTTCTGAAACCTGTGTCCAGGGAACATGACTGAGGTTTTATTCTGGAAGCCTGTGTCCTGGGAACACAACTGAGGTTTGATTCTGGAACCATGTGGCCTGGGAATATGACTGAGGTTTGATTCTGGAAACCATTGGCCTGGGAAGATGACTGATGTTAGAGTGTGGAATCCTGTGGCCTGGGAACATGACATCGGTTTGGATTCCGGTACCCTGTTGCCTGGGAACATGAAATCGGTTTGATTCTGGAAACCTGTGGCCTGGGAATATGACTGAGGTTTGATGGTGGTACCCTATGGCCTGGCAACATGACTGAAGTTTGATTCTGGATCCCTGTGTCCTGGGAACATGACTGAGGCGTGATTCTGGAAAACTGTGGCCTGGGAACATGACATCTATTTAGATTGTGGAATACTGTGCCCCGGGAACCTGACTGAGCCTTGGTTCTGGAACCCTGTGGGCTGGGAATATGACTGAGGTTTTATTCTGGAACCCTGTAGCCTGGGAACATAACTGAGGATTGATTCTGGAATCTTGTGGCCTGGGAAAATGACAACGGTGGATTCTGGAACCCTGTGGCCTGGGAACATGAGAACGGTTTGATTCTGGAACCCTGTGGCCTGGGAACATGCCTGAGGTTTGATGGTGGAAACCTGTGGCCTGGCAACATGATTGAGGTTTGATTCTTGAAGACTGTGGCTAGGGAACATGATATCGGGTTGATTCTGGAAACCTGTGTCCTGGGAAGAAGACTGAGGTTTGATTCTAGAACCCTGTGCCTTGGGAACATGACTGTGGTTTGTTTCTGGAAACCTGTTCCCTGGGAACATGACTGTGGTTTGATTATGGACACCTGTGTCCTGGGAACATGACTGAGGTTTGATTGCTGAAACCTGTGGCCTGCGAACATGACTCAGGTTTGATTCTGGAACCATGTGTCCTGGGAATATGACTGAGGTTTGATTCTGGAAACCTTTGGCCTGGGAAAATGACTGAGGTTTCATTGTGGAAACATGTGGCTTGGGATCATGACTGAGGTTTGATGGTGGAACACTATGGCCTGGCAAAATGACTGAGGCTTGATTCTGGAACCCTGTGGCCTGGCAACTTGACTGAGGTGTGATGGCAGAAACCTGTGGACTGGCAACATGACTGAGTTTGATTGTGGCACCCTGTGCACGGGGAACATGACTGAGGCCTGATACTGGAACCCCGTGGCGTGTGAACTTGACATTGGTTTGATTCTGGAGCCCTGATTACTGGGAACATGACTGAGGTTTGATGGTTGACACCTGTGGCCTGGCAACATGATTGAGGTTTGATAGTGGAACCCTCAGGCTTGGGAACATGAGTGAGGCTTGATGGTGGAACCCTGGGGCCTGGCAACATGAGTGAGGCTTGATGGTGGAACCCTGTGGCTTGGCAAGATGACTTAGGTTTGATTGTGGAACAGTCTTTCCTGGGAACATGACTGAGGCTTGATGGTGGAACCGTGGCCTAGCAACAGGACAGAGGTTTGATTGTGGAACACTCTGGCCTGGGAATATGACTGAGGTTTAATTGTGGAACCCTGTGGCCTGGGAACATGACTGGGAGTTTATTTCTGAAACCTGTGTCCAGGGAAGAAGACTGAGGTATTATTCTGGAACCATGTGGCCTGGGAATATGACTGAGGTTTGATTCTGGAAACCATTGGCCTGGGAAGATGACTGATGTTAGAGTGTGGAATCCTGTGGCCTGGGAACATGACATCGGTGGATTCTGGAACCCTGTGGCCTGGGAACATGCCTGAGGTTTGATGGTGGAAACCTGTGGCCTGGCAACAGGACTGAGGTTTGATTCTGGAAGACTGTGGCTAGGGAACATGATATCGGGTTGATTCTGGCAACCTGTGTCCTGGGAACAAGACTGAGGTTTGATTCTGGAACCCTGTGCCTTGGGAACATGACTGAGGTTTCATTCTGGAAGCCTGTTCCCTAGGAACATGACTGAGGATTGATGGTGGAACCGTGGCCTGGCAACAGGACTGAGGTTTGATTGTGGAACCCTCTGGCCTGGGAATATGACTGGGAGTTTATTTCTGAAACCTGTGTCCAGGGAACATGACTGAGGTTTTATTCTGGAACCCTGTGTCCTGGGAACACAACTGAGGTTTGATTCTGGAACCATGTGGCCTGGGAATATGACTGAGGTTTGATTCTGGAAACCATTGGCCTGGGAAGATGACTGATGTTAGAGTGTGGAATCCTGTGGCCTGGGAACATGACATCGGTTTGGATTCCGGTACCCTGTTGCCTGGGAACATGAAATCGGTTTGATTCTGGAAACCTGTGGCCTGGGAATATGACTGAGGTTTGATGGTGGTACCCTATGGCCTGGCAACATGACTGAAGTTTGATTCTGGATCCCTGTGTCCTGGGAACATGACTGAGGCGTGATTCTGGAAAACTGTGGCCTGGGAACATGACATCTATTTAGATTGTGGAATACTGTGCCCCGGGAACCTGACTGAGCCTTGGTTCTGGAACCCTGTGGGCTGGGAACATGACTGAGGTTTTATTCTGGAACCCTGTAGCCTGGGAACATAACTGAGGATTGATTCTGGAATCTTGTGGCCTAGGAAAATGACAACGGTGGATTCTGGAACCCTGTGGCCTGGGAACATGAGAACGGTTTGATTCTGGAACCCTGTGGCCTGGGAACATGCCTGAGGTTTGATGGTGGAAACCTGTGGCCTGGCAACATGATTGAGGTTTGATTCTGGAAGACTGTGGCTAGGGTACATGATATCGGGTTGATTCTGGAAACCTGTGTCCTGGGAAGAAGACTGAGGTTTGATTCTGGAACCCTGTGCCTTGGGAACATGACTGTGGTTTGTTTCTGGAAACCTGTTCCCTGGGAACATGACTGAGGTTTGATTATGGACACCTGTGTCCTGGGAACATGACTGAGGTTTGATTGCTGAAACCTGTGGCCTGCGAACATGACTCAGGTTTGATTCTGGAACCATGTGTCCTGGGAATATGACTGAGGTTTGATTCTGGAAGCCTTTGGCCTGGGAAAATTACTGAGGTTTCATTGTGGAAACGTGTGGCTTGGGATCATGACTGAGGTTTGATGGTGGAACACTATGGCCTGGCAAAATGACTGAGGCTTGATTCTGGAACCCTGTGGCCTGGCAACTTGACTGAGGTGTGATGGCAGAAACCTGTGGCCTGGCAACATGACTGAGTTTGATTGTGGCACCCTGTGCACGGGGAACATGACTGAGGCCTGATACTGGAACCCCGTGGCGTGGGAACTTGACATTGGTTTGATTCTGGAGCCCTGTTTACTGGGAACATGACTGAGGTTTGATGGTTGACACCTGTGGCCTGGCAACATGATTGAGGTTTGATAGTGGAACCCTCAGGCTTGGGAACATGAGTGAGGCTTGATGGTGGAACCCTGTGGCCTGGCAACATGAGTGAGGCTTGATGGTGGAACCCTGTGGCTTGGCAAGATGACTTAGGTTTGATTGTGGAACAGTCTTTCCTGGGAAAATGACTGAGGCTTGATGGTGGAACCGTGGCCTAGCAACAGGACAGAGGTTTGATTGTGGAACCCTCTGGCCTGGAAATATGACTGAGGTTTAATTGTGGAACCCTGTGCCCTCGGAACATGACTGAGAGTTTATTTCTGAAACCTGTGTCCAGGGAACATGACTGAGGTTTTATTTTGGAACCATGTGGCCTGGGAATATGACTGAGGTTTGATTCTGGAAACCATTGGCCTGGGAAGATGACTGATGTTAGAGTGTGGAATCCTGTGGCCTGGGAACATGACATCGGTGGATTCTGGAACCCTGTGGCCTGGGAACATGCCTGAGGTTTGATGGTGGAAACCTGTGGCCTGGCAACAGGACTGAGGTTTGATTCTGGAAGACTGTGGCTAGGGAACATGATATCGGGTTGATTCTGGCAACCTGTGTCCTGGGAACAAGACTGAGGTTTGATTCTGGAACCCTGTGCCTTGGGAACATGACTGAGGTTTGATTCTGGAAGCCTGTTCCCTAGGAACATGACTGAGGATTGATGGTGGAACCGTGGCCTGGCAACAGGACTGAGGTTTGATTGTGGAACCCTCTGGCCTGGGAATATGACTGAGGTTTAATTGTGGAACCCTGTGGCCTGGGAACATGACTGGGAGTTTATTTCTGAAACCTGTGTCCAGGGAACATGACTGAGGTTTTATTCTGGAACCCTGTGTCCTGGGAACACAACTGAGGTTTGATTCTGGAACCATGTGGCCTGGGAATATGACTGAGGTTTGATTCTGGAAACCATTGGCCTGGGAAGATGACTGATGTTAGAGTGTGGAATCCTGTGGCCTGGGAACATGACATCGGTTTGGATTCCGGTACCCTGTTGCCTGGGAACATGAAATCGGTTTGATTCTGGAAACCTGTGGCCTGGGAATATGACTGAGGTTTGATGGTGGTACCCTATGGCCTGGCAACATGACTGAAGTTTGATTCTGGATCCCTGTGTCCTGGGAACATGACTGAGGCGTGATTCTGGAAAACTGTGGCCTGGGAACATGACATCTATTTAGATTGTGGAATACTGTGCCCCGGGAACCTGACTGAGCCTTGGTTCTGGAACCCTGTGGGCTGGGAATATGACTGAGGTTTTATTCTGGAACCCTGTAGCCTGGGAACATAACTGAGGATTGATTCTGGAATCTTGTGGCCTGGGAAAATGACAACGGTGGATTCTGGAACCCTGTGGCCTGGGAACATGAGAACGGTTTGACTCTGGAACCCTGTGGCCTGGGAACATGCCTGAGGTTTGATGGTGGAAACCTGTGGCCTGGCAACATGATTGAGGTTTGATTCTTGAAGACTGTGGCTAGGGAACATGATATCGGGTTGATTCTGGAAACCTGTGTCCTGGGAAGAAGACTGAGGTTTGATTCTGGAACCCTGTGCCTTGGGAACATGACTGTGGTTTGTTTCTGGAAACCTGTTCCCTGGGAACATGACTGTGGTTTGATTATGGACACCTGTGTCCTGGGAACATGACTGAGGTTTGATTGCTGAAACCTGTGGCCTGCGAACATGACTCAGGTTTGATTCTGGAACCATGTGTCCTGGGAATATGACTGAGGTTTGATTCTGGAAGCCTTTGGCCTGGGAAAATGACTGAGGTTTCATTGTGGAAACATGTGGCTTGGGATCATGACTGAGGTTTGATGGTGGAACACTATGGCCTGGCAAAATGACTGAGGCTTGATTCTGGAACCCTGTGGCCTGGCAACTTGACTGAGGTGTGATGGCAGAAACCTGTGGACTGGCAACATGACTGAGTCTGATTGTGGCACCCTGTGCACGGGGAACATGACTGAGGCCTGATACTGGAACCCCGTGGCGTGTGAACTTGACATTGGTTTGATTCTGGAGCCCTGATTACTGGGAACATGACTGAGGTTTGATGGTTGACACCTGTGGCCTGGCAACATGATTGAGGTTTGATAGTGGAACCCTCAGGCTTGGGAACATGAGTGAGGCTTGATGGTGGAACCCTGTGGCCTGGCAACATGAGTGAGGCTTGATGGTGGAACCCTGTGGCTTGGCAAGATGACTTAGGTTTGATTGTGGAACAGTCTTTCCTGGGAACATGACTGAGGCTTGATGGTGGAACCGTGGCCTAGCAACAGGACAGAGGTTTGATTGTGGAACCCTCTGGCCTGGGAATATGACTGAGGTTTAATTGTGGAACCCTGTGGCCTGGGAACATGACTGGGAGTTTATTTCTGAAACCTGTGTCCAGGGAAGAAGACTGAGGTATTATTCTGGAACCATGTGGCCTGGGAATATGACTGAGGTTTGATTCTGGAAACCATTGGCCTGGGAAGATGACTGATGTCAGAGTGTGGAATCCTGTGGCCTGGGAACATGACATCGGTGGATTCTGGAACCCTGTGGCCTGGGAACATGCCTGAGGTTTGATGGTGGAAACCTGTGGCCTGGCAACAGGACTGAGGTTTGATTCTGGAAGACTGTGGCTAGGGAACATGATATCGGGTTGATTCTGGCAACCTGTGTCCTGGGAACAAGACTGAGGTTTGATTCTGGAACCCTGTGCCTTGGGAACATGACTGAGGTTTGATTCTGGAAGCCTGTTCCCTAGGAACATGACTGAGGATTGATGGTGGAACCGTGGCCTGGCAACAGGACTGAGGTTTGATTGTGGAACCCTCTGGCCTGGGAATATGACTGAGGTTTAATTGTGGAACCCTGTGGCCTGGGAACATGACTGGGAGTTTATTTCTGAAACCTGTGTCCAGGGAACATGACTGAGGTTTTATTCTGGAAGCCTGTGTCCTGGGAACACAACTGAGGTTTGATTCTGGAACCATGTGGCCTGGGAATATGACTGAGGTTTGATTCTGGAAACCATTGGCCTGGGAAGATGACTGATGTTAGAGTGTGGAATCCTGTGGCCTGGGAACATGACATCGGTTTGGATTCCGGTACCCTGTTGCCTGGGAACATGAAATCGGTTTGATTCTGGAAACCTGTGGCCTGGGAATATGACTGAGGTTTGATGGTGGTACCCTATGGCCTGGCAACATGACTGAAGTTTGATTCTGGATCCCTGTGTCCTGGGAACATGACTGAGGCGTGATTCTGGAAAACTGTGGCCTGGGAACATGACATCTATTTAGATTGTGGAATACTGTGCCCCGGGAACCTGACTGAGCCTTGGTTCTGGAACCCTGTGGGCTGGGAATATGACTGAGGTTTTATTCTGGAACCCTGTAGCCTGGGAACATAACTGAGGATTGATTCTGGAATCTTGTGGCCTGGGAAAATGACAACGGTGGATTCTGGAACCCTGTGGCCTGGGAACATGAGAACGGTTTGATTCTGGAACCCTGTGGCCTGGGAACATGCCTGAGGTTTGATGGTGGAAACCTGTGGCCTGGCAACATGATTGAGGTTTGATTCTTGAAGACTGTGGCTAGGGAATATGATATCGGGTTGATTCTGGAAACCTGTGTCCTGGGAAGAAGACTGAGGTTTGATTCTAGAACCCTGTGCCTTGGGAACATGACTGTGGTTTGTTTCTGGAAACCTGTTCCCTGGGAACATGACTGTGGTTTGATTATGGACACCTGTGTCCTGGGAACATGACTGAGGTTTGATTGCTGAAACCTGTGGCCTGCGAACATGACTCAGGTTTGATTCTGGAACCATGTGTCCTGGGAATATGACTGAGGTTTGATTCTGGAAGCCTTTGGCCTGGGAAAATGACTGAGGTTTCATTGTGGAAACATGTGGCTTGGGATCATGACTGAGGTTTGATGGTGGAACACTATGGCCTGGCAAAATGACTGAGGCTTGATTCTGGAACCCTGTGGCCTGGCAACTTGACTGAGGTGTGATGGCAGAAACCTGTGGACTGGCAACATGACTGAGTTTGATTGTGGCACCCTGTGCACGGGGAACATGACTGAGGCCTGATACTGGAACCCCGTGGCGTGTGAACTTGACATTGGTTTGATTCTGGAGCCCTGATTACTGGGAACATGACTGAGGTTTGATGGTTGACACCTGTGGCCTGGCAACATGATTGAGGTTTGATAGTGGAACCCTCAGGCTTGGGAACATGAGTGAGACTTGATGGTGGAACCCTGGGGCCTGGCAACATGAGTGAGGCTTGATGGTGGAACCCTGTGGCTTGGCAAGATGACTTAGGTTTGATTGTGGAACAGTCTTTCCTGGGAACATGACTGAGGCTTGATGGTGGAACCGTGGCCTAGCAACAGGACAGAGGTTTGATTGTGGAACACTCTGGCCTGGGAATATGACTGAGGTTTAATTGTGGAACCCTGTGGCCTGGGAACATGACTGGGAGTTTATTTCTGAAACCTGTGTCCAGGGAAGAAGACTGAGGTATTATTCTGGAACCATGTGGCCTGGGAATATGACTGAGGTTTGATTCTGGAAACCATTGGCCTGGGAAGATGACTGATGTTAGAGTGTGGAATCCTGTGGCCTGGGAACATGACATCGGTGGATTCTGGAACCCTGTGGCCTGGGAACATGCCTGAGGTTTGATGGTGGAAACCTGTGGCCTGGCAACAGGACTGAGGTTTGATTCTGGAAGACTGTGGCTAGGGAACATGATATCGGGTTGATTCTGGCAACCTGTGTCCTGGGAACAAGACTGAGGTTTGATTCTGGAACCCTGTGCCTTGGGAACATGACTGAGGTTTCATTCTGGAAGCCTGTTCCCTAGGAACATGACTGAGGATTGATGGTGGAACCGTGGCCTGGCAACAGGACTGAGGTTTGATTGTGGAACCCTCTGGCCTGGGAATATGACTGAGGTTTAATTGTGGAACCCTGTGGCCTGGGAACATGACTGGGAGTTTATTTCTGAAACCTGTGTCCAGGGAACATGACTGAGGTTTTATTCTGGAACCCTGTGTCCTGGGAACACAACTGAGGTTTGATTCTGGAACCATGTGGCCTGGGAATATGACTGAGGTTTGATTCTGGAAACCATTGGCCTGGGAAGATGACTGATGTTAGAGTGTGGAATCCTGTGGCCTGGGAACATGACATCGGTTTGGATTCCGGTACCCTGTTGCCTGGGAACATGAAATCGGTTTGATTCTGGAAACCTGTGGCCTTTGAATATGACTGAGGTTTGATGGTGGTACCCTATGGCCTGGCAACATGACTGAAGTTTGATTCTGGATCCCTGTGTCCTGGGAACATGACTGAGGCGTGATTCTGGAAAACTGTGGCCTGGGAACATGACATCTATTTAGATTGTGGAATACTGTGCCCCGGGAACCTGACTGAGCCTTGGTTCTGGAACCCTGTGGGCTGGGAACATGACTGAGGTTTTATTCTGGAACCCTGTAGCCTGGGAACATAACTGAGGATTGATTCTGGAATCTTGTGGCCTAGGAAAATGACAACGGTGGATTCTGGAACCCTGTGGCCTGGGAACATGAGAACGGTTTGATTCTGGAACCCTGTGGCCTGGGAACATGCCTGAGGTTTGATGGTGGAAACCTGTGGCCTGGCAACATGATTGAGGTTTGATTCTGGAAGACTGTGGCTAGGGTACATGATATCGGGTTGATTCTGGAAACCTGTGTCCTGGGAAGAAGACTGAGGTTTGATTCTGGAACCCTGTGCCTTGGGAACATGACTGTGGTTTGTTTCTGGAAACCTGTTCCCTGGGAACATGACTGAGGTTTGATTATGGATACCTGTGTCCTGGGAACATGACTGAGGTTTGATTGCTGAAACCTGTGGCCTGCGAACATGACTCAGGTTTGATTCTGGAACCATGTGTCCTGGGAATATGACTGAGGTTTGATTCTGGAAGCCTTTGGCCTGGGAAAATTACTGAGGTTTCATTGTGGAAACGTGTGGCTTGGGATCATGACTGAGGTTTGATGGTGGAACACTATGGCCTGGCAAAATGACTGAGGCTTGATTCTTGAACCCTGTGGCCTGGCAACTTGACTGAGGTGTGATGGCAGAAACCTGTGGACTGGCAACATGACTGAGTTTGATTGTGGCACCCTGTGCACGGGGAACATGACTGAGGCCTGATACTGGAACCCCGTGGCGTGGGAACTTGACATTGGTTTGATTCTGGAGCCCTGTTTACTGGGAACATGACTGAGGTTTGATGGTTGACACCTGTGGCCTGGCAACATGATTGAGGTTTGATAGTGGAACCCTCAGGCTTGGGAACATGAGTGAGGCTTGATGGTGGAACCCTGTGGCCTGGCAACATGAGTGAGGCTTGATGGTGGAACCCTGTGGCTTGGCAAGATGACTTAGGTTTGATTGTGGAACAGTCTTTCCTGGGAAAATGACTGAGGCTTGATGGTTGAACCGTGGCCTAGCAACAGGACAGAGGTTTGATTGTGGAACCCTCTGGCCTGGAAATATGACTGAGGTTTAATTGTGGAACCCTGTGGCCTCGGAACATGACTGAGAGTTTATTTCTGAAACCTGTGTCCAGGGAACATGACTGAGGTTTTATTCTGGAACCATGTGGCCTGGGAATATGACTGAGGTTTGATTCTGGAAACCATTGGCCTGGGAAGATGACTGATGTTAGAGTGTGGAATCCTGTGGCCTGGGAACATGACATCGGTGGATTCTGGAACCCTGTGGCCTGGGAACATGCCTGAGGTTTGATGGTGGAAACCTGTGGCCTGGCAACAGGACTGAGGTTTGATTCTGGAAGACTGTGGCTAGGGAACATGATATCGGGTTGATTCTGGCAACCTGTGTCCTGGGAACAAGACTGAGGTTTGATTCTGGAACCCTGTGCCTTGGGAACATGACTGAGGTTTGATTCTGGAAGCCTGTTCCCTAGGAACATGACTGAGGATTGATGGTGGAACCGTGGCCTGGCAACAGGACTGTGGTTTGATTGTGGAACCCTCTGGCCTGGGAATATGACTGAGGTTTAATTGTGGAACCCTGTGGCCTGGGAACATGACTGGGAGTTTATTTCTGAAACCTGTGTCCAGGGAACATGACTGAGGTTTTATTCTGGAACCCTGTGTCCTGGGAACACAACTGAGGTTTGATTCTGGAACCATGTGGCCTGGGAATATGACTGAGGTTTGATTCTGGAAACCATTGGCCTGGGAAGATGACTGATGTTAGAGTGTGGAATCCTGTGGCCTGGGAACATGACATCGGTTTGGATTCCGGTACCCTGTTGCCTGGGAACATGAAATCGGTTTGATTCTGGAAACCTGTGGCCTGGGAATATGACTGAGGTTTGATGGTGGTACCCTATGGCCTGGCAACATGACTGAAGTTTGATTCTGGATCCCTGTGTCCTGGGAACATGACTGAGGCGTGATTCTGGAAAACTGTGGCCTGGGAACATGACATCTATTTAGATTGTGGAATACTGTGCCCCGGGAACCTGACTGAGCCTTGGTTCTGGAACCCTGTGGGCTGGGAATATGACTGAGGTTTTATTCTGGAACCCTGTAGCCTGGGAACATAACTGAGGATTGATTCTGGAATCTTGTGGCCTGGGAAAATGACAACGGTGGATTCTGGAACCCTGTGGCCTGGGAACATGAGAACGGTTTGACTCTGGAACCCTGTGGCCTGGGAACATGCCTGAGGTTTGATGGTGGAAACCTGTGGCCTGGCAACATGATTGAGGTTTGATTCTTGAAGACTGTGGCTAGGGAACATGATATCGGGTTGATTCTGGAAACCTGTGTCCTGGGAAGAAGACTGAGGTTTGATTCTGGAACCCTGTGCCTTGGGAACATGACTGTGGTTTGTTTCTGGAAACCTGTTCCCTGGGAACATGACTGTGGTTTGATTATGGACACCTGTGTCCTGGGAACATGACTGAGGTTTGATTGCTGAAACCTGTGGCCTGCGAACATGACTCAGGTTTGATTCTGGAACCATGTGTCCTGGGAATATGACTGAGGTTTGATTCTGGAAGCCTTTGGCCTGGGAAAATGACTGAGGTTTCATTGTGGAAACATGTGGCTTGGGATCATGACTGAGGTTTGATGGTGGAACACTATGGCCTGGCAAAATGACTGAGGCTTGATTCTGGAACCCTGTGGCCTGGCAACTTGACTGAGGTGTGATGGCAGAAACCTGTGGACTGGCAACATGACTGAGTTTGATTGTGGCACCCTGTGCACGGGGAACATGACTGAGGCCTGATACTGGAACCCCGTGGCGTGTGAACTTGACATTGGTTTGATTCTGGAGCCCTGATTACTGGGAACATGACTGAGGTTTGATGGTTGACACCTGTGGCCTGGCAACATGATTGAGGTTTGATAGTGGAACCCTCAGGCTTGGGAACATGAGTGAGGCTTGATGGTGGAACCCTGTGGCCTGGCAACATGAGTGAGGCTTGATGGTGGAACCCTGTGGCTTGGCAAGATGACTTAGGTTTGATTGTGGAACAGTCTTTCCTGGGAACATGACTGAGGCTTGATGGTGGAACCGTGGCCTAGCAACAGGACAGAGGTTTGATTGTGGAACCCTCTGGCCTGGGAATATGACTGAGGTTTAATTGTGGAACCCTGTGGCCTGGGAACATGACTGGGAGTTTATTTCTGAAACCTGTGTCCAGGGAAGAAGACTGAGGTATTATTCTGGAACCATGTGGCCTGGGAATATGACTGAGGTTTGATTCTGGAAACCATTGGCCTGGGAAGATGACTGATGTCAGAGTGTGGAATCCTGTGGCCTGGGAACATGACATCGGTGGATTCTGGAACCCTGTGGCCTGGGAACATGCCTGAGGTTTGATGGTGGAAACCTGTGGCCTGGCAACAGGACTGAGGTTTGATTCTGGAAGACTGTGGCTAGGGAACATGATATCGGGTTGATTCTGGCAACCTGTGTCCTGGGAACAAGACTGAGGTTTGATTCTGGAACCCTGTGCCTTGGGAACATGACTGAGGTTTGATTCTGGAAGCCTGTTCCCTAGGAACATGACTGAGGATTGATGGTGGAACCGTGGCCTGGCAACAGGACTGAGGTTTGATTGTGGAACCCTCTGGCCTGGGAATATGACTGAGGTTTAATTGTGGAACCCTGTGGCCTGGGAACATGACTGGGAGTTTATTTCTGAAACCTGTGTCCAGGGAACATGACTGAGGTTTTATTCTGGAACCCTGTGTGCTGGGAACACAACTGAGGTTTGATTCTGGAACCATGTGGCCTGGGAATATAACTGAGGTTTGATTCTGGAAACCATTGGCCTGGGAAGATGACTGATGTTAGAGTGTGGAATCCTGTGGCCTATGAACATGACATCGGTTTGGATTCCGGTACCCTGTTGCCTGGGAACATGAAATCGGTTTGATTCTGGAAACCTGTGGCCTGGGAATATGACTGAGGTTTGATGGTGGTACCCTATGGCCTGGCAACATGACTGAAGTTTGATTCTGGATCCCTGTGTCCTGGGAACATGACTGAGGCGTGATTCTGGAAAACTGTGGCCTGGGAACATGACATCTATTTAGATTGTGGAATACTGTGCCCCGGGAACCTGACTGAGCCTTGGTTCTGGAACCCTGTGGGCTGGGAACATGACTGAGGTTTTATTCTGGAACCCTGTAGCCTGGGAACATAACTGAGGATTGATTCTGGAATCTTGTGGCCTAGGAAAATGACAACGGTGGATTCTGGAACCCTGTGGCCTGGGAACATGAGAACGGTTTGATTCTGGAACCCTGTGGCCTGGGAACATGCCTGAGGTTTGATGGTGGAAACCTGTGGCCTGGCAACATGATTGAGGTTTGATTCTGGAAGACTGTGGCTAGGGTACATGATATCGGGTTGATTCTGGAAACCTGTGTCCTGGGAAGAAGACTGAGGTTTGATTCTGGAACCCTGTGCCTTGGGAACATGACTGTGGTTTGTTTCTGGAAACCTGTTCCCTGGGAACATGAGTGAGGTTTGATTATGGACACCTGTGTCCTGGGAACATGACTGAGGTTTGATTGCTGAAACCTGTGGCCTGCGAACATGACTCAGGTTTGATTCTGGAACCATGTGTCCTGGGAATATGACTGAGGTTTGATTCTGGAAGCCTTTGGCCTGGGAAAATGACTGAGGTTTCATTGTGGAAACGTGTGGCTTGGGATCATGACTGAGGTTTGATGGTGGAACACTATGGCCTGGCAAAATGACTGAGGCTTGATTCTTGAACCCTGTGGCCTGGCAACTTGACTGAGGTGTGATGGCAGAAACCTGTGGACTGGCAACATGACTGAGTTTGATTGTGGCACCCTGTGCACGGGGAACATGACTGAGGCCTGATACTGGAACCCCGTGGCGTGGGAACTTGACATTGGTTTGATTCTGGAGCCCTGTTTACTGGGAACATGACTGAGGTTTGATGGTTGACACCTGTGGCCTGGCAACATGATTGAGGTTTGATAGTGGAACCCTCAGGCTTGGGAACATGAGTGAGGCTTGATGGTGGAAACCTGTGGCCTGGCAACATGAGTGAGGCTTGATGGTGGAACCCTGTGGCTTGGCAAGATGACTTAGGTTTGATTGTGGAACAGTCTTTCCTGGGAACATGACTGAGGCTTGATGGTGGAACCGTGGCCTAGCAACAGGACAGAGGTTTGATTGTGGAACCCTCTGGCCTGGAAATATGACTGAGGTTTAATTGTGGAACCCTGTGGCCTCGGAACATGACTGAGAGTTTATTTCTGAAACCTGTGTCCAGGGAACATGACTGAGGTTTTATTCTGGAACCATGTGGCCTGGGAATATGACTGAGGTTTGATTCTGGAAACCATTGGCCTGGGAAGATGACTGATGTTAGAGTGTGGAATCCTGTGGCCTGGGAACATGACATCGGTGGATTCTGGAACCCTGTGGCCTGGGAACATGCCTGAGGTTTGATGGTGGAAACCTGTGGCCTGGCAACAGGACTGAGGTTTGATTCTGGAAGACTGTGGCTAGGGAACATGATATCGGGTTGATTCTGGCAACCTGTGTCCTGGGAACAAGACTGAGGTTTGATTCTGGAACCCTGTGCCTTGGGAACATGACTGAGGTTTGATTCTGGAAGCCTGTTCCCTGGGAACATGACTGAGGCTTGATGGTGGAACCGTGGCCTGGCAACAGGACTGAGGTTTGATTGTGGAACCCTCTGGCCTGGGAATATGACTGAGGTTTAATTGTGGAACCCTGTGGCCTGGGAACATGACTGGGAGTTTATTTCTGAAACCTGTGTCCAGGGAACATGACTGAGGTTTTATTCTGGAAGCCTGTGTCCTGGGAACACAACTGAGGTTTGATTCTGGAACCATGTGGCCTGGGAATATGACTGAGGTTTGATTCTGGAAACCATTGGCCTGGGAAGATGACTGATGTTAGAGTGTGGAATCCTGTGGCCTGGGAACATGACATCGGTTTGGATTCCGGTACCCTGTTGCCTGGGAACATGAAATCGGTTTGATTCTGGAAACCTGTGGCCTGGGAATATGACTGAGGTTTGATGGTGGTACCCTATGGCCTGGCAACATGACTGAAGTTTGATTCTGGATCCCTGTTTCCTGGGAACGTGACTGAGGCGTGATTCTGGAAAACTGTGGCCTGGGAACATGACATCTATTTAGATTGTGGAATACTGTGCCCCGGGAACCTGACTGAGCCTTGGTTCTGGAACCCTGTGGGCTGGGAATATGACTGAGGTTTTATTCTGGAACCCTGTAGCCTGGGAACATAACTGAGGATTGATTCTGGAATCTTGTGGCCTGGGAAAATGACAACGGTGGATTCTGGAACCCTGTGGCCTGGGAACATGAGAACGGTTTGATTCTGGAACCCTGTGGCCTGGGAACATGCCTGAGGTTTGATGGTGGAAACCTGTGGCCTGGCAACATGATTGAGGTTTGATTCTTGAAGACTGTGGCTAGGGAACATGATATCGGGTTGATTCTGGAAACCTGTGTCCTGGGAAGAAGACTGAGGTTTGATTCTGGAACCCTGTGCCTTGGGAACATGACTGTGGTTTGTTTCTGGAAACCTGTTCCCTGGGAACATGACTGTGGTTTGATTATGGACACCTGTGTCCTGGGAACATGACTGAGGTTTGATTGCTGAAACCTGTGGCCTGCGAACATGACTCAGGTTTGATTCTGGAACCATGTGTCCTGGGAATATGACTGAGGTTTGATTCTGGAAGCCTTTGGCCTGGGAAAATGACTGAGGTTTCATTGTGGAAACATGTGGCTTGGGATCATGACTGAGGTTTGATGGTGGAACACTATGGCCTGGCAAAATGACTGAGGCTTGATTCTGGAACCCTGTGGCCTGGCAACTTGACTGAGGTGTGATGGCAGAAACCTGTGGACTGGCAACATGACTGAGTTTGATTGTGGCACCCTGTGCACGGGGAACATGACTGAGGCCTGATACTGGAACCCCGTGGCGTGGGAACTTGACATTGGTTTGATTCTGGAGCCCTGATTACTGGGAACATGACTGAGGTTTGATGGTTGACACCTGTGGCCTGGCAACATGATTGAGGTTTGATAGTGGAACCCTCAGGCTTGGGAACATGAGTGAGGCTTGATGGTGGAACCCTGGGGCCTGGCAACATGAGTGAGGCTTGATGGTGGAACCCTGTGGCTTGGCAAGATGACTTAGGTTTGATTGTGGAACAGTCTTTCCTGGGAACATGACTGAGGCTTGATGGTGGAACCGTGGCCTAGCAACAGGACAGAGGTTTGATTGTGGAACACTCTGGCCTGGGAATATGACTGAGGTTTAATTGTGGAACCCTGTGGCCTGGGAACATGACTGGGAGTTTATTTCTGAAACCTGTGTCCAGGGAACATGACTGAGGTTTTATTCTGGAACCCTGTGTCCTGGGAACACAACTGAGGTTTGATTCTGGAACCATGTGGCCTGGGAATATGACTGAGGTTTGATTCTGGAAACCATTGGCCTGGGAAGATGACTGATGTTAGAGTGTGGAATCCTGTGGCCTGGGAACATGACATCGGTTTGGATTCCGGTACCCTGTTGCCTGGGAACATGAAATCGGTTTGATTCTGGAAACCTGTGGCCTGGGAATATGACTGAGGTTTGATGGTGGTACCCTATGGCTTGGCAACATGACTGAAGTTTGATTCTGGATCCCTGTGTCCTGGGAACATGACTGAGGCGTGATTCTGGAAAACTGTGGCCTGGGAACATGACATCTATTTAGATTGTGGAATACTGTGCCCCGGGAACCTGACTGAGCCTTGGTTCTGGAACCCTGTGGGCTGGGAATATGACTGAGGTTTTATTCTGGAACCCTGTAGCCTGGGAACATAACTGAGGATTGATTCTGGAATCTTGTGGCCTGGGAAAATGACAACGGTGGATTCTGGAACCCTGTGGCCTGGGAACATGAGAACGGTTTGACTCTGGAACCCTGTGGCCTGGGAACATGCCTGAGGTTTGATGGTGGAAACCTGTGGCCTGGCAACATGATTGAGGTTTGATTCTTGAAGACTGTGGCTAGGGAACATGATATCGGGTTGATTCTGGAAACCTGTGTCCTGGGAAGAAGACTGAGGTTTGATTCTGGAACCCTGTGCCTTGGGAACATGACTGTGGTTTGTTTCTGGAAACCTGTTCCCTGGGAACATGACTGTGGTTTGATTATGGACACCTGTGTCCTGGGAACATGACTGAGGTTTGATTGCTGAAACCTGTGGCCTGCGAACATGACTCAGGTTTGATTCTGGAACCATGTGTCCTGGGAATATGACTGAGGTTTGATTCTGGAAGCCTTTGGCCTGGGAAAATGACTGAGGTTTCATTGTGGAAACATGTGGCTTGGGATCATGACTGAGGTTTGATGGTGGAACACTATGGCCTGGCAAAATGACTGAGGCTTGATTCTGGAACCCTGTGGCCTGGCAACTTGACTGAGGTGTGATGGCAGAAACCTGTGGACTGGCAACATGACTGAGTTTGATTGTGGCACCCTGTGCACGGGGAACATGACTGAGGCCTGATACTGGAACCCCGTGGCGTGTGAACTTGACATTGGTTTGATTCTGGAGCCCTGATTACTGGGAACATGACTGAGGTTTGATGGTTGACACCTGTGGCCTGGCAACATGATTGAGGTTTGATAGTGGAACCCTCAGGCTTGGGAACATGAGTGAGGCTTGATGGTGGAACCCTGTGGCCTGGCAACATGAGTGAGGCTTGATGGTGGAACCCTGTGGCTTGGCAAGATGACTTAGGTTTGATTGTGGAACAGTCTTTCCTGGGAACATGACTGAGGCTTGATGGTGGAACCGTGGCCTAGCAACAGGACAGAGGTTTGATTGTGGAACCCTCTGGCCTGGGAATATGACTGAGGTTTAATTGTGGAACCCTGTGGCCTGGGAACATGACTGGGAGTTTATTTCTGAAACCTGTGTCCAGGGAAGAAGACTGAGGTATTATTCTGGAACCATGTGGCCTGGGAATATGACTGAGGTTTGATTCTGGAAACCATTGGCCTGGGAAGATGACTGATGTTAGAGTGTGGAATCCTGTGGCCTGGGAACATGACATCGGTGGATTCTGGAACCCTGTGGCCTGGGAACATGCCTGAGGTTTGATGGTGGAAACCTGTGGCCTGGCAACAGGACTGAGGTTTGATTCTGGAAGACTGTGGCTAGGGAACATGATATCGGGTTGATTCTGGCAACCTGTGTCCTGGGAACAAGACTGAGGTTTGATTCTGGAACCCTGTGCCTTGGGAACATGACTGAGGTTTGATTCTGGAAGCCTGTTCCCTGGGAACATGACTGAGGCTTGATGGTGGAACCGTGGCCTGGCAACAGGACTGAGGTTTGATTGTGGAACCCTCTGGCCTGGGAATATGACTGAGGTTTAATTGTGGAACCCTGTGGCCTGGGAACATGACTGGGAGTTTATTTCTGAAACCTGTGTCCAGGGAACATGACTGAGGTTTTATTCTGGAACCCTGTGTCCTGGGAACACAACTGAGGTTTGATTCTGGAACCATGTGGCCTGGGAATATGACTGAGGTTTGATTCTGGAAACCATTGGCCTGGGAAGATGACTGATGTTAGAGTGTGGAATCCTGTGGCCTGGGAACATGACATCGGTTTGGATTCCGGTACCCTGTTGCCTGGGAACATGAAATCGGTTTGATTCTGGAAACCTGTGGCCTGGGAATATGACTGAGGTTTGATGGTGGTACCCTATGGCCTGGCAACATGACTGAAGTTTGATTCTGGATCCCTGTGTCCTGGGAACGTGACTGAGGCGTGATTCTGGAAAACTGTGGCCTGGGAACATGACATCTATTTAGATTGTGGAATACTGTGCCCCGGGAACCTGACTGAGCCTTGGTTCTGGAACCCTGTGGGCTGGGAACATGACTGAGGTTTTATTCTGGCACCCTGTAGCCTGGGAACATAACTGAGGATTGATTCTGGAATCTTGTGGCCTAGGAAAATGACAACGGTGGATTCTGGAACCCTGTGGCCTGGGAACATGCCTGAGGTTTGATGGTGGAAACCTGTGGCCTGGCAACAGGACTGAGGTTTGATTCTGGAAGACTGTGGCTAGGGAACATGATATCGGGTTGATTCTGGCAACCTGTGTCCTGGGAACAAGACTGAGGTTTGATTCTGGAACCCTGTGCCTTGGGAACATGACTGAGGTTTGATTCTGGAAGCCTGTTCCCTGGGAACATGACTGAGGCTTGATGGTGGAACCGTGGTCTGGCAACAGAACTGAGGTTTGATTGTGGAACCCTCTGGCCTGGGAATATGACTGAGGTTTAATTGTGGAACCCTGTGGCCTGGGAACATGACTGGGAGTTTATTTCTGAAACCTGTGTCCAGGGAACATGACTGAGGTTTTATTCTGGAAGCCTGTGTCCTGGGAACACAACTGAGGTTTGATTCTGGAACCATGTGGCCTGGGAATATGACTGAGGTTTGATTCTGGAAACCATTGGCCTGGGAAGATGACTGATGTTAGAGTGTGGAATCCTGTGGCCTGGGAACATGACATCGGTTTGGATTCCGGTACCCTGTTGCCTGGGAACATGAAATCGGTTTGATTCTGGAAACCTGTGGCCTGGGAATATGACTGAGGTTTGATGGTGGTACCCTATGGCCTGGCAACATGACTGAAGTTTGATTCTGGATCCCTGTGTCCTGGGAACATGACTGAGGCGTGATTCTGGAAAACTGTGGCCTGGGAACATGACATCTATTTAGATTGTGGAATACTGTGCCCCGGGAACCTGACTGAGCCTTGGTTCTGGAACCCTGTGGGCTGGGAATATGACTGAGGTTTTATTCTGGAACCCTGTAGCCTGGGAACATAACTGAGGATTGATTCTGGAATCTTGTGGCCTGGGAAAATGACAACGGTGGATTCTGGAACCCTGTGGCCTGGGAACATGAGAACGGTTTGATTCTGGAACCCTGTGGCCTGGGAACATGCCTGAGGTTTGATGGTGGAAACCTGTGGCCTGGCAACATGATTGAGGTTTGATTCTTGAAGACTGTGGCTAGGGAACATGATATCGGGTTGATTCTGGAAACCTGTGTCCTGGGAAGAAGACTGAGGTTTGATTCTGGAACCCTGTGCCTTGGGAACATGACTGTGGTTTGTTTCTGGAAACCTGTTCCCTGGGAACATGACTGTGGTTTGATTATGGACACCTGTGTCCTGGGAACATGACTGAGGTTTGATTGCTGAAACCTGTGGCCTGCGAACATGACTCAGGTTTGATTCTGGAACCATGTGTCCTGGGAATATGACTGAGGTTTGATTCTGGAAGCCTTTGGCCTGGGAAAATGACTGAGGTTTCATTGTGGAAACATGTGGCTTGGGATCATGACTGAGGTTTGATGGTGGAACACTATGGCCTGGCAAAATGACTGAGGCTTGATTCTGGAACCCTGTGGCCTGGCAACTTGACTGAGGTGTGATGGCAGAAACCTGTGGACTGGCAACATGACTGAGTTTGATTGTGGCACCCTGTGCACGGGGAACATGACTGAGGCCTGATACTGGAACCCCGTGGCGTGTGAACTTGACATTGGTTTGATTCTGGAGCCCTGATTACTGGGAACATGACTGAGGTTTGATGGTTGACACCTGTGTCCTGGCAACATGATTGAGGTTTGATAGTGGAACCCTCAGGCTTGGGAACATGAGTGAGGCTTGATGGTGGAACCCTGGGGCCTGGCAACATGAGTGAGGCTTGATGGTGGAACCCTGTGGCTTGGCAAGATGACTTAGGTTTGATTGTGGAACAGTCTTTCCTGGGAACATGACTGAGGCTTGATGGTGGAACCGTGGCCTAGCAACAGGACAGAGGTTTGATTGTGGAACACTCTGGCCTGGGAATATGACTGAGGTTTAATTGTGGAACCCTGTGGCCTGGGAACATGACTGGGAGTTTATTTCTGAAACCTGTGTCCAGGGAACATGACTGAGGTTTTATTCTGGAACCCTGTGTCCTGGGAACACAACTGAGGTTTGATTCTGGAACCATGTGGCCTGGGAATATGACTGAGGTTTGATTCTGGAAACCATTGGCCTGGGAAGATGACTGATGTTAGAGTGTGGAATCCTGTGGCCTATGAACATGACATCGGTTTGGATTCCGGTACCCTGTTGCCTGGGAACATGAAATCGGTTTGATTCTGGAAACCTGTGGCCTGGGAATATGACTGAGGTTTGATGGTGGTACCCTGTGGCCTGGCAACATGACTGAAGTTTGATTCTGGATCCCTGTGTCCTGGGAACATGACTGAGGCGTGATTCTGGAAAACTGTGGCCTGGGAACATGACATCTATTTAGATTGTGGAATACTGTGCCCCGGGAACCTGACTGAGCCTTGGTTCTGGAACCCTGTGGGCTGGGAATATGACTGAGGTTTTATTCTGGAACCCTGTAGCCTGGGAACATAACTGAGGATTGATTCTGGAATCTTGTGGCCTGGGAAAATGACAACGGTGGATTCTGGAACCCTGTGGCCTGGGAACATGAGAACGGTTTGACTCTGGAACCCTGTGGCCTGGGAACATGCCTGAGGTTTGATGGTGGAAACCTGTGGCCTGGCAACATGATTGAGGTTTGATTCTTGAAGACTGTGGCTAGGGAACATGATATCGGGTTGATTCTGGAAACCTGTGTCCTGGGAAGAAGACTGAGGTTTGATTCTGGAACCCTGTGCCTTGGGAACATGACTGTGGTTTGTTTCTGGAAACCTGTTCCCTGGGAACATGACTGTGGTTTGATTATGGACACCTGTGTCCTGGGAACATGACTGAGGTTTGATTGCTGAAACCTGTGGCCTGCGAACATGACTCAGGTTTGATTCTGGAACCATGTGTCCTGGGAATATGACTGAGGTTTGATTCTGGAAGCCTTTGGCCTGGGAAAATGACTGAGGTTTCATTGTGGAAACATGTGGCTTGGGATCATGACTGAGGTTTGATGGTGGAACACTATGGCCTGGCAAAATGACTGAGGCTTGATTCTGGAACCCTGTGGCCTGGCAACTTGACTGAGGTGTGATGGCAGAAACCTGTGGACTGGCAACATGACTGAGTTTGATTGTGGCACCCTGTGCACGGGGAACATGACTGAGGCCTGATACTGGAACCCCGTGGCGTGTGAACTTGACATTGGTTTGATTCTGGAGCCCTGATTACTGGGAACATGACTGAGGTTTGATGGTTGACACCTGTGGCCTGGCAACATGATTGAGGTTTGATAGTGGAACCCTCAGGCTTGGGAACATGAGTGAGGCTTGATGGTGGAACCCTGGGGCCTGGCAACATGAGTGAGGCTTGATGGTGGAACCCTGTGGCTTGGCAAGATGACTTAGGTTTGATTGTGGAACAGTCTTTCCTGGGAACATGACTGAGGCTTGATGGTGGAACCGTGGCCTAGCAACAGGACAGAGGTTTGATTGTGGAACCCTCTGGCCTGGGAATATGACTGAGGTTTAATTGTGGAACCCTGTGGCCTGGGAACATGACTGGGAGTTTATTTCTGAAACCTGTGTCCAGGGAAGAAGACTGAGGTATTATTCTGGAACCATGTGGCCTGGGAATATGACTGAGGTTTGATTCTGGAAACCATTGGCCTGGGAAGATGACTGATGTTAGAGTGTGGAATCCTGTGGCCTGGGAACATGACATCGGTGGATTCTGGAACCCTGTGGCCTGGGAACATGCCTGAGGTTTGATGGTGGAAACCTGTGGCCTGGCAACAGGACTGAGGTTTGATTCTGGAAGACTGTGGCTAGGGAACATGATATCGGGTTGATTCTGGCAACCTGTGTCCTGGGAACAAGACTGAGGTTTGATTCTGGAACCCTGTGCCTTGGGAACATGACTGAGGTTTGATTCTGGAAGCCTGTTCCCTAGGAACATGACTGAGGATTGATGGTGGAACCGTGGCCTGGCAACAGGACTGAGGTTTGATTGTGGAACCCTCTGGCCTGGGAATATGACTGAGGTTTAATTGTGGAACCCTGTGGCCTGGGAACATGACTGGGAGTTTATTTCTGAAACCTGTGTCCAGGGAACATGACTGAGGTTTTATTCTGGAACCCTGTGTCCTGGGAACACAACTGAGGTTTGATTCTGGAACCATGTGGCCTGGGAATATAACTGAGGTTTGATTCTGGAAACCATTGGCCTGGGAAGATGACTGATGTTAGAGTGTGGAATCCTGTGGCCTATGAACATGACATCGGTTTGGATTCCGGTACCCTGTTGCCTGGGAACATGAAATCGGTTTGATTCTGGAAACCTGTGGCCTGGGAATATGACTGAGGTTTGATGGTGGTACCCTATGGCCTGGCAACATGACTGAAGTTTGATTCTGGATCCCTGTGTCCTGGGAACATGACTGAGGCGTGATTCTGGAAAACTGTGGCCTGGGAACATGACATCTATTTAGATTGTGGAATACTGTGCCCCGGGAACCTGACTGAGCCTTGGTTCTGGAACCCTGTGGGCTGGGAACATGACTGAGGTTTTATTCTGGAACCCTGTAGCCTGGGAACATAACTGAGGATTGATTCTGGAATCTTGTGGCCTAGGAAAATGACAACGGTGGATTCTGGAACCCTGTGGCCTGGGAACATGAGAACGGTTTGATTCTGGAACCCTGTGGCCTGGGAACATGCCTGAGGTTTGATGGTGGAAACCTGTGGCCTGGCAACATGATTGAGGTTTGATTCTGGAAGACTGTGGCTAGGATACATGATATCGGGTTGATTCTGGAAACCTGTGTCCTGGGAAGAAGACTGAGGTTTGATTCTGGAACCCTGTGCCTTGGGAACATGACTGTGGTTTGTTTCTGGAAACCTGTTCCCTGGGAACATGACTGAGGTTTGATTATGGACACCTGTGTCCTGGGAACATGACTGAGGTTTGATTGCTGAAACCTGTGGCCTGCGAACATGACTCAGGTTTGATTCTGGAACCATGTGTCCTGGGAATATGACTGAGGTTTGATTCTGGAAGCCTTTGGCCTGGGAAAATGACTGAGGTTTCATTGTGGAAACGTGTGGCTTGGGATCATGACTGAGGTTTGATGGTGGAACACTATGGCCTGGCAAAATGACTGAGGCTTGATTCTTGAACCCTGTGGCCTGGCAACTTGACTGAGGTGTGATGGCAGAAACCTGTGGACTGGCAACATGACTGAGGTTTGATTGTGGCACCCTGTGCACGGGGAACATGACTGAGGCCTGATACTGGAACCCCGTGGCGTGGGAACTTGACATTGGTTTGATTCTGGAGCCCTGTTTACTGGGAACATGACTGAGGTTTGATGGTTGACACCTGTGGCCTGGCAACATGATTGAGGTTTGATAGTGGAACCCTCAGGCTTGGGAACATGAGTGAGGCTTGATGGTGGAACCCTGTGGCCTGGCAACATGAGTGAGGCTTGATGGTGGAACCCTGTGGCTTGGCAAGATGACTTAGGTTTGATTGTGGAACAGTCTTTCCTGGGAACATGACTGAGGCTTGATGGTGGAACCGTGGCCTAGCAACAGGACAGAGGTTTGATTGTGGAACCCTCTGGCCTGGAAATATGACTGAGGTTTAATTGTGGAACCCTGTGGCCTCGGAACATGACTGAGAGTTTATTTCTGAAACCTGTGTCCAGGGAACATGACTGAGGTTTTATTCTGGAACCATGTGGCCTGGGAATATGACTGAGGTTTGATTCTGGAAACCATTGGCCTGGGAAGATGACTGATGTTAGAGTGTGGAATCCTGTGGCCTGGGAACATGACATCGGTGGATTCTGGAACCCTGTGGCCTGGGAACATGCCTGAGGTTTGATGGTGGAAACCTGTGGCCTGGCAACAGGACTGAGGTTTGATTCTGGAAGACTGTGGCTAGGGAACATGATATCGGGTTGATTCTGGCAACCTGTGTCCTGGGAACAAGACTGAGGTTTGATTCTGGAACCCTGTGCCTTGGGAACATGACTGAGGTTTGATTCTGGAAGCCTGTTCCCTGGGAACATGACTGAGGCTTGATGGTGGAACCGTGGCCTGGCAACAGGACTGAGGTTTGATTGTGGAACCCTCTGGCCTGGGAATATGACTGAGGTTTAATTGTGGAACCCTGTGGCCTGGGAACATGACTGGGAGTTTATTTCTGAAACCTGTGTCCAGGGAACATGACTGAGGTTTTATTCTGGAACCCTGTGTCCTGGGAACACAACTGAGGTTTGATTCTGGAACCATGTGGCCTGGGAATATGACTGAGGTTTGATTCTGGAAACCATTGGCCTGGGAAGATGACTGATGTTAGAGTGTGGAATCCTGTGGCCTGGGAACATGACATCGGTTTGGATTCCGGTACCCTGTTGCCTGGGAACATGAAATCGGTTTGATTCTGGAAACCTGTGGCCTGGGAATATGACTGAGGTTTGATGGTGGTACCCTATGGCCTGGCAACATGACTGAAGTTTGATTCTGGATCCCTGTGTCCTGGGAACGTGACTGAGGCGTGATTCTGGAAAACTGTGGCCTGGGAACATGACATCTATTTAGATTGTGGAATACTGTGCCCCGGGAACCTGACTCAGCCTTGGTTCTGGAACCCTGTGGGCTGGGAACATGACTGAGGTTTTATTCTGGAACCCTGTAGCCTGGGAACATAACTGAGGATTGATTCTGGAATCTTGTGGCCTAGGAAAATGACAACGGTGGATTCTGGAACCCTGTGGCCTGGGAACATGCCTGAGGTTTGATGGTGGAAACCTGTGGCCTGGCAACAGGACTGAGGTTTGATTCTGGAAGACTGTGGCTAGGGAACATGATATCGGGTTGATTCTGGAAACCTGTGTCCTGGGAAGAAGACTGAGGTTTGATTCTGGAACCCTGTGCCTTGGGAACATGACTGTGGTTTGTTTCTGGAAACCTGTTCCCTGGGAACATGACTGTGGTTTGATTATGGACACCTGTGTCCTGGGAACATGACTGAGGTTTGATTGCTGAAACCTGTGGCCTGCGAACATGACTCAGGTTTGATTCTGGAACCATGTGTCCTGGGAATATGACTGAGGTTTGATTCTGGAAGCCTTTGGCCTGGGAAAATGACTGAGGTTTCATTGTGGAAACATGTGGCTTGGGATCATGACTGAGGTTTGATGGTGGAACACTATGGCCTGGCAAAATGACTGAGGCTTGATTCTGGAACCCTGTGGCCTGGCAACTTGACTGAGGTGTGATGGCAGAAACCTGTGGACTGGCAACATGACTGAGTTTGATTGTGGCACCCTGTGCACGGGGAACATGACTGAGGCCTGATACTGGAACCCCGTGGCGTGTGAACTTGACATTGGTTTGATTCTGGAGCCCTGATTACTGGGAACATGACTGAGGTTTGATGGTTGACACCTGTGGCCTGGCAACATGATTGAGGTTTGATAGTGGAACCCTCAGGCTTGGGAACATGAGTGAGGCTTGATGGTGGAACCCTGGGGCCTGGCAACATGAGTGAGGCTTGATGGTGGAACCCTGTGGCTTGGCAAGATGACTTAGGTTTGATTGTGGAACAGTCTTTCCTGGGAACATGACTGAGGCTTGATGGTGGAACCGTGGCCTAGCAACAGGACAGAGGTTTGATTGTGGAACCCTCTGGCCTGGGAATATGACTGAGGTTTAATTGTGGAACCCTGTGGCCTGGGAACATGACTGGGAGTTTATTTCTGAAACCTGTGTCCAGGGAACATGACTGAGGTTTTATTCTGGAACCATGTGGCCTGGGAATATGACTGAGGTTTGATTCTGGAAACCATTGGCCTGGGAAGATGACTGATGTTAGAGTGTGGAATCCTGTGGCCTGGGAACATGACATCGGTGGATTCTGGAACCCTGTGGCCTGGGAACATGCCTGAGGTTTGATGGTGGAAACCTGTGGCCTGGCAACAGGACTGAGGTTTGATTCTGGAAGACTGTGGCTAGGCAACATGATATCGGGTTGATTCTGGCAACCTGTGTCCTGGGAACAAGACTGAGGTTTGATTCTGGAACCCTGTGCCTTGGGAACATGACTGAGGTTTGTTTCTGGAAGCCTGTTCCCTGGGAGCATGACTGAGGCTTGATGGTGGAACCGTGGTCTAGCAACAGAACTGAGGTTTGATGGTGGAACCCTCTGGCCTGGGAATATGACTGAGCTTTTATTGTGGAACCCTGTGGCCTGGGAACATGACTGGGATTTTATTTCTGAAACCTGTGTCCAGGGAACATGACTGAGGTTTTATTCTGGAACCCTGTGTCCTGGGAACACAACTGAGGTTTGATTCTGGAACCATGTGGCCTGGGAATATGACTGAGGTTTGATTCTGGAAACCATTGGCCTGGGAAGATGACTGATGTTAGAGTGTGGAATCCTGTGGCCTGGGAACATGACATCGGTTTGGATTCCGGTACCCTGTTGTCTGGGAACATGAAATCGGTTTGATTCTGGAAACCTGTGTCCTGGGAAGATGACTGAGGTTTGATGGTGGTACCCTACGGCCTGGCAACATGACTGAAGTTTGATTCTGGATCCCTGTGTCCTGGGAACATGACTGAGGCGTGATTCGGGAACACTGTGGCCTGGGAACATGACATCTATTTAGATTGTGGAATACTGTGCCCCGGGAACCTGACTGAGCCTTGGTTCTGGAACCCTGTGGACTGGGAACATGACTGAGGTTTTATTCTGGAACCCTGTAGCCTGGGAACATAACTGAGGATTGATTCTGGAACCCTGTGTCCTGGGAACATGACATCGGTGGATTCTGGAACCCTGAGGCCTGGGAACATGACATCTGTTTAGATTGTGGAATACTGTGCCCCGGGAACCTGACTGAGCCTCGGTTCTGGAACCCTGTGGACTGGGAACATGACTGAGGTTTTATTCTGGATCCCTGTAGCCTGGGAACATGACTGAGGATTGATTCTGGAATCTTGTGGCCTGGGAAAATGACAACGGTGGATTCTGGAACCCTGTGGCCTGGGAACATGAGAACGGTTTGATTCTGGAACCCTGTGGCCTGGGAACATGCCTGAGGTTTGATGGTGGAAACCTGTGGCCTGGCAACATGACTGAGGTTTGATTCTGGAAGACTGTGGCTAGGGAACATGATATCGGGTTGATTCTGGAAACCTGTGTCCTGGGAACAAGACTGAGGTTTGATTCTGGAACCCTGTGCCTTGGGAACATGACTGAGGTTTGTTTCTGGAAACCTGTTCCCTGGGAACATGACTGAGGTTTGATTCTGGACACCTGTGCCCTGGGAACATGACTGAGGTTTGATTGCTGAAACCTGTGGCCTGCGAACATGACTCAGGTTTGATTCTGGAACCATGTGTCCTGGGAATATGACTGAGGTTTGATTCTGGAAACCTTTGGCCTGGGAAAATGACTGAGGTTTCATTGTGGAAACATGTGGCTTGGGATCATGACTGAGGTTTGATGGTGGAACACTATGGCCTGGCAAAATGACTGAGGCTTGATTCTGGAACCCTGTGGCCTGGCAACTTCACTGAGGTGTGATGGCAGAAACCTGTGGCCTGGCAACATGACTGAGTTTGATTGTGTCACCCTGTGCACGGGGAACATGACTGAGGCCTGATACTGGAACCCCGTGGAGTGGGAACTTGACATTGGTTTGATTCTGGAGCCCTGTTTACTGGGAACATGACTGAGGTTTGATGGTTGAAACCTGTGGCCTGGCAACATGATTGAGGTTTGATAGTGGAACCCTCAGGCTTGGGAACATGAGTGAGGCTTGATGGTGGAACCCTGTGGCCTGGCAACATGAGTGAGGCTTGATGGTGGAACCCTGTGGCTTGGCAAGATGTCTTAGGTTTGATTGTGGAACAGTCTTTCCTGGGAACATGACTGAGGCTTGATGGTGGAACCGTGGCCTAGCAACAGGACAGAGGTTTGATTGTGGAACCCTCTGGCCTGGGAATATGACTGAGGTTTAATTGTGGAACCCTGTGGCCTGGGAACATGACTGGGAGTTTATTTCTGAAACCTGTGTCCAGGGAACATGACTGAGGTTTTATTCTGGAACCATGTGGCCTGGGAATATGACTGAGGTTTGATTCTGGAAACCATTGGCCTGGGAAGATGACTGATGTTAGAGTGTGGAATCCTGTGGCCTGGGAACATGACATCGGTGGATTCTGGAACCCTGTGGCCTGGGAACCTGCCTGAGGTTTGATCGTGGAAACCTGTGGCCTGGCATCAGGACTGAGGTTTGATTCTGGAAGACTGTGGCTAGGGAACATGATATCGGGTTGATTCTGGCAACCTGTGTCCTGGGAACAAGACTGAGGTTTGATTCTGGAACCCTGTGCCTTGGGAACATGACTGAGGTTTGTTTCTGGAAGCCTGTTCCCTGGGAACATGACTGAGGCTTGATGGTGGAACCGTGGTCTGGCAACAGAACTGAGGTTTGATTGTGGAACCCTCTGGCCTTGGAATATGACTGAGGTTTAATTGTGGAACCCTGTGGCCTGGGAACATGACTGGGATTTTATTTCTGAAACCTGTGTCCAGGGAACATGACTGAGGTTTTATTCTGGAACCCTGTGTCCTGGGAACACAGCTGAGGTTTGATTCTGGAACCATGTGGCGTGGGAATATGTTTGAGGTTTGATTCTGGAAACCATTGGCCTGGGAAGATGACTGATGTTAGAGTGTGGAATCCTGTGGCCTGGGAACATGACATCGGTTTGGATTCCGGTACCCTGTTGCCTGGGAACATGTAATCGGTTTGATTCTGGAAACCTGTGGCCGGGGAATATGACTGAGGTTTGATGGTGGTACCCTATGGCCTGGCAACATGACTGAAGTTTGATTCTGGATCCCTGTGTCCTGGGAACATGGCTGAGGCGTGATTCTGGAACACTGTGGCCTGGGAACATGACATCTATTTAGATTGTGGAATACTGTGCACCGGGAACCTGACTGAGCCTTGGTTCTGGAACCCTGTGGACTGGGAACATGGCTGAGGTTTTATTCTGGAACCCTGTAGCCTGGGAACATAACTGAGGATTGATTCTGGAACCCTGTGGCCTGGGAACATGACATCGGTGGATTCTGGAACCCTGAGGCCTGGGAACATGACATCTGTTTAGATTGTGGAATACTGTGCCCCGGGAACCGGACTGAGCCTCGGTTCTGGAACCCTGTGGACTGGGAACATGACTGAGGTTTTATTCTGGATCCCCGTAGCCTGGGAACATAACTGAGGATTGATTCTGGAATCTTGTGGCCTGGGAAAATGACAACGGTGGATTCTGGAACCCTGTGGCCTGGGAACATGAGAACGGTTTGATTCTGGAACCCTGTGGCCTGGGAACATGCCTGAGGTTTGATGGTGGAAACCTGTGGCCTGGCAACATGACTGAGGTTTGATTCTGGAAGACTGGCTAGGGAACATGATATCGGGTTGATTCTGGAAACCTGTGTCCTCGGAACAAGACTGAGGTTTGATTCTGGAACCCTGTGCCTTGGGAACATGACTGAGGTTTGTTTCTGGAAACCTGTTCCCTGGGAACATGACTGAGGTTTGATTCTGGACACCTGTGTCCTGGGAACATGACTGAGGTTTGATTGCTGAAACCTGTGGCCTGCGAACATGACTCAGGTTTGATTCTGGAACCATGTGTCCGGGGAATATGACTGAGGTTTGATTCTGGAAACCTTTGGCCTGGGAAAATGACTGAGGTTTCATTGTGGAAACATGTGGCTTGGGATCATGACTGAGGTTTGATGGTGGAACACTCTGGCCTGGCAAAATGACTGAGGCTTGATTCTGGAACCGTGTGGCCTGGCAACTTGACTGAGGTGTGATGGCAGAAACCTGTGGCCTGGCAACATGACTGAGTTTGATTGTGGCACCCTGTGCACGGGGAACATGACTGAGGCCTGATACTGGAACCCCGTGGCGTGGGAACTTGACATTGGTTTGATTCTGGAGCCCTGTTTACTGGGAACATGACTGAGGTTTGATGGTTGAAACCTGTGGCCTGGCAACATGATTGAGATTTGATAGTGGAACCCTCAGGCTTGGGAACATGAGTGAGGCTTGATGGTGGAACCCTTTGGCCTGGCAACATGAGTGAGGCTTGATGGTGGAACCCTGTGGCTTGGCAAGATGACTTAGGTTTGATTGTGGAACAGTCTTTCCTGGGAACATGACTGAGGCTTGATGGTGGAACCGTGGCCTAGCAACAGGACAGAGGTTTGATTGTGGAACCCTCTGGGCTGGGAATATGACTGAGCTTTTATTGTGGAACCCTGTGGCCTGGGAACACAACTGAGGTTTGATTCTGGAACCATGTGGCCTGGGAATATGACTGAGGTTTGATTCTGGAAACCATTGGCCTGGGAAGATGACTGATGTTAGAGTGTGGAATCCTGTGGCCTGGGAACATGACATCGGTTTGGATTCCGGTACCCTGTTGTCTGGGAACATGAAATCGGTTTGATTCTGGAAACCTGTGGCCTGGGAATATGACTGAGGTTTGATGGTGGTACCCTATGGCCTGGCAACATGACTGAAGTTTGATTCTGGATCCCTGTGTCCTGGGAACGTGACTGAGGCGTGATTCTGGAAAACTGTGGCCTGGGAACATGACATCTATTTAGATTGTGGAATACTGTGCCCCGGGAACCTGACTGAGCCTTGGTTCTGGAACCCTGTGGGCTGGGAACATGACTGAGGTTTTATTCTGGAACCCTGTAGCCTGGGAACATAACTGAGGATTGATTCTGGAATCTTGTGGCCTAGGAAAATGACAACGGTGGATTCTGGAACCCTGTGGCCTGGGAACATGAGAACGGTTTGATTCTGGAACCCTGTGGCCTGGCAACTTGACTGAGGTGTGATGGCAGAAACCTGTGGACTGGCAACATGACTGAGTTTGATTGTGGCACCCTGTGCACGGGGAACATGACTGAGGCCTGATACTGGAACCCCGTGGCGTGTGAACTTGACATTGGTTTGATTCTGGAGCCCTGATTACTGGGAACATGACTGAGGTTTGATGGTTGACACCTGTGGCCTGGCAACATGATTGAGGTTTGATAGTGGAACCCTCAGGCTTGGGAACATGAGTGAGGCTTGATGGTGGAACCCTGGGGCCTGGCAACATGAGTGAGGCTTGATGGTGGAACCCTGTGGCTTGGCAAGATGACTTAGGTTTGATTGTGGAACAGTCTTTCCTGGGAACATGACTGAGGCTTGATGGTGGAACCGTGGCCTAGCAACAGGACAGAGGTTTGATTGTGGAACACTCTGGCCTGGGAATATGACTGAGGTTTAATTGTGGAACCCTGTGGCCTGGGAACATGACTGGGAGTTTATTTCTGAAACCTGTGTCCAGGGAAGAAGACTGAGGTATTATTCTGGAACCATGTGGCCTGGGAATATGACTGAGGTTTGATTCTGGAAACCATTGGCCTGGGAAGATGACTGATGTTAGAGTGTGGAATCCTGTGGCCTGGGAACATGACATCGGTGGATTCTGGAACCCTGTGGCCTGGGAACATGCCTGAGGTTTGATGGTGGAAACCTGTGGCCTGGCAACAGGACTGAGGTTTGATTCTGGAAGACTGTGGCTAGGGAACATGATATCGGGTTGATTCTGGCAACCTGTGTCCTGGGAACAAGACTGAGGTTTGATTCTGGAACCCTGTGCCTTGGGAACATGACTGAGGTTTGATTCTGGAAGCCTGTTCCCTGGGAACATGACTGAGGCTTGATGGTGGAACCGTGGTCTGGCAACAGAACTGAGGTTAGATTGTGGAACCCTCTGGCCTGGGAATATGACTGAGGTTTAATTGTGGAACCCTGTGGCCTGGGAACATGACTGGGAGTTTATTTCTGAAACCTGTGTCCAGGGAACATGACTGAGGTTTTATTCTGGAAGCCTGTGTCCTGGGAACACAACTGAGGTTTGATTCTGGAACCATGTGGCCTGGGAATATGACTGAGGTTTGATTCTGGAAACCATTGGCCTGGGAAGATGACTGATGTTAGAGTGTGGAATCCTGTGGCCTGGGAACATGACATCGGTTTGGATTCCGGTACCCTGTTGCCTGGGAACATGAAATCGGTTTGATTCTGGAAACCTGTGGCCTGGGAATATGACTGAGGTTTGATGGTGGTACCCTATGGCCTGGCAACATGACTGAAGTTTGATTCTGGATCCCTGTGTCCTGGGAACATGACTGAGGCGTGATTCTGGAAAACTGTGGCCTGGGAACATGACATCTATTTAGATTGTGGAATACTGTGCCCCGGGAACCTGACTGAGCCTTGGTTCTGGAACCCTGTGGGCTGGGAATATGACTGAGGTTTTATTCTGGAACCCTGTAGCCTGGGAACATAACTGAGGATTGATTCTGGAATCTTGTGGCCTGGGAAAATGACAACGGTGGATTCTGGAACCCTGTGGCCTGGGAACATGAGAACGGTTTGATTCTGGAACCCTGTGGCCTGGGAACATGCCTGAGGTTTGATGGTGGAAACCTGTGGCCTGGCAACATGATTGAGGTTTGATTCTTGAAGACTGTGGCTAGGGAACATGATATCGGGTTGATTCTGGAAACCTGTGTCCTGGGAAGAAGACTGAGGTTTGATTCTGGAACCCTGTGCCTTGGGAACATGACTGTGGTTTGTTTCTGGAAACCTGTTCCCTGGGAACATGACTGTGGTTTGATTATGGACACCTGTGTCCTGGGAACATGACTGAGGTTTGATTGCTGAAACCTGTGGCCTGCGAACATGACTCAGGTTTGATTCTGGAACCATGTGTCCTGGGAATATGACTGAGGTTTGATTCTGGAAGCCTTTGGCCTGGGAAAATGACTGAGGTTTCATTGTGGAAACATGTGGCTTGGGATCATGACTGAGGTTTGATGGTGGAACACTATGGCCTGGCAAAATGACTGAGGCTTGATTCTGGAACCCTGTGGCCTGGCAACTTGACTGAGGTGTGATGGCAGAAACCTGTGGACTGGCAACATGACTGAGTTTGATTGTGGCACCCTGTGCACGGGGAACATGACTGAGGCCTGATACTGGAACCCCGTGGCGTGTGAACTTGACATTGGTTTGATTCTGGAGCCCTGATTACTGGGAACATGACTGAGGTTTGATGGTTGACACCTGTGGCCTGGCAACATGATTGAGGTTTGATAGTGGAACCCTCAGGCTTGGGAACATGAGTGAGGCTTGATGGTGGAACCCTGGGGCCTGGCAACATGAGTGAGGCTTGATGGTGGAACCCTGTGGCTTGGCAAGATGACTTAGGTTTGATTGTGGAACAGTCTTTCCTGGGAACATGACTGAGGCTTGATGGTGGAACCGTGGCCTAGCAACAGGACAGAGGTTTGATTGTGGAACCCTCTGGCCTGGGAATATGACTGAGGTTTAATTGTGGAACCCTGTGGCCTGGGAACATGACTGGGAGTTTATTTCTGAAACCTGTGTCCAGGGAACATGACTGAGGTTTTATTCTGGAACCATGTGGCCTGGGAATATGACTGAGGTTTGATTCTGGAAACCATTGGCCTGGGAAGATGACTGATGTTAGAGTGTGGAATCCTGTGGCCTGGGAACATGACATCGGTGGATTCTGGAACCCTGTGGCCTGGGAACATGCCTGAGGTTTGATGGTGGAAACCTGTGGCCTGGCAACATTACTGAGGTTTGATTCTGGAAGACTCTGGCTAGGGAACATGATATCGGGTTGATTCTGGCAACCTGTGTCCTGGGAACAAGACTGAGGTTTGATTCTGGAACCCTGTGACTTGGGAACATGACTGAGATTTGTTTCTGGAAGCCTGTTCCCTGGGAGCATGACTGAGGCTTGATGGTGGAACCGTGGTCTAGCAACAGAACTGAGGTTTGATTGTGGAACCCTCTGGCCTGGGAATATGACTGAGCTTTTATTGTGGAACCCTGTGGCCTGGGAACATGACTGGGATTTTATTTCTGAAACCTGTGTCCAGGGAACATGACTGAGGTTTTATTCTGGAACCATGTGGCCTGGGTATATGACTGACGTTTGATTCTGGAAACCATTGGCCTGGGAAGATGACTGATGTTAGAGTGTGGAATCCTGTGGCCTGGGAACATGACATCGGTGGATTCTGGAACCCTGTGGCCTGGGAACATGCCTGAGGTTTGATGGTGGAAACCTGTGGCCTGGCAACAGGACTGAGGTTTGATTCTGGAAGACTGTGGCTAGGGAACATGATATCGGGTTGATTCTGGCAACCTGTGTCCTGGGAACAAGACTGAGGTTTGATTCTGGAACCCTGTGCCTTGGGAACATGACTGAGGTTTGTTTCTGGAAGCCTGTTCCCTGGGAACATGACTGAGGCTTGATGGTGGAACCGTGGTCTGGCAACAGAACTGAGGTTTGATGGTGGAACCCTCTGGCCTGGGAATATGACTGAGCTTTTATTGTGGAACCCTGTGGCCTGGGAACATGACTGGGATTTTATTTCTGAAACCTGTGTCCAGGGAACATGACTGAGGTTTTATTCTGGAACCCTGTGTCCTGGGAACACAACTGAGGTTTGATTCTGGAACCATGTGGCCTGGGAATATGACTGAGGTTTGATTCTGGAAACCATTGGCCTGGGAAGATGACTGATGTTAGAGTGTGGAATCCTGTGGCCTGGGAACATGACATCGGTTTGGATTCCGGTACCCTGTTTCCTGGGAACATGTAATCGGTTTGATTCTGGAAACCTGTGGCCGGGGAATATGACTGAGGATTGATGGTGGTACCCTATGGCCTGGCAACATGACTGAAGTTTGATTCTGGATCCCTGTGTCCTGGGAACATGGCTGAGGCGTGATTCTGTAACACTGTGGCCTGGGAACATGACATCTATTTAGATTGTGGAATACTGTGCCCCGGGAACCTGACTGAGCCTTGGTTCTGGAACCCTGTGGACTGGGAACATGACTGAGGTTTTATTCTGGAACCCTGTAGCCTGGGAACATAACTGAGGATTGATTCTGGAACCCCGTGGCCTGGGAACATGACATCGGTGGATTCTGGAACCCTGAGGCCTGGGAACATGACATCTGTTTAGATTGTGGAATACTGTGCCCCGGGAACCTGACTGATCCTCTGTTCTGGAACCCTGTGGCCTGGGAACATGACTGAGGTTTTATTCTGGAACCCTGTAGCCTGGGAACATAACTGAGGATTGATTCTGGAATCTTGTGGCCTGGGAAAATGACAACGGTGGATTCTGGAACCCTGTGGCCTGGGAACATGAGAACGGTTTGATTCTGGAACCCTGTGGCCTGGGAACATGCCTGAGATTTGATGGTGGAAACCTGTGGCCTGGCAAGATGACTGAGGGTTGATTCTGGAAGAATGTGGCTAGGGAATATGATATCGGGTTGATTCTGGAAACCTGTGTCCTGGGAACAAGACTGAGGTTTGATTCTGGAACCCTGTGCCTTGGGAACATGACTGAGGTTTGTTTCTGGAAACCTGTTCCCTGGGAACATGACTGAGGTTTGATTCTGGACACCTGTGTCCTGGGAACATGACTGAGGTTTGATTGCTGAAACCTGTGGCCTGCGAACATGACTCAGGTTTGATTCTGGAACCATGTGTCCTGGGAATATGACTGAGGTTTGATTCTGGAAACCTTTGGCCTGGGAAAATGACTGAGGTTTCATTGTGGAAACATGTGGCTTGGGATCATGACTGAGGTTTGATGGTGGAACACTATGGCCTGGCAAAATGACTGAGGCTTGATTCTGGAACCCTGTGGCCTGGCAACTTGACTGAGGTGTGATGGCAGAAACCTGTGGCCTGGCAACATGACTGAGTTTGACTGTGGCACCCTGTGCACGGGGAACATGACTGAGGCCTGATACTGGAACCCCGTGGCGTGGGAACTTGACATTGGTTTGATTCTGGAGCCCTGTTTACTGGGAACATGACTGAGGTTTGATGGTTGAAACCTGTGGCCTGGCAACATGATTGAGGTTTGATAGTGGAACCCTCAGGCTTGGGAACATGAGTGAGGCTTGATGGTGGAACCCTGTGCCTTGGCAACATGAGTGAGGCTTGATGGTGGAACCCTGTGGCTTGGCAAGATGACTTAGGTTTGATTGTGGAACAGTCTTTCCTGGGAACATGACTGAGGCTTGATGGTGGAACCGTGGCCTAGCAACAGGACAGAGGTTTGATTGTGGAACCCTCTGGCCTGGGAATATGACTGAGGTTTAATTGTGGAACCCTGTGGCCTGGGAACATGACTGGGAGTTTATTTCTGAAACCTGTGTCCAGGGAACATGACTGAGGTTTTATTCTGGAACCATGTGGCCTGGGAATATGACTGAGGTTTGATTCTGGAAACCATTGGCCTGGGAAGATGACTGATGTTAGAGTGTGGAATCCTGTGGCCTGGGAACATGACATCGGTGGATTCTGGAACCCTGTGACCTGGGAACATGCCTGAGGTTTGATGGTGGAAACCTGTGGCCTGGCATCAGGACTGAGGTTTGATTCTGGAAGACTGTGGCTAGGGAACATGATATCGGTTTGATTCTGGCAACCTGTGTCCTGGGAACAAGACTGAGGTTTGATTCTGGAACCCTGTGCCTTGGGAACATGACTGAGGTTTGTTTCTGGAAGCCTGTTCCCTGGGAACATGACTGAGGCTTGATGGTGGAACCGTGGTCTGCCAACAGAACTGAGGTTTGATTGTGGAACCCTCTGGCCTGGGAATATGACTGAGCTTTTATTGTGGAACCCTGTGGCCTCGGAACATGACTGGGATTTTATTTCTGAAACCTGTGTCCAGGGAACATGACTGAGGTTTTATTCTGGAACCATGTGGCCTGGGTATATGACTGACGTTTGATTCTGGAAACCATTGGCCTGGGAAGATGACTGATGTTAGAGTGTGGAAACATGTGGCTTGGGATCATGACTGAGGTTTGATGGTGGAACACTATGGCCTGGCAAAATGACTGAGGCTTGATTCTGGAACCCTGTGGCCTGGCAACTTGACTGAGGTGTGATGGCAGAAACCTGTGGCCTGGCAACATGACTGAGTTTGATTGTGGCACCCTGTGCACGGGGAACATGACTGAGGCCTGATACTGGAACCTCGTGGCGTGGGAACTTGACATTGGTTTGATTCTGGAGCCCTGTTTACTGGGAACATGACTGAGGTTTGATGGTTGAAACCTGTGGCCTGGCAACATGATTGAGGTTTGATAGTGGAACCCTCAGGCTTGGGAACATGAGTGAGGCTTGATGGTGGAACCCTGTGGCCTGGCAACATGAGTGAGGCTTGATGGTGGAACCCTGTGGCTTGGCAAGATGACTTAGGTTTGATTGTGGAACAGTCTTTCCTGGGAACATGACTGAGGCTTGATGGTGGAACCGTGCCCTAGCAACAGGACAGAGGTTTGATTGTGGAACCCTCTGGCCTGGGAATATGACTGAGGTTTAATTGTGGAACCCTGTGGCCTGGGAACATGACTGGGAGTTTATTTCTGAAACCTGTGTCCAGGGAACATGACTGAGGTTTTATTCTGGAACCATGTGGCCTGGGAATATGACTGAGGTTTGATTCTGGAAACCATTGGCCTGGGAATATGACTGAGGTTTGATTCTGGAAACCATTGGCCTGGGAAGATGACTGATGTTAGAGTGTGGAATCCTGTGGCCTGGGAACATGACATCGGTTTGGATTCCGGTACCCTGTTGCCTGGGAACATGTAATCGGTTTGATTCGGGAAACCTGTGGCCGGGGAATATGACTGAGGTTTGATGGTGGTACCCTATGGCCTGGTAACATGACTGAAGTTTGATTCTGGATCCCTGTGTCCTGGGAACATGGCTGAGGCGTGATTCTGGAACACTGTGGCCTGGGAACATGACATCTATTTAGATTGTGGAATACTGTGCCCCGGGAACCTGACTGAGCCTTGGTTCTGGAACCCTGAGGCCTGGGAACATGACATCTGTTTAGATTGTGGAATACTGTGCCCCGGGAACCTGACTGATCCTCTGTTCTGGAACCCTGTGGCCTGGGAACATGACTGAGGTTTTATTCTGGAACCCTGTGTCCTGGGAACACAACTGAGGTTTGATTCTGGAACCATGTGGCCTGGGAATATGACTGAGGTTTGATTCTGGAAACCATTGGCCTGGGAAGATGACTGATGTTAGAGTGTGGAATCCTGTGGCCTGGGAACATGACATCGGTTTGGATTCCGGTACCCTGTTGTCTGGGAACATGAAATCGGTTTGATTCTGGAAACCTGTGTCCTGGGAAGATGACTGAGGTTTGATGGTGGTACCCTACGGCCTGGCAACATGACTGAAGTTTGATTCTGGATCCCTGTGTCCTGGGAACATGACTGAGGCGTGATTCGGGAACACTGTGGCCTGGGAACATGACATCTATTTAGATTGTGGAATACTGTGCCCCGGGAACCTGACTGAGCCTTGGTTCTGGAACCCTGTGGACTGGGAACATGACTGAGGTTTTATTCTGGAACCCTGTAGCCTGGGAACATAACTGAGGATTGATTCTGGAACCCTGTGTCCTGGGAACATGACATCGGTGGATTCTGGAACCCTGAGGCCTGGGAACATGACATCTGTTTAGATTGTGGAATACTGTGCCCCGGGAACCTGACTGAGCCTCGGTTCTGGAACCCTGTGGACTGGGAACATGACTGAGGTTTTATTCTGGATCCCTGTAGCCTGGGAACATAACTGAGGATTGATTCTGGAATCTTGTGGCCTGGGAAAATGACAACGGTGGATTCTGGAACCCTGTGGCCTGGGAACATGAGAACGGTTTGATTCTGGAACCCTGTGGCCTGGGAACATGCCTGAGGTTTGATGGTGGAAACCTGTGGCCTGGCAACATGACTGAGGTTTGATTCTGGAAGACTGTGGCTAGGGAACATGATATCGGGTTGATTCTGGAAACCTGTGTCCTGGGAACAAGACTGAGGTTTGATTCTGGAACCCTGTGCCTTGGGAACATGACTGAGGTTTGTTTCTGGAAACCTGTTCCCTGGGAACATGACTGAGGTTTGATTCTGGACACCTGTGCCCTGGGAACATGACTGAGGTTTGATTGCTGAAACCTGTGGCCTGCGAACATGACTCAGGTTTGATTCTGGAACCATGTGTCCTGGGAATATGACTGAGGTTTGATTCTGGAAACCTTTGGCCTGGGAAAATGACTGAGGTTTCATTGTGGAAACATGTGGCTTGGGATCATGACTGAGGTTTGATGGTGGAACACTATGGCCTGGCAAAATGACTGAGGCTTGATTCTGGAACCCTGTGGCCTGGCAACTTGACTGAGGTGTGATGGCAGAAACCTGTGGCCTGGCAACATGACTGAGTTTGATTGTGGCACCCTGTGCACGGGGAACATGACTGAGGCCTGATACTGGAACCCCGTGGAGTGGGAACTTGACATTGGTTTGATTCTGGAGCCCTGTTTACTGGGAACATGACTGAGGTTTGATGGTTGAAACCTGTGGCCTGGCAACATGATTGAGGTTTGATAGTGGAACCCTCAGGCTTGGGAACATGAGTGAGGCTTGATGGTGGAACCCTGTGGCCTGGCAACATGAGTGAGGCTTGATGGTGGAACCCTGTGGCTTGGCAAGATGACTTAGGTTTGATTGTGGAACAGTCTTTCCTGGGAACATGACTGAGGCTTGATGGTGGAACCGTGGCCTAGCAACAGGACAGAGGTTTGATTGTGGAACCCTCTGGCCTGGGAATATGACTGAGGTTTAATTGTGGAACCCTGTGGCCTGGGAACATGACTGGGAGTTTATTTCTGAAACCTGTGTCCAGGGAACATGACTGAGGTTTTATTCTGGAACCATGTGGCCTGGGAATATGACTGAGGTTTGATTCTGGAAACCATTGGCCTGGGAAGATGACTGATGTTAGAGTGTGGAATCCTGTGGCCTGGGAACATGACATCGGTGGATTCTGGAACCCTGTGGCCTGGGAACCTGCCTGAGGTTTGATCGTGGAAACCTGTGGCCTGGCATCAGGACTGAGGTTTGATTCTGGAAGACTGTGGCTAGGGAACATGATATCGGGTTGATTCTGGCAACCTGTGTCCTGGGAACAAGACTGAGGTTTGATTCTGGAACCCTGTGCCTTGGGAACATGACTGAGGTTTGTTTCTGGAAGCCTGTTCCCTGGGAACATGACTGAGGCTTGATGGTGGAACCGTGGTCTGGCAACAGAACTGAGGTTTGATTGTGGAACCCTCTGGCCTTGGAATATGACTGAGGTTTAATTGTGGAACCCTGTGGCCTGGGAACATGACTGGGATTTTATTTCTGGAACCTGTGTCCAGGGAACATGACTGAGGTTTTATTCTGGAACCCTGTGTCCTGGGAACACAACTGAGGTTTGATTCTGGAACCATGTGGCCTGGGAATATGACTGAGGTTTGATTCTGGAAACCATTGGCCTGGGAAGATGACTGATGTTAGAGTGTGGAATCCTGTGGCCTGGGAACATGACATCGGTTTGGATTCCGGTACCCTGTTGCCTGGGAACATGTAATCGGTTTGATTCTGGAAACCTGTGGCCGGGGAATATGACTGAGGTTTGATGGTGGTACCCTATGGCCTGGCAACATGACTGAAGTTTGATTCTGGATCCCTGTGTCCTGGGAACATGGCTGAGGCGTGATTCTGGAACACTGTGGCCTGGGAACATGACATCTATTTAGATTGTGGAATACTGTGCACCGGGAACCTGACTGAGCCTTGGTTCTGGAACCCTGTGGACTGGGAACATGACTGAGGTTTTATTCTGGAACCCTGTAGCCTGGGAACATAACTGAGGATTGATTCTGGAACCCTGTGGCCTGGGAACATGACATCGGTGGATTCTGGAACCCTGAGGCCTGGGAACATGACATCTGTTTAGATTGTGGAATACTGTGCCCCGGGAACCGGACTGAGCCTCGGTTCTGGAACCCTGTGGACTGGGAACATGACTGAGGTTTTATTCTGGATCCCCGTAGCCTGGGAACATAACTGAGGATTGATTCTGGAATCTTGTGGCCTGGGAAAATGACAACGGTGGATTCTGGAACCCTGTGGCCTGGGAACATGAGAACGGTTTGATTCTGGAACCCTGTGGCCTGGGAACATGCCTGAGGTTTGATGGTGGAAACCTGTGGCCTGGCAACATGACTGAGGTTTGATTCTGGAAGACTGGCTAGGGAACATGATATCGGGTTGATTCTGGAAACCTGTGTCCTCGGAACAAGACTGAGGTTTGATTCTGGAACCCTGTGCCTTGGGAACATGACTGAGGTTTGTTTCTGGAAACCTGTTCCCTGGGAACATGACTGAGGTTTGATTCTGGACACCTGTGTCCTGGGAACATGACTGAGGTTTGATTGCTGAAACCTGTGGCCTGCGAACATGACTCAGGTTTGATTCTGGAACCATGTGTCCGGGGAATATGACTGAGGTTTGATTCTGGAAACCTTTGGCCTGGGAAAATGACTGAGGTTTCATTGTGGAAACATGTGGCTTGGGATCATGACTGAGGTTTGATGGTGGAACACTCTGGCCTGGCAAAATGACTGAGGCTTGATTCTGGAACCCTGTGGCCTGGCAACTTGACTGAGGTGTGATGGCAGAAACCTGTGGCCTGGCAACATGACTGAGTTTGATTGTGGCACCCTGTGCACGGGGAACATGACTGAGGCCTGATACTGGAACCCCGTGGCGTGGGAACTTGACATTGGTTTGATTCTGGAGCCCTGTTTACTGGGAACATGACTGAGGTTTGATGGTTGAAACCTGTGGCCTGGCAACATGATTGAGATTTGATAGTGGAACCCTCAGGCTTGGGAACATGAGTGAGGCTTGATGGTGGAACCCTTTGGCCTGGCAACATGAGTGAGGCTTGATGGTGGAACCCTGTGGCTTGGCAAGATGACTTAGGTTTGATTGTGGAACAGTCTTTCCTGGGAACATGACTGAGGCTTGATGGTGGAACCGTGGCCTAGCAACAGGACAGAGGTTTGATTGTGGAACCCTCTGGGCTGGGAATATGACTGAGCTTTTATTGTGGAACCCTGTGGCCTGGGAACATGACTGGGATTTTATTTCTGAAACCTGTGTCCAGGGAACATGACTGAGGTTTTATTCTGGAACCCTGTGTCCTGGGAACACAACTGAGGTTTGATTCTGGAACCATGTGGCCTGGGAATATGACTGAGGTTTGATTCTGGAAACCATTGGCCTGGGAAGATGACTGATGTTAGAGTGTGGAATCCTGTGGCCTGGGAACATGACATCGGTTTGGATTCCGGTACCCTGTTGTCTGGGAACATGAAATCGGTTTGATTCTGGAAACCTGTGTCCTGGGAAGATGACTGAGGTTTGATGGTGGTACCCTACGGCCTGGCAACATGACTGAAGTTTGATTCTGGATCCCTGTGTCCTGGGAACATGACTGAGGCGTGATTCGGGAACACTGTGGCCTGGGAACATGACATCTATTTAGATTGTGGAATACTGTGCCCCGGGAACCTGACTGAGCCTTGGTTCTGGAACCCTGTGGACTGGGAACATGACTGAGGTTTTATTCTGGAACCCTGTAGCCTGGGAACATAACTGAGGATTGATTCTGGAACCCTGTGGCCTGGGAACATGACATCAGTGGATTCTGGAACCCTGAGGCCTGGGAACATGACATCTGTTTAGATTGTGGAATACTGTGCCCCGGGAACCTGACTGAGCCTCGGTTCTGGAACCCTGTGGACTGGGAACATGACTGAGGTTTTATTCTGGATCCCTGTAGCCTGGGAACATAACTGAGGATTGATTCTGGAATCTTGTGGCCTGGGAAAATGACAACGGTGGATTCTGGAACCCTGTGGCCTGGGAACATGAGAACGGTTTGATTCTGGAACCCTGTGGCCTGGGAACATGCCTGAGGTTTGATGGTGGAAACCTGTGGCCTGGCAACATGACTGAGGTTTGATTCTGGAAGACTGTGGCTAGGGAACATGATATCGGGTTGATTCTGGAAACCTGTGTCCTGGGAACAAGACTGAGGTTTGATTCTGGAACCCTGTGCCTTGGGAACATGACTGAGGTTTGTTTCTGGAAACCTGTTCCCTGGGAACATGACTGAGGTTTGATTCTGGACACCTGTGCCCTGGGAACATGACTGAGGTTTGATTGCTGAAACCTGTGGCCTGCGAACATGACTCAGGTTTGATTCTGGAACCATGTGTCCTGGGAATATGACTGAGGTTTGATTCTGGAAACCTTTGGCCTGGGAAAATGACTGAGGTTTCATTGTGGAAACATGTGGCTTGGGATCATGACTGAGGTTTGATGGTGGAACACTATGGCCTGGCAAAATGACTGAGGCTTGATTCTGGAACCCTGTGGCCTGGCAACTTGACTGAGGTGTGATGGCAGAAACCTGTGGCCTGGCAACATGACTGAGTTTGATTGTGGCACCCTGTGCACGGGGAACATGACTGAGGCCTGATACTGGAACCCCGTGGAGTGGGAACTTGACATTGGTTTGATTCTGGAGCCCTGTTTACTGGGAACATGACTGAGGTTTGATGGTTGAAACCTGTGGCCTGGCAACATGATTGAGGTTTGATAGTGGAACCCTCAGGCTTGGGAACATGAGTGAGGCTTGATGGTGGAACCCTGTGGCCTGGCAACATGAGTGAGGCTTGATGGTGGAACCCTGTGGCTTGGCAAGATGTCTTAGGTTTGATTGTGGAACAGTCTTTCCTGGGAACATGACTGAGGCTTGATGGTGGAACCGTGGCCTAGCAACAGGACAGAGGTTTGATTGTGGAACCCTCTGGCCTGGGAATATGACTGAGGTTTAATTGTGGAACCCTGTGGCCTGGGAACATGACTGGGAGTTTATTTCTGAAACCTGTGTCCAGGGAACATGACTGAGGTTTTATTCTGGAACCATGTGGCCTGGGAATATGACTGAGGTTTGATTCTGGAAACCATTGGCCTGGGAAGATGACTGATGTTAGAGTGTGGAATCCTGTGGCCTGGGAACATGACATCGGTGGATTCTGGAACCCTGTGGCCTGGGAACCTGCCTGAGGTTTGATCGTGGAAACCTGTGGCCTGGCATCAGGACTGAGGTTTGATTCTGGAAGACTGTGGCTAGGGAACATGATATCGGGTTGATTCTGGCAACCTGTGTCCTGGGAACAAGACTGAGGTTTGATTCTGGAACCCTGTGCCTTGGGAACATGACTGAGGTTTGTTTCTGGAAGCCTGTTCCCTGGGAACATGACTGAGGCTTGATGGTGGAACCGTGGTCTGGCAACAGAACTGAGGTTTGATTGTGGAACCCTCTGGCCTTGGAATATGACTGAGGTTTAATTGTGGAACCCTGTGGCCTGGGAACATGACTGGGATTTTATTTCTGAAACCTGTGTCCAGGGAACATGACTGAGGTTTTATTCTGGAACCCTGTGTCCTGGGAACACAGCTGAGGTTTGATTCTGGAACCATGTGGCGTGGGAATATGTTTGAGGTTTGATTCTGGAAACCATTGGCCTGGGAAGATGACTGATGTTAGAGTGTGGAATCCTGTGGCCTGGGAACATGACATCGGTTTGGATTCCGGTACCCTGTTGCCTGGGAACATGTAATCGGTTTGATTCTGGAAACCTGTGGCCGGGGAATATGACTGAGGTTTGATGGTGGTACCCTATGGCCTGGCAACATGACTGAAGTTTGATTCTGGATCCCTGTGTCCTGGGAACATGGCTGAGGCGTGATTCTGGAACACTGTGGCCTGGGAACATGACATCTATTTAGATTGTGGAATACTGTGCACCGGGAACCTGACTGAGCCTTGGTTCTGGAACCCTGTGGACTGGGAACATGACTGAGGTTTTATTCTGGAACCCTGTAGCCTGGGAACATAACTGAGGATTGATTCTGGAACCCTGTGGCCTGGGAACATGACATCGGTGGATTCTGGAACCCTGAGGCCTGGGAACATGACATCTGTTTAGATTGTGGAATACTGTGCCCCGGGAACCGGACTGAGCCTCGGTTCTGGAACCCTGTGGACTGGGAACATGACTGAGGTTTTATTCTGGATCCCCGTAGCCTGGGAACATAACTGAGGATTGATTCTGGAATCTTGTGGCCTGGGAAAATGACAACGGTGGATTCTGGAACCCTGTGGCCTGGGAACATGAGAACGGTTTGATTCTGGAACCCTGTGGCCTGGGAACATGCCTGAGGTTTGATGGTGGAAACCTGTGGCCTGGCAACATGACTGAGGTTTGATTCTGGAAGACTGGCTAGGGAACATGATATCGGGTTGATTCTGGAAACCTGTGTCCTGGGAACAAGACTGAGGTTTGATTCTGGAACCCTGTGCCTTGGGAACATGACTGAGGTTTGTTTCTGGAAACCTGTTCCCTGGGAACATGACTGAGGTTTGATTCTGGACACCTGTGTCCTGGGAACATGACTGAGGTTTGATTGCTGAAACCTGTGGCCTGCGAACATGACTCAGGTTTGATTCTGGAACCATGTGTCCGGGGAATATGACTGAGGTTTGATTCTGGAAACCTTTGGCCTGGGAAAATGACTGAGGTTTCATTGTGGAAACATGTGGCTTGGGATCATGACTGAGGTTTGATGGTGGAACACTCTGGCCTGGCAAAATGACTGAGGCTTGATTCTGGAACCCTGTGGCCTGGCAACTTGACTGAGGTGTGATGGCAGAAACCTGTGGCCTGGCAACATGACTGAGTTTGATTGTGGCACCCTGTGCACGGGGAACATGACTGAGGCCTGATACTGGAACCCCGTGGCGTGGGAACTTGACATTGGTTTGATTCTGGAGCCCTGTTTACTGGGAACATGACTGAGGTTTGATGGTTGAAACCTGTGGCCTGGCAACATGATTGAGATTTGATAGTGGAACCCTCAGGCTTGGGAACATGAGTGAGGCTTGATGGTGGAACCCTTTGGCCTGGCAACATGAGTGAGGCTTGATGGTGGAACCCTGTGGCTTGGCAAGATGACTTAGGTTTGATTGTGGAACAGTCTTTCCTGGGAACATGACTGAGGCTTGATGGTGGAACCGTGGCCTAGCAACAGGACAGAGGTTTGATTGTGGAACCCTCTGGGCTGGGAATATGACTGAGCTTTTATTGTGGAACCCTGTGGCCTGGGAACATGACTGGGATTTTATTTCTGAAACCTGTGTCCAGGGAACATGACTGAGGTTTTATTCTGGAACCCTGTGTCCTGGGAACACAACTGAGGTTTGATTCTGGAACCATGTGGCCTGGGAATATGACTGAGGTTTGATTCTGGAAACCATTGGCCTGGGAAGATGACTGATGTTAGAGTGTGGAATCCTGTGGCCTGGGAACATGACATCGGTTTGGATTCCGGTACCCTGTTGTCTGGGAACATGAAATCGGTTTGATTCTGGAAACCTGTGTCCTGGGAAGATGACTGAGGTTTGATGGTGGTACCCTACGGCCTGGCAACATGACTGAAGTTTGATTCTGGATCCCTGTGTCCTGGGAACATGACTGAGGCGTGATTCGGGAACACTGTGGCCTGGGAACATGACATCTATTTAGATTGTGGAATACTGTGCCCCGGGAACCTGACTGAGCCTTGGTTCTGGAACCCTGTGGACTGGGAACATGACTGAGGTTTTATTCTGGAACCCTGTAGCCTGGGAACATAACTGAGGATTGATTCTGGAACCCTGTGGCCTGGGAACATGACATCAGTGGATTCTGGAACCCTGAGGCCTGGGAACATGACATCTGTTTAGATTGTGGAATACTGTGCCCCGGGAACCTGACTGAGCCTCGGTTCTGGAACCCTGTGGACTGGGAACATGACTGAGGTTTTATTCTGGATCCCTGTAGCCTGGGAACATAACTGAGGATTGATTCTGGAATCTTGTGGCCTGGGAAAATGACAACGGTGGATTCTGGAACCCTGTGGCCTGGGAACATGAGAACGGTTTGATTCTGGAACCCTGTGGCCTGGGAACATGCCTGAGGTTTGATGGTGGAAACCTGTGGCCTGGCAACATGACTGAGGTTTGATTCTGGAAGACTGTGGCTAGGGAACATGATATCGGGTTGATTCTGGAAACCTGTGTCCTGGGAACAAGACTGAGGTTTGATTCTGGAACCCTGTGCCTTGGGAACATGACTGAGGTTTGTTTCTGGAAACCTGTTCCCTGGGAACATGACTGAGGTTTGATTCTGGACACCTGTGCCCTGGGAACATGACTGAGGTTTGATTGCTGAAACCTGTGGCCTGCGAACATGACTCAGGTTTGATTCTGGAACCATGTGTCCTGGGAATATGACTGAGGTTTGATTCTGGAAACCTTTGGCCTGGGAAAATGACTGAGGTTTCATTGTGGAAACATGTGGCTTGGGATCATGACTGAGGTTTGATGGTGGAACACTATGGCCTGGCAAAATGACTGAGGCTTGATTCTGGAACCCTGTGGCCTGGCAACTTGACTGAGGTGTGATGGCAGAAACCTGTGGCCTGGCAACATGACTGAGTTTGATTGTGGCACCCTGTGCACGGGGAACATGACTGAGGCCTGATACTGGAACCCCGTGGAGTGGGAACTTGACATTGGTTTGATTCTGGATCCCTGTTTACTGGGAACATGACTGAGGTTTGATGGTTGAAACCTGTGGCCTGGCAACATGATTGAGGTTTGATAGTGGAACCCTCAGGCTTGGGAACATGAGTGAGGCTTGATGGTGGAACCCTGTGGCCTGGCAACATGAGTGAGGCTTGATGGTGGAACCCTGTGGCTTGGCAAGATGACTTAGGTTTGATTGTGGAACAGTCTTTCCTGGGAACATGACTGAGGCTTGATGGTGGAACCGTGGCCTAGCAACAGGACAGAGGTTTGATTGTGGAACCCTCTGGCCTGGGAATATGACTGAGGTTTAATTGTGGAACCCTGTGGCCTGGGAACATGACTGGGAGTTTATTTCTGAAACCTGTGTCCAGGGAACATGACTGAGGTTTTATTCTGGAACCATGTGGCCTGGGAATATGACTGAGGTTTGATTCTGGAAACCATTGGCCTGGGAAGATGACTGATGTTAGAGTGTGGAATCCTGTGGCCTGGGAACATGACATCGGTGGATTCTGGAACCCTGTGGCCTGGGAACCTGCCTGAGGTTTGATCGTGGAAACCTGTGGCCTGGCATCAGGACTGAGGTTTGATTCTGGAAGACTGTGGCTAGGGAACATGATATCGGGTTGATTCTGGCAACCTGTGTCCTGGGAACAAGACTGAGGTTTGATTCTGGAACCCTGTGCCTTGGGAACATGACTGAGGTTTGTTTCTGGAAGCCTGTTCCCTGGGAACATGACTGAGGCTTGATGGTGGAACCGTGGTCTGGCAACAGAACTGAGGTTTGATTGTGGAACCCTCTGGCCTTGGAATATGACTGAGGTTTAATTGTGGAACCCTGTGGCCTGGGAACATGACTGGGATTTTATTTCTGGAACCTGTGTCCAGGGAACATGACTGAGGTTTTATTCTGGAACCCTGTGTCCTGGGAACACAACTGAGGTTTGATTCTGGAACCATGTGGCCTGGGAATATGACTGAGGTTTGATTCTGGAAACCATTGGCCTGGGAAGATGACTGATGTTAGAGTGTGGAATCCTGTGGCCTGGGAACATGACATCGGTTTGGATTCCGGTACCCTGTTGCCTGGGAACATGTAATCGGTTTGATTCTGGAAACCTGTGGCCGGGGAATATGACTGAGGTTTGATGGTGGTACCCTATGGCCTGGCAACATGACTGAAGTTTGATTCTGGATCCCTGTGTCCTGGGAACATGGCTGAGGCGTGATTCTGGAACACTGTGGCCTGGGAACATGACATCTATTTAGATTGTGGAATACTGTGCACCGGGAACCTGACTGAGCCTTGGTTCTGGAACCCTGTGGACTGGGAACATGACTGAGGTTTTATTCTGGAACCCTGTAGCCTGGGAACATAACTGAGGATTGATTCTGGAACCCTGTGGCCTGGGAACATGACATCGGTGGATTCTGGAACCCTGAGGCCTGGGAACATGACATCTGTTTAGATTGTGGAATACTGTGCCCCGGGAACCGGACTGAGCCTCGGTTCTGGAACCCTGTGGACTGGGAACATGACTGAGGTTTTATTCTGGATCCCCGTAGCCTGGGAACATAACTGAGGATTGATTCTGGAATCTTGTGGCCTGGGAAAATGACAACGGTGGATTCTGGAACCCTGTGGCCTGGGAACATGAGAACGGTTTGATTCTGGAACCCTGTGGCCTGGGAACATGCCTGAGGTTTGATGGTGGAAACCTGTGGCCTGGCAACATGACTGAGGTTTGATTCTGGAAGACTGGCTAGGGAACATGATATCGGGTTGATTCTGGAAACCTGTGTCCTCGGAACAAGACTGAGGTTTGATTCTGGAACCCTGTGCCTTGGGAACATGACTGAGGTTTGTTTCTGGAAACCTGTTCCCTGGGAACATGACTGAGGTTTGATTCTGGACACCTGTGTCCTGGGAACATGACTGAGGTTTGATTGCTGAAACCTGTGGCCTGCGAACATGACTCAGGTTTGATTCTGGAACCATGTGTCCGGGGAATATGACTGAGGTTTGATTCTGGAAACCTTTGGCCTGGGAAAATGACTGAGGTTTCATTGTGGAAACATGTGGCTTGGGATCATGACTGAGGTTTGATGGTGGAACACTCTGGCCTGGCAAAATGACTGAGGCTTGATTCTGGAACCCTGTGGCCTGGCAACTTGACTGAGGTGTGATGGCAGAAACCTGTGGCCTGGCAACATGACTGAGTTTGATTGTGGCACCCTGTGCACGGGGAACATGACTGAGGCCTGATACTGGAACCCCGTGGCGTGGGAACTTGACATTGGTTTGATTCTGGAGCCCTGTTTACTGGGAACATGACTGAGGTTTGATGGTTGAAACCTGTGGCCTGGCAACATGATTGAGATTTGATAGTGGAACCCTCAGGCTTGGGAACATGAGTGAGGCTTGATGGTGGAACCCTTTGGCCTGGCAACATGAGTGAGGCTTGATGGTGGAACCCTGTGGCTTGGCAAGATGACTTAGGTTTGATTGTGGAACAGTCTTTCCTGGGAACATGACTGAGGCTTGATGGTGGAACCGTGGCCTAGCAACAGGACAGAGGTTTGATTGTGGAACCCTCTGGGCTGGGAATATGACTGAGCTTTTATTGTGGAACCCTGTGGCCTGGGAACATGACTGGGATTTTATTTCTGAAACCTGTGTCCAGGGAACATGACTGAGGTTTTATTCTGGAACCCTGTGTCCTGGGAACACAACTGAGGTTTGATTCTGGAACCATGTGGCCTGGGAATATGACTGAGGTTTGATTCTGGAAACCATTGGCCTGGGAAGATGACTGATGTTAGAGTGTGGAATCCTGTGGCCTGGGAACATGACATCGGTTTGGATTCCGGTACCCTGTTGTCTGGGAACATGAAATCGGTTTGATTCTGGAAACCTGTGTCCTGGGAAGATGACTGAGGTTTGATGGTGGTACCCTACGGCCTGGCAACATGACTGAAGTTTGATTCTGGATCCCTGTGTCCTGGGAACATGACTGAGGCGTGATTCGGGAACACTGTGGCCTGGGAACATGACATCTATTTAGATTGTGGAATACTGTGCCCCGGGAACCTGACTGAGCCTTGGTTCTGGAACCCTGTGGACTGGGAACATGACTGAGGTTTTATTCTGGAACCCTGTAGCCTGGGAACATAACTGAGGATTGATTCTGGAACCCTGTGGCCTAGGAACATGACATCAGTGGATTCTGGAACCCTGAGGCCTGGGAACATGACATCTGTTTAGATTGTGGAATACTGTGCCCCGGGAACCTGACTGAGCCTCGGTTCTGGAACCCTGTGGACTGGGAACATGACTGAGGTTTTATTCTGGATCCCTGTAGCCTGGGAACATAACTGAGGATTGATTCTGGAATCTTGTGGCCTGGGAAAATGACAACGGTGGATTCTGGAACCCTGTGGCCTGGGAACATGAGAACGGTTTGATTCTGGAACCCTGTGGCCTGGGAACATGCCTGAGGTTTGATGGTGGAAACCTGTGGCCTGGCAACATGACTGAGGTTTGATTCTGGAAGACTGGCTAGGGAACATGATATCGGGTTGATTCTGGAAACCTGTGTCCTCGGAACAAGACTGAGGTTTGATTCTGGAACCCTGTGCCTTGGGAACATGACTGAGGTTTGTTTCTGGAAACCTGTTCCCTGGGAACATGACTGAGGTTTGATTCTGGACACCTGTGTCCTGGGAACATGACTGAGGTTTGATTGCTGAAACCTGTGGCCTGCGAACATGACTCAGGTTTGATTCTGGAACCATGTGTCCGGGGAATATGACTGAGGTTTGATTCTGGAAACCTTTGGCCTGGGAAAATGACTGAGGTTTCATTGTGGAAACATGTGGCTTGGGATCATGACTGAGGTTTGATGGTGGAACACTCTGGCCTGGCAAAATGACTGAGGCTTGATTCTGGAACCCTGTGGCCTGGCAACTTGACTGAGGTGTGATGGCAGAAACCTGTGGCCTGGCAACATGACTGAGTTTGATTGTGGCACCCTGTGCACGGGGAACATGACTGAGGCCTGATACTGGAACCCCGTGGCGTGGGAACTTGACATTGGTTTGATTCTGGAGCCCTGTTTACTGGGAACATGACTGAGGTTTGATGGTTGAAACCTGTGGCCTGGCAACATGATTGAGATTTGATAGTGGAACCCTCAGGTTTGGGAACATGAGTGAGGCTTGATGGTGGAACCCTTTGGCCTGGCAACATGAGTGAGGCTTGATGGTGGAACCCTGTGGCTTGGCAAGATGACTTAGGTTTGATTGTGGAACAGTCTTTCCTGGGAACATGACTGAGGCTTGATGGTGGAACCGTGGCCTAGCAACAGGACAGAGGTTTGATTGTGGAACCCTCTGGGCTGGGAATATGACTGAGCTTTTATTGTGGAACCCTGTGGCCTGGGAACATGACTGGGATTTTATTTCTGAAACCTGTGTCCAGGGAACATGACTGAGGTTTTATTCTGGAACCCTGTGTCCTGGGAACACAACTGAGGTTTGATTCTGGAACCATGTGGCCTGGGAATATGACTGAGGTTTGATTCTGGAAACCATTGGCCTGGGAAGATGACTGATGTTAGAGTGTGGAATCCTGTGGCCTGGGAACATGACATCGGTTTGGATTCCGGTACCCTGTTGTCTGGGAACATGAAATCGGTTTGATTCTGGAAACCTGTGTCCTGGGAAGATGACTGAGGTTTGATGGTGGTACCCTACGGCCTGGCAACATGACTGAAGTTTGATTCTGGATCCCTGTGTCCTGGGAACATGACTGAGGCGTGATTCGGGAACACTGTGGCCTGGGAACATGACATCTATTTAGATTGTGGAATACTGTGCCCCGGGAACCTGACTGAGCCTTGGTTCTGGAACCCTGTGGACTGGGAACATGACTGAGGTTTTATTCTGGAACCCTGTAGCCTGGGAACATAACTGAGGATTGATTCTGGAACCCTGTGGCCTGGGAACATGACATCAGTGGATTCTGGAACCCTGAGGCCTGGGAACATGACATCTGTTTAGATTGTGGAATACTGTGCCCCGGGAACCTGACTGAGCCTCGGTTCTGGAACCCTGTGGACTGGGAACATGACTGAGGTTTTATTCTGGATCCCTGTAGCCTGGGAACATAACTGAGGATTGATTCTGGAATCTTGTGGCCTGGGAAAATGACAACGGTGGATTCTGGAACCCTGTGGCCTGGGAACATGAGAACGGTTTGATTCTGGAACCCTGTGGCCTGGGAACATGCCTGAGGTTTGATGGTGGAAACCTGTGGCCTGGCAACATGACTGAGGTTTGATTCTGGAAGACTGTGGCTAGGGAAAATGATATCGGGTTGATTCTGGAAACCTGTGTCCTGGGAACAAGACTGAGGTTTGATTCTGGAACCCTGTGCCTTGGGAACATGACTGAGGTTTGTTTCTGGAAACCTGTTCCCTCGGAACATGACTGAGGTTTGATTCTGGACACCTGTGCCCTGGGAACATGACTGAGGTTTGATTGCTGAAACCTGTGGCCTGCGAACATGACTCAGGTTTGATTCTGGAACCATGTGTCCTGGGAATATGACTGAGGTTTGATTCTGGAAGCCTTTGGCCTGGGAAAATGACTGAGGTTTCATTGTGGAAACATGTGGCTTGGGATCATGACTGAGGTTTGATGGTGGAACACTATGGCCTGGCAAAATGACTGAGGATTGATTCTGGAACCCTGTGGCCTGGCAACTTGACTGAGGTGTGATGGCAGAAACCTGTGGCCTGGCAACATGACTGAGTTTGATTGTGGCACCCTGTGCACGGGGAACATGACTGAGGCCTGATACTGGAACCCCGTGGAGTGGGAACTTGACATTGGTTTGATTCTGGATCCCTGTTTACTGGGAACATGACTGAGGTTTGATGGTTGAAACCTGTGGCCTGGCAACATGATTGAGGTTTGATAGTGGAACCCTCAGGCTTGGGAACATGAGTGAGGCTTGATGGTGGAACCCTGTGGCCTGGCAACATGAGTGAGGCTTGATGGTGGAACCCTGTGGCTTGGCAAGATGACTTAGGTTTGATTGTGGAACAGTCTTTCCTGGGAACATGACTGAGGCTTGATGGTGGAACCGTGGCCTAGCAACAGGACAGAGGTTTGATTGTGGAACCCTCTGGCCTGGGAATATGACTGAGGTTTAATTGTGGAACCCTGTGGCCTGGGAACATGACTGGGAGTTTATTTCTGAAACCTGTGTCCAGGGAACATGACTGAGGTTTTATTCTGGAACCATGTGGCCTGGGAATATGACTGAGGTTTGATTCTGGAAACCATTGGCCTGGGAAGATGACTGATGTTAGAGTGTGGAATCCTGTGGCCTGGGAACATGACATCGGTGGATTCTGGAACCCTGTGGCCTGGGAACCTGCCTGAGGTTTGATCGTGGAAACCTGTGGCCTGGCATCAGGACTGAGGTTTGATTCTGGAAGACTGTGGCTAGGGAACATGATATCGGGTTGATTCTGGCAACCTGTGTCCTGGGAACAAGACTGAGGTTTGATTCTGGAACCCTGTGCCTTGGGAACATGACTGAGGTTTGTTTCTGGAAGCCTGTTCCCTGGGAACATGACTGAGGCTTGATGGTGGAACCGTGGTCTGGCAACAGAACTGAGGTTTGATTGTGGAACCCTCTGGCCTTGGAATATGACTGAGGTTTAATTGTGGAACCCTGTGGCCTGGGAACATGACTGGGATTTTATTTCTGAAACCTGTGTCCAGGGAACATGACTGAGGTTTTATTCTGGAACCCTGTGTCCTGGGAACACAGCTGAGGTTTGATTCTGGAACCATGTGGCGTGGGAATATGTTTGAGGTTTGATTCTGGAAACCATTGGCCTGGGAAGATGACTGATGTTAGAGTGTGGAATCCTGTGGCCTGGGAACATGACATCGGTTTGGATTCCGGTACCCTGTTGCCTGGGAACATGTAATCGGTTTGATTCTGGAAACCTGTGGCCGGGGAATATGACTGAGGTTTGATGGTGGTACCCTATGGCCTGGCAACATGACTGAAGTTTGATTCTGGATCCCTGTGTCCTGGGAACATGGCTGAGGCGTGATTCTGGAACACTGTGGCCTGGGAACATGACATCTATTTAGATTGTGGAATACTGTGCACCGGGAACCTGACTGAGCCTTGGTTCTGGAACCCTGTGGACTGGGAACATGACTGAGGTTTTATTCTGGAACCCTGTAGCCTGGGAACATAACTGAGGATTGATTCTGGAACCCTGTGGCCTGGGAACATGACATCGGTGGATTCTGGAACCCTGAGGCCTGGGAACATGACATCTGTTTAGATTGTGGAATACTGTGCCCCGGGAACCGGACTGAGCCTCGGTTCTGGAACCCTGTGGACTGGGAACATGACTGAGGTTTTATTCTGGATCCCCGTAGCCTGGGAACATAACTGAGGATTGATTCTGGAATCTTGTGGCCTGGGAAAATGACAACGGTGGATTCTGGAACCCTGTGGCCTGGGAACATGAGAACGGTTTGATTCTGGAACCCTGTGGCCTGGGAACATGAGAACGGTTTGATGGTGGAAACCTGTGGCCTGGCAACATGACTGAGGTTTGATTCTGGAAGACTGGCTAGGGAACATGATATCGGGTTGATTCTGGAAACCTGTGTCCTCGGAACAAGACTGAGGTTTGATTCTGGAACCCTGTGCCTTGGGAACATGACTGAGGTTTGTTTCTGGAAACCTGTTCCCTGGGAACATGACTGAGGTTTGATTCTGGACACCTGTGTCCTGGGAACATGACTGAGGTTTGATTGCTGAAACCTGTGGCCTGCGAACATGACTCAGGTTTGATTCTGGAACCATGTGTCCGGGGAATATGACTGAGGTTTGATTCTGGAAACCTTTGGCCTGGGAAAATGACTGAGGTTTCATTGTGGAAACATGTGGCTTGGGATCATGACTGAGGTTTGATGGTGGAACACTCTGGCCTGGCAAAATGACTGAGGCTTGATTCTGGAACCCTGTGGCCTGGCAACTTGACTGAGGTGTGATGGCAGAAACCTGTGGCCTGGCAACATGACTGAGTTTGATTGTGGCACCCTGTGCACGGGGAACATGACTGAGGCCTGATACTGGAACCCCGTGGCGTGGGAACTTGACATTGGTTTGATTCTGGAGCCCTGTTTACTGGGAACATGACTGAGGTTTGATGGTTGAAACCTGTGGCCTGGCAACATGATTGAGATTTGATAGTGGAACCCTCAGGCTTGGGAACATGAGTGAGGCTTGATGGTGGAACCCTTTGGCCTGGCAACATGAGTGAGGCTTGATGGTGGAACCCTGTGGCTTGGCAAGATGACTTAGGTTTGATTGTGGAACAGTCTTTCCTGGGAACATGACTGAGGCTTGATGGTGGAACCGTGGCCTAGCAACAGGACAGAGGTTTGATTGTGGAACCCTCTGGGCTGGGAATATGACTGAGCTTTTATTGTGGAACCCTGTGGCCTGGGAACATGACTGGGATTTTATTTCTGAAACCTGTGTCCAGGGAACATGACTGAGGTTTTATTCTGGAACCATGTGGCCTGGGAATATGACTGAGGTTTGATTCTGGAAACCATTGGCCTGGGAAGATGACTGATGTTAGAGTGTGGAATCCTGTGGCCTGGGAACATGACATCGGTGGATTCTGGAACCCTGTGGCCTGGGAACCTGCCTGAGGTTTGATCGTGGAAACCTGTGGCCTGGCATCAGGACTGAGGTTTGATTCTGGAAGACTGTGGCTAGGGAACATGATATCGGGTTGATTCTGGCAACCTGTGTCCTGGGAACAAGACTGAGGTTTGATTCTGGAACCCTGTGCCTTGGGAACATGACTGAGGTTTGTTTCTGGAAGCCTGTTCCCTGGGAACATGACTGAGGCTTGATGGTGGAACCGTGGTCTGGCAACAGAACTGAGGTTTGATTGTGGAACCCTCTGGCCTTGGAATATGACTGAGGTTTAATTGTGGAACCCTGTGGCCTGGGAACATGACTGGGATTTTATTTCTGAAACCTGTGTCCAGGGAACATGACTGAGGTTTTATTCTGGAACCCTGTGTCCTGGGAACACAACTGAGGTTTGATTCTGGAACCATGTGGCCTGGGAATATGACTGAGGTTTGATTCTGGAAACCATTGGCCTGGGAAGATGACTGATGTTAGAGTGTGGAATCCTGTGGCCTGGGAACATGACATCGGTTTGGATTCCGGTACCCTGTTGCCTGGGAACATGTAATCGGTTTGATTCTGGAAACCTGTGGCCGGGGAATATGACTGAGGTTTGATGGTGGTACCCTATGGCCTGGCAACATGACTGAAGTTTGATTCTGGATCCCTGTGTCCTGGGAACATGGCTGAGGCGTGATTCTGGAACACTGTGGCCTGGGAACATGACATCTATTTAGATTGTGGAATACTGTGCACCGGGAACCTGACTGAGCCTTGGTTCTGGAACCCTGTGGACTGGGAACATGACTGAGGTTTTATTCTGGAACCCTGTAGCCTGGGAACATAACTGAGGATTGATTCTGGAACCCTGTGGCCTGGGAACATGACATCGGTGGATTCTGGAACCCTGAGGCCTGGGAACATGACATCTGTTTAGATTGTGGAATACTGTGCCCCGGGAACCGGACTGAGCCTCGGTTCTGGAACCCTGTGGACTGGGAACATGACTGAGGTTTTATTCTGGATCCCCGTAGCCTGGGAACATAACTGAGGATTGATTCTGGAATCTTGTGGCCTGGGAAAATGACAACGGTGGATTCTGGAACCCTGTGGCCTGGGAACATGAGAACGGTTTGATTCTGGAACCCTGTGGCCTGGGAACATGCCTGAGGTTTGATGGTGGAAACCTGTGGCCTGGCAACATGACTGAGGTTTGATTCTGGAAGACTGGCTAGGGAACATGATATCGGGTTGATTCTGGAAACCTGTGTCCTCGGAACAAGACGGAGGTTTGATTCTGGAACCCTGTGCCTTGGGAACATGACTGAGGTTTGTTTCTGGAAACCTGTTCCCTGGGAACATGACTGAGGTTTGATTCTGGACACCTGTGTCCTGGGAACATGACTGAGGTTTGATTGCTGAAACCTGTGGCCTGCGAACATGACTCAGGTTTGATTCTGGAACCATGTGTCCGGGGAATATGACTGAGGTTTGATTCTGGAAACCTTTGGCCTGGGAAAATGACTGAGGTTTCATTGTGGAAACATGTGGCTTGGGATCATGACTGAGGTTTGATGGTGGAACACTCTGGCCTGGCAAAATGACTGAGGCTTGATTCTGGAACCCTGTGGCCTGGCAACTTGACTGAGGTGTGATGGCAGATACCTGTGGCCTGGCAACATGACTGAGTTTGATTGTGGCACCCTGTGCACGGGGAACATGACTGAGGCCTGATACTGGAACCCCGTGGCGTGGGAACTTGACATTGGTTTGATTCTGGAGCCCTGTTTACTGGGAACATGACTGAGGTTTGATGGTTGAAACCTGTGGCCTGGCAACATGATTGAGATTTGATAGTGGAACCCTCAGGCTTGGGAACATGAGTGAGGCTTGATGGTGGAACCCTTTGGCCTGGCAACATGAGTGAGGCTTGATGGTGGAACCCTGTGGCTTGGCAAGATGACTTAGGTTTGATTGTGGAACAGTCTTTCCTGGGAACATGACTGAGGCTTGATGGTGGAACCGTGGCCTAGCAACAGGACAGAGGTTTGATTGTGGAACCCTCTGGCCTGGGAATATGACTGAGGTTTAATTGTGGAACCCTGTGGCCTGGGAACATGACTGGGAGTTTATTTCTGAACCCTGTGTCCAGGGAACATGACTGAGGTTTTATTCTGGAACCATGTGGCCTGGGTATATGACTGACGTTTGATTCTGGAAACCATTGGCCTGGGAAGATGACTGATGTTAGAGTGTGGAATCCTGTGGCCTGGGAACATGACATCGGTGGATTCTGGAACCCTGTGGCCTGGGAACATGCCTGAGGTTTGATGGTGCAAACCTGTGGCCTGGCAACAGGACTGAGGTTTGATTCTGGAAGACTGTGGCTAGGGAACATGATATCGGGTTGATTCTGGCAACCTGTGTCCTGGGAACAAGACTAAGGTCTGATTCTGGAACCCTGTGCCTTGGGAACATGACTGAGGTTTGTTTCTGGAAGCCTGTTCCCTGGGAACATGACTGAGGCTTGATGGTGGAACCGTGGTCTGGCAACAGAACTGAGGTTTGATTGTGGAACCCTCTGGCCTGGGAATATGACTGAGCTTTTATTGTGGAACCCTGTGGCCTGGAACATGACTGGGATTTTATTTCTGAAACCTGTGTCCAGGGAACATGACTGAGGTTTTATTCTGGAACCATGTGGCCTGGGAATATGACTGAGGTTTGATTTTGGAAACCATTGGCCTGGGAAGATGACTGATGTTAGAGTGTCGAATCCTGTGGCCTGGGAACATGACATCGGTTTGGATTCCGGTACCCTGTTGCCTGGGAACATGTAATCGGTTTGATTCTGGAAACCTGTGGCCGGGGAATATGACTGAGGTTTGATGGTGGTACCCTATGGCCTGGCAACATGACTGAAGTTTGATTCTGGATCCCTGTGTCCTGGGAACATGGCTGAGGCGTGATTCTGGAACACTGTGGCCTGGGAACATGACATCTATTTAGATTGTGGAATACTGTGCCCCGGGAACCTGACTGAGCCTTTGTTCTGGAACCCTGTGGACTGGGAACATGACTGAGGTTTTATTCTGGAACCCTGTAGCCTGGGAACATAACTGATGATTGATTCTGGAACCCCGTGGCCTGGGAACATGACATCGGTGGATTCTGGAAACCTGAGGCCTGGGAACATGACATCTGTTTAGATTGTGGAATACTGTGCCCCGGGAACCTGACTGATCCTCTGTTCTGGAACCCTGTGGCCTGGGAACATGACTGAGGTTTTATTCTGGAACCCTGTAGCCTGGGAACATAACTGAGGATTGATTCTGGAATCTTGTGGCCTGGGAAAATGACAACGGTGGATTCTGGAACCCTGTGGCCTGGGAACATGAGAACGGCTTGATTCTGGAACCCTGTGGCCTGGGAACATGCCTGAGGTTTGATGGTGGAAACCTGTGGCCTGGCAAGATGACTGAGGTTTGATTCTGGAAGACTGTGGCTAGGGAATATGTTATCGGGTTGATTCTGGAAACCTGTGTCCTGGGAACAAGACTGAGGTTTGATTCTGGAACCCTGTGCCTTGGGAACATGACTGAGGTTTGTTTCTGGAAACCTGTTCCCTGGGAACATGACTGAGGTTTGATTCTGGACACCTGTGCCCTGGGAACATGACTGAGGTTTGATTGCTGAAACCTGTGGCCTGCGAACATGACTCAGGTTTGATTCTGGAACCATGTGTCCTGGGAATATGACTGAGGTTTGATTCTGGAAACCTTTGGCCTGGGAAAATGACTGAGGTTTCATTGTGGAAACATGTGGCTTGGGATCATGACTGAGGTTTGATGGTGGAACACTATGGCCTGGCAAAATGACTGAGGCTTGATTCTGGAACCCTGTGGCCTGGCAACTTGACTGAGGTGTGATGGCAGAAACCTGTGGCCTGGCAACATGACTGAGTTTGATTGTGGCACCCTGTGCACGGGGAACATGACTGAGGCCTGATACTGGAACCCCGTGGCGTGGGAACTTGACATTGGTTTGATTCTGGAGCCCTGTTTACTGGGAACATGACTGAGGTTTGATGGTTGAAACCTGTGGCCTGGCAACATGAGTGAGGCTTGATGGTGGAACCCTGTGGCTTGGCAAGATGACTTAGGTTTGATTGTGGAACAGTCTTTCCTGGGAACATGACTGAGGCTTGATGGTGGAACCGTGGCCTAGCAACAGGACAGAGGTTTGATTGTGGAACCCTCTGGCCTGGGAATATGACTGAGGTTTAACTGTGGAACCCTGTGGCCTGGGAACATGACTGGAAGTTTATTTCTGAAACCTGTGTCCAGGGAACATGACTGAGGTTTTATTCTGGAACCATGTGGCCTGGGTATATGACTGACGTTTGATTCTGGAAACCATTGGCCTGGGAAGATGACTGATGTTAGAGTGTGGAATCCTGTGGCCTGGGAACATGACATCGGTTTGGATTCCGGTACCCTGTTGCCTGGGAACATGAAATCGGTTTGATTCTGGATCCCTGTGGCCTGGGAACATGACTGAAGCGTGATTCTGGAACCCTGTGGCCTGGGAACCTGACATCGGTGGATTCTGGAACCCTGAGGCCTGGGAACATGACATCTGTTTAGATTGTGGAATACTGTGCCCCGGGAACCTGACTGAGCCTTGGTTCTGGAACCCTGTGGGCTGGGAATATGACTGAGGTTTTATTCTGGAACCGTGTAGCCTGGGAACATAACTGAGGATTGATTCTGGAATCTTGTCGCCTGGGAAAATGACAACGGTGGATTCTGGAACCCTGTGGCCTGGGAACATGAGAACGGTTTGATTCTGGAACCCTGTGGCCTGGGAACATGCCTGAGGTTTGATGGTGGAAACCTGTGGCCTGGCAACATGATTGAGGTTTGATTCTTGAAGACTGTGGCTAGGGAACATGATATCGGGTTGATTCTGGAAACCTGTGTCCTGGGAAGAAGACTGAGGTTTGATTCTGGAACCCTGTGCCTTGGGAACATGACTGTGGTTTGTTTCTGGAAACCTGTTCCCTGGGAACATGACTGTCTTTTGATTATGGACACCTGTGTCCTGGGAACATGACTGAGGTTTGATTGCTGAAACCTGTGGCCTGCGAACATGACTCAGGTTTGATTCTGGAACCATGTGTCCTGGGAATATGACTGAGGTTTGATTCTGGAAGCCTTTGGCCTGGGAAAATGACTGAGGTTTCATTGTGGAAACATGTGGCTTGGGATCATGACTGAGGTTTGATGGTGGAACACTATGGCCTGGCAAAATGACTGAGGCTTGATTCTGGAACCCTGTGGCCTGGCAACTTGACTGAGGTGTGATGGCAGAAACCTGTGGACTGGCAACATGACTGAGTTTGATTGTGGCACCCTGTGCACGGGGAACATGACTGAGGCCTGATACTGGAACCCCGTGGCGTGTGAACTTGACATTGGTTTGATTCTGGAGCCCTGATTACTGGGAACATGACTGAGGTTTGATGGTTGACACCTGTGGCCTGGCAACATGATTGAGGTTTGATAGTGGAACCCTCAGGCTTGGGAACATGAGTGAGGCTTGATGGTGGAACCCTGGGGCCTGGCAACATAAGTGAGACTTGATGGTGGAACCCTGTGGCTTGGCAAGATGACTTAGGTTTGATTGTGGAACAGTCTTTCCTGGGAACATGACTGAGGCTTGATGGTGGAACCGTGGCCTAGCAACAGGACAGAGGTTTGATTGTGGAACACTCTGGCCTGGGAATATGACTGAGGTTTAATTGTGGAACCCTGTGGCCTGGGAACATGACTGGGAGTTTATTTCTGAAACCTGTGTCCAGGGAACATGACTGAGGTTTTATTCTGGAACCATGTGGCCTGGGAATATGACTGAGGTTTGATTCTGGAAACCATTGGCCTGGGAAGATGACTGATGTTAGAGTGTGGAATCCTGTGGCCTGGGAACATGACATCGGTGGATTCTGGAACCCTGTGGCCTGGGAACATGCCTGAGGTTTGATGGTGGAAACCTGTGGCCTGGCAACAGGACTGAGGTTTGATTCTGGAAGACTGTGGCTAGGGAACATGATATCGGGTTGATTCTGGCAACCTGTGTCCTGGGAACAAGACTGAGGTTTGATTCTGGAACCCTGTGCCTTGGGAACATGACTGAGGTTTGATTCTGGAAGCCTGTTCCCTGGGAACATGACTGAGGCTTGATGGTGGAACCGTGGCCTGGCAACAGGACTGAGGTTTGATTGTGGAACCCTCTGGCCTGGGAATATGACTGAGGTTTTATTCTGGAACCCTGTGTCCTGGGAACACAACTGAGGTTTGATTCTGGAACCATGTGGCCTGGGAATATGACTGAGGTTTGATTCTGGAAACCATTGGCCTGGGAAGATGACTGATGTTAGAGTGTGGAATCCTGTGGCCTGGGAACATGACATCGGTTTGGATTCCGGTACCCTGTTGCCTGGGAACATGAAATCGGTTTGATTCTGGAAACCTGTGGCCTGGGAATATGACTGAGGTTTGATGGTGGTACCCTATGGCCTGGCAACATGACTGAAGTTTGATTCTGGATCCCTGTGTCCTGGGAACGTGACTGAGGCGTGATTCTGGAAAACTGTGGCCTGGGAACATGACATCTATTTAGATTGTGGAATACTGTGCCCCGGGAACCTGACTGAGCCTTGGTTCTGGAACCCTGTGGGCTGGGAACATGACTGAGGTTTTATTCTGGAACCCTGTAGCCTGGGAACATAACTGAGGATTGATTCTGGAATCTTGTGGCCTAGGAAAATGACAACGGTGGATTCTGGAACCCTGTGGCCTGGGAACATGCCTGAGGTTTGATGGTGGAAACCTGTGGCCTGGCAACAGGACTGAGGTTTGATTCTGGAAGACTGTGGCTAGGGAACATGATATCGGGTTGATTCTGGCAACCTGTGTCCTGGGAACAAGACTGAGGTTTGATTCTGGAACCCTGTGCCTTGGGAACATGACTGAGGTTTGATTCTGGAAGCCTGTTCCCTGGGAACATGACTGAGGCTTGATGGTGGAACCGTGGTCTGGCAACAGAACTGAGGTTTGATTGTGGAACCCTCTGGCCTGGGAATATGACTGAGGTTTAATTGTGGAACCCTGTGGCCTGGGAACATGACTGGGAGTTTATTTCTGAAACCTGTGTCCAGGGAACATGACTGAGGTTTTATTCTGGAAGCCTGTGTCCTGGGAACACAACTGAGGTTTGATTCTGGAACCATGTGGCCTGGGAATATGACTGAGGTTTGATTCTGGAAACCATTGGCCTGGGAAGATGACTGATGTTAGAGTGTGGAATCCTGTGGCCTGGGAACATGACATCGGTTTGGATTCCGGTACCCTGTTGCCTGGGAACATGAAATCGGTTTGATTCTGGAAACCTGTGGCCTGGGAATATGACTGAGGTTTGATGGTGGTACCCTATGGCCTGGCAACATGACTGAAGTTTGATTCTGGATCCCTGTGTCCTGGGAACATGACTGAGGCGTGATTCTGGAAAACTGTGGCCTGGGAACATGACATCTATTTAGATTGTGGAATACTGTGCCCCGGGAACCTGACTGAGCCTTGGTTCTGGAACCCTGTGGGCTGGGAATATGACTGAGGTTTTATTCTGGAACCCTGTAGCCTGGGAACATAACTGAGGATTGATTCTGGAATCTTGTGGCCTGGGAAAATGACAACGGTGGATTCTGGAACCCTGTGGCCTGGGAACATGCCTGAGGTTTGATGGTGGAAACCTGTGGCCTGGCAACATGATTGAGGTTTGATTCTTGAAGACTGTGGCTAGGGAACATGATATCGGGTTGATTCTGGAAACCTGTGTCCTGGGAAGAAGTCTGAGGTTTGATTCTGGAACCCTGTGCCTTGGGAACATGACTGTGGTTTGTTTCTGGAAACCTGTTCCCTGGGAACATGACTGTGGTTTGATTATGGACACCTGTGTCCTGGGAACATGACTGAGGTTTGATTGCTGAAACCTGTGGCCTGCGAACATGACTCAGGTTTGATTCTGGAACCATGTGTCCTGGGAATATGACTGAGGTTTGATTCTGGAAGCCTTTGGCCTGGGAAAATGACTGAGGTTTCATTGTGGAAACATGTGGCTTGGGATCATGACTGAGGTTTGATGGTGGAACACTATGGCCTGGCAAAATGACTGAGGCTTGATTCTGGAACCCTGTGGCCTGGCAACTTGACTGAGGTGTGATGGCAGAAACCTGTGGACTGGCAACATGACTGAGTTTGATTGTGGCACCCTGTGCACGGGGAACATGACTGAGGCCTGATACTGGAACCCCGTGGCGTGTGAACTTGACATTGGTTTGATTCTGGAGCCCTGATTACTGGGAACATGACTGAGGTTTGATGGTTGACACCTGTGGCCTGGCAACATGATTGAGGTTTGATAGTGGAACCCTCAGGCTTGGGAACATGAGTGAGGCTTGATGGTGGAACCCTGGGGCCTGGCAACATGAGTGAGGCTTGATGGTGGAACCCTGTGGCTTGGCAAGATGACTTAGGTTTGATTGTGGAACAGTCTTTCCTGGGAACATGACTGAGGCTTGATGGTGGAACCGTGGCCTAGCAACAGGACAGAGGTTTGATTGTGGAACACTCTGGCCTGGGAATATGACTGAGGTTTAATTGTGGAACCCTGTGGCCTGGGAACATGACTGGGAGTTTATTTCTGAAACCTGTGTCCAGGGAAGAAGACTGAGGTATTATTCTGGAACCATGTGGCCTGGGAATATGACTGAGGTTTGATTCTGGAAACCATTGGCCTGGGAAGATGACTGATGTTAGAGTGTGGAATCCTGTGGCCTGGGAACATGACATCGGTGGATTCTGGAACCCTGTGGCCTGGGAACATGCCTGAGGTTTGATGGTGGAAACCTGTGGCCTGGCAACAGGACTGAGGTTTGATTCTGGAAGACTGTGGCTAGGGAACATGATATCGGGTTGATTCTGGCAACCTGTGTCCTGGGAACAAGACTGAGGTTTGATTCTGGAACCCTGTGCCTTGGGAACATGACTGAGGTTTGATTCTGGAAGCCTGTTCCCTGGGAACATGACTGAGGCTTGATGGTGGAACCGTGGTCTGGCAACAGAACTGAGGTTAGATTGTGGAACCCTCTGGCCTGGGAATATGACTGAGGTTTAATTGTGGAACCCTGTGGCCTGGGAACATGACTGGGAGTTTATTTCTGAAACCTGTGTCCAGGGAACATGACTGAGGTTTTATTCTGGAAGCCTGTGTCCTGGGAACACAACTGAGGTTTGATTCTGGAACCATGTGGCCTGGGAATATGACTGAGGTTTGATTCTGGAAACCATTGGCCTGGGAAGATGACTGATGTTAGAGTGTGGAATCCTGTGGCCTGGGAACATGACATCGGTTTGGATTCCGGTACCCTGTTGCCTGGGAACATGAAATCGGTTTGATTCTGGAAACCTGTGGCCTGGGAATATGACTGAGGTTTGATGGTGGTACCCTATGGCCTGGCAACATGACTGAAGTTTGATTCTGGATCCCTGTGTCCTGGGAACATGACTGAGGCGTGATTCTGGAAAACTGTGGCCTGGGAACATGACATCTATTTAGATTGTGGAATACTGTGCCCCGGGAACCTGACTGAGCCTTGGTTCTGGAACCCTGTGGGCTGGGAATATGACTGAGGTTTTATTCTGGAACCCTGTAGCCTGGGAACATAACTGAGGATTGATTCTGGAATCTTGTGGCCTGGGAAAATGACAACGGTGGATTCTGGAACCCTGTGGCCTGGGAACATGAGAACGGTTTGATTCTGGAACCCTGTGGCCTGGGAACATGCCTGAGGTTTGATGGTGGAAACCTGTGGCCTGGCAACATGATTGAGGTTTGATTCTTGAAGACTGTGGCTAGGGAACATGATATCGGGTTGATTCTGGAAACCTGTGTCCTGGGAAGAAGACTGAGGTTTGATTCTGGAACCCTGTGCCTTGGGAACATGACTGTGGTTTGTTTCTGGAAACCTGTTCCCTGGGAACATGACTGTGGTTTGATTATGGACACCTGTGTCCTGGGAACATGACTGAGGTTTGATTGCTGAAACCTGTGGCCTGCGAACATGACTCAGGTTTGATTCTGGAACCATGTGTCCTGGGAATATGACTGAGGTTTGATTCTGGAAGCCTTTGGCCTGGGAAAATGACTGAGGTTTCATTGTGGAAACATGTGGCTTGGGATCATGACTGAGGTTTGATGGTGGAACACTATGGCCTGGCAAAATGACTGAGGCTTGATTCTGGAACCCTGTGGCCTGGCAACTTGACTGAGGTGTGATGGCAGAAACCTGTGGACTGGCAACATGACTGAGTTTGATTGTGGCACCCTGTGCACGGGGAACATGACTGAGGCCTGATACTGGAACCCCGTGGCGTGTGAACTTGACATTGGTTTGATTCTGGAGCCCTGATTACTGGGAACATGACTGAGGTTTGATGGTTGACACCTGTGGCCTGGCAACATGATTGAGGTTTGATAGTGGAACCCTCAGGCTTGGGAACATGAGTGAGGCTTGATGGTGGAACCCTGGGGCCTGGCAACATGAGTGAGGCTTGATGGTGGAACCATGTGGTTTGGCAAGATGACTTAGGTTTGATTGTGGAACAGTCTTTCCTGGGAACATGACTGAGGCTTGATGGTGGAACCGTGGCCTAGCAACAGGACAGAGGTTTGATTGTGGAACCCTCTGGCCTGGGAATATGACTGAGGTTTAATTGTGGAATCCTGTGGCCTGGGAACATGACTGGGAGTTTATTTCTGAAACCTGTGTCCAGGGAAGAAGACTGAGGTATTATTCTGGAACCATGTGGCCTGGGAATATGACTGAGGTTTGATTCTGGAAACCATTGGACTGGGAAGATGACTGATGTTAGAGTGTGGAATCCTGTGGCCTGGGAACATGACATCGGTGGATTCTGGAACCCTGTGGCCTGGGAACATGCCTGAGGTTTGATGGTGGAAACCTGTGGCCTGGCAACAGGACTGAGGTTTGATTCTGGAAGACTGTGGCTAGGGAACATGATATCGGGTTGATTCTGGCAACCTGTGTCCTGGGAACAAGACTGAGGTTTGATTCTGGAACCCTGTGCCTTGGGAACATGACTGAGGTTTGATTCTGGAAGCCTGTTCCCTAGGAACATGACTGAGGCTTGATGGTGGAACCGTGGCCTGGCAACAGGACTGAGGTTTGATTGTGGAACCCTCTGGCCTGGGAATATGACTGAGGTTTAATTGTGGAACCCTGTGGCCTGGGAACATGACTGGGAGTTTATTTCTGAAACCTGTGTCCAGGGAACATGACTGAGGTTTTATTCTGGAAGCCTGTGTCCTGGGAACACAACTGAGGTTTGATTCTGGAACCATGTGGCCTGGGAATATGACTGAGGTTTGATTCTGGAAACCATTGGCCTGGGAAGATGACTGATGTTAGAGTGTGGAATCCTGTGGCCTGGGAACATGACATCGGTTTGGATTCCGGTACCCTGTTGCCTGGGAACATGAAATCGGTTTGATTCTGGAAACCTGTGGCCTGGGAATATGACTGAGGTTTGATGGTGGTACCCTATGGCCTGGCAACATGACTGAAGTTTGATTCTGGATCCCTGTGTCCTGGGAACATGACTGAGGCGTGATTCTGGAAAACTGTGGCCTGGGAACATGACATCTATTTAGATTGTGGAATACTGTGCCCCGGGAACCTGACTGAGCCTTGGTTCTGGAACCCTGTGGGCTGGGAACATGACTGAGGTTTTATTCTGGAACCCTGTAGCCTGGGAACATAACTGAGGATTGATTCTGGAATCTTGTGGCCTAGGAAAATGACAACGGTGGATTCTGGAACCCTGTGGCCTGGGAACATGCCTGAGGTTTGATGGTGGAAACCTGTGGCCTGGCAACAGGACTGAGGTTTGATTCTGGAAGACTGTGGCTAGGGAACATGATATCGGGTTGATTCTGGCAACCTGTGTCCTGGGAACAAGACTGAGGTTTGATTCTGGAACCCTGTGCCTTGGGAACATGACTGAGGTTTGATTCTGGAAGCCTGTTCCCTAGGAACATGACTGAGGCTTGATGGTGGAACCGTGGCCTGGCAACAGGACTGAGGTTTGATTGTGGAACCCTCTGGCCTGGGAATATGACTGAGGTTTAATTGTGGAACCCTGTGGCCTGGGAACATGACTGGGAGTTTATTTCTGAAACCTGTGTCCAGGGAACATGACTGAGGTTTTATTCTGGAAGCCTGTGTCCTGGGAACACAACTGAGGTTTGATTCTGGAACCATGTGGCCTGGGAATATGACTGAGGTTTGATTCTGGAAACCATTGGCCTGGGAAGATGACTGATGTTAGAGTGTGGAATCCTGTGGCCTGGGAACATGACATCGGTTTGGATTCCGGTACCCTGTTGCCTGGGAACATGAAATCGGTTTGATTCTGGAAACCTGTGGCCTGGGAATATGACTGAGGTTTGATGGTGGTACCCTATGGCCTGGCAACATGACTGAAGTTTGATTCTGGATCCCTGTGTCCTGGGAACATGACTGAGGCGTGATTCTGGAAAACTGTGGCCTGGGAACATGACATCTATTTAGATTGTGGAATACTGTGCCCCGGGAACCTGACTGAGCCTTGGTTCTGGAACCCTGTGGGCTGGGAATATGACTGAGGTTTTATTCTGGAACCCTGTAGCCTGGGAACATAACTGAGGATTGATTCTGGAATCTTGTGGCCTGGGAAAATGACAACGGTGGATTCTGGAACCCTGTGGCCTGGGAACATGAGAACGGTTTGATTCTGGAACCCTGTGGCCTGGGAACATGCCTGAGGTTTGATGGTGGAAACCTGTGGCCTGGCAACATGATTGAGGTTTGATTCTTGAAGACTGTGGCTAGGGAACATGATATCGGGTTGATTCTGGAAACCTGTGTCCTGGGAAGAAGACTGAGGTTTGATTCTGGAACCCTGTGCCTTGGGAACATGACTGTGGTTTGTTTCTGGAAACCTGTTCCCTGGGAACATGACTGTGGTTTGATTATGGACACCTGTGTCCTGGGAACATGACTGAGGTTTGATTGCTGAAACCTGTGGCCTGCGAACATGACTCAGGTTTGATTCTGGAACCATGTGTCCTGGGAATATGACTGAGGTTTGATTCTGGAAGCCTTTGGCCTGGGAAAATGACTGAGGTTTCATTGTGGAAACATGTGGCTTGGGATCATGACTGAGGTTTGATGGTGGAACACTATGGCCTGGCAAAATGACTGAGGCTTGATTCTGGAACCCTGTGGCCTGGCAACTTGACTGAGGTGTGATGGCAGAAACCTGTGGACTGGCAACATGACTGAGTTTGATTGTGGCACCCTGTGCACGGGGAACATGACTGAGGCCTGATACTGGAACCCCGTGGCGTGTGAACTTGACATTGGTTTGATTCTGGAGCCCTGATTACTGGGAACATGACTGAGGTTTGATGGTTGACACCTGTGGCCTGGCAACATGATTGAGGTTTGATAGTGGAACCCTCAGGCTTGGGAACATGAGTGAGGCTTGATGGTGGAACCCTGGGGCCTGGCAACATGAGTGAGGCTTGATGGTGGAACCCTGTGGTTTGGCAAGATGACTTAGGTTTGATTGTGGAACAGTCTTTCCTGGGAACATGACTGAGGCTTGATGGTGGAACCGTGGCCTAGCAACAGGACAGAGGTTTGATTGTGGAACACTCTGGCCTGGGAATATGACTGAGGTTTAATTGTGGAACCCTGTGGCCTGGGAACATGACTGGGAGTTTATTTCTGAAACCTGTGTCCAGGGAAGAAGACTGAGGTATTATTCTGGAACCATGTGGCCTGGGAATATGACTGAGGTTTGATTCTGGAAACCATTGGACTGGGAAGATGACTGATGTTAGAGTGTGGAATCCTGTGGCCTGGGAACATGACATCGGTGGATTCTGGAACCCTGTGGCCTGGGAACATGCCTGAGGTTTGATGGTGGAAACCTGTGGCCTGGCAACAGGACTGAGGTTTGATTCTGGAAGACTGTGGCTAGGGAACATGATATCGGGTTGATTCTGGCAACCTGTGTCCTGGGAACAAGACTGAGGTTTGATTCTGGAACCCTGTGCCTTGGGAACATGACTGAGGTTTGATTCTGGAAGCCTGTTCCCTAGGAACATGACTGAGGCTTGATGGTGGAACCGTGGCCTGGCAACAGGACTGAGGTTTGATTGTGGAACCCTCTGGCCTGGGAATATGACTGAGGTTTAATTGTGGAACCCTGTGGCCTGGGAACATGACTGGGAGTTTATTTCTGAAACCTGTGTCCAGGGAACATGACTGAGGTTTTATTCTGGAACCCTGTGTCCTGGGAACACAACTGAGGTTTGATTCTGGAACCATGTGGCCTGGGAATATGACTGAGGTTTGATTCTGGAAACCATTGGCCTGGGAAGATGACTGATGTTAGAGTGTGGAATCCTGTGGCCTGGGAACATGACATCGGTTTGGATTCCGGTACCCTGTTGCCTGGGAACATGAAATCGGTTTGATTCTGGAAACCTGTGGCCTGGGAATATGACTGAGGTTTGATGGTGGTACCCTATGGCCTGGCAACATGACTGAAGTTTGATTCTGGATCCCTGTGTCCTGGGAACATGACTGAGGCGTGATTCTGGAAAACTGTGGCCTGGGAACATGACATCTATTTAGATTGTGGAATACTGTGCCCCGGGAACCTGACTGAGCCTTGGTTCTGGAACCCTGTGGGCTGGGAACATGACTGAGGTTTTATTCTGGAACCCTGTAGCCTGGGAACATAACTGAGGATTGATTCTGGAATCTTGTGGCCTAGGAAAATGACAACGGTGGATTCTGGAACCCTGTGGCCTGGGAACATGAGAACGGTTTGATTCTGGAACCCTGTGGCCTGGGAACATGCCTGAGGTTTGATGGTGGAAACCTGTGGCCTGGCAACATGATTGAGGTTTGATTCTGGAAGACTGTGGCTAGGGTACATGATATCGGGTTGATTCTGGAAACCTGTGTCCTGGGAAGAAGACTGAGGTTTGATTCTGGAACCCTGTGCCTTGGGAACATGACTGTGGTTTGTTTCTGGAAACCTGTTCCCTGGGAACATGACTGAGGTTTGATTATGGACACCTGTGTCCTGGGAACATGACTGAGGTTTGATTGCTGAAACCTGTGGCCTGCGAACATGACTCAGGTTTGATTCTGGAACCATGTGTCCTGGGAATATGACTGAGGTTTGATTCTGGAAGCCTTTGGCCTGGGAAAATGACTGAGGTTTCATTGTGGAAACGTGTGGCTTGGGATCATGACTGAGGTTTGATGGTGGAACACTATGGCCTGGCAAAATGACTGAGGCTTGATTCTTGAACCCTGTGGCCTGGCAACTTGACTGAGGTGTGATGGCAGAAACCTGTGGACTGGCAACATGACTGAGTTTGATTGTGGCACCCTGTGCACGGGGAACATGACTGAGGCCTGATACTGGAACCCCGTGGCGTGGGAACTTGACATTGGTTTGATTCTGGAGCCCTGTTTACTGGGAACATGACTGAGGTTTGATGGTTGACACCTGTGGCCTGGCAACATGATTGAGGTTTGATAGTGGAACCCTCAGGCTTGGGAACATGAGTGAGGCTTGATGGTGGAACCCTGTGGCCTGGCAACATGAGTGAGGCTTGATGGTGGAACCCTGTGGCTTGGCAAGATGACTTAGGTTTGATTGTTGAACAGTCTTTCCTGGGAACATGACTGAGGCTTGATGGTGGAACCGTGGCCTAGCAACAGGACAGAGGTTTGATTGTGGAACCCTCTGGCCTGGAAATATGACTGAGGTTTAATTGTGGAACCCTGTGGCCTCGGAACATGACTGAGAGTTTATTTCTGAAACCTGTGTCCAGGGAACATGACTGAGGTTTTATTCTGGAACCATGTGGCCTGGGAATATGACTGAGGTTTGATTCTGGAAACCATTGGCCTGGGAAGATGACTGATGTTAGAGTGTGGAATCCTGTGGCCTGGGAACATGACATCGGTGGATTCTGGAACCCTGTGGCCTGGGAACATGCCTGAGGTTTGATGGTGGAAACCTGTGGCCTGGCAACAGGACTGAGGTTTGATTCTGGAAGACTGTGGCTAGGGAACATGATATCGGGTTGATTCTGGCAACCTGTGTCCTGGGAACAAGACTGAGGTTTGATTCTGGAACCCTGTGCCTTGGGAACATGACTGAGGTTTGATTCTGGAAGCCTGTTCCCTAGGAACATGACTGAGGATTGATGGTGGAACCGTGGCCTGGCAACAGGACTGAGGTTTGATTGTGGAACCCTCTGGCCTGGGAATATGACTGAGGTTTAATTGTGGAACCCTGTGGCCTGGGAACATGACTGGGAGTTTATTTCTGAAACCTGTGTCCAGGGAACATGACTGAGGTTTTATTCTGGAACCCTGTGTCCTGGGAACACAACTGAGGTTTGATTCTGGAACCATGTGGCCTGGGAATATGACTGAGGTTTGATTCTGGAAACCATTGGCCTGGGAAGATGACTGATGTTAGAGTGTGGAATCCTGTGGCCTGGGAACATGACATCGGTTTGGATTCCGGTACCCTGTTGCCTGGGAACATGAAATCGGTTTGATTCTGGAAACCTGTGGCCTGGGAATATGACTGAGGTTTGATGGTGGTACCCTATGGCCTGGCAACATGACTGAAGTTTGATTCTGGATCCCTGTGTCCTGGGAACATGACTGAGGCGTGATTCTGGAAAACTGTGGCCTGGGAACATGACATCTATTTAGATTGTGGAATACTGTGCCCCGGGAACCTGACTGAGCCTTGGTTCTGGAACCCTGTGGGCTGGGAATATGACTGAGGTTTTATTCTGGAACCCTGTAGCCTGGGAACATAACTGAGGATTGATTCTGGAATCTTGTGGCCTGGGAAAATGACAACGGTGGATTCTGGAACCCTGTGGCCTGGGAACATGAGAACGGTTTGACTCTGGAACCCTGTGGCCTGGGAACATGCCTGAGGTTTGATGGTGGAAACCTGTGGCCTGGCAACATGATTGAGGTTTGATTCTTGAAGACTGTGGCTAGGGAACATGATATCGGGTTGATTCTGGAAACCTGTGTCCTGGGAAGAAGACTGAGGTTTGATTCTGGAACTTTGTGCCTTGGGAACATGACTGTGGTTTGTTTCTGGAAACCTGTTCCCTGGGAACATGACTGTGGTTTGATTATGGACACCTGTGTCCTGGGAACATGACTGAGGTTTGATTGCTGAAACCTGTGGCCTGCGAACATGACTCAGGTTTGATTCTGGAACCATGTGTCCTGGGAATATGACTGAGGTTTGATTCTGGAAACCTTTGGCCTGGGAAAATGACTGAGGTTTCATTGTGGAAACATGTGGCTTGGGATCATGACTGAGGTTTGATGGTGGAACACTATGGCCTGGCAAAATGACTGAGGCTTGATTCTGGAACCCTGTGGCCTGGCAACTTGACTGAGGTGTGATGGCAGAAACCTGTGGACTGGCAACATGACTGAGTTTGATTGTGGCACCCTGTGCACGGGGAACATGACTGAGGCCTGATACTGGAACCCCGTGGCGTGTGAACTTGACATTGGTTTGATTCTGGAGCCCTGATTACTGGGAACATGACTGAGGTTTGATGGTTGACACCTGTGGCCTGGCAACATGATTGAGGTTTGATAGTGGAACCCTCAGGCTTGGGAACATGAGTGAGGCTTGATGGTGGAACCCTGGGGCCTGGCAACATGAGTGAGGTTTGATGGTGGAACCCTGTGGCTTGGCAAGATGACTTAGGTTTGATTGTGGAACAGTCTTTCCTGGGAACATGACTGAGGCTTGATGGTGGAACCGTGGCCTAGCAACAGGACAGAGGTTTGATTGTGGAACCCTCTGGCCTGGGAATATGACTGAGGTTTAATTGTGGAACCCTGTGGCCTGGGAACATGACTGGGAGTTTATTTCTGAAACCTGTGTCCAGGGAAGAAGACTGAGGTATTATTCTGGAACCATGTGGCCTGGGAATATGACTGAGGTTTGATTCTGGAAACCATTGGCCTGGGAAGATGACTGATGTTAGAGTGTGGAATCCTGTGGCCTGGGAACATGACATCGGTGGATTCTGGAACCCTGTGGCCTGGGAACATGCCTGAGGTTTGATGGTGGAAACCTGTGGCCTGGCAACAGGACTGAGGTTTGATTCTGGAAGACTGTGGCTAGGGAACATGATATCGGGTTGATTCTGGCAACCTGTGTCCTGGGAACAAGACTGAGGTTTGATTCTGGAACCCTGTGCCTTGGGAACATGACTGAGGTTTGATTCTGGAAGCCTGTTCCCTAGGAACATGACTGAGGATTGATGGTGGAACCGTGGCCTGGCAACAGGACTGAGGTTTGATTGTGGAACCCTCTGGCCTGGGAATATGACTGAGGTTTAATTGTGAAACCCTGTGGCCTGGGAACATGACTGGGAGTTTATTTCTGAAACCTGTGTCCAGGGAACATGACTGAGGTTTTATTCTGGAACCCTGTGTCCTGGGAACACAACTGAGGTTTGATTCTGGAACCATGTGGCCTGGGAATATAACTGAGGTTTGATTCTGGAAACCATTGGCCTGGGAAGATGACTGATGTTAGAGTGTGGAATCCTGTGGCCTATGAACATGACATCGGTTTGGATTCCGGTACCCTGTTGCCTGGGAACATGAAATCGGTTTGATTCTGGAAACCTGTGGCCTGGGAATATGACTGAGGTTTGATGGTGGTACCCTATGGCCTGGCAACATGACTGAAGTTTGATTCTGGATCCCTGTGTCCTGGGAACATGACTGAGGCGTGATTCTGGAAAACTGTGGCCTGGGAACATGACATCTATTTAGATTGTGGAATACTGTGCCCCGGGAACCTGACTGAGCCTTGGTTCTGGAACCCTGTGGGCTGGGAACATGACTGAGGTTTTATTCTGGAACCCTGTAGCCTGGGAACATAACTGAGGATTGATTCTGGAATCTTGTGGCCTAGGAAAATGACAACGGTGGATTCTGGAACCCTGTGGCCTGGGAACATGAGAACGGTTTGATTCTGGAACCCTGTGGCCTGGGAACATGCCTGAGGTTTGATGGTGGAAACCTGTGGCCTGGCAACATGATTGAGGTTTGATTCTGGAAGACTGTGGCTAGGGTACATGATATCGGGTTGATTCTGGAAACCTGTGTCCTGGGAAGAAGACTGAGGTTTGATTCTGGAACCCTGTGCCTTGGGAACATGACTGTGGTTTGTTTCTGGAAACCTGTTCCCTGGGAACATGACTGAGGTTTGATTATGGACACCTGTGTCCTGGGAACATGACTGAGGTTTGATTGCTGAAACCTGTGGCCTGCGAACATGACTCAGGTTTGATTCTGGAACCATGTGTCCTGGGAATATGACTGAGGTTTGATTCTGGAAGCCTTTGGCCTGGGAAAATGACTGAGGTTTCATTGTGGAAACGTGTGGCTTGGGATCATGACTGAGGTTTGATGGTGGAACACTATGGCCTGGCAAAATGACTGAGGCTTGATTCTTGAACCCTGTGGCCTGGCAACTTGACTGAGGTGTGATGGCAGAAACCTGTGGACTGGCAACATGACTGAGTTTGATTGTGGCACCCTGTGCACGGGGAACATGACTGAGGCCTGATACTGGAACCCCGTGGCGTGGGAACTTGACATTGGTTTGATTCTGGAGCCCTGTTTACTGGGAACATGACTGAGGTTTGATGGTTGACACCTGTGGCCTGGCAACATGATTGAGGTTTGATAGTGGAACCCTCAGGCTTGGGAACATGAGTGAGGCTTGATGGTGGAACCCTGTGGCCTGGCAACATGAGTGAGGCTTGATGGTGGAACCCTGTGGCTTGGCAAGATGACTTAGGTTTGATTGTGGAACAGTCTTTCCTGGGAACATGACTGAGGCTTGATGGTGGAACCGTGGCCTAGCAACAGGACAGAGGTTTGATTGTGGAACCCTCTGGCCTGGAAATATGACTGAGGTTTAATTGTGGAACCCTGTGGCCTGGGAACATGACTGGGAGTTTATTTCTGAAACCTGTGTCCAGGGAAGAAGACTGAGGTATTATTCTGGAACCATGTGGCCTGGGAATATGACTGAGGTTTGATTCTGGAAACCATTGGCCTGGGAAGATGACTGATGTTAGAGTGTGGAATCCTGTGGCCTGGGAACATGACATCGGTGGATTCTGGAACCCTGTGGCCTGGGAACATGCCTGAGGTTTGATGGTGGAAACCTGTGGCCTGGCAACAGGACTGAGGTTTGATTCTGGAAGACTGTGGCTAGGGAACATGATATCGGGTTGATTCTGGCAACCTGTGTCCTGGGAACAAGACTGAGGTTTGATTCTGGAACCCTGTGCCTTGGGAACATGACTGAGGTTTGATTCTGGAAGCCTGTTCCCTGGGAACATGACTGAGGATTGATGGTGGAACCGTGGCCTGGCAACAGGACTGAGGTTTGATTGTGGAACCCTCTGGCCTGGGAATATGACTGAGGTTTAATTGTGGAGCCCTGTGGCCTGGGAACATGACTGGGAGTTTATTTCTGAAACCTGTGTCCAGGGAACATGACTGAGGTTTTATTCTGGAACCCTGTGTCCTGGGAACACAACTGAGGTTTGATTCTGGAACCATGTGGCCTGGGAATATGACTGAGGTTTGATTCTGGAAACCATTGGCCTGGGAAGATGACTGATGTTAGAGTGTGGAATCCTGTGGCCTGGGAACATGACATCGGTTTGGATTCCGGTACCCTGTTGCCTGGGAACATGAAATCGGTTTGATTCTGGAAACCTGTGGCCTGGGAATATGACTGAGGTTTGATGGTGGTACCCTATGGCCTGGCAACATGACTGAAGTTTGATTCTGGATCCCTGTGTCCTGGGAACATGACTGAGGCGTGATTCTGGAAAACTGTGGCCTGGGAACATGACATCTATTTAGATTGTGGAATACTGTGCCCCGGGAACCTGACTGAGCCTTGGTTCTGGAACCCTGTGGGCTGGGAACATGACTGAGGTTTTATTCTGGAACCCTGTAGCCTGGGAACATAACTGAGGATTGATTCTGGAATCTTGTGGCCTAGGAAAATGACAACGGTGGATTCTGGAACCCTGTGGCCTGGGAACATGAGAACGGTTTGATTCTGGAACCCTGTGGCCTGGGAACATGCCTGAGGTTTGATGGTGGAAACCTGTGGCCTGGCAACATGATTGAGGTTTGATTCTGGAAGACTGTGGCTAGGGTACATGATATCGGGTTGATTCTGGAAACCTGTGTCCTGGGAAGAAGACTGAGGTTTGATTCTGGAACCCTGTGCCTTGGGAACATGACTGTGGTTTGTTTCTGGAAACCTGTTCCCTGGGAACATGACTGAGGTTTGATTATGGACACCTGTGTCCTGGGAACATGACTGAGGTTTGATTGCTGAAACCTGTGGCCTGCGAACATGACTCAGGTTTGATTCTGGAACCATGTGTCCTGGGAATATGACTGAGGTTTGATTCTGGAAGCCTTTGGCCTGGGAAAATGACTGAGGTTTCATTGTGGAAACGTGTGGCTTGGGATCATGACTGAGGTTTGATGGTGGAACACTATGGCCTGGCAAAATGACTGAGGCTTGATTCTTGAACCCTGTGGCCTGGCAACTTGACTGAGGTGTGATGGCAGAAACCTGTGGACTGGCAACATGACTGAGTTTGATTGTGGCACCCTGTGCACGGGGAACATGACTGAGGCCTGATACTGGAACCCCGTGGCGTGGGAACTTGACATTGGTTTGATTCTGGAGCCCTGTTTACTGGGAACATGACTGAGGTTTGATGGTTGACACCTGTGGCCTGGCAACATGATTGAGGTTTGATAGTGGAACCCTCAGGCTTGGGAACATGAGTGAGGCTTGATGGTGGAACCCTGTGGCCTGGCAACATGAGTGAGGCTTGATGGTGGAACCCTGTGGCTTGGCAAGATGACTTAGGTTTGATTGTGGAACAGTCTTTCCTGGGAACATGACTGAGGCTTGATGGTGGAACCGTGGCCTAGCAACAGGACAGAGGTTTGATTGTGGAACCCTCTGGCCTGGAAATATGACTGAGGTTTAATTGTGGAACCCTGTGGCCTCGGAACATGACTGAGAGTTTATTTCTGAAACCTGTGTCCAGGGAACATGACTGAGGTTTTATTCTGGAACCATGTGGCCTGGGAATATGACTGAGGTTTGATTCTGGAAACCATTGGCCTGGGAAGATGACTGATGTTAGAGTGTGGAATCCTGTGGCCTGGGAACATGACATCGGTGGATTCTGGAACCCTGTGGCCTGGGAACATGCCTGAGGTTTGATGGTGGAAACCTGTGGCCTGGCAACAGGACTGAGGTTTGATTCTGGAAGACTGTGTCTAGGGAACATGATATCGGGTTGATTCTGGCAACCTGTGTCCTGGGAACAAGACTGAGGTTTGATTCTGGAACCCTGTGCCTTGGGAACATGACTGAGGTTTGATTCTGGAAGCCTGTTCCCTGGGAACATGACTGAGGCTTGATGGTGGAACCGTGGCCTGGCAACAGGACTGAGGTTTGATTGTGGAACCCTCTGGCCTGGGAATATGACTGAGGTTTAATTGTGGAGCCCTGTGGCCTGGGAACATGACTGGGAGTTTATTTCTGAAACCTGTGTCCAGGGAACATGACTGAGGTTTTATTCTGGAACCCTGTGTCCTGGGAACACAACTGAGGTTTGATTCTGGAACCATGTGGCCTGGGAATATGACTGAGGTTTGATTCTGGAAACCATTGGCCTGGGAAGATGACTGATGTTAGAGTGTGGAATCCTGTGGCCTGGGAACATGACATCGGTTTGGATTCCGGTACCCTGTTGCCTGGGAACATGAAATCGGTTTGATTCTGGAAACCTGTGGCCTGGGAATATGACTGAGGTTTGATGGTGGTACCCTATGGCCTGGCAACATGACTGAAGTTTGATTCTGGATCCCTGTGTCCTGGGAACATGACTGAGGCGTGATTCTGGAAAACTGTGGCCTGGGAACATGACATCTATTTAGATTGTGGAATACTGTGCCCCGGGAACCTGACTGAGCCTTGGTTCTGGAACCCTGTGGGCTGGGAACATGACTGAGGTTTTATTCTGGAACCCTGTAGCCTGGGAACATAACTGAGGATTGATTCTGGAATCTTGTGGCCTAGGAAAATGACAACGGTGGATTCTGGAACCCTGTGGCCTGGGAACATGAGAACGGTTTGATTCTGGAACCCTGTGGCCTGGGAACATGCCTGAGGTTTGATGGTGGAAACCTGTGGCCTGGCAACATGATTGAGGTTTGATTCTGGAAGACTGTGGCTAGGGTACATGATATCGGGTTGATTCTGGAAACCTGTGTCCTGGGAAGAAGACTGAGGTTTGATTCTGGAACCCTGTGCCTTGGGAACATGACTGTGGTTTGTTTCTGGAAACCTGTTCCCTGGGAACATGACTGAGGTTTGATTATGGACACCTGTGTCCTGGGAACATGACTGAGGTTTGATTGCTGAAACCTGTGGCCTGCGAACATGACTCAGGTTTGATTCTGGAACCATGTGTCCTGGGAATATGACTGAGGTTTGATTCTGGAAGCCTTTGGCCTGGGAAAATGACTGAGGTTTCATTGTGGAAACGTGTGGCTTGGGATCATGACTGAGGTTTGATGGTGGAACACTATGGCCTGGCAAAATGACTGAGGCTTGATTCTTGAACCCTGTGGCCTGGCAACTTGACTGAGGTGTGATGGCAGAAACCTGTGGACTGGCAACATGACTGAGTTTGATTGTGGCACCCTGTGCACGGGGAACATGACTGAGGCCTGATACTGGAACCCCGTGGCGTGGGAACTTGACATTGGTTTGATTCTGGAGCCCTGTTTACTGGGAACATGACTGAGGTTTGATGGTTGACACCTGTGGCCTGGCAACATGATTGAGGTTTGATAGTGGAACCCTCAGGCTTGGGAACATGAGTGAGGCTTGATGGTGGAACCCTGTGGCCTGGCAACATGAGTGAGGCTTGATGGTGGAACCCTGTGGCTTGGCAAGATGACTTAGGTTTGATTGTGGAACAGTCTTTCCTGGGAACATGACTGAGGCTTGATGGTGGAACCGTGGCCTAGCAACAGGACAGAGGTTTGATTGTGGAACCCTCTGGCCTGGAAATATGACTGAGGTTTAATTGTGGAACCCTGTGGCCTCGGAACATGACTGAGAGTTTATTTCTGAAACCTGTGTCCAGGGAACATGACTGAGGTTTTATTCTGGAACCATGTGGCCTGGGAATATGACTGAGGTTTGATTCTGGAAACCATTGGCCTGGGAAGATGACTGATGTTAGAGTGTGGAATCCTGTGGCCTGGGAACATGACATCGGTGGATTCTGGAACCCTGTGGCCTGGGAACATGCCTGAGGTTTGATGGTGGAAACCTGTGGCCTGGCAACAGGACTGAGGTTTGATTCTGGAAGACTGTGGCTAGGGAACATGATATCGGGTTGATTCTGGCAACCTGTGTCCTGGGAACAAGACTGAGGTTTGATTCTGGAACCCTGTGCCTTGGGAACATGACTGAGGTTTGATTCTGGAAGCCTGTTCCCTGGGAACATGACTGAGGCTTGATGGTGGAACCGTGGCCTGGCAACAGGACTGAGGTTTGATTGTGGAACCCTCTGGCCTGGGAATATGACTGAGGTTTAATTGTGGAACCCTGTGGCCTGGGAACATGACTGGGAGTTTATTTCTGAAACCTGTGTCCAGGGAACATGACTGAGGTTTTATTCTGGAACCCTGTGTCCTGGGAACACAACTGAGGTTTGATTCTGGAACCATGTGGCCTGGGAATATGACTGAGGTTTGATTCTGGAAACCATTGGCCTGGGAAGATGACTGATGTTAGAGTGTGGAATCCTGTGGCCTGGGAACATGACATCGGTTTGGATTCCGGTACCCTGTTGCCTGGGAACATGAAATCGGTTTGATTCTGGAAACCTGTGGCCTGGGAATATGACTGAGGTTTGATGGTGGTACCCTATGGCCTGGCAACATGACTGAAGTTTGATTCTGGATCCCTGTGTCCTGGGAACATGACTGAGGCGTGATTCTGGAAAACTGTGGCCTGGGAACATGACATCTATTTAGATTGTGGAATACTGTGCCCCGGGAACCTGACTGAGCCTTGGTTCTGGAACCCTGTGGGCTGGGAACATGACTGAGGTTTTATTCTGGAACCCTGTAGCCTGGGAACATAACTGAGGATTGATTCTGGAATCTTGTGGCCTAGGAAAATGACAACGGTGGATTCTGGAACCCTGTGGCCTGGGAACATGAGAACGGTTTGATTCTGGAACCCTGTGGCCTGGGAACATGCCTGAGGTTTGATGGTGGAAACCTGTGGCCTGGCAACATGATTGAGGTTTGATTCTGGAAGACTGTGGCTAGGGTACATGATATCGGGTTGATTCTGGAAACCTGTGTCCTGGGAAGAAGACTGAGGTTTGATTCTGGAACCCTGTGCCTTGGGAACATGACTGTGGTTTGTTTCTGGAAACCTGTTCCCTGGGAACATGACTGAGGTTTGATTATGGACACCTGTGTCCTGGGAACATGACTGAGGTTTGATTGCTGAAACCTGTGGCCTGCGAACATGACTCAGGTTTGATTCTGGAACCATGTGTCCTGGGAATATGACTGAGGTTTGATTCTGGAAGCCTTTGGCCTGGGAAAATGACTGAGGTTTCATTGTGGAAACGTGTGGCTTGGGATCATGACTGAGGTTTGATGGTGGAACACTATGGCCTGGCAAAATGACTGAGGCTTGATTCTGGAACCCTGTGGCCTGGCAACTTGACTGAGGTGTGATGGCAGAAACCTGTGGACTGGCAACATGACTGAGTTTGATTGTGGCACCCTGTGCACGGGGAACATGACTGAGGCCTGATACTGGAACCCCGTGGCGTGGGAACTTGACATTGGTTTGATTCTGGAGCCCTGTTTACTGGGAACATGACTGAGGTTTGATGGTTTACACCTGTGGCCTGGCAACATGATTGAGGTTTGATAGTGGAACCCTCAGGCTTGGGAACATGAGTGAGGCTTGATGGTGGAACCCTGTGGCCTGGCAACATGAGTGAGGCTTGATGGTGGAACCCTGTGGCTTGGCAAGATGACTTAGGTTTGATTGTTGAACAGTCTTTCCTGGGAACATGACTGAGGCTTGATGGTGGAACCGTGGCCTAGCAACAGGACAGAGGTTTGATTGTGGAACCCTCTGGCCTGGAAATATGACTGAGGTTTAATTGTGGAACCCTGTGGCCTCGGAACATGACTGAGAGTTTATTTCTGAAACCTGTGTCCAGGGAACATGACTGAGGTTTTATTCTGGAACCATGTGGCCTGGGAATATGACTGAGGTTTGATTCTGGAAACCATTGGCCTGGGAAGATGACTGATGTTAGAGTGTGGAATCCTGTGGCCTGGGAACATGACATCGGTGGATTCTGGAACCCTGTGGCCTGGGAACATGCCTGAGGTTTGATGGTGGAAACCTGTGGCCTGGCAACAGGACTGAGGTTTGATTCTGGAAGACTGTGGCTAGGGAACATGATATCGGGTTGATTCTGGCAACCTGTGTCCTGGGAACAAGACTGAGGTTTGATTCTGGAACCCTGTGCCTTGGGAACATGACTGAGGTTTGATTCTGGAAGCCTGTTCCCTAGGAACATGACTGAGGATTGATGGTGGAACCGTGGCCTGGCAACAGGACTGAGGTTTGATTGTGGAACCCTCTGGCCTGGGAATATGACTGAGGTTTAATTGTGGAACCCTGTGGCCTGGGAACATGACTGGGAGTTTATTTCTGAAACCTGTGTCCAGGGAACATGACTGAGGTTTTATTCTGGAACCCTGTGTCCTGGGAACACAACTGAGGTTTGATTCTGGAACCATGTGGCCTGGGAATATGACTGAGGTTTGATTTTGGAAACCATTGGCCTGGGAAGATGACTGATGTTAGAGTGTGGAATCCTGTGGCCTGGGAACATGACATCGGTTTGGATTCCGGTACCCTGTTGCCTGGGAACATGAAATCGGTTTGATTCTGGAAACCTGTGGCCTGGGAATATGACTGAGGTTTGATGGTGGTACCCTATGGCCTGGCAACATGACTGAAGTTTGATTCTGGATCCCTGTGTCCTGGGAACATGACTGAGGTGTGATTCTGGAAAACTGTGGCCTGGGAACATGACATCTATTTAGATTGTGGAATACTGTGCCCCGGGAACCTGACTGAGCCTTGGTTCTGGAACCCTGTGGGCTGGGAATATGACTGAGGTTTTATTCTGGAACCCTGTAGCCTGGGAACATAACTGAGGATTGATTCTGGAATCTTGTGGCCTGGGAAAATGACAACGGTGGATTCTGGAACCCTGTGGCCTGGGAACATGAGAACGGTTTGACTCTGGAACCCTGTGGCCTGGGAACATGCCTGAGGTTTGATGGTGGAAACCTGTGGCCTGGCAACATGATTGAGGTTTGATTCTTGAAGACTGTGGCTAGGGAACATGATATCGGGTTGATTCTGGAAACCTGTGTCCTGGGAAGAAGACTGAGGTTTGATTCTGGAACTTTGTGCCTTGGGAACATGACTGTGGTTTGTTTCTGGAAACCTGTTCCCTGGGAACATGACTGTGGTTTGATTATGGACACCTGTGTCCTGGGAACATGACTGAGGTTTGATTGCTGAAACCTGTGGCCTGCGAACATGACTCAGGTTTGATTCTGGAACCATGTGTCCTGGGAATATGACTGAGGTTTGATTCTGGAAGCCTTTGGCCTGGGAAAATGACTGAGGTTTCATTGTGGAAACATGTGGCTTGGGATCATGACTGAGGTTTGATGGTGGAACACTATGGCCTGGCAAAATGACTGAGGCTTGATTCTGGAACCCTGTGGCCTGGCAACTTGACTGAGGTGTGATGGCAGAAACCTGTGGACTGGCAACATGACTGAGTTTGATTGTGGCACCCTGTGCACGGGGAACATGACTGAGGCCTGATACTGGAACCCCGTGGCGTGTGAACTTGACATTGGTTTGATTCTGGAGCCCTGATTACTGGGAACATGACTGAGGTTTGATGGTTGACACCTGTGGCCTGGCAACATGATTGAGGTTTGATAGTGGAACCCTCAGGCTTGGGAACATGAGTGAGGCTTGATGGTGGAACCCTGGGGCCTGGCAATATGAGTGAGGTTTGATGGTGGAACCCTGTGGCTTGGCAAGATGACTTAGGTTTGATTGTGGAACAGTCTTTCCTGGGAACATGACTGAGGCTTGATGGTGGAACCGTGGCCTAGCAACAGGACAGAGGTTTGATTGTGGAACCCTCTGGCCTGGGAATATGACTGAGGTTTAATTGTGGAACCCTGTGGCCTGGGAACATGACTGGGAGTTTATTTCTGAAACCTGTGTCCAGGGAAGAAGACTGAGGTATTATTCTGGAACCATGTGGCCTGGGAATATGACTGAGGTTTGATTCTGGAAACCATTGGCCTGGGAAGATGACTGATGTTAGAGTGTGGAATCCTGTGGCCTGGGAACATGACATCGGTGGATTCTGGAACCCTGTGGCCTGGGAACATGCCTGAGGTTTGATGGTGGAAACCTGTGGCCTGGCAACAGGACTGAGGTTTGATTCTGGAAGACTGTGGCTAGGGAACATGATATCGGGTTGATTCTGGCAACCTGTGTCCTGGGAACAAGACTGAGGTTTGATTCTGGAACCCTGTGCCTTGGGAACATGACTGAGGTTTGATTCTGGAAGCCTGTTCCTTAGGAACATGACTGAGGATTGATGGTGGAACCGTGGCCTGGCAACAGGACTGAGGTTTGATTGTGGAACCCTCTGGCCTGGGAATATGACTGAGGTTTAATTGTGGAACCCTGTGGCCTGGGAACATGACTGGGAGTTTATTTCTGAAACCTGTGTCCAGGGAACATGACTGAGGTTTTATTCTGGAACCCTGTGTCCTGGGAACACAACTGAGGTTTGATTCTGGAACCATGTGGCCTGGGAATATAACTGAGGTTTGATTCTGGAAACCATGGGCCTGGGAAGATGACTGATGTTAGAGTGTGGAATCCTGTGGCCTATGAACATGACATCGGTTTGGATTCCGGTACCCTGTTGCCTGGGAACATGAAATCGGTTTGATTCTGGAAACCTGTGGCCTGGGAATATGACTGAGGTTTGATGGTGGTACCCTATGGCCTGGCAACATGACTGAAGTTTGATTCTGGATCCCTGTGTCCTGGGAACATGACTGAGGCGTGATTCTGGAAAACTGTGGCCTGGGAACATGACATCTATTTAGATTGTGGAATACTGTGCCCCGGGAACCTGACTGAGCCTTGGTTCTGGAACCCTGTGGGCTGGGAACATGACTGAGGTTTTATTCTGGAACCCTGTAGCCTGGGAACATAACTGAGGATTGATTCTGGAATCTTGTGGCCTAGGAAAATGACAACGGTGGATTCTGGAACCCTGTGGCCTGGGAACATGAGAACGGTTTGATTCTGGAACCCTGTGGCCTGGGAACATGCCTGAGGTTTGATGGTGGAAACCTGTGGCCTGGCAACATGATTGAGGTTTGATTCTGGAAGACTGTGGCTAGGGTACATGATATCGGGTTGATTCTGGAAACCTGTGTCCTGGGAAGAAGACTGAGGTTTGATTCTGGAACCCTGTGCCTTGGGAACATGACTGTGGTTTGTTTCTGGAAACCTGTTCCCTGGGAACATGACTGAGGTTTGATTATGGACACCTGTGTCCTGGGAACATGACTGAGGTTTGATTGCTGAAACCTGTGGCCTGCGAACATGACTCAGGTTTGATTCTGGAACCATGTGTCCTGGGAATATGACTGAGGTTTGATTCTGGAAGCCTTTGGCCTGGGAAAATGACTGAGGTTTCATTGTGGAAACGTGTGGCTTGGGATCATGACTGAGGTTTGATGGTGGAACACTATGGCCTGGCAAAATGACTGAGGCTTGATTCTGGAACCCTGTGGCCTGGCAACTTGACTGAGGTGTGATGGCAGAAACCTGTGGACTGGCAACATGACTGAGTTTGATTGTGGCACCCTGTGCACGGGGAACATGACTGAGGCCTGATACTGGAACCCCGTGGCGTGGGAACTTGACATTGGTTTGATTCTGGAGCCCTGTTTACTGGGAACATGACTGAGGTTTGATGGTTGACACCTGTGGCCTGGCAACATGATTGAGGTTTGATAGTGGAACCCTCAGGCTTGGGAACATGAGTGAGGCTTGATGGTGGAACCCTGTGGCCTGGCAACATGAGTGAGGCTTGATGGTGGAACCCTGTGGCTTGGCAAGATGACTTAGGTTTGATTGTGGAACAGTCTTTCCTGGGAACATGACTGAGGCTTGATGGTGGAACCGTGGCCTAGCAACAGGACAGAGGTTTGATTGTGGAACCCTCTGGCCTGGAAATATGACTGAGGTTTAATTGTGGAACCCTGTGGCCTCGGAACATGACTGAGAGTTTATTTCTGAAACCTGTGTCCAGGGAACATGACTGAGGTTTTATTCTGGAACCATGTGGCCTGGGAATATGACTGAGGTTTGATTCTGGAAACCATTGGCCTGGGAAGATGACTGATGTTAGAGTGTGGAATCCTGTGGCCTGGGAACATGACATCGGTGGATTCTGGAACCCTGTGGCCTGGGAACATGCCTGAGGTTTGATGGTGGAAACCTGTGGCCTGGCAACAGGACTGAGGTTTGATTCTGGAAGACTGTGGCTAGGGAACATGATATCGGGTTGATTCTGGCAACCTGTGTCCTGGGAACAAGACTGAGGTTTGATTCTGGAACCCTGTGCCTTGGGAACATGACTGAGGTTTGATTCTGGAAGCCTGTTCCCTGGGAACATGACTGAGGCTTGATGGTGGAACCGTGGCCTGGCAACAGGACTGAGGTTTGATTGTGGAACCCTCTGGCCTGGGAATATGACTGAGGTTTAATTGTGGAACCCTGTGGCCTGGGAACATGACTGGGAGTTTATTTCTGAAACCTGTGTCCAGGGAACATGACTGAGGTTTTATTCTGGAACCCTGTGTCCTGGGAACACAACTGAGGTTTGATTCTGGAACCATGTGGCCTGGGAATATGACTGAGGTTTGATTCTGGAAACCATTGGCCTGGGAAGATGACTGATGTTAGAGTGTGGAATCCTGTGGCCTGGGAACATGACATCGGTTTGGATTCCGGTACCCTGTTGCCTGGGAACATGAAATCGGTTTGATTCTGGAAACCTGTGGCCTGGGAATATGACTGAGGTTTGATGGTGGTACCCTATGGCCTGGCAACATGACTGAAGTTTGATTCTGGATCCCTGTGTCCTGGGAACGTGACTGAGGCGTGATTCTGGAAAACTGTGGCCTGGGAACATGACATCTATTTAGATTGTGGAATACTGTGCCCCGGGAACCTGACTGAGCCTTGGTTCTGGAACCCTGTGGGCTGGGAACATGACTGAGGTTTTATTCTGGAACCCTGTAGCCTGGGAACATAACTGAGGATTGATTCTGGAATCTTGTGGCCTAGGAAAATGACAACGGTGGATTCTGGAACCCTGTGGCCTGGGAACATGCCTGAGGTTTGATGGTGGAAACCTGTGGCCTGGCAACAGGACTGAGGTTTGATTCTGGAAGACTGTGGCTAGGGAACATGATATCGGGTTGATTCTGGCAACCTGTGTCCTGGGAACAAGACTGAGGTTTGATTCTGGAACCCTGTGCCTTGGGAACATGACTGAGGTTTGATTCTGGAAGCCTGTTCCCTGGGAACATGACTGAGGCTTGATGGTGGAACCGTGGTCTGGCAACAGAACTGAGGTTTGATTGTGGAACCCTCTGGCCTGGGAATATGACTGAGGTTTAATTGTGGAACCCTGTGGCCTGGGAACATGACTGGGAGTTTATTTCTGAAACCTGTGTCCAGGGAACATGACTGAGGTTTTATTCTGGAAGCCTGTGTCCTGGGAACACAACTGAGGTTTGATTCTGGAACCATGTGGCCTGGGAATATGACTGAGGTTTGATTCTGGAAACCATTGGCCTGGGAAGATGACTGATGTTAGAGTGTGGAATCCTGTGGCCTGGGAACATGACATCGGTTTGGATTCCGGTACCCTGTTGCCTGGGAACATGAAATCGGTTTGATTCTGGAAACCTGTGGCCTGGGAATATGACTGAGGTTTGATGGTGGTACCCTATGGCCTGGCAACATGACTGAAGTTTGATTCTGGATCCCTGTGTCCTGGGAACATGACTGAGGCGTGATTCTGGAAAACTGTGGCCTGGGAACATGACATCTATTTAGATTGTGGAATACTGTGCCCCGGGAACCTGACTGAGCCTTGGTTCTGGAACCCTGTGGGCTGGGAATATGACTGAGGTTTTATTCTGGAACCCTGTAGCCTGGGAACATAACTGAGGATTGATTCTGGAATCTTGTGGCCTGGGAAAATGACAACGGTGGATTCTGGAACCCTGTGGCCTGGGAACATGAGAACGGTTTGATTCTGGAACCCTGTGGCCTGGGAACATGCCTGAGGTTTGATGGTGGAAACCTGTGGCCTGGCAACATGATTGAGGTTTGATTCTTGAAGACTGTGGCTAGGGAACATGATATCGGGTTGATTCTGGAAACCTGTGTCCTGGGAAGAAGACTGAGGTTTGATTCTGGAACCCTGTGCCTTGGGAACATGACTGTGGTTTGTTTCTGGAAACCTGTTCCCTGGGAACATGACTGTGGTTTGATTATGGACACCTGTGTCCTGGGAACATGACTGAGGTTTGATTGCTGAAACCTGTGGCCTGCGAACATGACTCAGGTTTGATTCTGGAACCATGTGTCCTGGGAATATGACTGAGGTTTGATTCTGGAAGCCTTTGGCCTGGGAAAATGACTGAGGTTTCATTGTGGAAACATGTGGCTTGGGATCATGACTGAGGTTTGATGGTGGAACACTATGGCCTGGCAAAATGACTGAGGCTTGATTCTGGAACCCTGTGGCCTGGCAACTTGACTGAGGTGTGATGGCAGAAACCTGTGGACTGGCAACATGACTGAGTTTGATTGTGGCACCCTGTGCACGGGGAACATGACTGAGGCCTTATACTGGAACCCCGTGGCGTGTGAACTTGACATTGGTTTGATTCTGGAGCCCTGATTACTGGGAACATGACTGAGGTTTGATGGTTGACACCTGTGGCCTGGCAACATGATTGAGGTTTGATAGTGGAACCCTCAGGCTTGGGAACATGAGTGAGGCTTGATGGTGGAACCCTGGGGCCTGGCAACATGAGTGAGGCTTGATGGTGGAACCCTGTGGCTTGGCAAGATGACTTAGGTTTGATTGTGGAACAGTCTTTCCTGGGAACATGACTGAGGCTTGATGGTGGAACCGTGGCCTAGCAACAGGACAGAGGTTTGATTGTGGAACACTCTGGCCTGGGAATATGACTGAGGTTTAATTGTGGAACCCTGTGGCCTGGGAACATGACTGGGAGTTTATTTCTGAAACCTGTGTCCAGGGAAGAAGACTGAGGTATTATTCTGGAACCATGTGGCCTGGGAATATGACTGAGGTTTGATTCTGGAAACCATTGGCCTGGGAAGATGACTGATGTTAGAGTGTGGAATCCTGTGGCCTGGGAACATGACATCGGTGGATTCTGGAACCCTGTGGCCTGGGAACATGCCTGAGGTTTGATGGTGGAAACCTGTGGCCTGGCAACAGGACTGAGGTTTGATTCTGGAAGACTGTGGCTAGGGAACATGATATCGGGTTGATTCTGGCAACCTGTGTCCTGGGAACAAGACTGAGGTTTGATTCTGGAACCCTGTGCCTTGGGAACATGACTGAGGTTTGATTCTGGAAGCCTGTTCCCTGGGAACATGACTGAGGCTTGATGGTGGAACCGTGGTCTGGCAACAGAACTGAGGTTAGATTGTGGAACCCTCTGGCCTGGGAATATGACTGAGGTTTAATTGTGGAACCCTGTGGCCTGGGAACATGACTGGGAGTTTATTTCTGAAACCTGTGTCCAGGGAACATGACTGAGGTTTTATTCTGGAAGCCTGTGTCCTGGGAAGACAACTGAGGTTTGATTCTGGAACCATGTGGCCTGGGAATATGACTGAGGTTTGATTCTGGAAACCATTGGCCTGGGAAGATGACTGATGTTAGAGTGTGGAATCCTGTGGCCTGGGAACATGACATCGGTTTGGATTCCGGTACCCTGTTGCCTGGGAACATGAAATCGGTTTGATTCTGGAAACCTGTGGCCTGGGAATATGACTGAGGTTTGATGGTGGTACCCTATGGCCTGGCAACATGACTGAAGTTTGATTCTGGATCCCTGTGTCCTGGGAACATGACTGAGGCGTGATTCTGGAAAACTGTGGCCTGGGAACATGACATCTATTTAGATTGTGGAATACTGTGCCCCGGGAACCTGACTGAGCCTTGGTTCTGGAACCCTGTGGGCTGGGAATATGACTGAGGTTTTATTCTGGAACCCTGTAGCCTGGGAACATAACTGAGGATTGATTCTGGAATCTTGTGGCCTGGGAAAATGACAACGGTGGATTCTGGAACCCTGTGGCCTGGGAACATGAGAACGGTTTGATTCTGGAACCCTGTGGCCTGGGAACATGCCTGAGGTTTGATGGTGGAAACCTGTGGCCTGGCAACATGATTGAGGTTTGATTCTTGAAGACTGTGGCTAGGGAACATGATATCGGGTTGATTCTGGAAACCTGTGTCCTGGGAAGAAGACTGAGGTTTGATTCTGGAACCCTGTGCCTTGGGAACATGACTGTGGTTTGTTTCTGGAAACCTGTTCCCTGGGAACATGACTGTGGTTTGATTATGGACACCTGTGTCCTGGGAACATGACTGAGGTTTGATTGCTGAAACCTGTGGCCTGCGAACATGACTCAGGTTTGATTCTGGAACCATGTGTCCTGGGAATATGACTGAGGTTTGATTCTGGAAGCCTTTGGCCTGGGAAAATGACTGAGGTTTCATTGTGGAAACATGTGGCTTGGGATCATGACTGAGGTTTGATGGTGGAACACTATGGCCTGGCAAAATGACTGAGGCTTGATTCTGGAACCCTGTGGCCTGGCAACTTGACTGAGGTGTGATGGCAGAAACCTGTGGACTGGCAACATGACTGAGTTTGATTGTGGCACCCTGTGCACGGGGAACATGACTGAGGCCTGATACTGGAACCCCGTGGCGTGTGAACTTGACATTGGTTTGATTCTGGAGCCCTGATTACTGGGAACATGACTGAGGTTTGATGGTTGACACCTGTGGCCTGGCAACATGATTGAGGTTTGATAGTGGAACCCTCAGGCTTGGGAACATGAGTGAGGCTTGATGGTGGAACCCTGGGGCCTGGCAACATGAGTGAGGCTTGATGGTGGAACCCTGTGGTTTGGCAAGATGACTTAGGTTTGATTGTGGAACAGTCTTTCCTGGGAACATGACTGAGGCTTGATGGTGGAACCGTGGCCTAGCAACAGGACAGAGGTTTGATTGTGGAACACTCTGGCCTGGGAATATGACTGAGGTTTAATTGTGGAACCCTGTGGCCTGGGAACATGACTGGGAGTTTATTTCTGAAACCTGTGTCCAGGGAAGAAGACTGAGGTATTATTCTGGAACCATGTGGCCTGGGAATATGACTGAGGTTTGATTCTGGAAACCATTGGACTGGGAAGATGACTGATGTTAGAGTGTGGAATCCTGTGGCCTGGGAACATGACATCGGTGGATTCTGGAACCCTGTGGCCTGGGAACATGCCTGAGGTTTGATGGTGGAAACCTGTGGCCTGGCAACAGGACTGAGGTTTGATTCTGGAAGACTGTGGCTAGGGAACATGATATCGGGTTGATTCTGGCAACCTGTGTCCTGGGAACAAGACTGAGGTTTGATTCTGGAACCCTGTGCCTTGGGAACATGACTGAGGTTTGATTCTGGAAGCCTGTTCCCTAGGAACATGACTGAGGCTTGATGGTGGAACCGTGGCCTGGCAACAGGACTGAGGTTTGATTGTGGAACCCTCTGGCCTGGGAATATGACTGAGGTTTAATTGTGGAACCCTGTGGCCTGGGAACATGACTGGGAGTTTATTTCTGAAACCTGTGTCCAGGGAACATGACTGAGGTTTTATTCTGGAACCCTGTGTCCTGGGAACACAACTGAGGTTTGATTCTGGAACCATGTGGCCTGGGAATATGACTGAGGTTTGATTCTGGAAACCATTGGCCTGGGAAGATGACTGATGTTAGAGTGTGGAATCCTGTGGCCTGGGAACATGACATCGGTTTGGATTCCGGTACCCTGTTGCCTGGGAACATGAAATCGGTTTGATTCTGGAAACCTGTGGCCTGGGAATATGACTGAGGTTTGATGGTGGTACCCTATGGCCTGGCAACATGACTGAAGTTTGATTCTGGATCCCTGTGTCCTGGGAACATGACTGAGGCGTGATTCTGGAAAACTGTGGCCTGGGAACATGACATCTATTTAGATTGTGGAATACTGTGCCCCGGGAACCTGACTGAGCCTTGGTTCTGGAACCCTGTGGGCTGGGAACATGACTGAGGTTTTATTCTGGAACCCTGTAGCCTGGGAACATAACTGAGGATTGATTCTGGAATCTTGTGGCCTAGGAAAATGACAACGGTGGATTCTGGAACCCTGTGGCCTGGGAACATGAGAACGGTTTGATTCTGGAACCCTGTGGCCTGGGAACATGCCTGAGGTTTGATGGTGGAAACCTGTGGCCTGGCAACATGATTGAGGTTTGATTCTGGAAGACTGTGGCTAGGGTACATGATATCGGGTTGATTCTGGAAACCTGTGTCCTGGGAAGAAGACTGAGGTTTGATTCTGGAACCCTGTGCCTTGGGAACATGACTGTGGTTTGTTTCTGGAAACCTGTTCCCTGGGAACATGACTGAGGTTTGATTATGGACACCTGTGTCCTGGGAACATGACTGAGGTTTGATTGCTGAAACCTGTGGCCTGCGAACATGACTCAGGTTTGATTCTGGAACCATGTGTCCTGGGAATATGACTGAGGTTTGATTCTGGAAGCCTTTGGCCTGGGAAAATGACTGAGGTTTCATTGTGGAAACGTGTGGCTTGGGATCATGACTGAGGTTTGATGGTGGAACACTATGGCCTGGCAAAATGACTGAGGCTTGATTCTTGAACCCTGTGGCCTGGCAACTTGACTGAGGTGTGATGGCAGAAACCTGTGGACTGGCAACATGACTGAGTTTGATTGTGGCACCCTGTGCACGGGGAACATGACTGAGGCCTGATACTGGAACCCCGTGGCGTGGGAACTTGACATTGGTTTGATTCTGGAGCCCTGTTTACTGGGAACATGACTGAGGTTTGATGGTTGACACCTGTGGCCTGGCAACATGATTGAGGTTTGATAGTGGAACCCTCAGGCTTGGGAACATGAGTGAGGCTTGATGGTGGAACCCTGTGGCCTGGCAACATGAGTGAGGCTTGATGGTGGAACCCTGTGGCTTGGCAAGATGACTTAGGTTTGATTGTTGAACAGTCTTTCCTGGGAACATGACTGAGGCTTGATGGTGGAACCGTGGCCTAGCAACAGGACAGAGGTTTGATTGTGGAACCCTCTGGCCTGGAAATATGACTGAGGTTTAATTGTGGAACCCTGTGGCCTCGGAACATGACTGAGAGTTTATTTCTGAAACCTGTGTCCAGGGAACATGACTGAGGTTTTATTCTGGAACCATGTGGCCTGGGAATATGACTGAGGTTTGATTCTGGAAACCATTGGCCTGGGAAGATGACTGATGTTAGAGTGTGGAATCCTGTGGCCTGGGAACATGACATCGGTGGATTCTGGAACCCTGTGGCCTGGGAACATGCCTGAGGTTTGATGGTGGAAACCTGTGGCCTGGCAACAGGACTGAGGTTTGATTCTGGAAGACTGTGGCTAGGGAACATGATATCGGGTTGATTCTGGCAACCTGTGTCCTGGGAACAAGACTGAGGTTTGATTCTGGAACCCTGTGCCTTGGGAACATGACTGAGGTTTGATTCTGGAAGCCTGTTCCCTAGGAACATGACTGAGGATTGATGGTGGAACCGTGGCCTGGCAACAGGACTGAGGTTTGATTGTGGAACCCTCTGGCCTGGGAATATGACTGAGGTTTAATTGTGGAACCCTGTGGCCTGGGAACATGACTGGGAGTTTATTTCTGAAACCTGTGTCCAGGGAACATGACTGAGGTTTTATTCTGGAACCCTGTGTCCTGGGAACACAACTGAGGTTTGATTCTGGAACCATGTGGCCTGGGAATATGACTGAGGTTTGATTCTGGAAACCATTGGCCTGGGAAGATGACTGATGTTAGAGTGTGGAATCCTGTGGCCTGGGAACATGACATCGGTTTGGATTCCGGTACCCTGTTGCCTGGGAACATGAAATCGGTTTGATTCTGGAAACCTGTGGCCTGGGAATATGACTGAGGTTTGATGGTGGTACCCTATGGCCTGGCAACATGACTGAAGTTTGATTCTGGATCCCTGTGTCCTGGGAACATGACTGAGGCGTGATTCTGGAAAACTGTGGCCTGGGAACATGACATCTATTTAGATTGTGGAATACTGTGCCCCGGGAACCTGACTGAGCCTTGGTTCTGGAACCCTGTGGGCTGGGAATATGACTGAGGTTTTATTCTGGAACCCTGTAGCCTGGGAACATAACTGAGGATTGATTCTGGAATCTTGTGGCCTGGGAAAATGACAACGGTGGATTCTGGAACCCTGTGGCCTGGGAACATGCCTGAGGTTTGATGGTGGAAACCTGTGGCCTGGCAACAGGACTGAGGTTTGATTCTGGAAGACTGTGGCTAGGGAACATGATATCGGGTTGATTCTGGCAACCTGTGTCCTGGGAACAAGACTGAGGTTTGATTCTGGAACCCTGTGCCTTGGGAACATGACTGAGGTTTGATTCTGGAAGCCTGTTCCCTGGGAACATGACTGAGGCTTGATGGTGGAACCGTGGTCTGGCAACAGAACTGAGGTTTGATTGTGGAACCCTCTGGCCTGGGAATATGACTGAGGTTTAATTGTGGAACCCTGTGGCCTGGGAACATGACTGGGAGTTTATTTCTGAAACCTGTGTCCAGGGAACATGACTGAGGTTTTATTCTGGAAGCCTGTGTCCTGCGAACACAACTGAGGTTTGATTCTGGAACCATGTGGCCTGGGAATATGACTGAGGTTTGATTCTGGAAACCATTGGCCTGGGAAGATGACTGATGTTAGAGTGTGGAATCCTGTGGCCTGGGAACATGACATCGGTTTGGATTCCGGTACCCTGTTGCCTGGGAACATGAAATCGGTTTGATTCTGGAAACCTGTGGCCTGGGAATATGACTGAGGTTTGATGGTGGTACCCTATGGCCTGGCAACATGACTGAAGTTTGATTCTGGATCCCTGTGTCCTGGGAACATGACTGAGGCGTGATTCTGGAAAACTGTGGCCTGGGAACATGACATCTATTTAGATTGTGGAATACTGTGCCCCGGGAACCTGACTGAGCCTTGGTTCTGGAACCCTGTGGGCTGGGAATATGACTGAGGTTTTATTCTGGAACCCTGTAGCCTGGGAACATAACTGAGGATTGATTCTGGAATCTTGTGGCCTGGGAAAATGACAACGGTGGATTCTGGAACCCTGTGGCCTGGGAACATGAGAACGGTTTGATTCTGGAACCCTGTGGCCTGGGAACATGCCTGAGGTTTGATGGTGGAAACCTGTGGCCTGGCAACATGATTGAGGTTTGATTCTTGAAGACTGTGGCTAGGGAACATGATATCGGGTTGATTCTGGAAACCTGTGTCCTGGGAAGAAGACTGAGGTTTGATTCTGGAACCCTGTGCCTTGGGAACATGACTGTGGTTTGTTTCTGGAAACCTGTTCCCTGGGAACATGACTGTGGTTTGATTATGGACACCTGTGTCCTGGGAACATGACTGAGGTTTGATTGCTGAAACCTGTGGCCTGCGAACATGACTCAGGTTTGATTCTGGAACCATGTGTCCTGGGAATATGACTGAGGTTTGATTCTGGAAGCCTTTGGCCTGGGAAAATGACTGAGGTTTCATTGTGGAAACATGTGGCTTGGGATCATGACTGAGGTTTGATGGTGGAACACTATGGCCTGGCAAAATGACTGAGGCTTGATTCTGGAACCCTGTGGCCTGGCAACTTGACTGAGGTGTGATGGCAGAAACCTGTGGACTGGCAACATGACTGAGTTTGATTGTGGCACCCTGTGCACGGGGAACATGACTGAGGCCTGATACTGGAACCCCGTGGCGTGTGAACTTGACATTGGTTTGATTCTGGAGCCCTGATTACTGGGAACATGACTGAGGTTTGATGGTTGACACCTGTGGCCTGGCAACATGATTGAGGTTTGATAGTGGAACCCTCAGGCTTGGGAACATGAGTGAGGCTTGATGGTGGAACCCTGGGGCCTGGCAACATGAGTGAGGCTTGATGGTGGAACCCTGTGGCTTGGCAAGATGACTTAGGTTTGATTGTGGAACAGTCTTTCCTGGGAACATGACTGAGGCTTGATGGTGGAACCGTGGCCTAGCAACAGGACAGAGGTTTGATTGTGGAACACTCTGGCCTGGGAATATGACTGAGGTTTAATTGTGGAACCCTGTGGCCTGGGAACATGACTGGGAGTTTATTTCTGAAACCTGTGTCCAGGGAAGAAGACTGAGGTATTATTCTGGAACCATGTGGCCTGGGAATATGACTGAGGTTTGATTCTGGAAACCATTGGCCTGGGAAGATGACTGATGTTAGAGTGTGGAATCCTGTGGCCTGGGAACATGACATCGGTGGATTCTGGAACCCTGTGGCCTGGGAACATGCCTGAGGTTTGATGGTGGAAACCTGTGGCCTGGCAACAGGACTGAGGTTTGATTCTGGAAGACTGTGGCTAGGGAACATGATATCGGGTTGATTCTGGCAACCTGTGTCCTGGGAACAAGACTGAGGTTTGATTCTGGAACCCTGTGCCTTGGGAACATGACTGAGGTTTGATTCTGGAAGCCTGTTCCCTGGGAACATGACTGAGGCTTGATGGTGGAACCGTGGTCTGGCAACAGAACTGAGGTTAGATTGTGGAACCCTCTGGCCTGGGAATATGACTGAGGTTTAATTGTGGAACCCTGTGGCCTGGGAACATGACTGGGAGTTTATTTCTGAAACCTGTGTCCAGGGAACATGACTGAGGTTTTATTCTGGAAGCCTGTGTCCTGGGAACACAACTGAGGTTTGATTCTGGAACCATGTGGCCTGGGAATATGACTGAGGTTTGATTCTGGAAACCATTGGCCTGGGAAGATGACTGATGTTAGAGTGTGGAATCCTGTGGCCTGGGAACATGACATCGGTTTGGATTCCGGTACCCTGTTGCCTGGGAACATGAAATCGGTTTGATTCTGGAAACCTGTGGCCTGGGAATATGACTGAGGTTTGATGGTGGTACCCTATGGCCTGGCAACATGACTGAAGTTTGATTCTGGATCCCTGTGTCCTGGGAACATGACTGAGGCGTGATTCTGGAAAACTGTGGCCTGGGAACATGACATCTATTTAGATTGTGGAATACTGTGCCCCGGGAACCTGACTGAGCCTTGGTTCTGGAACCCTGTGGGCTGGGAATATGACTGAGGTTTTATTCTGGAACCCTGTAGCCTGGGAACATAACTGAGGATTGATTCTGGAATCTTGTGGCCTGGGAAAATGACAACGGTGGATTCTGGAACCCTGTGGCCTGGGAACATGAGAACGGTTTGATTCTGGAACCCTGTGGCCTGGGAACATGCCTGAGGTTTGATGGTGGAAACCTGTGGCCTGGCAACATGATTGAGGTTTGATTCTTGAAGACTGTGGCTAGGGAACATGATATCGGGTTGATTCTGGAAACCTGTGTCCTGGGAAGAAGACTGAGGTTTGATTCTGGAACCCTGTGCCTTGGGAACATGACTGTGGTTTGTTTCTGGAAACCTGTTCCCTGGGAACATGACTGTGGTTTGATTATGGACACCTGTGTCCTGGGAACATGACTGAGGTTTGATTGCTGAAACCTGTGGCCTGCGAACATGACTCAGGTTTGATTCTGGAACCATGTGTCCTGGGAATATGACTGAGGTTTGATTCTGGAAGCCTTTGGCCTGGGAAAATGACTGAGGTTTCATTGTGGAAACATGTGGCTTGGGATCATGACTGAGGTTTGATGGTGGAACACTATGGCCTGGCAAAATGACTGAGGCTTGATTCTGGAACCCTGTGGCCTGGCAACTTGACTGAGGTGTGATGGCAGAAACCTGTGGACTGGCAACATGACTGAGTTTGATTGTGGCACCCTGTGCACGGGGAACATGACTGAGGCCTGATACTGGAACCCCGTGGCGTGTGAACTTGACATTGGTTTGATTCTGGAGCCCTGATTACTGGGAACATGACTGAGGTTTGATGGTTGACACCTGTGGCCTGGCAACATGATTGAGGTTTGATAGTGGAACCCTCAGGCTTGGGAACATGAGTGAGGCTTGATGGTGGAACCCTGGGGCCTGGCAACATGAGTGAGGCTTGATGGTGGAACCCTGTGGTTTGGCAAGATGACTTAGGTTTGATTGTGGAACAGTCTTTCCTGGGAACATGACTGAGGCTTGATGGTGGAACCGTGGCCTAGCAACAGGACAGAGGTTTGATTGTGGAACCCTCTGGCCTGGGAATATGACTGAGGTTTAATTGTGGAATCCTGTGGCCTGGGAACATGACTGGGAGTTTATTTCTGAAACCTGTGTCCAGGGAAGAAGACTGAGGTATTATTCTGGAACCATGTGGCCTGGGAATATGACTGAGGTTTGATTCTGGAAACCATTGGACTGGGAAGATGACTGATGTTAGAGTGTGGAATCCTGTGGCCTGGGAACATGACATCGGTGGATTCTGGAACCCTGTGGCCTGGGAACATGCCTGAGGTTTGATGGTGGAAACCTGTGGCCTGGCAACAGGACTGAGGTTTGATTCTGGAAGACTGTGGCTAGGGAACATGATATCGGGTTGATTCTGGCAACCTGTGTCCTGGGAACAAGACTGAGGTTTGATTCTGGAACCCTGTGCCTTGGGAACATGACTGAGGTTTGATTCTGGAAGCCTGTTCCCTAGGAACATGACTGAGGCTTGATGGTGGAACCGTGGCCTGGCAACAGGACTGAGGTTTGATTGTGGAACCCTCTGGCCTGGGAATATGACTGAGGTTTAATTGTGGAACCCTGTGGCCTGGGAACATGACTGGGAGTTTATTTCTGAAACCTGTGTCCAGGGAACATGACTGAGGTTTTATTCTGGAAGCCTGTGTCCTGGGAACACAACTGAGGTTTGATTCTGGAACCATGTGGCCTGGGAATATGACTGAGGTTTGATTCTGGAAACCATTGGCCTGGGAAGATGACTGATGTTAGAGTGTGGAATCCTGTGGCCTGGGAACATGACATCGGTTTGGATTCCGGTACCCTGTTGCCTGGGAACATGAAATCGGTTTGATTCTGGAAACCTGTGGCCTGGGAATATGACTGAGGTTTGATGGTGGTACCCTATGGCCTGGCAACATGACTGAAGTTTGATTCTGGATCCCTGTGTCCTGGGAACATGACTGAGGCGTGATTCTGGAAAACTGTGGCCTGGGAACATGACATCTATTTAGATTGTGGAATACTGTGCCCCGGGAACCTGACTGAGCCTTGGTTCTGGAACCCTGTGGGCTGGGAACATGACTGAGGTTTTATTCTGGAACCCTGTAGCCTGGGAACATAACTGAGGATTGATTCTGGAATCTTGTGGCCTAGGAAAATGACAACGGTGGATTCTGGAACCCTGTGGCCTGGGAACATGAGAACGGTTTGATTCTGGAACCCTGTGGCCTGGGAACATGCCTGAGGTTTGATGGTGGAAACCTGTGGCCTGGCAACATGATTGAGGTTTGATTCTGGAAGACTGTGGCTAGGGTACATGATATCGGGTTGATTCTGGAAACCTGTGTCCTGGGAAGAAGACTGAGGTTTGATTCTGGAACCCTGTGCCTTGGGAACATGACTGTGGTTTGTTTCTGGAAACCTGTTCCCTGGGAACATGACTGAGGTTTGATTATGGACACGTGTGTCCTGGGAACATGACTGAGGTTTGATTGCTGAAACCTGTGGCCTGCGAACATGACTCAGGTTTGATTCTGGAACCATGTGTCCTGGGAATATGACTGAGGTTTGATTCTGGAAGCCTTTGGCCTGGGAAAATGACTGAGGTTTCATTGTGGAAACGTGTGGCTTGGGATCATGACTGAGGTTTGATGGTGGAACACTATGGCCTGGCAAAATGACTGAGGCTTGATTCTTGAACCCTGTGGCCTGGCAACTTGACTGAGGTGTGATGGCAGAAACCTGTGGACTGGCAACATGACTGAGTTTGATTGTGGCACCCTGTGCACGGGGAACATGACTGAGGCCTGATACTGGAACCCCGTGGCGTGGGAACTTGACATTGGTTTGATTCTGGAGCCCTGTTTACTGGGAACATGACTGAGGTTTGATGGTTGACACCTGTGGCCTGGCAACATGATTGAGGTTTGATAGTGGAACCCTCAGGCTTGGGAACATGAGTGAGGCTTGATGGTGGAACCCTGTGGCCTGGCAACATGAGTGAGGCTTGATGGTGGAACCCTGTGGCTTGGCAAGATGACTTAGGTTTGATTGTGGAACAGTCTTTCCTGGGAACATGACTGAGGCTTGATGGTGGAACCGTGGCCTAGCAACAGGACAGAGGTTTGATTGTGGAACCCTCTGGCCTGGAAATATGACTGAGGTTTAATTGTGGAACCCTGTGGCCTCGGAACATGACTGAGAGTTTATTTCTGAAACCTGTGTCCAGGGAACATGACTGAGGTTTTATTCTGGAACCATGTGGCCTGGGAATATGACTGAGGTTTGATTCTGGAAACCATTGGCCTGGGAAGATGACTGATGTTAGAGTGTGGAATCCTGTGGCCTGGGAACATGACATCGGTGGATTCTGGAACCCTGTGGCCTGGGAACATGCCTGAGGTTTGATGGTGGAAACCTGTGGCCTGGCAACAGGACTGAGGTTTGATTCTGGAAGACTGTGGCTAGGGAACATGATATCGGGTTGATTCTGGCAACCTGTGTCCTGGGAACAAGACTGAGGTTTGATTCTGGAACCCTGTGCCTTGGGAACATGACTGAGGTTTGATTCTGGAAGCCTGTTCCCTAGGAACATGACTGAGGATTGATGGTGGAACCGTGGCCTGGCAACAGGACTGAGGTTTGATTGTGGAACCCTCTGGCCTGGGAATATGACTGAGGTTTAATTGTGGAACCCTGTGGCCTGGGAACATGACTGGGAGTTTATTTCTGAAACCTGTGTCCAGGGAACATGACTGAGGTTTTATTCTGGAACCCTGTGTCCTGGGAACACAACTGAGGTTTGATTCTGGAACCATGTGGCCTGGGAATATAACTGAGGTTTGATTCTGGAAACCATTGGCCTGGGAAGATGACTGATGTTAGAGTGTGGAATCCTGTGGCCTATGAACATGACATCGGTTTGGATTCCGGTACCCTGTTGCCTGGGAACATGAAATCGGTTTGATTCTGGAAACCTGTGGCCTGGGAATATGACTGAGGTTTGATGGTGGTACCCTATGGCCTGGCAACATGACTGAAGTTTGATTCTGGATCCCTGTGTCCTGGGAACATGACTGAGGCGTGATTCTGGAAAACTGTGGCCTGGGAACATGACATCTATTTAGATTGTGGAATACTGTGCCCCGGGAACCTGACTGAGCCTTGGTTCTGGAACCCTGTGGGCTGGGAACATGACTGAGGTTTTATTCTGGAACCCTGTAGCCTGGGAACATAACTGAGGATTGATTCTGGAATCTTGTGGCCTAGGAAAATGACAACGGTGGATTCTGGAACCCTGTGGCCTGGGAACATGAGAACGGTTTGATTCTGGAACCCTGTGGCCTGGGAACATGCCTGAGGTTTGATGGTGGAAACCTGTGGCCTGGCAACATGATTGAGGTTTGATTCTGGAAGACTGTGGCTAGGGTACATGATATCGGGTTGATTCTGGAAACCTGTGTCCTGGGAAGAAGACTGAGGTTTGATTCTGGAACCCTGTGCCTTGGGAACATGACTGTGGTTTGTTTCTGGAAACCTGTTCCCTGGGAACATGACTGAGGTTTGATTATGGACACCTGTGTCCTGGGAACATGACTGAGGTTTGATTGCTGAAACCTGTGGCCTGCGAACATGACTCAGGTTTGATTCTGGAACCATGTGTCCTGGGAATATGACTGAGGTTTGATTCTGGAAGCCTTTGGCCTGGGAAAATGACTGAGGTTTCATTGTGGAAACGTGTGGCTTGGGATCATGACTGAGGTTTGATGGTGGAACACTATGGCCTGGCAAAATGACTGAGGCTTGATTCTTGAACCCTGTGGCCTGGCAACTTGACTGAGGTGTGATGGCAGAAACCTGTGGACTGGCAACATGACTGAGTTTGATTGTGGCACCCTGTGCACGGGGAACATGACTGAGGCCTGATACTGGAACCCCGTGGCGTGGGAACTTGACATTGGTTTGATTCTGGAGCCCTGTTTACTGGGAACATGACTGAGGTTTGATGGTTGACACCTGTGGCCTGGCAACATGATTGAGGTTTGATAGTGGAACCCTCAGGCTTGGGAACATGAGTGAGGCTTGATGGTGGAACCCTGTGGCCTGGCAACATGAGTGAGGCTTGATGGTGGAACCCTGTGGCTTGGCAAGATGACTTAGGTTTGATTGTGGAACAGTCTTTCCTGGGAACATGACTGAGGCTTGATGGTGGAACCGTGGCCTAGCAACAGGACAGAGGTTTGATTGTGGAACCCTCTGGCCTGGAAATATGACTGAGGTTTAATTGTGGAACCCTGTGGCCTCGGAACATGACTGAGAGTTTATTTCTGAAACCTGTGTCCAGGGAACATGACTGAGGTTTTATTCTGGAACCATGTGGCCTGGGAATATGACTGAGGTTTGATTCTGGAAACCATTGGCCTGGGAAGATGACTGATGTTAGAGTGTGGAATCCTGTGGCCTGGGAACATGACATCGGTGGATTCTGGAACCCTGTGGCCTGGGAACATGCCTGAGGTT